>NC_080836.1:84261992-84886082 GCF_030435755.1 Ochotona princeps | reverse complement strand
CCAGTCCTAGACACTCCACATTTCTTAAGCTGCCTCTTTGAGAATTATTCATTCTCTAGGTATCCTCCATCTTTGTATGAAATACTCACACTTGAACATATTAATAAACTATTATTTGTTTTTTAGTTGTTAACAATCTATTGTTTCAGGGGTCATTCCAACTAAGAAATTATAAAGTTTCAGAAAACAAGCAAAAGAAAAAAAAAGACTTTTACCTCTCCTAACAATTTCCACCTCACTGATTTATTTTATTCTATTTTCTAGCTCTTTTATTAAAATATTAAGGACAAAGGCTAAGAGCTGAGAGAATGAACACAATGCGGAGATGCTTTCCTGTGCCATAAGGAATGCAATTTTGCATAGGATCTTGAATTTGAATGAGGAGGTTGAACTTGGGGAGAAGAGTAGATCTCTTAAAGCTAAGAAAGGAACAGCTTGGGTGGTTGTATCTGGGCTCATTGGTTCAGGCAAGTGCTGGAAGAATATTACTGAGTATGTGAAAATTCCACTGGGGTGGGCTGGATGCAGTTCCTTATATTATGAGGGTACCTGGCCAGGATGGGGATGCTGCTGCTTAGTAAGGTCTACATCATGTCCCACAGGCTGTATGGTCAGGCCAGATTTGTCATAGTGGTACCATCCTTCTTCCAAGTAAACATGTGTACCTCAATGCAAATATTCTTCCCTCTGCTTGGAATGTTTCTGCTTCATGTGATTCTTTCAGCTCTTCACGGAGGACGTCTGTGTCTACCTCATCAGTCTTGAGTCTCCATCTGTACCTCAGTTCATTTTTCTTGATTGCAACCACAAGAATTTATTATCATCATACTTACAAACTTTGAATGTGTTTATATGTATATAATACAAGTAATAATATCCCATCATTATTATTTCTCTCATCTATTATCTATCACTGCCATCACAATCATCACCTTAGTTTCTGATTATAGTATTTTCTACCTGTATAGATACCAATAATTAATTTGTATCCTATTGGACTGTGCTAGGCAGTGCATTCCAGTAAAAGATGAATGATCAGCATATTGTTTCTACTCTTTTTTGGTTCAATAGTCAAAAGCAAAACCATGATGTTTTAGTTATTACAAAAAGATTTATTTAATTCATAGGCGTTAAAGATGTTACCCAGATCTTTTAGAGATATTCCCAGTGGATTAAAATAAATATTTCTTTAATAAAAAGTAAAAACTTCATTTCTGTATGCATCAAGTTAATATTCACATATTTGTATGCAGTCAGCCTTTGGAGCAGCAAATGTCCTCTAACTGCAATTTCAGCCTGGTCAAGGTAACAGACCTTTTTCATTAAGTACTTCCAAATTTCTAATCTATCCATGAACGTGAAAAATCTGTGCTAATTAAAGCCTGTCATATAGGCCAATAGTGCAGAGAGAACCTGGGAGGTTCTGAGGATTTAAAGCAACAGAATCTGCATTAAACATCACCAAACTTTTATGTGTCACAATACAAGCTGATGCTTCATTCTGGTTTTGTTATCTGATTTATAGCCTTGTAAAACATTGATCAATTTTTGTAGTTAGAAAAAGAGAAACCACACAAGCTAGCGAACATTTTCCAGAACAAATTTAGTGGACAAAATCTCCTCTTCTTTTGCGTCATGTGCCTCAAGGATCTCAAACTTAAATGTACTCAGAACACAAACACAATGGTTTGGTTTTTATTGACAGAGTATTCTGTGAAAAATGAATAGCTCTGTTTTAGCTAAACAGGATAGTCACTATTATTTCCATCAAACTCTTACTCTGTGAAAATGCATGCAGTTTTTCCAATGCTTTTAATTTTTAGGAATGCTAGGTATTGAAATGTTAGAAAAATTAAATGTAGAGGCTAGTGTTGTGGCATAATGGGTTAAACCATTGTCTATAGTACTAACATCATATATGGGTACCAGTTTGAATCCCAGATGCTCTGCCATGCGTTCAGCTTCCGGGACGGGAGAAGCAGTGGAAGATGCTGCAAGTGCTTGGGCCCCTGAGTTCAGGTGGGAACCCCTAAAGAAGCTCCTGGCTTCTGGCTCCTGCCTTCAGCTTGGCCATGTTCAAGTCAAGTAGTGAACCAGAGATGGAAGATCTCTCTCTCTCTCTCTCTCTCTCTCTCTCTCTCTTACACTTTGCGTTTCAACTAAATCACATAAATCTTTAAAAACTTAAATATAAAATACTTTTAAAGTGCACATTTGCATTTAATGCTGCAGATTAGTTAAAATATTTTTTAAAAACTTTGCATGAATGGTGTGAAATGCCTTATCCCAATTTCTAATTTTGGCACTAAGTCATGATTTTACAATCTAATGCAGCCCCCCTTATTTGAGGTATAGTGAGCTACATATGTAATTAAAATTTTTCTATTAAGCACATTTTTTAAAAACAGCATATTAGGGTCCTGGCGGCGTGGCCTAGCAGCTAAAGTCCTCGCCTTGAACGTACCGGGATCCCATATGGGCGCTGGTTCTTATCCCGGCAGCTCCACTTCCCATCCAGCTCCCTGCTTGTGGCCTGGGAAAGCAGGAGAGGACGGCCCAAAGATTTGGGACCCTGCACCAGCATGGGAGACCCGGAAGAGGTTCCAGGTTCCTGGCTTCGGATTGGCGCGCACTGGCCCGCTGCGGCTCACTTGGGGAGTGTAACATCGGATGGAAGATCTTCCTCTCTGTCTCTCCTCCTCTCTGTATCCGGCTTTCCAATAATAATAAATCTTTAAAAAAAAAACCCCAGCATATTAAATTAATGTAATTAAATGTGATATTTTAAAAAAGATTTATTTATTTTTATCGGAAAGGCAGATCTACAGAGAGAAGGAGAAACAGAGAAATCTGTTTGCTAGTTCACTTCAGGTGCAAAGTAATGCATTTTCAGCACACAGTCAACATACAGCACATTCATGAGCTATCACATTGTTTTTGCTATTTATAGATACTCAAAGTCAGTTTATTTCATACTTGCAAATACATTTCAGCTTGGTCACTAAATTTCATGGAAAATATTTGTTCCATGTTTTGGTGCTGTGAAAAATAGTTGAAAATTAGATTTCTAGATCCAGTTTTCACTCAACATTCCTAAAGATGTTCCAATAACTGAACTTAGTATTAGCTCAAAGTTGAATTAGTTAAAATTATCTAAAAGTGAAAGTTCAGTTCCTCAGTTGCACAGATTCTGAATGGCTACCTGGTGCTCCTGACTATCGTATCGGGCGTAGCGCTTCCGGAACAGCTTTTCTGCTTTAGTTGTGCTTCGGTGCTTCTTGCAGGAAGTAGAAAGTGTTCAATGTGCTACGAAGGAATCTGCAGATCACTAACTGCTCCATTTCTACGCTCAAGGACTTCAGGCAATTCCTTTTTTTTTTGGTGCCATTGACTGGAAATCAAACACTGATAAGGAAGTTTGAAGGAGATTTTCTAGAAAATCCCCTAGAAAGACACAGCTGAAAGTGTGAACAATTCTATTACATCTTGCCTAAGATAGCACCCAACTTACCTTTGAATTATTTTTATGCTTGCTTCCTAAAAATTACTCAAAATCTATTAGTTATTAAGACATATGCAGATTTTGCCATTTTTGACTTTCTTCAGCTCTTTGTAGGTCTTGGGTATTATTCCTCTGTCTGTTGTGTAGTGTGCAATGATTTTCTCACGTTCTGTCCCCATCTTCACTTCATCAATCCCTTGCTGTATAGAATCTTCTTAGTTTGGGGTAGTCCCATTTGTTTATTTTGGCTTTAACTGCCTGTGAATGTACACCAAACATTATTTCTAAAAGTACAGAAAATGTCTCATTTTCATATTCAACTTGACCAGCTTCATATCCATTAGACTCCAAAGATTTAAAATATCATACAAATAATAGAAGTTGTATGTTGAATGTTATCATTGATATAAACCATGCATTTTTACACATTGAATGAGAAAAGATTCTGTGTCCAGGAATGAAAGCAGGCCTATTTTAACTTCAGGTTAAAACAATATGTAAAGTGTCTGGAATTTGATGATAATTAAATAATTTCGTTCTTAGAGGTGATTTTTAATTACAAATATTTCAACATATTATACCCACAAATGGAAATAAATATTAGTATGAGAACTGCAAGTAAAAGAACAAGTCTGAAAAAGATTTTTAAAAATCTATGTAAAAGCTAAAAATAGAATTAATGCTATGAAAATAGGCTGTCTCTTTGCAAAATGCATTTAAGTATCTTAAATATTGTAAAGGCATATTATAGGAACACTGTTGCACCTTTTGCAACTAACAAAATTCACAAAGGCTGAGATTTCTAATTACATTCTTGACAAGGATATGCCAAGCCTGGCACCACTTGTTTCCCAATGATGGGATAAATAAATGCCAAATTATTTTTTTTTTAAGATTTATTTATTTTATTACAAAGTCAGATATACAGAGAGGAAGAGAGATAGAGAGGAAGATCTTCTGTCCAAAGATTCACTCCCCAAACGGCCACAACGGCTGGAGTGGAGCCAATCTGAAGCCAGGAGCCAGGAGCTCTTCCGGGTCTCCCACATGGGTGCAGGGTCTGCCAAATTATTAACAAATTATTAACAGCACAAAATATAATGCAACATCTTATAAAGATATTTCTACCAGCAGATATTTACTTGCACCTCCCAATATTTACTCCGATAGCATATTTATGTATGTTGAAAAGATTCACAAGAGGTGCTTTGTTGAAATATTACTTGTAGCATAAAAGCTAAAAATAATCTCAAATTCCATTCGTGCAGAACTAAGTAAAATGTGTGGGTGAGGTAATCTATCCATACAATAGAATACTATACAACCAGATAGATATGTGGATGAGCAAATGCCTTTTGTAGCTTTATGAAACAGTGTCCACTTTACACAATCTTGCTTATGAAAAGTAGTCTATGGAGCAAATCATATAAAATATGTTATCATATACAAAGTCAAAAGAAAAGAAATAGTGTATGAGTGTTTTTGCATTTATCTACACATAATATCTCTAAAATAATTTTTTATGTAATTGGAAGCATTAGTTATTTTAGGGAGTTGATCTTAGTATATATTCTGTGTACAGTGTTGTAATCATTTACTTTCACAGTTAAAATGAAAAAAGAAGATTTAGGTCTTTTTTTTAAATAATAGAAAAGAAAATTATGAGGACAATACAATATTTAACCATATGTTTTTGGCATTTCAGTGCTTTCTCTAACATCTAGAAAATTCACTAAAGGCAGTGCAGTCAATTAAAATGCCCTTTATGTGTTAAAAAGTGAGTAAACAAGCCCAGCGGATACATTTTCCTTAAAAATTTTACTATTACATACTAGAATAACTGCTAATTAAAACCTTAGAGTAGAGGTTATCCCTGAAATGTCAATACCTTTACGTTTACGGTACAACAGCCAGATTACATAGTACTTTCTTTTTTTCTTAAGATGTATTAATTTTTATTGGAAAGGTTGATTTTACAAAAAGAAGGAGAGATGAAGAGACAAAGAGAAAAATTCTCTGCTGGTTCACTCCTCAAGTGGTCCTAGTGGCCAGAGCTGAACCAATCCAAAGCCAGGAGCCAGGAACCAGGAGCTTCTTCTGCGTCTCCCATGTGGGTGCAGGGTTCTGAGGCTTTGGGCCATCCTCTGCAGCTTTCCCAGGTCATGAACAGTGAGCTGGATGGGAAGTGGAACATCTGGGAGATGAACTGGTGCTTACAGTGGATCCCAGCACTTGAAAATGAGCCATCCTGCCAAGCACTTATAGTACTTTAATTAAAAGAATGTCATATGGTACACTTGTGTGGTCATTGCTTGTTAAAAGGCTAAATACACTTTCATTGCTGCTGTTCGTAATTGGTGGGTTTCAGCACGTAAGAAAAGAACAGATCTTAGGACAAGTAGAATTTTTTACAAGAAGCTGACATGATTTCTATCAAATTTCTAAACAGCCGTATTTTAATCTGTTATGACAAAAATTTTTAATGTTGTATAATAAAATTCATTAAATCAGAAATAGCCCTCATTCATCCTGAAGGGAAGGAAACTAATGTAAATTATGTTTGTAAATTTGAGGGACTAGAGCTGTGGGCTGCTAGTCTAAGCTTCAGACTGCAGTCTTGGCTTCCCATATTGGTAATGACTCAAGTCCTGGCTGTTCCACTTCCCATCCAGATCCCTGCTAATAGCTGGGAAAACAGTGGAAGGTGGCCTAAGTCCATGAGAGACCCGGAAGAAGAGCTTGGCTCCTGGCTTCAGATTGGCTCAGCTCTGGCCACTGAGGCCATTTGGGCAGTAAACCAGTGGGCAGAAGACCTATTTCTCCATCTCTCCTCTCAGCAACATTGCTTTTCAAATTAAAATGCAATAATAATAACAAAAGCTAAAAAAAATTGAAATTTCAGTGCCGGCTTTAAGGTGCTGCCTGTGATACTAGCATCTCACATGGGCACCAATTCGTATCCTGGCTACTCCACTTCTGACCCAGCTTCCTGGTGGTGGTTTGGGAAAACAGTGGAAGATTCCAGCTGTCTGAAGCCCTGCTGCTCATAGGGGAGATCTAGTTGAAGTCCGTGACTCTGGGCTTTCACTCAGTCCAACTCTAGCTGTTGTGAACTGAGGGTGAAGCAACAGATGAGAGATCTCTGTCTCTGTTTTTCCATGTCTCCCCCTCTTTCTCAGCAGCTCCTTCAAACAAACAAACAAACAAAGTAAGTCTTTCTTTCAAAGTATTGGAAATTTCACTGAGGTCAGGCATTTGAAGTATCATTTCATGTTGGAGTGGCTGAGATTTGAGTCCCATCTACAAATGTGCAACAGGAGAGGCAGAGAGTGATGGCTAAGATTCTTGATCTTGCCACCCACATGACAGACTCACATGGATTTGTTGGGTCCTGGTTCCACCCTGGTCCAGCCCATGCTCTTGCAGTATTTGGACGAGTGAAACAGCAGCAGATAGAGAATCGCTTTCTTAAGTTGGCAGAGATATTGCAAACTTCATACTCATACATAATTTTACAGATGAAATGAGAAAAAATATGTAAATGCAAGAAATGACAGGTAATAAAAGTTTATTTTGAATTAATTATCTCTTACACTTAGTCATTGTGTTTGTTCGTATGTATTTAGTCACTCGTTAAGTCTGGTTACTTCATTAGGTTATTAATCAATCACACATCAATTAAAGCTGGAACACAATGTAATGTTTTTGCTTGTTTCTTTCAAATGATGACTGTTACTCTTATGTCCGAAAGGAAACTGTTAGTTTCTGTCCCACAGGTAGAAAGCCAGTATTGATTCCTCATCTCAGTCTTTAGTCCTCAGACCAGATAGCTTCCAAATAAACCTTGGAGAGGATAGTGTAACAGGAAACAATCACCAGAATTTTTTATATGGGCTGTAGGGTGTTAAATTCTAGTAAATAGATATCTTGACTTACTCGGATTTTTATAAGCATTTTTTAAAAATCACATCTACTTAAGGTGGTACTTTTAAGTAGAAAAAAAACACCTTCCAAATATTAACGCACTTGATTAATTACTGGCTGGCAGTCATTAACTTGAGTAGGGTTAAGGATAGAGAAACAATGCTGTTTTGAAGAATTAGAAGTACCATGTCCAGATATGGAATCTTAGAAGGTGCCATAACACTAAGTGGTTAACATCCTAAATGGCTAAAATAGCCAGAGCTGGGCCAGGAGTCAGGAGCCAGGAGCTTCTTCCAGGTCTCTCACACGGCTGCAAGACCCCAAACAGTTAGGCCATCCTTTATTGCTTTCTCAGATGCTTTAGTAGGGAGCTGTGTTGAAAGTGAAGCAACCAGGACTTGAACCAGTGCCCATATGGGACGTTGGCACTGAAGGCAGCAGTGTAACCTGATACATCACAGCACCACACTGAACTATCAAGGTGGTTCTACCCCAAGAACAAGTCACGTCTATTTCCCTATCTTTCACTTGGGTTGCCTATGTGACTTATTTTGCTAAAAAGAATGTGGCAGAAATGGTGATATCACTAATAAGTCAGTTGCTCCAAAGACCTTGTGTGGTTCCTCTTCATCCTTCTCCTCCTCCTTCTTCCTCTTTCTTCCTTTGTTTGCTGCAATAGAACAAGACTACCCCAGAACTGTGACTGCAATTGGATGCAGATATGTGACAACCTGAGAGCTAGCCAAACGTTTGAAGTGCTGAACTCTTGAATTGTGAGCGCAAGAAATGAGTGCTGTGTAAATTGCACAATAGGTGATTGTTGGTTGGGCTAGGATTTTTTAACAGTCTTGCACAGTCTGGCTGGTTGAAACTGGGTCTCAATTAACACCAAAAGTTCAGGAGTTGGATCTTGTAAAAACACTAGAAAAGAAATTGGCATTGACAAGAGCTAGTGATTTTTTAGGATTCAAGCCAGCAATCTTAGAGTGAAATCTCTAACTCACATCTAAGACCTTGTCATCCAGATTAAAAATCAAACAACAAAACAACAACAACAACAAAACACAATATAACAAGCCACCAGCCAGCATCCCTGTTGAAATTCTGAAGAAAATTGAGGGGACAGAGCTCAAAAGAGTTACTACTTTGACCAGTTGCAGACTCAGACCTTGGCAGCTCTGAGCCTTTACCAACAACTAGGCAGATGAAGCTTGCTGGATGACAGACTTCAGGCATTCAGTCTGACTGAGAAAGGTGGAGATGAGCAGGGAACTAGGACACTCACAGGGAGTGAAGGAAAACAGGGTAGAAATGTGCTGCTCCAGGGACGACCACAACACTGCCTTATCTCCCTTCTCTGCCCATGTTTTCTCAATACCATCTTGTTCCTAAACTCTCCTCATAGAGATTTTTTTTTTATCCTATTTTCCTGGTAAAAAAGTTAAAGATATTTTAAAGGCAGTATCAGGAAAGATAGTGCATGATAATTGTATTATTTACATAACAGATGAAGAGGAGATAAAAATAACAGAAAGTATTTAAAAGGTACACAAGTATCTGACAATTGTGTCTTAAAGACTAAGTGAGAATTGAATCTTTGGAATGTTTAGAGGACACTCGGGGACTTGGATAACTAACATTAAGTTAATGAATATTAGAGAGAATGCTTAACTCTGTTTTATATCTATGTATATATATATTTACACACACATATATATATACTCAAAATCATTGATTATCTTGCCTCCAGAACAATAATTGTTTTTGACAATAGATTTCTAAAAACATCAACAGCAACTAGGAAAAAAAATAAGTCCAGACTTTCAAAATATCTTCTTCCCCGTCAGCCAGCTAGCCAGTATTAATGATTTGATAACTCTCAGCTTCTCCAAACTTTGTGTCTCCTTATCACAGGGTAATGACCTTTATTGCTTAAATGAGACTGAAATGTCCTGGATGTGAGAGTAGGGGGGCAGTGTTTGGGACATTCTCCTTTGGTACTATTATTGAAAAAAAAAAAAAAAAGAGTAAGAACTATTCCTGGTTAGGAACATGCTGATCTAATTACATTCTTCAGTTAGGCAACGTTCTCCCCACGTCATTGAGGGTGAAAAAAATCACACAAATTACTATACCAAATGTGCTACCAAATACATTACTAATCATGAGGTTTAATATATATATTTTAAATTCTCTAGATTATATTAACTCTGTGATATTGTGGACAGTTGCCTCTGGAGGATTCCAAGAGCCTGGCTGGACACTGGGAAATCCTGCCAGTTCACGCGGGCAATGTGAGCTTCACTGACACACCTGCAAGGAAGGCTTGATGACCAGATTTTTATGCGCCTTGTATCCTTGACCAGCTTTCCTTCTAGGCTCTACACTGATAGAATGCAACTGATTTGGCTGCATTTTCTTTCAAACAATTTTTTTACTTTACCTCTGATTGGCTTGTGGCTCCTGCTGATTGACAGGCAAGTCTACAGCTGTGGGTACTCTTTTGAAGCTATTTTATCTTTTCTCTTTGACGTTCTTTTAATTTGATTGGATTCATTCTTGGAGCACCCTGTGGAAAGAACCCTGATTGCTCTCTTTTCCCCTGAGAGTTGGTAGATGGCAAAGCCCACTCGGAGGTCTTGTCCCTTCTTTGTTAGGCGGGGCTGCCACTGAAAACCCTGGGAGTGCTTTTCTCTGCTGGCAGATAACTGCTGCCAGGTTTGAACTTCAAAGGCAAAACCCTAGTGGGCCCCAAAGAAAGAAAATGCAGTCAGCTTCTGGGGGTGAGTAAGCTGGTCTTGTGGCTACTTTTGGAAATATGAAAAGCATACTGAGAAACCAGGTTGACCTTTCGGTCCTCAGGTCGTTCTTTCAGCCCTTGGACAGTAGATACATGTTGTGGGAAAGCACCAACTCCTTCTGCCAGACACAGAGTCAGCTGGAGGGCCGACACTGGCAGCCATGTGCTGACCTCATGGCCAGATAGGCCAAAAAGACTCTGTAACTGCAGTGGGAAGGTGAGCCCCCCCGCCCCCCCAGGACTGCTCATTAACCACAGCCTGACCAGCAGCTCTGTGACACAGATATGATTTGTGTCTGAAACTGACAGATCATTGGCATGCAGTAATGATGGTTACAGATTTAATGGGGGAGTTTTCACCCCAAGTTCTTTTTCCCATGCACAGGTATCTCTTAATGTCTGATATATATATATATATATATATTTTTTTTTTTTTTTTCTAACCCTGAAGATAGAATCGTTTGAGTGCCAAAGAAAACAAAATTATTTTCAAGCCCCTCCTATCCAAACAAGGCATTGTGACAAACTCTTTTCTACAGTCTACCCTTCTGTCTTCACACACACAGTCCTGTATGTGCATCTAGTAACTGAATACATTCATGGATCCTACAATGGAAAGATCTTGGATAATCCCTTTTCTCATACTGGGCATTGTGGTGCTGCGGGTTAAACATTTGCATGGGACGCTTGGATTCCACATCAGGGGGCCTTGGTTCAAACCCTACCTCTGCTTCTAATTTAGCATTCTGTTAATGTGACTGGGAGGTAGAAGATGATGTTCCAAAGGGTCGATCTGTGTTCTTACAACTTGCATTATCTCCAAGACAAGCTTTGGTCATCACTCAACAATCCAGGTAAAATATTAAAATTTAGAGTCAAAATATATTTTCGTCAGCTGGATAAGATGTAAGGTGTTATAGATTTGTGGAGGTAGAAGCAATGAGGTGGCAGGGATTGACTCTATTTTTCCTGTAGGGCTCCAATCCTGCCAAGTTAACCCTTTATTTGTCAGGGACTGCTCTGGGGAATTTGGACAGAATACTGAAGAAAACCACGAAGTTCTGGACTTTGTAGAGTTGACGTGATGGTCCAAAAAGCAGGCAAGTAAAGAAGACAATGTTCTTACTATCCACTACGTATAAAGTGTTCTAAATGAAAATAAACGGAGTTGTAAGGACCACATGTAACATTAAGCTTTCCTGGGTGCTGTGCTTGGGAAGTGGTGAGGACAAGCTGTTTGTAGGAAACTGGAGGATAAGGAGGAATTAGTTGGGGCAGGAGAGAACCATGCTAAGCACAGAAACAATATATGATGACAGAACTGTGACTCATTGAGAGAGCTCAAAGATATTACAGAAGTGTAGATAAGAAGACAAAAGGTCAGGAATAAAGAAAATACTTGGAGCTTGAATAAGTCCAGATAATGCCCAATCTTGGAATTTATGTTAAAGAATTTAGAAAGTATTGTTCTACAGTTATGCAGAGAAGATGGATGGTAACATGGGTAGCCCATTCTGAATGCAGTGTGCTGAATGGATGGGAGAAATAGAATGCAAGCACGGAGAGACGACTGTTGCAGAAATGCGAGTTAGGGTTTTCAGTGCCAAGAGCATGACTGTAGGTGAGGTGATAGGTGTAAGAGTGGTGCAACGTTCACATTCTAAGGACCAGTAAATATGCCATGTGTGGCAGGGGAATTACAGAAGGAGATGGAGTTAAGGTTATTAATTGGCTATTTAAAGCAATAAGATTATTTAGGTTATCAGTGTGCTCCTGATATAATCACAGGAGTCTTAGAATGCAAGGAATGCAGAAGAGGAGGTGAGTCAGAGATTTGAAGAGGTAAAACTGCTGACTTTGAACGTGAAAGAAATAAGCCATGAGCTGAGGAGTGCAAGGAACCTCTAGAAACTGGGTAAAACAACAAATAAGGTTACTCCTTAGACTCCAAAAGGACTACAGCCACACTGATGCCTTGGTTGCGACCCCCAGCACTGGCAAGAAGAAAAATATGTGTTGCCACAAAGCATTAAATTTGTAGTTTGTGGTAGTTTAATTTGGCACCAATGGGAAAGGAAAGAAATACAGAAGTTTGCAAGATCTTTAAGTTATTTAAATAAGAGAATTCAGTGTTCACTGGAACACACAAAAGGTGAAGTTACAAGTTATTTTTACAAAAATATTTTCTGATATTGTATATATATAAAATCTATATTTACTAATCATAACAAGAGATTTTTATGTTAATGTGACAATGAATGAGTTAAAGTAACAGAATGTCACTAAAGACAAAGATGGATTAATTTTATATAAATGATTAATAACTTGTTTCTCTGAGCATTTAACATCAATACTTCTCCATTAGACTCATGAAGGATTCACAAGATTCAAATATCTTTCAGCCAAATGCCACATATAAGTCAATAGAATCAAATGTTGAATTTCATGGCACTTGTATTAATACTAGGTTTTCAGTATTTAAGGTACCACATGCTCCTGAAAAGCCCAATGTGACTTTGAAGAGTTCTAAGATTTAGATACTGAAAGCCAAATCAAAAGCTGGCAAGATTTGATTTTAAAGCAGAAAGAACATAAAAACAGAATGTTCAAATTCAGAAAACAATCATCATGTTACTTTCAAACTCCCTAGGAATGACTGGTGGCTAGGAAACACCATTATTTCACAGAAGGCTTACTACTACCTTAAATCTATCATGATCTTTCTCTTTTCTCTTCACTTCCAGAATTATTCTCATTCTCTGAAGTTCAATGAGATTGCAAGTCTACTTTAACATGTTCAAAATTCTTTAATATTACAGGTATCTCTACATGTTTTTGCTTTTCAGAAAATTTCCAATCACTTGAAGGAAGAAAATATTTCATTTTCATCTGAACATCTAACGCAAGATTTTTTTAAGATTAATTAATTTCATTATTCTACTTTACAGTTATAGAAGCTCTTGGATTTCACCCGTAGTAAATGATGAAAAGACAGATTCAGTATCAACATAAGTAGGTCTGGCATTCCATTTTAAACTGCCAGTTACATTTATGGTCAACAGGGATAAAGTCATCTCCTATTATTGTCCTTTTGTTTTAATTGAAAATGCCATGACTCAAAATAACGGAATATCTGTTAAAGTAAATTGCGTGGGTGAACTGCGAATTCTTAGAGTATGCATAAACTATCACTGTCGAGGTAATTGTAGATGTTAATATACTGATTTGAATATGGAATTGAATTGCAGAAGAAATCTTTATATTTCGTTGGAACAAAAAATAAAGAAAAAGGGAGGAGAGACATAGGTGAGGATACCAGAGGACACAGGGACACCTAAGGAAAGGGATGCTTAAAGGAAATGTGATTGGTATTGTTTTATGTGTTATTCTATGCAAATTTCTTCTGAGTCTTCCTCTACAGTTCTCAGTAAACTTTTTCCAAATGTTCAGCGGAGTTGAAACTATCTTTAGATCACCTCAAAGTTCTGAGTGTAGCATAGAGGTCCAGTTAAGTGGTAGTATAGGAAATTGTTGTACAGTTTACAGATTCAATTAACAGTTGAGCAATTACCTATTATTTATGCATTCTTACAAATTTATTTATGCATGCTTACAAATAAAAGTTCATGACATTTTTTATTTGTAATGATGGCCAAGACAATAGATGACTGAACATTATTTTTGGTAAATTTGGTAACTCAGGGTCATCTTTAGTGCCACCCAATTCTGATCAGGTATTTTCCCCTTTCACTTTCTGTGTGGTGTCGGTAGTGACCTTAAGAGGTTTGCTGTGAGCATTTTGTGGCTTACATTTATTTAATTGATTGATAATAAAATGAGTAACTAAAATCTGGTGCCTGGGAAAAGAGAGAAAATGTAATATTTTATGCTGATCAGATCAAACAATAGCTTTTCATTCCTATCAAGTTCCACAAAATTAGTTACTACCCACCATTCCTCCAAGATCTCACTAAAAGCCAGAAAATGTCACCATAAGAACAGTTTGTTTTTAAAGTCACTCTTACCTCCAGAGTAAGACTGACTCCAGGGTTGCACATATCTTGACCTATAACATTGAAATAATGCATAGTGAAATTGACACACAGCCATTATTTGCGGGAAGCCATGCAGTTGGGTCAGATGGCATGGGTATGTGATGAGCACCGCTGCTTGGTTAGCAAGGCTACGAGGAGTTTCTGGCTGTGGGGGAAGGCCCGGCAGAATGTCTCTGGTCACCTCACTGCTGCCTCACCCCATTGTATGGACACTCAATCACCTCTCTGATGTTTCATAGGATTCTCCAGAGGGTGGTGGTGTTATTTTTCTGCTAATGTGAAATGATTCCTGTAACTGGTATGATACCTCAAACTGATCAATCATGTTATGATAAAAACATCTTCAGCGACATAAGGCAATGGCACATAGCTAAAAGCATAAAATAGTACAATTGAGCTCACAATCTCTCCAAACTTCCTGTTATGTGCCCACCTTTGTCCTGAAGCTTGCCCTAATTTAAGTAATGTTTTCCTTAAGAACTGGCTGGATAATATCTTCGAGCAGATGGCAATCTTGGAGGTACAAAGAGTTTGTTCACCATGTGCCTCAAACTGTTACAACACATGATACGATGCATTTTGGTTTCTCACCATGGAAAACAGAAAGTATTTGGGGCACCTTCTAAAGGGAGACAAATGTGAGACCCCCCAAAATGGCTTAAAATTTCTACCTTATATTAGTGCTTATATTTAGGGAAAGAAACAGTTTATTAAGATAAAAGTAAGTTTCTTGTAAAGGCCCTCTGTTTGTAGATCTGCTGAGCTGCCCTGATTCCTTTCACTGCCCTTTAACAAAAGAACAAAAAGCAATTGAATCAGCACTAGGTGAGGGTGGTGGTAATTAATGCATGATCGATTATAAGATTTAATAAAGAATCTATGTTATATGCATTTATAAATTCATTTCATTTATGATCTTTTCTTTTAACTCTGTACTCTTGATATTTTAAGCAATATTAGCTAGTTTATGTTTAGCGAAAATTGATTTTGGATATAAGTAAACCACTTGTCACTATGCAACTGCATGTGCTGCCAACCGCGGAGTTCCTGGCTTCAGCCAGGTCACTGCAGGATTGAAAGAGTAATAGCTTGCTGAAAATATTTTCTCTGAAGTAAAATAATAATAATAATGTTTTTTAGGATTGATTTTGTAATCATTCTTTTATAATGAAGTAAAAATGAAACAATTGGATATTGTGCAAAAGCTTGTGATGATTTATGTAAAATAAAGAAGGCAACTTTTCTGAGTTGTCCATTTTGAGCATCATGCCATAATGGTCCATGCCTCCTCTGCCTCTCCATCTTCTCTCCTCTTCTTATTATCGTCTTGCCAATCCAAGCATCCTTCGCAAACTCTCGAGTCAGCTGGAGCTGGTCTCCAGCAATTATTATCTGAATCTCACTTCAATCTTGTTATTATTGGAAAGTCAGATATACAGAGGGGAGGAGAGACAGAGAGGAAGATCTTCCATCTGCTGACTCACTCTCCCAGTGGCCACAGTGGCTGAATCTGAGCTGATCCGAAGCCAGGAGCCAGGAGCTTCTTTCTGGTCTCCCACGCTGGTGCAGCGTCCCAAGGCTTTGGGCCATCTTCGACTGCTTTCTGAGTCCAAAAGCAGGGAGCTTGATGGGAAATGGGGCTACAGGGATTAGAACCAGCACCCATACAGAATCTCAGTGCATGCAAGGTAAGGACTTTAGCCACCAGGCTAATGTGCCAGGGCCCTCACTTGAATCGAATAATGTCATGTGAACACACTCTCTCTTATTCAATCCAGCAACAGCTGTATATTTAAATGAACTAGACACATTTTACAAGCTGTGTTCATAGGAGAACAGGAGAAGAGCATTCATAGAATCTCAGAAACCGAAGTAGTGATCTCAAACAGGAAAGTTCTCAAGAAAGGACTATCCTGCTTTCCAGCGCCGTTGATTAAGTTTGGTATTTTGAGCTTTGTGTAAAAGAACTCATCCCTATGAATTCTGGTATTGGCACATGATGTCAGCGAGTTTCATCCGTGTTTTGAAAACAGCAAGAAACCACTCAGCTGTAGGCAACCGACTAGGTTGCCTTGTACCTAGACAAGTGTACACAGTTGGGAAAAAAGCAGCCAGTAGCTGGTTAGTGCAAATGTGTGTTAACTATACCAGTGTGCCAGCATAGTTGTCTATTTTATTTATTGCTTTTTAAAAGACAAATGGGGAAGGTTGGGACTCCTGGGCCAGGATAAGACACGTTGACCCCCAGGTAGTGGTTGAGGGGCTGCGGATGACCAGGGGGAGGGAGTCTGGGATGGATTAGAGTGGGAGCAGGTGAGGGCATGTTTGACAGGGAAGGCATGACTTCTGGGGGCTTCCGCAGACCAGGAGCTAAGGCAGAGTGGCTTGGAAGGGTGAAACTAGAGGGCATATCTGGGTCAGGCCAAGGCACCTGCCCATGGGGGAGACCTGGGCTGGGCTAAATAGCATTCTCCAGGGGGGGGGGTGTGTGTGTGTGTGTGTATGTGTGTAGGGGGCTCACTAGTGCATGCAAAAGCTGGCTCCGGGCAGGGGTGGGCCATGTCAGGCTAGGCCATAGTACACACCTGAACATGAAAGAATTGGATCTGGGGACAGATTTTGTGAGAGAATTGTGGGTTTACTTCTATGTGTCTGCCATACCTGCTGGTTTACCTGGAGAGTTGGGGGTGGTGATGGGTCAAATCAGGCTGGATCATGGAACTCACCAGACAGGAACACACCTGATGCTGGTGGGATCTAGTGTGGGAAGGGGAACAGGTGCAGCCGGATTGCAGCACCTACTGACCTATGCAAAGGTTGAAACTGAGGGTAAACCCTGCCTTTCAGGGCTGCAGCATCAGCCTGCACACATGCGTTATATGGCTAGGAGCAGGTCTAGTAGGGGAAGTTGGGGAACACCCCTCCAACTGGGGAGCACAAGAGGCAGGGCTGTAGAGCGGAGGTAGCTGGGCCAGGCTGCAGCACCTACTGGCACACATGAGGCCCAGGACATGTGTGTGCTAGGTCTAGCTGGGCTAGGTTGCAACACCTGCCAGCGACAGCTGAGACTGCAGGAGGACCATACCATACCATGCTGGGCTGAAGCACCTGCCAGCCCGCACAGGATCTGGGGTTGAAAATTGGCATGATTGGGAATTCTGGGCTCTTTCCTGCTGGGCTGCAGCTGTCCCTAGTGAATGAGAGAGCTGGAGGTTGGGGTTGACCACGCTGGACAAGGCTGCAGCACACACTGGCATGCATGTAGGCCGGTCTGGGAGCAGGCCTGACTGGGCTAGGTCCCAGTACCCACTAGAACCAGTAATTACCAGAGCCAGAGTGGGCATGAAATGGACTGGGCTAGGCTATGATATCCACTGGTGTATATGAGAGCCAAGTCTGGGGTCGGGCCATGCTGGGCTAGGCTTTAGCACCCATTAGGGGAGCCAGACTGGGTTGCAGCACCAGCTGCCACACACAAGGCCCAGAGTTGGAAATGGGACTGGTGGGGAAACTTTGGTAACTCCCTTTCTGGGCCACTTCTTCCACTGATGAGCATGAGAGCTGGAATTAGGGGTGGATCTTGGGGTAAGCTAGCCTGGACTGGGCTTCCTATCTGCTGGTGCACATGACAGCCAGAATGAGTGTGGAACTTCCAGGCTAGACTGTAGCACCAGTCGACATGTGCCAGACCTGGGTATGAGTCATGTCAGGCTGCACTGCAGTATCCCCTTACAGATACAAAATCTGGGGCTAGGAGCATGCCTGGCAGGGGGAATTTTGGGCAAGTTCCTGCTAGGCTGTATCTATTGCTGTTGAGCAAAATAGCCAGAGCTCCAGTTGGGCCACGATGGAAGAGGTAGTAGCACCTGTTGGCATATGTGAAGGCCAGGTCTGGGGGAGTGTGGCCTAAGCTAAGCTGCGGCTTTCATGGGCATACATGACAGCTGGATGGGATGCAGGCTGGGCCAGACTGGACCAGAGTGGAGGCTGGCACATACAAAAACCAGGTCTGACGGCAGACTTGGTGGGGGTTATCGGGAGTCCACCCCACTAGGCCGTGTGCATGATAATCAGGCCTGTTGCAGGTTGATCTGGGTTGGGCCGCATCCCCTGTTGATTCAAGTGAGAGATGGCCCTTGGGGCTGAGCTGACTAGACAGCTTCAGTGATTGGTATGTGCATTGGCTGGTGCAGGTGTCAGATTAAACCTGATCCTGCACTTGTTGGCACACACAAGAGTCAAGTCTGAGCACGACATTTATTGGGAGACTCCTCAGCTACACCACTGACTGGACTTGTACTCTGGCCACAGAGGAAAATCCCAGAATGGGAGTGAGTCTCCTCAGCTGCTGATGCCTGTACAGTGGACAGCATGCCCAGATATACACAAGGACCTGACAGCCAGCTCTTCTAGGCTAGCAGGGCGTAAGAGAAAGGGAACCAAAACAGCCTGGACAGTTTTCCTGGCCATGTTTTGCTGCATGTTCTGGGGTCTGTGGATGCACTGGAGTTGACTTGGTCAGCCAGTAGACCTTGAGCAGAGAAACCAACAACTTCTCAGAACTCTCCAAAAACAACATGGTACCACCCTGAGACCACTCTTTCCAACACTGGGGTCTCTAAAGTGTCATCCTTGGAAGCTGATGTAGTTTGACAGCAAGAAGTTGCCTCCTCCCTTTCCTCCCGTGTGGAAAGAGGAAAAAAAATCATGAATATTTGCCCCACACATCTTCCTCCATACCTCCACCCTCCACAACCTAATCTGAGGACCACATAGGAATGCATCCCTCTCAGCTATGTAAACAATACTAAAAAGAAAATAACCAATTACAAAAACAAAGTAATAAACATTGTTCATTTTTACTGTGTATTGTTTTCTGTTAAAGAAATATACCACAATTTATGTGTTATTCATAGTACAAATGAATATTTGGGTTGTTGATATATTTAAAGCTACCTTGTTCAGTGTTTAGAATTTATGCTTTTAGTAATGGTTTTTTGTAATTTAGAAAAAATTACTCTAGAGTTTTTCAGCCAATCCAAAGCCAGGAGAAAGAATCGTTTTCCCCATCTCCCATGCAGGATCCAAAGGCTTTGAGCCATACCACTACTATTTCCCAAGCCACAAGCAGGGAGCTGGAAGGAAAGTGGAACAGCCCAGACATGAACTGGTGCCCACATGGGATCCCAGTGTGTGCAAAGAGAGGATTGAGCTGCTGAACTATTGTGCCAGGCTCAGGGAGCTTTTCTTGTATCTGCTTCTCAATAACCTTCAGCTCAACAATGTCCCAAGGGATTGGGAATTTGGTACAACAGTGGAGACCCTGCTTTTAACAATGTTGGAATGCCTGGTTCTGAGTCCCAACTCTGCTTGCTCTCCCAGCCTCCTTCTGGAAAGTAGTAGCTGATGGGTCAAGTATTTGGCTCATTGTCACCCATGTCAGAGACCTGACTTTGTCCCGGTCCTGGCTCCTGTAGGTATTTTGGAAGTGAACCTGTAGATGAAAGATCTCTTTTACTGGCTCTTTTATTTCTCTTTCCTTTCCAAACGAACTTTAAAAATAAAAATAATAGGGCCCAGCGGCATGGCCTAGCGGCTAAAGTCCTTGCCTTGCACGCACCAGGATCCCATATGGGCGCCGGTTCTAATCCCGGCAGCTCCACTTCCCATCCAGCTCCCTGCTTGTGGCCTGGGAAAGCAGTTGAGTATGGCCCAAAGCCTTGGGACCCTGCACCTGCGTGGGAGACCTGGAAGAGGTTCCTGGTTCCCGGCTTCGGATCGGCGCGCACCGGCCGTTGCGGCTCACTTGGGGAGTGAATCATCGGATGGAGAATCTTCCTCTCTGTCTTTCCTCCTCTGTATATCCGGCTTTCCAATAAAAAAAAAAAAAAAAGAATAAATCTTTAAAAAAAAAATAATATGTGCCCAAATGGTCTCTTTTTGGATAGAAAACCATAACAGAATTCACTAACTGCCACCCATTTCTTGTTTAACCTTTTAATTGGAGTCTTCAGTCCATTTGATGTCACTACTGATTTTAGTCAAGCTATGAAATTTCATTAATTTTTTTTGTTTTAACATTTTATTAAGTCTTCTGTTTGATTTATTTATGGCCCTATCTATCATACATAATTTTCATTTCTTTTTTTAACTCTCTGCTTCTATTTGGGTTGTATTCTTGTAGTGTTTTCCGTTTATGGAAGGAACTTTTTTTTGTTGCTGTTCTGGCCTTGGAAGAGCAGAAGTTGGAAGCTGAGAACTTAGCCCAGGTCTCCTACACGGCCAACAGAAGCACAGTTATTTGATCCATCATTGCTGTCACTCAAGATTTGCAAGGCAGAAAGCTGGTGTCAGGATCCTGAGCTGGGAGTTAAATGCCAGTACTCTAATGTGAGATGAAAATATTTTAACCGCTAGGCTAGAATCCACTCTCAGGACATTTCTTTTGATGACAAATTCTATTAGCTTTTATTTTTTTCTTTTCCTGCAATATCTAATTCCTTCTTCATTTTGGAAAGATACTTGCTAGCTTAAAATTGTCTATTTTTCCCCCAAAGAACGCTATTACAGTTTTCATAGACTTTTACTATAATCTCTACGTAATGTCTCACTGTTAAAAGCATACAGTTAGAGAGGTAACTAGTTTTATCCACCTGACATAAATCATTCTTAATGTAAGACAAGTAAGAATAACAGATTTTCTGATGAACAGGGTTAGTATATTTAAGAAAAAGAGCAAATTTATTATCTCAAAAATGATATCACATGTTTACAAGTATGGATGTGTGATGTTAAGGAAGTGTGCATCATAACCTTAAAATATCTTTAAATGAACAGGAAATTTATATGCTAGAGAATGAGGAACATAGTGGTAGAATAGGAAACATAAAGTTATTAGTGTTTTTTTTTTTTTGTTCTTGTTAGGAATGGCAAAGATGAGAAGCTAGAGATAGAACAGAACCAGAAGCTTGAAAGAAAATTGCTGAGCTATGCTTCAAAACCCATCTGGAGTCCAAATCGTTGGCACTAATTCCTACAATTACTCTATTTTCTCTAACGGAATTCAGAAGTCTGGGTACAGAAAATAATATGGATGGTTGGATGGATATAACACAGATGATCTGAAAGCTTTCCTGATTGTGAAGCAAAGGAGTGTGAGTGCTAGGGTAATGAAAAAAAAAGTTGTTGGAAAATATCAATCAAAGGGAGAAAGTTGCATGAAACTCTGAGTGGGTTGGTGGATTGTAAGTAAATGAAAGGGGAGAGAATCCAGAATTCTCTATGAACAAGACTAAAAGACCGTGTTTTGAATTTTGAGCGTCCATGCAAAAAGTTTAAAGGGGTGAACAGTGTCTAAGTAGCAGTGTTGTGTAGGACTGAAATGGACTTGGGATGTCAATGTTAAAGACAAGCTATTTCAAGACTGAGTGTTGGAAAGATCCCTAATATTTTGAACTTCCCTGATGAATAGCAGTTGATTTCACAGAGGCAGTAAAGAAAACTGAGTTCTCCATTTCAAAATCCTCAACAAATGAGTGAACATGTTATGGACATCTTATGGTGTCCATAAAGAGCAGAAGTAAGAGCATACTCAGTTATCCTGAATACTATAAAAATGGTACTTACTTTAGATTAAAAAAAGATTAGAAAAGAGAAAAGTACACATTAGCTCTAGGCCAACATGATATTTGATTGTGGCAAAATAAGACAAGACAAAACAATTTTCACTTAATGGAATTCAGTGGAAAAAGCATGTTTATGGGAACTTCAGAATTTAAATAAGCAAATCGGTAACGAAGGTTTTCTGTGCAAATGTCAGGGAAACAGGTAATTATGATTAAGTGAATGAAGCAGGATCTCAAAAATACTTTTAAAAGCAAGGAGGAACTGAACTGGAGATTTTCTATGCATTTATCCATCCATCCATCCATTCGTTTATCTATCTAAAAATAATAAATGAGAAAAGTTGATCACGGGACTGATTTTGTGTTGGTGGATGACTCTGAGAAAGAAGAGACACATGGTTGAAATTATTGTCATGTTCCTACTACAATAAGAGTGTTAGGCTGCCGTCTTCAATCTTCACTGAGTGTTTATCACACTTCACTACGTCAGCTTATAGTTCCAAGCAAAACATAAAATGTGTTATCTAATTTTATTAATTTTCACTATGAATCCTGATATCATATTAAAATTTGAGCTTAAAACTAACTTTTTACCTTTTCAACTAGCATGCCTTTCTGGTTATACTTCTTCAAAGAAATAAAAAGACAACCCAGTATGCACAGCAATTTTTTTCCAATGTGATGTCATCAAACATCAAATTAAGCTTAGTGTGTTTGTTTACTTTGTTGCTATCACAGAATATCACAGACTGGGTGATTTATAAAGTCATTGGCTCTCAGTTTTAGAGGCTGAAAAGGCTGATATCATGATCACTGTGTTTAAACCCACCAGTCATGTTGCTGCATCACGACTCGGTGAACGTTAGCACAATGGAAAGGAAAGCTAGGTGACAAGAAGGGGCTGAACACGTCCTCTTCCAGCATCGATCTCAGTCATCCCTGTAAAGCAGGAAGCTCATGGTTTACTCACATCTTAAAAATCGCATTCTTGGGGTCCAGGACGGTGTCTCAACAGGTTGATCCTCAGCCTGCTACCCCAGGCATCCCCTATGGGCACTGGTTTGTGTCCCAGTTGCTCTACTTCAAATCCAGTTCCCTGCCTATGGTCTGGGAAAGGCAGAAGAGGAAGACTCCAATCCTTGGGCTCTTGCACCCATGTGATAGACCTGGAGGAGGCTTTTGGCTTCTGCTCCTGGCTCCAGGCTTCTGCCTTTGGATTAGCTCAGCTTCAGCTATTGTAGTCATTTGGGAAGAGAACCAGTGGATGGAAAATCTCACTTTCTCTCTTTTTTCTTTCTATATACCTGCCTTTCAAACAAAAGAAATAAATCTTTTATTTATTTATTTTTTTTAATTATTTATTGTTTAACTTCAGTAATTACATTGTATTATGTGACACAATTACATAGATACTTGGGTTCTCCCCCCCCCCTCCCCAAACCCTCCCACCATGGTGGATTCCTCCACCTTGTTGCATAACCACAGCTCAAGTTCAGTTGAGATTTCCCCATTGCAAGCGTATACCAAACATAGAGTCCAGCATCTTATTGTCCCGTCAAGTTCAACGGCTTCTTAGGTATACCCTCTCTGGTCTGATGATAGAGCCAGCAGAGTATCATCCCAGTCAATTGAAAGCTCCAACATACCATCAGCAAAAATTTACATCATTATGGAATTAATTGACATAGTAATGAGTAACCAATATGTTAAAAGTAAATGCGGGTTCCCAGCCACCTTCTGTGACCACCTCACCTATACTTCAATTTTAGTTTATACACAACATATAACATTCAAAACATAACATGTTATACATAACATCATATCATCTTAAATTAAGGCAAACATGTGGTATTTAACCTTTTGGGATTGGTTCATTTCCCTTAGCATTATGGTTTCCAGTTTGGCCCATTTGGCCACAAAGAACTGCATTTTGTTTTTTTTAATAGCTGAGTAGTATTCCATGGAGTAGATGAACCATAGCTTTCTTATCCAATCCTCTGTTGATGAACAAGACCTCAAAAGATGGAGTAACATCCCATGCTCCTGGATAGGTAAAATCAATATCATTAAAATGTCTATACTGCCAAAAGCAATATATACATTCAACGCAATCCCAATCAAATTGCCCAAAACATTCTTCATGGAACTGGAAACAATGATCCAAAGGTTCATCTGGAAGCACAAAAAACCACGGATAGCTAGAACTATCCTGAAGAACAGGAAGTTAGCAGGGGGAATCACAGTTCCGGACCTCTGGACATACTATAGGGCAGTGGTTATCAAAACAGCGTGGTACTGGCACAAAGATAGAGAGGAAGACCAATGGAGCAGAATAGAAACGCCAGAAGGAAACCCACACAGATACAGCCAAATAATCTTTGACAAAAAGACAAACGACAACCCAGGCAAATGGGAAGGTCTGTTCAATAAATGCTGTTGGGACAACTGGTTGATAGCCTGCAGAAACAAAAAAATAGATCCACATCTCTCACCATACACTAAGATCAGATCTAAATGGATAACAGATCTAAACCTACATCCAGAAACCTTCAAACTTTTGGAAGAAAATGTTGGAAACACACTGGAACACTTAGGGGTAGGCCCTCACTTCCTAAAAAAAATAAATCTTTTATAAAACGTCTCACTCAGAATAGTTTTATAAGAGCAATTACATGTAAACATGTATTTTGGAGAGACAAAGTGTTAAAACCACAGGATAGGTTAAATCAATAAGGGACACAATAACATTAAACAAAGTAAAGAAGAACAGATTTTCCTAACTTTTTGAAAATTATTGTTCCTCCAAAACTTAGGCATGTGATAGAGCACAAAGGTCATTTTATCATAACTTACAAGAGGAAAAGCAGATTACAGCTCTGAACTCTACTGATAAAACAGATAATGAATGTGATACTCTATTAAAATCACAAAAGAACAAATCACTGAAGACTGTATCTGGACTTTTGTTGATGTCCTGTGTTTAAATTTTTATTGAAATCCTAGTTAATTAAACATATATTCACTTTAACTATTTTCTTCAATATGAATTATTAATTACTTGCCCTAATATACTGGAAGTATAACATTTTTAGAGTGGTAAGAGTGTTTGCAACTCATATAAGGAAAATGCACAATAATCAGATTAGAACTGGTGTCTGAGCAAGAAGGCTATAATGAAACTATTTATGACCACATCTGTGTGAAATATATCTGTTTTTGATTTTATCTGAACAAGGGAAAAATGTAAAATATCTCCGTTGTTTAGAGAAAACTGAGTAACTCTTTTTTTTTTCCTTTGGTTGACAAAACAAATTGTGTGTATGTCAAAGGTCTTTACTAAAATTTGAAGCAAAAAAAAAAAGCATAAAGAAGGTCATCTGTTTTTTCCTAGGGAATTATTTGAGCATAAAGGAGAAAACAATAGGTTGAAAGGGGAAATGCCTCCAAAATAAAGCAGAACATGAGAAGGGGATCATCAAGGATTAATTTTCAGGTAATTAAATTCATGATGGGGGAAGGGTTTGGGGTGAAGGGGGGGGAATCCCAGTACCTATGAAATTGTGTCATGTAATGCAATGTAATTAACGAATAAATGAATATTAAAGAAAAAAAACCCTATGTAATGAGAAGCATTCAAAGCATTTATTCAAAACAATTGTCATAGGGAGAGTGTGCTGTGTACGTAATTATGTCTATGCAGACACATTAGACGGGTAGACATTGGAGTGTAGCTGGTGAGGCGGCCTCTTGGAACGCCTGCATTCTGTATTAGAGGGCTGACATAACTTTAGCTCCTTCATTTCTCATCCAGGTCCCTGCTAATGCATCCTGGGGGGCAGTAGATGAAGGTTCAGGTACTTGGACCTCTGCTGCTTGTTGGGACACCTAGATGGAACTCCTGTCTCCTGGGTTCAACCTGACTAAGTCCTTGCTGCAGCAGGCACTTCAAGGAATGAAACAAGTACGATCTCTCTCTCTCTGTTGTCATTCTGCCTTTCAAGTACATGAAAATAAACTATGAAAAAGGCGAAAGAACATTTACTTTGAGACTTTTCTTTCTCAGTAAATATTAAAAATAGAAGTAACAAAACCAAAGGTATTCCATTGTGTAAAACAGCAAAAAGGTACACATTAATGTGAGTGGCTTGAAGAGAATGTGATTGAAGTGAATTTAGTAGTGCGAAATGTTAAAAATTCACTTCCTTTGTTTTTAGTTAGGTGTCTGGGATATTAGCTATTTTACGCTAACATTTTTCTCACATTTGTTTTATACATTCTTATTTATTTGAAAGATAAACAGAGAGTGTCAGAGGCAGCTAGGATTTCCATCTGCTAGTTGAGTTCCCACACACCTACCTGGCTGAGGTCAGGAGCCAGGAACTCAATTCAGATCATCTACAGAAATGGCAGAAACATCCCTGTGCAAACCATTACCTGTTGCTTCCCAGAACATGCAATAACAGGAAGCTGGGAATGTCAGTGGCGCCAGGGTGTGTACCTAGGTACTCCAATGTCGGTTATGGGTAGCTTACCTGCTACACCAAATGCCCACCCTTCTCGTGCGTTTCTCAGTTATAGTAATTCATAACCTCAAGTAATGGGAAGAGACAGCTGTCACAAACTAATTACAAATGAAGAGATAACTTGAGTATGGTATTAAGAAAGTCATTAGGAAGAAAACTTTAGAGGTACTTCATCTGTAACACTTTTTTTATGAGGTATCATCATTTATAAAATGGGGTGAATGAAACTGGACTTTCAGGGTGGAAAAAGGAAAGCAGAGGAAAGCAGTTTCTTCCCAGAACTACTCTTGCACAGAGCTACTCTTGTGTCATAAAAGGTCTCTCCTCCTGAGGCTTGGGAGTTACTGCTTGGATGTCAGCCATGGATTCATTGCTATGAGAAAGAAGAGGCATCTCCAACAGAAGGCATGTCTATCAGCGCGCAGGGTGCATGTCCATATGAGAGACCCTTTGGAGCAAAGGACAGTCTGTGGGAATGATCACAGAAGGAGGTAGAAACAAGAGTGTGCCATTTCCAAAGAAGGTGATTGGGTTGTAGGGAATTAAACTCAAATGGACATCTCTTTTTTTACAGTAAGAGAGGATCTTGTAGGCTTTAGGCAGACCTGTAAGAAAAGAGAAATTATGCCAAATGAGATGTCTGTTGACTTCCTAAGAACAGACAGAAATGTTCAGCTGGCAAGTTTTATGAGTGGAGCTGGAAAGCCGTGCTTTAAGGTCAACCGGTATTGTCACCAGTGGACTGAGGCATGACTTCCTTGCATCAGTAAGTGACCCAGGAAGTCATGTTTCCGATCACACCTCTCATGGGAGAACACAATGATTCCATATTCCTGCCTTGGCCATTTGAAGCAGTTCACTTTCAACAATGTTCAAATGCCATTAAAAAAATCTTTTTATTTTTTTCAAGACGGGAAATTTTCAGCAAAATAGAAACAAATTGCTATAAGTAAACCATTTGTCACAGTCTGATTACTTTGCAGCCACTCTGGGAACACCAATTTGTCATGCTAGATCAAGATAACCACAGCCTGACTAGAGGAAATGGCTTTTTGCCTACTAGTTGTGATTTTTTTTTAAACGTTCACCCAGAGAGACGTGTTCCACGGAGTCTTCATGTTCCACTCCAGCTGTGTGACCAGAGAGGAAGGCTCAGGCATTAAGAACAAATTACACCTTCTAAAAACATTCATAGGCAAAATAATTAAGGATTGTTGAATATAAAACTCAGGATTGCTAGAAAATATACATTCACAGTAGAAATATTTCATGCTACTCGTCTAAGTTATTTAGGTGAGGAAAAGTTAAGGGGCTAACAGTCAGTTGGCAAAAGAAAATGGAGGGTAATCAAATGAATGTTTTTGGTTACATTAATTTCTCAGCATAAAGTAGACATTTAAGAAATGATTGGTGACTTCTCGGGCATTTTATATGAAAGAGATCATCAATTTGTTCTTGTTTTGACTACATTTTCAAGTTGAGAAAGTTGTTAAAATTGGCATGCTCAGCACCTCCATTTCTGAGATAGTTTAAATATAATTGAACCTCAAAGAGAAGACAAGTAAGAATCTTTTTCTTTCCGCATAAACATTTAGCACATAATGAAAAACAGTTGAATGGGACCTACAACTTGATGAAAGAATCAGCACAGGCTACAAATTATAATTAAATCACATCCCTAGAATGAGTTTTGCAAGCCAGGAATGCTTCTAGATTCCTCTTTTTGGGTCTCTATTGTTCTTCACCATAACAATAGTTCTTTTTCCTCCAGAAACATTGTCAGTTCACTCTCATGTCTTTTAACTGATAACAGTATAAAATATAGAATGATACAGATGATTAAACTTTTAAAACTTATTGGAATTAGCATTGTTGTATATTGGGTAAAGCTACTATCTGCAACGCCAGTATCCCATATGAGTGCTGGTTCATGTCCTTACTGACCCAGTTCTAATCCGGCTTCCTGCCACTGGCCTGGGAGAGCAATAGAATGTGGCTCAAGTTTTTGGGCCTCTGAGCCCACATAGGAGACCTGGAATAAGCTTCAGGCTCCCAGGGAGCAAATCAGTGAATCTCTTTCTTTGTCCCTCATTCTCTATCTATGACTTTCCCTTTCAAACAAGTGAATTTTAATTTTTTTAAAGGTAAGTTTATCACAGTGTACATTTTTTCAGTCTAGGTAGTTTTGCTCATAATCCACATTTCCACACATATCTTGATGTTCTGTCATACACTTAGTGCTCCATTAGGTCTATCAGAGGGCAAACCATCATTAAGGAATGCCAAGACTTTTTGCAATATGTGATCTGTCCTGTGGTATTTTATGTTATCTCACTGCACCTGACCTCTGACACTGTATGTAACTGTAATTTACCACATAATCTTTTAAAGTCAGAAGGAGAGGATGAACACTCTTCCTCTGTGTCACTCTCCAAATGACCACAGTGTTTGGTTCTGGTCCATGCAGAGCTTCATAAAAGTGACAGGGTCCTAATCGCCAGGGTGATCACCACTGCCTCCCAGGGACCTCAATGTCAGCAGGCCGATGAAAGATGCAAACAGCTTTTTAAAAATATTTATTTATTTTTATTTGAAAGGCAAATTGAGAGAGAGAGAGAGAGAGAGAGAGAGAGAGAGAGAGAGAGAGACCTTCTATCCACTGCTTCATTCTTCAAATGACTATAATGGCCAGAGCTGAGCTGAGCTGACACTGGAGTCAAGCTTCTTCCCAGCCTACCGTGGTGGGTACAAATGCCTAAGGCCCTGGACCATCTTTCTTTGCCTGCCCAGGCCATAAGCAGAGAGCTGATTAGGAGGTGGAATGGTTGGGACGTAAGGACCACATATGGGATGTCTGAGCTATCAGGTGCAGGATGCCAGCCCCAAGTGTAAACATCTTAACCAGTAGACTATGTACTACTCAGTATATATTTTGAAAGCATTTTTTAATAGCTACCACTGGAATGGATAGTATGTAATTTCAATATCAATACTTTTCAATCAATGTTTTATTTTCACTCATGTTTTATTTGTAAGGCTTTCATTACATTTCAGTACACATATAAATTGTTTCTAATCCTGGTGTTAAATTGAAATCTTCATGCTAAATATTTGTATTTTATTTGATATTTGTGTTTAAATATTATATTTGATCAAATGTTGGTGATAAATCATGAGACGTATAAGAGGAGTGACTTTGAAACTCAAATACTCTATATCAGGTTTTGTATTTTCATTCTTGGATTGTGGAATTCCATAGGATTCCAATTAGTCGGGAGGCAATAATGAAGGATGAAGAAGAAATGCTCCCATAATGTCACGTCCATTAGCTTTACAAGTTCTGTTCACTAATGTGCACTGTATCACCCTGCATCATCCCTGAAGTACAGCCCTCTAGAGAAATCTTAACTATCCCCAGAGGCTCTTTATTGTCATGTCTAGAAAAAGACCTATTATTTGATACCATTTAAAGTTATTTACTTTTAATATCACCTTGATAGCCAGGCATCAATGATCTATCTACTGATCCATCTACTATCTATTTTCAGTTACAACTATTTTTTGAGAATACCTACATATTGAAAACATAAAAGTATATGTCTCATAAGGTGTCTGTAAGGATTAAAAAGTTTATGTATTCTGAGTACTCAGAACTGTGCTTTAAATGCAATAAATCCTCAATAAAGGTTAGAGATAATGGTGATGATAATAAGTTGATGATGATGGTATAGCAACTAACCTTGTTCAAGGCATTGTACACACTGATTTATTCACTATATTGAAGGTGCAGTAAAGAACTTTTATAAATTAGCTGAAATGGATTTGATTTATTCTTCCCTTGTTGGTGCTTCCAATGTGTGTGTGTGTGTGTGTGTGTGTGTGTGTGTGTGTGTGTGTGTGTGTGAGAAAGAGAGAGAGAGAGAGAGAGAGAGAGAGAGATGAGAGATCAGCATTGTGGTGTAGTGGTTTTTGCTGTTGCCTATGATCCCTGCATCTCCAGCATCTTTCAGTGCTGGTTGTTGTAGTCCTTTCTGATCAGCTCCCTGTGATGGTGCCCAACAAAATCAGCATAAGACGGTGCAAGTACCTTTGCTCCTTCCCAGCACTTGAAGACCCAGTCTCAATTTCAAACTCCTGGTCATTGCAGCCATTTAGGAAGTGAACCAGTAGTTGGAGATCTCTCTCTGTCTCTCTGTTACTCTTTCAAATAAATAAACATATTTTAAAAATCAGTGACTAACTGGATTCCATGCATTTTTTTCAAATGCTCCACAAGCTCTTAGATGAAGTCTGCTGTAGTTAGTACTTTTTCCAGCAAATACATTAAGAGACTGCTGCTTTCTGTAATTCTTTAGAACTTACCAGGGAATTGCCAAGAAAGGTCAAATTTGTCTTTCTTCTGACAAACTCTGTAAGAAACTACTATCTGTCAATACATGGTGATTTGTAGAGACTTTTTATGCTATGAAATCTTGCAGAAAAGCACACATTTTGGGTCAAATCCTCAGATCCCTCCAGTTAAACAGGACCTGAATTTTGTGCACAGGGCCCTTCACACCAGCTTTTAAAGTACCATCTTCCTCACCCCTCATCTCATACCCAAGTAAACCAGGAGGAAACAAATCTAGGAAACTGCATTTGACACTTTAAGATGCTCCATTGATAACATGTTTCATTTTGCATATTCATTTTTCAGTGGAAAAAAGGAAACACATAGAGATTATTGATGGAGTCAGGTGGTTACTTAGCTACTTTGTGAGTTCCTTTTTGCCTGCAGTGCCAGCATCTGATATGCATACTGGTCTGTGTCCCCATTGCTCCATTTCCAACCCAGCGCCCTGCTAATGTACCTGAGAAAGCTGTAGAGAGTGGCTAGGTCCCCACCACTCATGTGGGAGACCATGAAAAAGCTCCTGGCTCCTGGCATTCATCAAGTGCAAATCTGGACTTTACAGCCATTTAGAGAGTGAAACAGTGGATGGAAGAACTCTTCACCTCTCTCTCTTCCTCTCTGTGTCTATAACTTTGCCTTTCAAATAAATAAGTCTTTAAAAAATGATTGTCAGTCAAAAATGTACTATAGCAAAAAGTAATGACTGATATAAATGGGCTTAGAAAATATTTTTCTGTGAACAGTCAGTGATTCACTTTATGAACTGTGAGGATGTAAGGCACACCCATGACTCTCCACTGTTTGGAAAGACAAACTGAATCTTGGATGGTTTCTTTAGTCTGAGTGCAATGTGTAGAAAGCAGCCTGTACTCAAATTGGAATCTTCTCCAATTTTATCCTATTTAAAATATTCTCAATTGTTCAAATTATACTATCCTAACATTATTGATTTTTTAAAAAGCAAAGTAGATAATTTACAATCCCTAACATAACAGAAATGTGATGGTAATATCATTTGGATAAAGCATCTAAATAAAAACAAAGCATAAAAATATATCTAAGGAATTTTCTATATTACTTGAATCTTTGAAAATTAAATCATGCCTTTTTTTTCCTTGAAGGAGAAAACATATTGAACCCTCTAGATTAATGAAGCTACTAAATGAGCATGAATGCCCAAGGAGAGAAGACATATCAAAAATATATAAGAAATTTCAGATTAAGTTCATTTCTGCTTGACAGTAGCTATTCCCTTGAAAAATATCTCTGTGATAGATTTCCAGTCTCTCTGAATTACTGACATTTATTTAATGCTCTGAAAGTCTTCATTAAAAACTAAATATCAACTTATAAATGAAACTCTCAGCTGAAAACCAGAAAGTTATGATTAGAAAAAAAGGAGTTGATGGAGAAACTAAGTACAATTATAATTATATTGCTTTGTGAAAAAAATTCACTTCATCCCACACATTACATCCTGGCATCTATTGATGCAATCAAATACAACAACTAAAACAGATTTTGCTCCTCATTATAAGCATAATTCATTTGGTCACAGGTGTGATACATTGTGATCTATAAATACTTAACAAGGATAGTGTAAATATTATGTTTAAAATACCAATGATTAGTCTAATCCCAAGTTTACAACTAGATTTTAAAAGCGATTTATTCACTTTTATTGCAAAATCAGATTTACAAAGAGGAGGAGAGACAGAGAGAAACATCTTCTGTCCAATGATTCACTCCCCAAGTACCCTCAATGGCCGGAACTACGCCAATCTGAAGCCAGGAGCCCGGAGGCTCTTCTGGGTCTCCTACGCAGGTGCAGGGTTCCCAGACAATGAGCAGGGAGCTGGATGGGAAGTAGGACTGCTGGGATTAGAATTGGCGCCCATAAGGGATCCTGGGCGGGTGCAAGGCAAGGACTTTAGCCGCTAGGCCACCTCGTTGGCCCAAAACTAGATTTTTAATAGATTAAACTAGATTTCCATTTTCCTCTTTGGAGATGTTAAATTCAGGATGAATATGAAACTCAGGTATAGTTGAAGTTCAGGAAGAAACTTGATATGTTTGAGATCATATGAAATCTTTCCTATTTTGAGCACTTGCAGGAGACTGGCAAAAATGATGAAGTATTCCTAAATAGCATTTGACTTTGAGTCTATTACATTTGCTTCTGCACAATATTGATCAGTGTACTTGCTGGGTTAGCAACAAAACTTAGGATCATTATTCAGCAGTATTTAAATGTAGCTGAAGGAGCTCATTTTATTTCTTTTCCTATTTTATCCCTCTTGATGAATCACACTATATCACTCTCAAATTAAACAGGACAGCAGGTGAAGTATGGGTCTACATCCCTCTGCATTTCAATCTGTATCACCTGGATCACAGGCGCCCGTGGAAAGAAACTGAACAGTGTAGTTTTTCATTCTACCTGTTGAAAGTTGAATTTGCAGAAAATAACTGTAATATTTTGTGTTCTTGCTTTAACATTTATATCACAGTTTCTATCGCACCTCAGACTCCTGAGGGGAAAGTTGACAGACTCAGCTTCTGAGTGCCCCTGGTGCGAGATAAGATCTACTCTATTCTTCTAAAGTGTGATTGCCAACCATGCAAGGATTATTACTAATATGCCTGCTTAAAACTTTTCTGTAAAATACTCTCTTCTGTAGTAGCTCTCTCTTTCTTAAAGATTTATTTATTTTAATTGCAAAGTCAGATATACAGAGAGGAGGAGAGACAGAGAGGAAGATCTTCCATCTGATGATTCACTCCCCAAGTGAGTGCAACGGCCAGTGCTGCGCTGATCTGAAACCAGGAACCAGGAACTTCCTCCAGGTCTCCCACGTGGGTGCAGGGTCCCAAGGCTTTGGGTCATCCTCGACTGCTTTCCCAGGCGACAAGCAGGGAGCTGGATGGGAAATGAAGCTGCCGGGATTAGAACCTGTGCCCATATGGGATCCTGGCATGTTCAAGGCGAGGACTTTAGCCACTAGGCCACAGAGCCAGGCCCTACAATAGCTCTCTTAACTAAGTTAATACTATCACTACTCTCCACTCCCTCCAAAAGCAAATTCATTGCACTTTAAGAAAATTTTCAAGTCAAACTTATCTATGCCCTTTTAAAAAAAGATTTTATTTTTATTTTTATTGCAAAGTCAGATATACAGAGAGGAAGATCTTCCATCTGATGATTCACTCCCCAAGTGAGCATAACAGCCGGAGCTGAACTGATCCGAATCCAGGAGCCAGGAACTTTCTCCGGGTCTCCCACATGGGTGCAGGGTCTCAAGGCTTTTGGGCCATCCTCCACTGCTTTCCCAGGCCACAAGCAGGGAGCTGGATGGGAAGTGGAGCTGCTGGGATTAGAACCAGTGCCCATATGGAGTCCCTACATTCAAGGCAAGGACTTCAGCCGCTAGGCCACTGCGCTGGGCCCATGCCCTGTGTCTTTTACAAAGATTATTTTTTGGCTAAACAAGATAAAAATGATTCATTCTGAAGCAGAGTTTCAAAATTTATGATATCTTCTCATATTTGCTTACAAGTAAGTCCAAAATCCCATTTTTTATCACTTGTAGTTGGTCCATAATTTCAATTCTGAGTTTTCCACAATCGTGTAAGAATGTTTCTTGCACTCTTTCTCTTTGCCCTCCATCCACCTTTTATTTCTGCTCTCCCTGTGGCAACCTTGTTGGTGTTGGCCAACTGGAGCACTGAGAACATTAAACAGAACCATGCAATTTTAGCTTTCTGCTCGACTGTTCTTTGAGTTAGGATTCTTGCAGGAAGAACTTCCCTACACTCCTGCATATAGAGCCTGTGAGCAGGACAACCCTTCTCCCACAGAGAAGGATACTGTAGGTTGATTTCTTTTACAGACAATCTCATAGCATGTCCAGAGAAATTTTGGTAGGGATAAGCTTCTATCTGACTTCATAACACATAGCTGCTTAGATGCTTTCTCCTTCTCTTTTTCACTCTCCCATTTCTTCCTTGCTGCTCCTTGAAGCCACTTCCTAAATAACACTATCATAAACATCATTCTTCAGACTTTGCTTTTTAAAAAATATTCTTTTAATATTGAGGATATTGCTGAGGGAATGTTGCAGATCCATATGGGCCTCTGATTAGAGTAGAAAGTTTCAGGTGGGTGGAAGGTGGGTAAGATAAATGGTTCAGTGCTTTTTCCCATGGCCATGACAGGGGGAGTGGGGAATAAGGTGCGCCTTCTGTGAAACTACATTAGCACGAAGGGGCATGAGTGGTCATTTGATGTTCCTTTGCAGACTCTGAGGTGAGGAGCAATGTTCCAGGAGTGTTACTTGAGTGATCTTGTTCTGAGAAGCCGTCAGCATTGTTATACCAGAAGTGAGAAATTCTTTCTAAGCTCTGTTAGCTGACCATGTCTACTTCAGTGCATCCACAGACCTAGGTGCTGTTGTAGAGGCTGGCCGGGAGTGTTGTTCAATCTGTCCTGCTTTACATTTTTTGATGAAATACTGGAAGTCCTCTGTTGACTTGGAAGAGTTGGCTATCTTTCACGTGCATCTGGATATGTTTTCATTCTTGCATGGGAGTCAGTAACTTGGATGGACAAGTCCTACAACATATGATCTAGGGTTGGACCTCACTGTTCTTGTGATTTTCCCTGAGGTGGGGGTTCCAAAGTAGTGTTCTAATTCAGGAGTGTCCTAAGAGATCTTACCTGGGAAGTCCTCAGACCTGGCTCTTGTGAGTGGCAGTTGGTGTAGGATCAGGGTCTGATCTATTTCACTTAACATAATGTCCTCCAATTCCATCCATTTTGATAAAGATGATAAGACTTATTTTGTTTTCCACTGTATGTGTTTCTATGTGTATTACTTTTTTTGAATTCATTCACCTGTTGATGGGCACTTTGGCTAATTTCTTATGTGTTGCTGTGGCTAGTGCTGCAATATACTGGGTAGTGCAAGTAAGTATGATATAATATTTCAGTATTCTCTGAATATAAAGGCAGTATTTGGGTTACTAGATTCTATAACAGATCCATTTTTAATTTCATAGGAACTCTTTGCACAGTTTTCCATATTATCTGTACTAACTTGCATTTCCATCAAAATGCATGAGTACTCGTTTTTTTGTAATCACCATCCCACTGGCACAAAGCAATATTTCATTGTGACATTAATTTGTGACTCTTTGAATAATAAGTGATGGAACTTTTAAAAATATATATTTTTAGGGCCCGGCAGCGGCCCTAAAAGTCCTCGCCTTGAACGCCCCGGGATCCCATATGGGCGCCAGTTCTAATCCCGGCAGCTCCACTTCCCATCCAGCTCCCTGCTTGTGGCCTGGGAAAGCAGTTGAGGATGGCTCAATGCATTAGGACCCTGCACCTGCGTGGGAGACCCGGAAGAGGTTCCTGGTTCCCGGCTTGGGATTGGCACGCACCGGCCCGTTGCGGCTCACTTGGGGAGTGAAACATCGGATGGAAGATCTTCCTCTCTGTCTCTCCTCCTCTCTGTATATCCGACTTTCCAATAATAATAATAAAATCTTTAAAAATAATATATATATATATTTAGCTATTTATATTACTTCTTTTGAGAAATCTGTATTCAGTTTTTTTACACATTTCTGGATGGTTTGTTATCATTGTTGCTCATTTTTCAGCTTCTTAAATTATAGATATAATTGCTTTTTCAGATAAAGAGCTTACACTTATTTTCCTCTATTCTCTTGGCTATCTCTTCAGACAGTTCATTGTTTCCATTGCTGTACACAAGCTTCTTTGTGTTAATCCAGTTTATCAAGATTTGCTTGTGTTACCTCTGCTTTGCAGGTTACACACGCACTCACGCACACACACACACACGCACATGCATATACATCTTTGCAGAGGCCAATGTATTGGAGAGTTTCTTAGGTCTTACTTTTGGGTCTTTGATCCATTTTGAATTGAGATTGCTTTTCTAAATCTGCTTGGACTTGAAAATTATACTGAAAATTAAATCAAAGGATTGTTTTTCAAATGAATTTAATATCAGATGAGTTGCCAGGTCTAAAACTCTATTAAATATAGAAGAATTTTTCCTTGCTTTTAAGAATTTCAAAATTATTTTTCCAGTACCTCTTGGTCTGAGGACATTAATCTAAGAACCAAAGTAATGGCAATAAGTCAACAACCTCTGATACAAGTGCCCATCAGCAGACACACTAGACCCTCTGCCTCCTCTGCTTCTCACGCCCTCTAAATTGTGTCCTAATGACTCGAGAGTCTGCTAAAATTTCCAAGTATGTTTTCTTTACTGGGAGAACCTACAGTCATTGGGTTCATTTCTTCCCTCTGAGTGTTATTTTTCTACTTCTTGTAGGTTGCTTTCACTGGGGCTCTGGCCATTCTGGTAAGTCCTTGTCATTCTAATCGTAAGACCCTAACACAACCCCTTTAGAGCACAGAGGTCTCCAACTCTCAGGTGCCCTCGTCTCCTGCTATCCCTGAACTCCCTGCTGCAAAGACAGGCTAGCTAAGATAAAAGCTGCTGAACCATATAGAGTCATCTGCAGGCTATTGCTGAGTTCTTTTAAAGAGAATTTTTTTGGTGCACTACTTTTTTGAATGTAGTGAGACTTTTGGAAAAATTCACTTAGTATTTCCTCCCACAAGAGGAATCAGGCCATTTGAGTGCTATCTCCTTTCTGAGATTCTAGGAAGCTAACATTTTTTTCTCTGGAAAATGAGAAACTGAATATATTCCCATGTTTTAGTCCTTCTATTGTATTTGTCAAGATTATGCCAGATCAAACTCTCGAATCCTCACGACTTGATTTGATTGCCAAATTTTGTATGTATGTAACCTTAAAAAGTGTCATACATTTTACTTATCTTGCCTGTTAGATGTGCAATGCAGAAACAACTGAATGATTTTATTCATTTTAATGGCTTTACAGCATTCCTTTTGCATGTACCAGTATTAATAAATCTTGCAAATATATAACCAAATGAAAATTAAAACATGAGAAACTATTCCACTTATGCTAGATACGAAGAATAACACTAAGAACTCAACACTAAATGTTGTCACAGGTGCAAATGTGTAAGAGTCAAGTGTAAAGCGGAGAGGCATGTGTGTGGTGCTGGTGGTGGCATCTGGTGGCCTTCACATGGTGGGAACTTGGAGCTCAGAGTGTGATCCCAGTGCTGCTAGTGGCACAGTGGACAGTTTAAGTTTTGATTGTTATCACTGCTAATGTCTGAGCCAAAACTGGCAGTACTACCTGAATGAAATTTCTTCAAGCAATGGGTCAGCAGTTCTATGATTTGGAGCTATATGCTTACTGAAGAGGAACCCTGACACTTGTGCTGGGAGTTGTGCCTGAAAGAATCACCAGTGCCATTGGATGTGTGAGCAGGAGTGCTTTTTCCACAGTCATCTCCAACTAAGCAGTGTTAGAGTACTTTAATTTTATTTATTATTTTTTTTCATGATCTGAATGTCCACTGGCACCAAGTGATGAAAATCATCATAAACTGCTAAACTGTTGATAGTCACATTCAGTGAAGTGTTGTGTCCATTGTGTTTATGATGCCTGCCTTGCCACAAAGTGAATCTGCCCAGGCAGTCTGTTTTGCTCCATTCAGTACTTGTGATAGGCAGAATAACTGTCCCTCAAGTGACATCCATATCCTTGCATTTGGAACTTGTGGATGTGTCATGTTATAGATACAAGAGGGAATCGAGATCATTAATCAGTGAACTTTTAAAAATTTATTTATTTTTATTACAAAGTCAGATGTACAGAGAGCAGGAGAGACAGAGAGGAAGATCTTCCGTCCAATGATTCACTCCCCAAGTGAGCGCAATGGCCGGTGCTGCACTGATCTGAAGCCGGGAACCAGGAACTTCTTCCAGGTTTCCCACGCAGGTGCAGTGTCCCAAGGCTTTGGGCCATCCTTGACTGCTTTCCCAGGCCACAAGCAGGGACCTGGAAGGGAAGTGGAGCTGCTGGGATTAGAACTGGCACCCATATGGGATCCGGGCGTGTTCAAGGCGAGGACCTTAGCAGGTAGGCCACTGCGCTGGGCCCAAATCAGTGATCTTAATGGAAGGACATTATTATCCTATTGATCCTGGTGTAATCGAAGTTGTGTGACTCTACTAACAATTGGTGACTTTGAAGATGGAAGAAGCGACCATGAATCAAGGGATGTGGGCAGTATCTGAAAGCTGGAGAAGACAAGGATGCAAATTCTCTAGAGCCTTCAGAAAGAGTACAATTCTGCCCAGTGAAATCCATCTTAAAGTTATTTTATTTGGAACTGTGAGATAATAATTAGTGCTCAAAGCCACTGTGTTTATGACGATTAGATACAGGAGCATATTTAGTATGTATTTCTGGCTTGGTTCTGTACCGCTTTGTACCCATGGTAGCCTTTTCAAGGGATGGAAGCCTACCTTGAGGACAGTTACTCAGGCCATCTTGGTTTGCCTCAACCTGTCTCTTTCTTCGGGAAAATGTAAAATAAGATGGCAGAAATTGCTCCATCCTAGAGGTTTTTCTTGCTATATGTAATGGTGATGTGACCCATGAAATCAGGTACTCTGTGCATCTGGACTGAATGGGTTGACGCAGTTGAATCCTTTCAGGAAGTCTGGAATGAGAATCACAATGTGTACTGTTTTAATATGAGACTTACTGCTGAAATGTCACCCTAGATTAAAGACTGCATGAAGGCCAACTTTTAGCTGGAGTTGTGCAGGGAAACACAGCCTATATAAGTGAAGAAGTCAGTGAAAGGCAAAAGGAAAAACAGAGAGTGACAGGAATTGTGAGGCTTGAAAATAGGAGGCAACACTGAATCCTGGCCATGCCCCAACTAGCTTACCACACTCACTCAAGGTGTAGTGCTTGGATCGTCAGAGTGAACCCCTCTTGTATTCAAGTTCCTTGAAAGCGCATAGGACTTTCAACTCAAAGATCTATAAAGAAAGAGAATACAGTGATATTCATTGATATTCATGCCATGGACACAATATTTCATTTTTATTTTTAATTTTCTTAGAGAGCTATATATATATAGCTATATATATATATATATATATATATATATATTTTTTTTTTTTTATTGGAAAGTCAGATATACAGAGAGGAGAAGAGAAAGAGAGGAAGATCTTTTGTCTGCTGGTTCATTCCCCAAGTGACCACAACAACTGGAGTTGCACCAATCTGAAGTCAGGAGCCAGGAGTTTCTCCCAGATCTCCCATGTGGTTGCAGGGTCCCAAGGCTTTTGGCTGTCCTTGACTGCTTTCCTAGGCCACAAGCAGGGAGCTGGATGGGAAACTTGGCTGCCAGGATACCGAACAGGAACCCATATGGGATCCCAGCACATGCAAGATGAGGACTTCAGCTGCTAGGCTACTGAGCTGGGCCTGATTTTTAGTTTTTAAAAATATTGTAAACAAGGAGAGAGATGCTACTGTGGGCTCCTGACCAGGATGGAGAGAGTTGAGGCATACAGGAAGTTTTGTGAGACAAATGCTTCAATTATTTTCCTTTTTCCCCGTCTCTGCTGCTTAGGAAGTGCCGTGACAGCCTGCTCCTTGCTGTCAAGCCACTCTAGCTTTGGGTCATTTGATGATGTCCTAGAACCACTAATGTAGGGAATAATGTTCTGAGAGTATTTCTTGATTAGTTTTCATAGTTCTGAGACCTTTTTGTCATCACTGCACCAGGGCTGAGAAAATCCTTCCAAGGTCTACTGGCTGAACACGTCCATCTTAGTACATACACAAACCCAGACACTTGCTGGCAGGAGAGTTGTCCCACCTGTTCTGCTTTCCATCCTTTGATGAGACACTCGATGATGGACACAATTCTAATAAACCAAGATTACTGAGTGCAATGTAGAATATAGAAACTTAGAGGGAATATCTACAGGTAATTGACTAGTAACAGATAAGAAGCTACAATATGAAGATGGATTTCCTCATTGCTGAATTCTATCAATCTTTTAAAGAAGAATGAATCCCAGTTTATCCTAAAAAATTGAAAGGCAAAGAATATTGCCAAGTTATCTATGAACTCTGCATCACCTTAATTCCATATCAGAAAAAGATACAACATAAAAGAGAATTACACTTCAATATCTTTGTTGAATATGAGTGCCAAAATCCTCCAAAAAAAATACTAGTTAATTGAATCCAACAACACATCAAAAAGATCATCCACCCAGAACAAGTAGATTTTTATCACTGGCGTGCAAGTATGGTAAAACATGAAATCAATAAACAAGATACATCACATATAACAAATTGAGTAATAAAAATATCTCATTATTTCAGTGGATGCAGAGAAATCATTTGATAAAATGCAAAAAAATTTCATGATAAAGCCTTAAGATAATTTGGCATAGAAGGAACATACCTCAAAAGAATCAAGTCAATATATATCAAACCCACAGCTAACATCATATTGAATGTAGAAAATCTGGAAGTATTTTCACTAAGAGCAAGAGCAAGACAAGGATGCCAGATCTCATAGTTAGTATTTAATATAGCTCTGGAAGTGTTAGCCAAAGCCATTAGGCAAGAAACAGAAAATTGGCCTGGCGTGGTAGCCTAGTAACTAAAGTCCTTGCCTTGCATGAGCCAGGATCCCATATGGATGCCAGTTCATATCCCAATGGCCCCACTTCCCATCCAACTCCCTGCATGTAGCTCAGGAAAGCAGTTGAGGACGGCCCAAGACCTTGGGACCCTACACCCACAAGGGAGACCTGGAAGAAGTTCCTGGCTCCTGGGTTTGCATTGGCTCAGCTCCAGTTGTTGTGGCTACTTGGGGAGTGAACCAGTAGACAGAAGATATCCCTCTCTTTCTCTTCTCCTCTGTATACCTGCCTTTCCAATAAAAACAAATCTTAAAAACAAAAAAATGGAAATTCAAGGAATGATGGCAAATGAAAAAGTAAGAAGTTCAATTACACTTGTTTACAGATAGCAGATTCTATTAACAGGGAATCAACTAGAACTCCACTGGAAAATTATTAAAACCAGCAATAGAGTTGGGCAAAGTTGTAGCATATGAAATCAACACAGAAAAGTTAATTGCATTTGTATATACAAACAACACCACAGTTGAGAAGGACTTTGTCAATCAATCCCATTCACAGGAGGTACAACAAAAATTTAAGTATTTTTGGATAAATTTAAGCAAGGGAAAGATCTCTACATGGAAAATTGCAGGTCATATTTGAAAGTAATAGAAGACACAAACAATGGAAATATCTTCCACATTCAGGGACTGGGAGATTTAAAATAATCAGTATGTCTCTTACCCAAAGCAACTTAGAGATTCAGTTGACTCCAGACAAAATAGTGAAATTTCATAAATTTCATGCTATACAGTGGGTTGAAAGTGCTCACTAAAATAATGTCAGTTTCACTTACCAGCTTTCTAAGATTTACTTAGAGGTAGGAGTGCAGTGCAGTTGTGATCGGTCCTATATAATTCATGTTCCTATGTCTAAGCTAGAAAGTTTGTTCATGGAGTGTCTGTTTCTGTATATATATATATATATATATATATATATATATATATATATATATAGTTCATTAGGTTAGATGAAAGAGTGAACAGTGGGAGACAAGTCAGTTTGCATAGCCAGCTGTAAAAGACCGTGAATCCCTTGGTGATGAAGTTAAACTTTATTTTATAAGAAACATGTGGGTTAATGTCTGAGCAGTGGTTACAGTGCTGCTTGGAAAGCCCACATCTCAAAGCAGAACGTGTGGATTCAAGCCCTGGATCTGCCCCTGATTCCAGCTCTCTGTTAATGCACACTGGGTGGTAGTGGATGATGACTTGAGAAGTTGGATTCTGATCACTTACCTTGGAGACATGGCTTGAATTCTGTGCCCCCAGTCTTTGTTTTGTCTAGTCTTGGCTGTAATGAGCATTTGGGAAGTAAACCAATAAACAGATTTCTCTCTCTCGGTATTTCAATTAACCCACTAAATTTTAGAAACAACCAAAAAGAAATAATTATAAGTTTTTGAATCAGCAAGGAACATTTATTTATTCAGTTATTCACTTAGCAAACACTGAGTATCTATAGAGGCTCAGGTAGTACAGAGGACTGTGTGGACTGTGCTATCAGCAACAAAGACACAGTTATTATCAGCCTGCAGGCTTGACTTTTATGAAGCAGCAGTAGGTTAGGCTGGGGAAGTAGGAAGAGGGGAAAATCAACCACGAAGAATAATTAAAAGGAGAAATGAATCAAATGAATACAAACAATCCAAATGCAATGGATTTATAAACTACTGGAGTCTTGTTGCAGGACTCCAAATGTAAGAAGTAAAAAATTTTGCTGATCCTTATCCTTATGTATTTTAATATAGAAAATATGTTTTTTGTAAGACATTAATCAACTTCTGGATTTCTATTTATATATACAAGCACTAATATAGTTTCTTAGATTTCTTTTTGTTGGGCCCGGCGGCGTGGCCTAGCGGCTAAAGTCCTCGCCTTGAAAGCCCCGGGATCCCATATGGGCGCCGGTTCTAATCCCGGCAGCTCCACTTCCCATCCAGCTCCCTGCTTGTGGCCTGGGAAAGCAGTCGAGGACGGCCCAATGCATTGGGACCCTGCACCCGCGTGGGAGACCCGGAAGAGGTTCCTGGTTGCCGGCATCGGATCAGCACGTACCGGCCCATTGCGGCTCACTTGTGGAGTGAATCATCGGATGGAAGATCTTCCTCTCTGTCTCTCCTCCTCTCTGTATATCTGACTTTGTAATAAAATAAATAAATCTTTAAAAAAAAAAGATTTCTTTTTGTTAATAAGGTAGGTCAGATTTCCAGAGAGAAGGGGAGACAGGGAGAAATATCTTTCATCTGCTGGCTCACTCCCCAAGTGGGCACAATGGCTGCAGTTGAGCCAATCTAAAGCCAGGAGCCAGTAGCCTCCTCCAGGTCTCCCACATGGGTGCAGGGTTCTAAGGCTTTGGGCTGTGCTCATCTGCTTTCCCAGGCCACAGCAGGGAGCTGGATGGAAAGTGGAGTACCTGGGACATGCACTGGCCTTCATATGGCATCCTGTTGCTTGAAGGGTGAGAATTTAGCCACTGAGCCATTCAGACAGGCCCAACTTCTGGATTTTACCTTGTTTTATAGATGAATGAAATGTGATTCCCTGACTTTAACATTCACTTGCTAAAAAAAACCTAGTTTATTTAGTCAAAATGCACCATAATTTCCTTTTTCTCATAAATAGTAGGCAACAATAAAACCATTCTGCATAGTTAAATTATAACAAAATTAATTGAATAATCAGTGTAAAGTTTGTTAGTAGTTTTTATCAATATGTAAATGTTCAATAAATTGTAGCATGACCGGTACCTTCCTACCTTGTCCGTCAAAAGACAAATTTAATTCCCCAAATGTTCCAAATGTCCCCTTTTTCTCTGTCCTGGAATCTCTTTCTCTCCCCCCCAACACCCCTGAAAATTTTCAAAAAAAAGTTTTTTTAGTTTTATCTCTTCAAAACACTTTCTTTTTCATTAAATTCTTTACTGATTCATGAATCATGCAGTAGTATCGTTTTCTTCAAGAAGGGTCTTGATTTTCTTCTTCATTTCATCAGAAACAATTAGTCATTCAGTAGCATGTTATTTAACTTCATGGTGTTTATTTTTTTTCTTCCTGTTGTTGATGATGTTTTGTGCCTTTTCATTTAGAAGGATGTATAGTAACTGTGTAATGGAGACTATCATATCCAGATGTGAGGATACAATGCAGTACGCATCTCTACTTCCACATCAAAGACGAAGTTCCAATGAAACTGTTAACTATTATCTTGACAATGGGATGCTGGACTCTCTGCCATTGTCCATGCCTGCAATGATGGGCATACTCTGTGATGATAAAATACTATGGTGATAAAACAGGGGAACTCAGTGTAGGGTTGGCAAGGAACTGGGGGAGGGAATAAGGGAAATCTTACGGCCTATAGAGCTGTTTCATAAAATGATAATACAAATAAAAAAAGTAAAAATTAAAAGAAAAACATGTATTTTCTTGGTATTCAATTTATGGCAGATAAATTTCAGTTGTTTGAGAAAACTAAGTGAAACAATTTCAAATATTTAGTGGGTTCTTAAAGATGCTAATTCATCAGAAATACTTCAAGTCCTATTGTAACAAGTCTATCAACTGCACTTTGATCGGAAACTCTTATAGCTAAAAGTGTCTCCACTTTCACAGTTAGGGCTCTCATAATTTTATTTCCTGGTGACCACTATTGTAGCTATAATAATTGGATACAGTTCTCTTCTAGAGGTTAGGACAAAGCTCATGAAAATAGAGAGAATAAAGGAATGTGGCACACAAGCCTTGCATAATAGCATTTATAACAATATGTGTTTAAAATTTTGTGCTGAGTAAATACATAACCCTAGCGTATCTAATGTTTTCTTTTCAAACTTGACCTTTTGTTTAGATAGAAGCCTATCATCTATTATGATTGTTTAAGGGGATTATATTTATCTGTAATGTTTTTGATATATTAAAAGCTTAGAGTTGGCATACAGAGAAAGAGAAGAAAGTGAACTATGAAAGGTATTTCACTAGCTATCATAGTTTTGACATTAATTTGTCAAAAAAGAAAATAAGCCATGGGTACAAAATAAAGTCTTTTTCATACAAGAATAGAGAAGGGCCTATATAGAGGCACACTGTAATCCAAATAATTTTTAGCATGCAATGATAAACTCAAGTAATACATATGTAATGCTGTTTTAGTCTAACAAAATGCTTGATAGTAACTTCTATGATCATATAAATTTGGCTTCCTTGTGTTGAAATATTTTTTGTTTGCAAATTAATAAAAATAACTTTCAGTGTAGGTGATTATTAACTGAATACATTTAGGAGTTACCCATATCTTGTCTATCTGTTTTATTACCTTTTCCACAGCTGATTCAGGTAATTTTAATTCATTTTACTAACCTAGAGGAGAACAACATTAATATTAATTTTCATTGTGAACATTGTCTACAAAGAGATTTCCCCATTATTAAAAAGAAAAATTTATTTAGCATATTTAAGTGAAGAACACACAGTTTATAACAGAGCACAATAGTAATCTTGAAATGCTACAAAATGGTATTATTCTCCTAAGAGGTCCACCGAGCCAGCCATAAAAAGTAAAATCTGAAATCTAAGCAAAAGTGTTCAGACTGCCATGCATCAATGCAAATTGTAAATACTTGTATTCAGCTTATTAAAGATTCCTTCATTGTTTACCAGTAATTTGTGGTTGTTTCATCAGCAGAGTGCATTGTCTTTCAGCTATAGTGAGCATGACTTTCAGGAGTTAACGGGACTGGAGAGGGTGAAAAGCTGTGAGAGCAGGCTGACTAATTTGTGGTAATATTGAACTGAATAAAGGCCTGATTTCATCAAAGGCAGACGGAAAGATATTTCTGGTTTTTCAAATGTTAATGAATAAATAGCATTTAATTTCGTAAATTTTCGAAGTTATTCTGAAGATAATTATTTCATAAAATTTTCTCATTTCCAATGCATGTGAGCAGCTGCATTGAAGACAACTAGAAATGTGCATGTGCCATTCAGGGTAGGAGGTCACAACTCATTACCATAATTCAGAGGAGACTCTACGTAGAACGGAAGTTATCAGAGAAGAATTAATGACAAAAGCATTTCTCTTCACTCCATGTCCAAGAGTAATGAATGAGATGAGAATTCATCCCGATACAACTTGGACACTTCGCTAAAATGACATGACATCCTGAAGCAACAACGCAGTCTTTTAATCTCCTAGAATTAGCCTTTTAAAATTAGTTCTTGAATTGTATATCAGACAATTCTTCTCATATGATATGATACAGTGAGTCTACATCTAGAAATAACAGGAGGAAATTACATATCTAAGAAAATGGAAAACATTTGATAGATCATTTGTACAAACTGAGGATTCAGAAAGCAGTTATGTGAGTTGTTATGGATTCCTCATTTAACTGAGATTCTTCGTTCACTCCCTCTTCCTTTTTTAATTTTACCCCTTAATTCTTCCTTCGATCTTGCATTACTTTTATCCTATGTTTAATTGAAATCTATTCCTTCTGTAGGGCTGGATGATTAGAATATGTGCACAACCATAGAATAATTATAGAACAGATATCTAAAGTCAATCAGATGTAACTCTAAACCCTAACCAGTGTCACGTGCTTAATGTTGAGATCACATAATAACACATATGTATGGATTATTTAGGATATATCCATGTTTGTTAGAGAAAAATCCACCATAAAAACTCAGGGGATAATATTAAGGGATAGCTATTTGCCTATATCTCGTAAATTGAACTCTTGGGTGCAGCCTAAGAATTTTTGGTATTAATATGCTCTCAGGTGATTATTATGAATGCTTAGGTTGAAAGACAATTGTGTTGAACCACGATGGATGCATGTAGATCCTGGGATATGCTATAGAGATTTACTTTGGGGTCTTGGAATTTTCTGTTTCAGTTTCTACCCTTTATCCTTTTTGGTCTGATCTCAGGATGTCAAAAGTAAAGCAGGAAAATTGAAAGGAAAATAGTGCACATTGTAAATGAAAAGGTATGAAAATATTTTAATGGCTGTGGTAATGTATCAGGGACACTCATTTTAGAAGAAAAAGAAATTGCCTTCTGTATCAGAAGTATAGAGTTCTGGTAAAAATGACAGAGGATGTCGCATATACAGGAGCTAGCACTTATGTTTTTATAATAATGTTTTTTATATCATTGCCTATTATAACTCTCTGATGAATCAGAGGGAGGAAGAACTAACTTGATTCTGTGTACTGGTGAGGACAGGGAGTTGGTGATGATAGTATTAAGACTTTGATGGCTGAGGAAGACATCAGTATTCACGTGTGTGTCCATCATGAGGCCTCGATGGGTGTCTCACGACACAGTTAAATCTGTGTGAATTTGTTTTGATCCAAGGGAGCACTTTCTGAACACAGATTTTTAAAAAAACTTTCTAGATGCTCTTATTTTATTTGAAATGCAGACATGCCAAGGTTGAGAGGACAGAGAGAGACAGAAGACCATTATTCATTTTCTGCCTTATTCCCTAAATGTCCACAACATTTGAGATTGAATTAGGCCAAAAACAACAAGGAGCCCAGAACTCAGTTGGAGTATCCCATGGTGGAGACATGGATCCAAAAACTTCAACCGTCTCTGCCACCTCCCAGGATATGCATCAACAGCAAACTGGACTGTAAGTGTGGGGTGGAGGTGTGGACCTCAACCAGGGGCCCGGATATGATGTGTGCACTTCAAGCTGTGACTTAACTGCTGAGTCGAGTTCCTGCCTCTAAAATTAATGCCTGTCTATTACATCTCCATGGTCCTTTTCTCTTTCTATCAAAGCTTTCCTTCCTTTTCAAGTCTGTTTAAAGACTCAAGCTTCAAGTTAAACAAACATCTTCAGCAACTGTGGAAAGCTCTATGCACTTTTCAGACAAGAGAAACCTCTGTAGTCTCTGCTTCTTCAGATACATAGACGGAGAAGATTCAGGTTTTTGTCATTCAACATCTGTAGGCCTTCAGCAGGGGTCTATCCATCAGCTGAGAACTTGTTAAGAATGTAGAACCTTGACCCCTGTCCCAAATCGGTTCATTAAAAAATTCTTCATTTTCAATAAGCTCCCCAATGTAATTCATTGGCCCAATTACTTGTTGAGAAACAACTAATCTTGGGAAGACGAACATGAATTTTGTCTTCTCTCTACTTGTTTCCACTGTATGCTATTTAAAAATTCCAGGTTAATTCTCATAATTTAAAACGCTTTTTATGTCATATATCTAATTTTGAAAATATTTTCATAAAGAAATTATGACTTATGTTCTGAAGCATTTTGACTGTCACAATCATATGTCACTGTACAGGTTATATACTCTATAATTCTTTCTCTTTAACAAGGTTTAAGTGAAATCACACTGATTACATTACATAAAAAATTGACATTTTTTGGTCTCCTGTGTCTCATTTCTCAGATTTTCCAAAAAGGACATGTGTATTTCTCTTCTCTTCTTCTAGAAATGTATCCTGTGGGCCTGGCACAACTGATCAGTGTCTAATTTCTGGCTTTGCAAGCACTGAGGTCCCATATGGGCGCTGGTTCATGTCCCATTTGCTACACTTCCCTTCCAGCTCCCTGTTTGTGGGCCAAAGCCTTGGAACCCAGCTCCCACGTGGGAGAGCTGGAAGAAGCTCTTGGTTCCTGACTTTGGATTGGCTCAGCTCAGGCAATAGCAGCTATCTGTGCAGTGTATCAGGACACTGAAGATCTTCCTCTCTGGCTCTCCTTCTCTCCATGAATCTGATCTGCTTTTTCAATAAAATTAAATAAAGATTTACAAAAAAGCCACAATAAGAAATAACAGCTAAGTAGTGTGCTGAGTATAGTAGAAGAACTCAGTTGATGTTATGGTTGAAGGTCTAAGCATACTGACTCAAGTAAACTGCTTAACTTGATTCCTTTGAACAGATATATAGACTTAATACATTTTACGTGGTATCAACACATACAGAGTATCATTTGAATTTCAAGAAAGACAAAATGCACAAGTACTTTCAAGGGTACTGAAAATCATTCAACTGTCAGTTGGGTGATACAGTTATCAATGAGGGGACTTTTGAGTATATCTGTTGATGAAAGTAGAGAATAGATATTCACTTTGTTTAATTTGTATTTGTAATTTAATGATTTTCCTTTTACATTTGCTTCAATATTTTCAAATTAATGTGTTTATTAACACTATTTATTGCTTATAATATTACTAACATATAAACGGTAGAAGGAGCTACTTGAATTAGGATTTTGGAGTTTATTTAAAAACAGAACATTATATTATATATAGTACTATATTTCTGGCTTACATAGATACTGCTATGATATTTTATATATTTTGAGAAAGAATTTGGAATAAAATGAAAAAAGTTGTGAGACAGTCACGCAGTCTTTAAGACCGAATAGACTCAGGTGAGATTGGGATCAATGATTTTTCAGCTTACCACTTGTTGGACTTTTTGGTGGAGTTCTAAACTTGTGATAATAAAATTAATTGAAACTATGTTATTGCAAAACTAAACAAATACAGAAGGAAGGAGAACAGGAGTAAAGGTATGAGTGAAGTGGAAGTGCCCATATACTTTTTTTTTTAAGATTTATTTTATCTTTATTGAAAATGAAGATTTACAGAGAGTAGCAGAGACAAGCAGAAAGACATTCTGTCATTCTGTTGCTTCACTCCCCAGGTGGCCACAACTGCCTTTGGAGCTGAGCCAATCCAAAACCAGGAGCCAGGAGCTTCTTCCAGGTCTGCCACGTGATGCAGGGTCCCAAGGCTTTGAACCATCCTCAACTGCTTTCTCAGGCCACAAACAGGGAGCTGGAAGGGAAGTGGAGAAGCCAGAATATGAACTGGTGCCCATATGGGATCCGGGCGCATGCAAAGCAAGGACTTTAGCCACTAGACTACTGCTCTGAGTCCACGTCTGTATACTATTCAAACTATAATTATGAAATATGTGAACTATGATTTTATATATACATAAAAATAAATTTTATCAAAATAAATTTAAAAATTCTTAAAAAGCCTGTCTGCTGCCTTAAATATGACTTATGTGTTGAGAGGTGATGCTTGAGACCCGGGAAGCTCTGTTGGAACGCTGAAAAGTGACCTATAAAGACAGAAAGTGCTTTGTATGGGCATTTCCAAAGAATAATCGAATTGTTTCTCTTTGTCCTGGGATGGCTGGATCCAGCACAGTGATCGCTTGAGCCTTCTTGAAGTTCTGGTTCCTCCAGCATTTGAAAGCTTTGCTCTTTTGGCAAAGTGGTGGTTTGTGTTCGCGTGTGTGTGTGTTTTCCTTCAAACATCTCTTTCAGTGTTTTTTAAAGGACACTTGTCATTCAACTATTATCTTCTGAGGAAGCTTATGGTGTAACAGGTGAGAAATTTAAAATAATCAAGGGAAGAAATAGTTGCCCTGAAGTCAAGGTAATATTTTTTTTTAAATAGCTTCCACCAGACTCCATAGAAGTATGATGTTTATGGTACTGTGTGGTGGCAGTCAAATTTCACTTTTTTAGTGACAAGAATTTAAAGTAATTATCTTGGCTTGATTTCTTTATAAAACCTGGAGGCTTTCTGTGAACTGCGAGTGCTGGAATTGCTTCCCTTTATTCCCTTCAACACTGACGTTGGAGTTCAAGGAAAAAACTTCCACTTAAGACGGAATTAAATAAAAGGCATTCAGTGCAGTTGACACAAAGCAAGCATGAATAATTTTAGGGCTCAATTTCCTTAAAAGATGAAATAATTATAGATTAATGTACAGAAGTTTCCTTATAATGATTTCAGCTGCAGTTTCCCTATGGGAAGGCATTTATCAATCCAATTGGTTTTTCAACAGAGAAATGTACTAGAAAAGAACAGACAAGTGGCATATAATGGCAAAGCAGGAGTAACTATAGTTTATTCATAGGAAATGTTAATAATGTATATGCCAGACCAAGCCTATGTTCTATTGTAGTCTTTTCTTTTTTATTTTGAGTTTCTCAGAAGTCAGAGTAAATAAGTGTATTGGTAAATGCAAAACAATGACATTTGTCATGTTAGTCTACTGTCACATAAACTAACATTTTAATACTATCTATGAAATTCAGCATGGGTATTTTAAATAGCCACTTCTTCCTGTGTACATATAAGTTCAAGTCATAAACGCACTTATTTATTTTAAATTTTTCTTGTACAGAAACTAACTTACCAATCACAGTATTTGTACTAGTTTTTACATCTGAAGATTGATGTAACGATTGCAACGCAGACATGTGCTAAAGTTATCAACATTTTGAAATAATTTCTCAAGTTTTTGACTTTCTAATGTTCAGAATCTTGTTAGTGAGCCCCCCATGAAATGCTTTTGTTCACTTGTAAAAAACTCATCCTTAACACAAACCTTAAGATTACATGTCCTTTGTTTTTTCTGCATGGTTAAAAGTGAAATTAAGAAAAATGACTGAAGCGTCACTGTCTTTGTGCCTCTGCTCTGGCTCTTCCATACCACTGCAGAAAAGCAGACTGTCTTAAAATTCTTACTCAAAGTGTACTGAGTTGTCTTAAAATAAGTATGTGCTTGCCTCTGGCTCTTCAACTCGCCTGGAAACATGCCAGCCTTACGTAGACGATACATATCATTAATTCAGTTCTTATTATCAATCTACTCACAGTGGGGGGCAATATTAAACATAGCCACTTTCTGAGGAAAGAAGACTAAAATAACATGACAATGACCTTTTTGTGCAGGGAAAAAACCCTCAAGATTGAACAAGCATATTCTCATATTTTAGCAAAAAAGATGAGTTGGGTCCCTAAATAGTGTATGGATTTGAGAAGAAGGTAAAACATTGTATTTTTAAATACTATAAAACTGAATATCTCTAAAGTGTATTTGTAGTAAGCACAGCATGTCTGTTCAAGTAGAAGGTAGCTGGAAGGCAGAAAACATATTTTACTCCAGAGTCTATTGCTTGGATGAATGTTGAATAAAGGATTAGTAGGAATAACATATCAGTGTGGATGGTAGATAGTAAAAACAGTATTCTTACATGGAAATTCAGGTGAATAGTGCTACCATTGTTTAGAATAATAAGGATGAGTCATTCATTGATTGCTTGTTATTTTCTGTAGAAAATCTCATGCCATTTACATTAAAATCTTATGAAGCATCCTTATGCTTAAATTGTACAAAAGGTAACCGATAATAGTAATACCTAAGTAATTTACCCAAACATTACTATACTTTGAAATTTCCAGATTCATTAAGAAAGTCTTTATTTAAGTTTAGCATGATTTCAAAGATGGGCATTAGCTACCACGTGTTTTCATGAAAAGCAGAAGCAGGTGCTACTACCCAGACATCAGCTCTGGTAATAGTAATAATAATAGTCTTTATTTTAATCACCATTCTGCAAACACCCATGCCTTTGTGATTCTGGCTCTATAGAGTTGGATCTAAAAGTAAGAGTTATACACTGGTTTTGTCTTATTTTAGTTATCAAAAAAGAGTATGCTTATATTCAAGATTGTCCACTCACATTGTTCTAGAAATCAATTTGAGGTATGAGCCAGAGAAGCAAAGTGGACACAAACCTCACTTTTAGGGAGCTTACAGTTTATGCAAAAAAACCTAAGTGGTAACTGAATAAATATATGGGCATGTCATTAAAATAATAAGTTTATAAAATAATAAAGAGATAGCAAATTGAATAATGAGAGTATTTTTCTTAAGATCACATCTTGCCTTACCAGAAAAGCTTCTATAACACCAACAAGTGAACATAGATTTTGATCAAATGAATGGGTTGCATTGGATGGATCAACACATATGAAAGCCCTAAGGCAGAAAGAAGATGGTGAAAGGAGTTCAAAGAGCAAGTGTGACTGGGCCTCAAGACTCAAGAAAGAAAGTGACATGAAATGAGAGTGTCAGAAAAAAAGCAAGCACTGAATCCTACAGTAGCACAGGGCACACTCAAATGTTCCAGGGTTACAGTTGCTAGTCTAATTTATTAACAATAGCATCATCTTTTTCTCATAAAGTTCCTGCTTCAAATTAATGAAGTACATGATCATTTACTTATTAATAATCCTATATTTCTGATCATTATTGCATGAGTAAATTTAAAGCCACTAGTGGATTTAGCCGAAGGAGTATGATCAGATTTTGTTTTTTGGTAAAGGATTCTTCTATCTGCAATGGTGAGAACAGATTAACAAGTAAAAAATATGGCAGAAATGATAGCCCCAGTTTCTGCTAAATATTGGGACAAAATGGGGCTGCTTCTTTTCCCATAAGTTGGAAAGGGAATCTAAACTCACGTCATCACCCAGTGAAATAATTCAGGGTCATCCTCATATCTATAATCTCCCTGGACGGTTGTACTCTTTTTCCCAATCATAGATGACTTTGTTAGCCATGTAATAATAGGAACTTGCATTTGGTGTGTGAGGAATAGTTTTGAGAACATCATAAGTGATCTCTTATTTAACTTAAAAAAAGTAAAATGAGAAACTCAGGGCAGTTTCCGAGTAACGGAGCAATTAAGGTCTGATTTCATAGGTGATCTTGTAGTTTAAAAAGGGGAAGTCTCATGATTGGTCTGGGAGAGGGACAGTTTTGATCAGTTAATATGGTGAATGCTACAATTAGAGACTGCAGAAAGTACATGAAACTTTGCCCTAGATCAGTTGTAAAGCAACGGAAAACTTTGTTCACAAAAAGTAGCACATGGCATCAGCATCTTTCACAGTAGCTGCTTGCTTGACTTCCAAAGGTTCCTTTAGATACATCTCCAGATAGTCCCCAGCTACTGGCAGGGAGTCTTCCTATATCAATTCTGTTTCTGAAGAGATAACCCTAAGAGCTGCTAGGGAGACTAAGCACAGTCACTCTGCTACTTAGCGTTCTAGAGAGGTGACAGTGGAGACAACTGTTGGGATATCTTCTCCTGAGATCTTTCCAGTAGTCTGAAGTAGAAAGCCTGCTTCAGTTGTTCAGTCCAGGATCATATGGACAAGAAAAAACAAGGTACACAAGAGGTAACATAGGATTGTGAGGTGCAAATTCCCAGATATACACGGAATGTTTGTAAATCCTGTGTTGCATACAGCAAATAGGGTTACAGTTAAGTGAAGTCTAGCTATAATATTGTATTGTTAGCGGAAGTAAGCAGGTGAACAATAAGATGAAAACAACTAGAATCTCAAGTATTAAAGCTATTCTCAAAATAGCTGCAGTTTGATGCTGGGATTGAAGGATGATCGGATTAAGACTTTGGGAGAGCAAGTAAAACATTTTTTCTAAAAGAGGGGATTAAATTCTTCAGTGGCTTAGAAAGAATATTTATATTCCTGTAGTTGTCAAAGTTCTCCGCCAGGCTTAATCCTAAAGTTGGCTCAGAAATCCAGGCCTTCACTTGGGAATGGTGGATCCAGGAACCCAATTCAGGAGGTTTTAATGCAGTGCCCACAGAAGCACTCACAGTATAGGGTATCTTCTAACCTTCCTCCAAAAAGGGAGAGTGAGTTGGGAAAACTTTGACTAACATTGAATCTTTTGGGGTATAGTTGTATTTTTATGATGAGGAATTTAGCAAATTTTATGATGGATCTGGCTATGCATAACCCATTTAGAATTGCGAGGAACAAGTTTTGAGCTGAATTTCAAAACTCTCAATATTCAACATTTTAAAAAGAGATCATTAACCAGAGCCTTCTTTTTGAGATTTCCCAGGGTCAGTTTTGTGGCTTCAAAGATTAGGAGGCTATAGTGCTACTACCTGGTGGTGGGCTGGTCAGCCTTTGGCAATCAAATCATTTTTTTTTTTTTTTGGCTAAGACACACCCCAGGCTTCTAAATTGGTCCCTAAGAGTGAATCTACATCCATAAAACTATCCATTTTCTGACTTGTTACGTATAGATTACATACAGACTTTAATTGTTGAGAGGCTGAAAGCCAGGGCCTTGAATAAGGCCTATTTAAGTTGGATTAACTTTTGTTGGGTCTCTCAGTCCCATGTCAAAATGTGGGGACTATCCTTCAACGGTACCAAGAACAGTCTGTTTCTCAATATCCAGAAATTCAGAGCCAAGAAAATATTGTTTCTCCCAGGAAGCCTCTAAGCTGTGGAAATGTATTAGTAAATGCAGAAGTGGCTGTGGGCCCAATTCTTAATTCTCCTGCAGTCTGAATTTCTTAGGATAAGATTAAGCCTAGTACTTTACAGAAGCTGGAGTAGTCAGGCTCTAGATTTAAAGACTTCATGGTCTTATTCTAATAGAAAGTTGATAAAGGAATTACTGTCCCCCTTGGGAACTCTGCTCTCTCCAGGCAGAGAGTATTATCCACCTACTTCAGAACATGGGGTGTATAGATATGTTTGGAAAAGACCTGTTCAAACCAATGTGAGCTGCCCCAGAAATTGTACAGGAAAACAGTCCAAGTTAGTTGGGCAGATTGTGTTTAATGGTATTCAAAAGCAAACAAATATTGTGAGTCAGATTATAAGGGAATACACATGAAACATTTGTTTTACATATATAAACTATTTAATATCTTCTGGAATTAGGGACAGTAAAGTATAAGAGTGTTTTTTTTAATATTTTTTTTAAGATTTTGAAATTTTTACTGGAAAAGCAGATTGGTGGAGAGAAGAAGAGACAGAAAGATTCTTCATCCACTGGCTCACTTCTTAAATGATCACAATAGCTGGGGATGAATAGATCTGAAGCCAGGAATCAGGAGCTTCTTCCAGGTCTCCCATGTGAGTCCAGGTTCCCAAGGTTTTGGGTCATCTTCCACTGCATTCCAAGTCCACAAGCAGGGAGTTGGATTGGAAGTGAAACAACCAGGACATGAACCAGTGCCCATTTGGAACCTGGCATTTGTAAGGAGGAGGATTAGCCAGTTGAGCCATTGTATTAGGTTCAGTAAAGTCTAAGGGTTAGAGACCCCTAGGTGATTGGGGGTCAGAGTCTTATTATTAATACTGAGATCCTGTATTAGCTTCCATTCTTATTTGATTTGGGGACTTCCAGGAACTATTGCATGGCTTTAAAAGTACCTGTGACCTTAAGTTGTCTATTATGATCTTTAACCCTTATTTGGTCTCTGCTTGAAGGAATATTGCTTTCAAAGGGAAAAAGGAAGAATCCTTAAGAAGAACTGATACCAGCTTAGTGGTTGGACAGTTTTTACTTGTCTAAGCTTTTGCTGGATTAGTATTTGTGTCACTTGGGGGAAGATAAAGGATCACCCTGACCCATGAAGACAATGGTTCTCATTTGAATTTAGAGATCATTCTGTAGAAGGGTATTGCAGTCATGAGTACAATCAGAAAACAGGTGCAACAAATTTTCCCAGCTAAAATTTAGAACAAAAAGCTTCCCTGGAACACATCCAAGGTCATATTAAGGGAGGAGGCTAGACCTGATTTTAAACAAAGAATAGGAAATGCAGCTCCGGTAACTAGGAGGAAGTCAACAGGTCTTCAACAGTGAGGATGAGGTTGCTAAGTGCTGTCAACCTCTTCAGGTCAAAAGCAGTGTTTAAATCCCAGCTCCCCATTCCCTCGCTTTTCAAATTCCATTTCTACCCAGCCACCTATAGTCAGGTACTGTAAAATACATGTTTGCATGCCTATCTCATGTTTACTGGATGGTTCTCTTTCCCTGATATAGGTACCCCACCAGGAGTACAGATTCCTTATGAATACATCATTCTCATGATGAACTCCACCTGGAAGTTTTAACATGCAGTGCTATGATGTGTTAGGTAAGGAACGGTTTTGAGAAAGCATAGGAATGCAGTTAGAAGGCAACTAGCTCCCTGTAGCAGCTGGATCTTAACTAGATGTGAAGTTTGGAGGAGAACATACATTGTTACTACTCACCATCATCATGCAGCCACTACAGCATGAAGGACCAGCTACGTGATACAAAGCTGTGGATCTGTATCTTCTCTGGAACTTGGTATGAACCATGTCTCACTTGTCCTGGAGTGTAAAACATCAAACATTTATAGAAGCACAACATAAATTTGGCATTGCCTTAAATGAACTCACATCATTATTTTGTCTCCCAGTTGGGAGTCTTTTGATAGATGGAGGGACTAACTGGAAGTTTAAAGGTTGAAGACTCATTTCAGAGCTTTAAATCTGGAGAATTGTGAGAAATTTAAACCATTTGTTCAAAGATACAGTAGTAATCACTTTAACCTAAAAATTTTAACTAAGGTGTTGACCCAGTGTAATAAAAACAAGCAGATAATGCTAACTAGATGAAGACCACCTCTGAGGGCTGGCACAATGGCTGCATGGCTAATTCCTCACCCTGCAAGTGCTGGGATCCTCTATAGGCACCAGTTCATATCCTGACTGCTCCACTTCCCACCCAGCTCCACTGCCCATGAAAACAGGGGAATAGAGTCCAAGACCTTGGAACCCTGAACCCACGTGGAGACCCAGAAGAAACTCCTTCAGATCAGCTTAACTTCTGCTATTGCAGCCATTTGGGTGTGAATCAGTGGATTTTTCTTTCCATTTCTCCGTTATAAATCTGATCTGCCTTTTTAATAAGAATCAGTAAATCTTTTTAAAAAAGACTCGCTTCTCCAAAACAATAGAGAATCAGACAATCCTGCTGTAAAGAGTTGAAGGAGAAAAGTCATCAACAAAATGTAAACTTTAAAACCTACCAGCTTGGAAAATATGAATGGGCTAAGCCTTTTTCTCTTAGTGGACTAAGTGGGGGAAACTGCCCCACGCTCTCTGTTACAGACATTTGAGACTAAAGGGTGATCGGATTCAGGGCGTGATTTGGAGAGCCTCAGGGAGCTGCTACAGCCAGGAATCTTCAGTTCCTGCAAGATCTTACTTCAGTCTCATGCACTGCACAAATTTCCATGACAGATAGCTGAAGTATAACAAGACCAACAATCCTAGCACCAGGAGGATATGGGGAGTTAACCAATTTTTTTCTGAGTCTTTAAGACCAGTAGTCACACTAAGTGCTTTAAGGCCAATGGTCTGGTGGTTTTCATTGATGGTGGGGCCAAAAAATCTTGTTGAAAGAAAAGAAGCAAAAGCAACTTATTCCTATTCATACTTCCAACAATCCTGAATCTTTTGCAAGATTATACATGATCCCCCGGGAATGTTGCAGTAGCTGTCCTTATTACAATTCTTTTTCTTGGGAGGGTTCATGTCTTATATCCACAAAAAGTGGAAAGCATAAACAACATGAATGTGTAAGACAAAAATGGCTTATTGTGGAAAAAAACAGAGTAAGAAAAATCACCCAACAACACTGAGAAGGGCCCCTGAAGAAAGAATCCATCAAGCCACGGAATGCTGATGATGCAGGGGTTTTCATAGACTGTAAAAGGAAAAGATTGGTCCCAGAGAGTGACCAGTTTGTTTGGCTATTTTGCTGAAAATTTCAATTGAGACTCAAGAAAAAGCATATGACACTCTCCTCCAAGATGCATAAAATTCTCAATACATAGAATGGTTATTCCAGCACAGAAGAACATGGGTTACAAGGACCAACACAGGACATCAGTTTCCTTCACAGAAGTCAGGGACTTGACTCAGGTCCCTTGGAGATGAGAGAGAGAGATAGTGGGTGATGGTCCCTGGTCCGTGCCTACCTTGCTGGGACTCTCTCCCTTTATCACCGTTATTCATATTTTACTAATGGAAAGTAAGGATAATCGTACAAGAAGTGGCCTAATGAGAATTCAAACCCAGGAAATACAATTGCAGGGACCTGGATATTTAATGACTCTCCATTACAATATGTGGGTTTTTTCTTTTAACCAGCAGGTAGATATCATGAGGTCAAGGAAATAACTTAAAAGTTTGCAAAATGTATCAATCTATTTTCTTTTGGTTATCCAAAACACCGGGGGTTTTGGCCTTTGAGGTGCTATGGGAAACTTAGCAGAAGTTTTAACTGGACACATTTTCAAATTCCATTCCATTTACACTTTGATTGCTCCGAAAAATTTAAAAAACCCCACACACCAGATTCGATCAAGATGGACCAGTACTCACTGTATCCCACTGAGGTTTCATTCGAAGAACATTCTTTCCAACCATTATTTATGAATCAATTATCTTCTCATCTATTCTTTTTATATTTGTACCCACATTCCGTGCTAGCCCCTGTTGAAATTTAAAATTACCCACGAAGCTTTAGGTCAAATACCACACGTGCCTTTAGTCATGATTCCTTGTGCAATAATCTTTGGTGAGGTTTATTGAGTTTTACCATGAATCAAAGACTCTGGATGGGAGTGGGAGTTTATTGTAGTCGTTTAAGACATTGCTTAGAATGTATACAGGAAATATTGTGTTTTGGAGTGTCTGCTTCTACTCCTAGCTCTGTAGGAAATGAGAGAATGAGTGATTGCTCAAATATCTCCGACATCAGTGTGGGAGACCTGAATGGAGTTCCTATCTCCTAACTTCAGCTTCCCTAAGCTGACATTGTTGTAGGAAGTTGGGGAGTAAGCCACTGGATGGGAGATCCACCCCCTTCCCCCTGCCCCCCTCCCTTTAAAATAAATTAAATAAGTGAAAATTTTAAAATGGTTGTGGAAATATACTTGTCAAGTAATACGAGAAAATAAAAATTAAAAAACACCCTATAGTTATAGACTTCTTTTGGTTAATATGTTATCTTAACTCTCTGAGCTTTCTTGTGTATAAAATGAAGTTGTAGAATTTTAAAATTTCTATATTCTTTGAAAGTTCACATTTCAGATATTAAATATCTTGTATCATGTTAAAACAAGGTCTTTTGCCCTCTTCCTAGAAGGTGGTAACCACATATATTTATTGAATTTTTAGCAATTGCTGTAAAGTATACTAAACAATTTTACTAAATTTGTTGCTGAATACTAAAGGAACTCAGTGAGATACAAAATAAAATCTGCATCTCACAAATTTACTCAATAGACATTGGGTCACTCAACAATATCCCTGAAGGTGACACTTATTAAGTTGGTTTGACTCTCAAATCAGTGTTGCAGCATAGAATTTTCTGACACCAACCCTAAGCTGCACAGCTCATGGTAAATTTTCTTAACCAATTAGAAAATTCTCCATTTCTGTGTATCTCTTCTTACTAGTTTTTGTAATAAATTTGAATATCTTTTTGAATCCCCAACTCAGCTAAGAATATTGAGTTGATGTCAGCAAGTATGAATTAGAATTAGGGCATGATACTGAATTAAAGCGTATTTTAACAAAAATTGTACTCCATATGGAGGTTTGGAGAAATTGCCCTAACCGAATACATTATGCCTTAATTCCTTCAAAAGGATGAATCATCTAAGATTGTGAAACTTTGGATATTACCCTGTAATATCCTAAATATAAGCAGTCTCTAATAGAAGAAAAGCTCACCAATAAGTATTTATCTGATTAATAAGTTTTTATTGCGATCTTTCTGTAGATCAGATATCGTCTGGGTAACAATCACATTTCATGTCCTGAAGGGTAGTCAAGAGTGAATGAACCGGAAATAGGATATCAATTCAGGGCAGTTGAATGTGGAAGCCTCTTTAAAAGGAAGCAAATCAACCACTATTGATAATTAATGATTCTCCCAGGAGTAATAATATGTTAAAATCAAACATTAACTTTCAGTAATGCCTAGCAGGCCTTGAATGCCAGACTAAGAATTTGGGCAAATGTCTACAAGAATATAAATATGCAAATCATCATTCATGTTATTTCTAAATTCATATCAAAACAGAAAAACTGAAGATGATTAGCACAAACATCAATCCTCTAGTGCTATTTCTGACAGTTGAAGCAATGCTTCCACCGTGTCAATTTCTACTTTACAAAATGAAGTTTGCTATCCTCTTTTTTTAAAAAAAAACTAATATATTTTTATTGGAAGGATAGATATACAGAGAGAAGGAGATACAGAGAGAAAGATCTTACATCCACTGGCTCACTCCTGCAAAAGCCAGAGCTGAGCTGATTCAAGTCTAGGAGCCAGGAGCTTCTTCCAGGTCTCCCACATGGTTGCAGGCCATCCTCTCCTGCTTTCACATGCCACAGGCAGGGAGCTGGGTGGGAAGTGGAGCAGCCAGGACATGTGGGATCCTGTTGCATGCAAGGTGAGGATTTAGACACTAGGCCTTTGCACTGGGCCCAGTTTCCTAGCCTCTTTTCCTTCTAACTTTCAACACAAATAGGCAAGAACTCTGTTGGTTTATCCAGGGGAATCATTTGGTGCTACAAAGGTTGGGAACCAGTTTAGTAGTATCTATAATCCTTGCCCTGTCACTAGCCCCACTTCCTGGTGTCATCTAGCACAGATAGCTCCCCATAGGAAGGTGTCATGATACTGGTGATGTGGAAGAGCATGTGCTATAATTCATAATAGGGTTTTTATTAGTGATGTGGTTATAAATTTCATTGGCTAGAATCCAAAGTTATTTGTGGGGGCTCTTAATTGTAAAGAACTTTAGATAACAACCTATACCCAGTATAATTGATACAACAAAAATCATTAGATGGTAGCAACATACCCTCTTCATGAAGCAAGATTATTCAGGCAATGAGAGTTCTCCACATGTTAGATTTTATCATTAGTTTATACACTGTATAAGCTCTCAATCTATGGAAGAGCAACAGAAGTAGTTTAGAAATAGTACATTCTTAGACATTTTCTTCATTGAGGCAGTTAGGGTTTAAATTTTTCATTTTTACTTAGTTGGTTCATTGCATGTTCAATTTTAATAAAATTTAACATCATCTGACTTTCTATTGGCGAGAAGAAACTTTTTCTGCCCTAACTCCATTTGTTAAATACACACAAACACAAAAGATTCTTATAGCAGAATCCATTGGAAGAACGACGCTATCACCCACAACAACTTAAAGGGTTTGAGGGCACCAGCATGACACTTATAAATTATTTCACTTTTATTCTAAGACATCTTAAAATTTTCAATACAAGCTATTTTCTTGCATGTTTGTTCATCCATTGTTACATGAAATGACAGAACACGTGGAAAAAAGGGAAAACTTTGGATGAGAATTCACACTGAATTATGACTTTGTCTTTAGACAAAGTGAAATGTTTTTTGGTTAATTAACAACAAAATAGTAGATACACTTGAGAAATGTTCTGTACACTATTTTCTGTTTTACTTTAAATTTGATGAATGTAAATACTGAAAGATTTAAAAGAAAAATTATAATAAAGTAGTATAAAGGTAATGAGAGTGGCTTAAAAGGGATACTTAGTCAAACTGGGGAAAATTGAAGTCATTTGGGCTATAAATTTTCAGGTGAAATTTTCAGGATAAGTAGGAGCTAGTTAGATAAAGTCACAAAGGAATGGGATATTGTAAAGAGAAAGTTTGGGCAGAAGTTGTGGCAAACCAGGTAAAGCTGCCGCCTGTGACACTGGCCTCCCACATGGTCAGCCAGTTCGAGTCCTGGATGCTCCACTTCTGGTGCTGCTCGCTGATATTTCACCTGGGAAGGCAGTGGAAGGTGGCCCGAAATCCTAGTCCCTTGAACTCTCATAGGAGAGCAAAAGAAGTTCCTGGTTCCTAGATTTGGTCTCGCCCAGCCCTGACAGTTGTAATCATTTGGGGAATGATCCAGCAGGTACAAACTCCTTTCTCTCTCTCTCCCCTTTCTCTAACTGTATCTTCTCCTCTTTCTGCATCTTTGCCCTTTTAATAAATAAAGTAAATCTAAAAAAGATAAAATATGTAACATGCACCCTAATATAGTTGTATTGTTGCAGTCCAACTTAGAGGGAGAGAAAATGGCACATTAAACTACTTACAATGGTGGGAGCTAAGAATGAAGAAAATCATTCCACAGTCATCCTGACAACTGCTTTCAGTGTAACACTGAATCTTTTAATTTTGGCAAGAATAACATTGAACACAGCAATCTCATAGATTATCAATCTTTCTGGAGAAGACCCAGTTATGACTTACTGTGGAACTTCAAAGCACATTCACTATAAATCTTGCAATTTGTCAGGATAAATCCTAGATCAACCTAGGGAAAAAATTGAGCATTTCATATTAGAAGAAATGTTTCTGATGTTAAAATTTTTGTGAGATTTATGATAACAAAGTGTTTATTTTCTCTCAAAAGGTATTGAATATCCCAGGAAGGAGCTTTAGAATTTATCTTAATTGTTCACAATTTTTTAATATTCTACTGATCACTAACATAACATATAATTCATACTTAAATATTATGCTTTAGGTTTATTGTTCTTTCCTTCATGTACTAAAAGGATGAACACATTTCAAAAAAATTATCTGGACTGAAAAATATTTGATTATCTGGCCATCTACTATTTTGAGAAGTACAACTTTTTCCATACCATTAGTCTTTTGTCTTAGTTGAAAATTCTTATTGTTTTTCATTTAAAAAAATCTTTTTGATGAGGTACAAATATATGTATAACATGAAATTTACCATTTTAGTTACTTCTAAATGTTTGAATCAGTAACCCAATTTGCATTCTTGATGTGTGCATACAAAAACTTTTCATCATCCCAAACAAAAACTTTCCATGCTCTACTCTCTGCAACTTCAGATAACTTTTCTTCTTCTTTCTGTGACTGTGGATTGTGTCATAAGAGAAACTTAACAGGAAAGGCTCATTCAACAGAAGGAAAAACAGACTTCACCAAAATTGAAAATTTTGGTGTTTGAAAAATTACTGTCAAAATATGGAAACAAAACCTATAGGATGAAAGAATAAGTTTGGATATTATATATTTAAAAGAGTTTAATTTCCAAAATACATGATTAACTGTTACAACTCAATAGCAAACAGACAACTTGACTAAGGAATGAGCAACAAAACTGAACAGGCACTTCTCCAGCGTAAGCGTGAATGGCAAATAGACCCATGGAAAGATATTCAACAACTTTAATCATAAGGAAAAGATAAATCAAAACCACAATCACAGCTTACTTCACATCTGTTAGAACAGTTATAGCTCATAAAAGTGGAAAGTGGCAAGTGTTGGTGAGATATAGAGAAAGTAATTTGCTGGTGCGTTTGTAAAGTTCTCTGACAACTGTGGGAAGCAGTTTAAAAGTTCTTAGAGTAGCAAGATCTGGAAACAGCACTTAATGCAACAATTCCAGACCTGATTTATACCTTAAAGAATCAGGGATAAAACAGACATGTCTACTACTGTTGACTGGAGAATTTTTTCAAAATATGCAAGAGGAGAAAACAACTCAAGTGTTGATCCACAGATAAGTGAATGATTCAAGTATGCCTTATACATAAGATGAAATATTTTTCATCCATCAAATGAGCACTACTTTCATAGAAGCTGCAACATGGATAAATCTTGAATAGATATATTTGTGGAATAGAGGGCTGACACAAAAAGACCAATATTGTGTTAATTTGCATCCTTTCTCTTTCATCCTCAGATCTGTCATTTTTGTTGGAGAGGCAGAGCTTAGCCACATCTGTCTCAGAGATTCAGCACCGTTGTTGATTCTGCATTTTGGATATTTAGGACTGTGTATGAATCAGCTTTATTGTATTTTTCAGTCTAAGACCATAGCAAAGCATTGTGTCCATTATAAAGGCTGCTAGATTTTGCATAAGGTAACAGTTAACACAGAAATACACAGATACACAGGCATAGATATTAGATAAATACACCAAGTGTTCATGGCATTCCAATGTATCAAATTGCAGAGTGTGTAGCTTCTGCGAAGGTATTTAATTTTAAGGTTTAAGAAACACATTGGATGTTACAATTGTATGAAAGAAACTGCTTTGAGTGGAACTAAAAAATTTGGAAAACTGGCCAAAATTATCTAAGACAGAGATACAACTTTACTGTGAATATTTATATTCATTTTATCTGTTCTTATTTTGCTTGACAAAATGCACTAGCAAAAATACAATTTAAGTTTTATTTTCTATATATCACATCTTGCTCAGGTGAAAAATAAGTACACCACAGAGATTGTGCTAAAGCATTTACATTAAATAAAAATGAAGTGTTAAGTATTGAAAGGCTAAGATTAACATAGATATTTTTCTACAAAAAGTTTCTATTATGAAGAAATTAATATATACTTTATGATTTTGGAAATGTAACACAAGCAGTAAGAGATCTAGTTCAAAAGCACATATTAGGGAAGAGTATGTTTTGTAGCAGTTGTAATAGTATCTAGAACACCCACAATCCCATATTGAAGGGCCAGGTTTGAGTACCCAACTTTGCTCATGATTGTAGCTTTCAGTGTAGGCGTACCTTAGAAGGCAGCAAATGCTGGCTTAAATAATTCAGAAAGTACCATGAAGTAGCAGGTTTGGATCGCAATCCCAGCTCCCAGTTTTAACATTGCCTAGACCCAGCTATCGTGGTATTTGTTTCTCTCTGTGTTTCTCTGCCTTTCAGAATAGAATAAAGGCATAAATAGAATATTTTAAAAATTCACATACTGGGGTTGATGTTGTGGCATACCAGATTAAACTTCCAGCTGTGGTGTTGACATCCCATGTTGCTGCGCGTTCATGCATGGTGTCTCCACTTCTAATCCAGCCGCCTGCGAACAGCTTCAGAAAGCAGTGGAAGGTAGTCCAAATGTAAGGTTCCCTGCGACTTAGAGGGCTGCCAAGGACGAAATACCTGGCTTCTGATTTTACCCTGGCCCAGTGGTGGCCAGTATGGCTGTCTGGGGAGTGAACAAGTCTGGAAGACTGCGTTTTCTCTCACACACTCTTTCCTCTCTATCTCCCGTTCTTTCTCTGAAACTCTCTTTGAAAATAAATAAATAAGTAAATAAATAGTTTTAATAATTCTGCATAAAAACAGATTAATACATTTTAAGCTGCATATTATAATTGAAGTTAATTAAAGTTGGATCAAGTCTGCATATAACAAAAGTCTCATTGCATTGTATTTTACCAAGAAATATCTAGCATCCAGTATTTCTGGTATGTATTTTTTTTTCCAAAATATCTCCACTCTCAGAACCACAGCTGATGCCAAAGATAAATAGAATTGATTCTAAAGCAGCCCAACAGGCAATGTTAAAACTGTTTTTGCTGAACACGTTCTTTCTACTTTGGGAATCCAAAACCTAATCTTGTTACATTTGAATGTGTAACCCCTGTCCTGTCACAATCTGATAAGCATCTTTTAGTGCTAGAAGAGCAATTTTCTCTTTAGCTTTAAAAACTCCTGCCTTTACTATAAATAGCAAGTGATTTATTGTCAACTTACAAACTGATTTTGAATGCACATTTATTTTCATCTGTACAAATATTTTCAGGTTTTGAAGATATTGAAAAGTATTGTTTGCTGTTATATATGTGATTGTAGTCTGATTTACTTCTCTCAACCTTCTAATAATAATTTCTTTTATTTGCATATTATCTTTCAAGAGAATGCTATCTTGGATTTCTGTTTGGGAAATATCTGGAGGGATTTAGTCCTGAGAGACAAGGTGGGAAAATGATGAAAAGTAGGTTTTTAGACTATCTAGACACAATATGAATTCACTCTATCAGTGAAATTCTTTGATTATCCTTTGATCTGCACTGCAAAGTCTTTTTGGAATATTCAAAAAATGTTTATAGTATGTAACTGCAAAAGGTTAACAGAATAATGGAATTAGAAGGTAACAAGTACCAACTACGAACTTTTTCAAACTCCCTCATACAATCACATCACGTTAACTTCTCAACACTAAATAAAACTTTTCAACACAGATCAAAGTGTGAGCTTCAGTTGAATTCAAAGTACACATCTTAACTAAGCACAGCTATGGTTCCTCCAATTTATTCATAGCCACATCTGCTTTAAAATTCTCATCTTTGCCATCCACAGCATTGTGTCAATTGTGAAAAGTAGGTTTCCCAATATTTGACTTGATCTTTGCCATTTTAGAGTTGCAGTATCAATTTCTTTGTTAAGCGTTTTACAGGAAAACTATGGTGCCAACTTTCTCTTGCTTCCATAGAAATTTCCCTTAGAATTCTTGCTGTCTCTCTTTTTTTTCCACTTATGCCTTTTCAGAAGACGAGGAAAAACTTGCCTCTTTATGATCTTTCAAGAAAGAACTGTATATTGGTTTCAGTTTTCTCCCTCTTTCCTTGCCCTGTCTGCAGAAGTGTATATCAGATTATGTTTTCAACCTCTGTGGTTAGATATCTGTCTTTTTCAAGGGACACCTGTCCACTGACTAGGGTGGGAGAAGGTAAATCTACTAAGATTGTCCATTATTAATGATAAGGCTGAGATAGAAATAACAAGGATGATTTTTTAGTCTCATCTTTTATGTGAATATGTTTTTCATTTATGTGTGTGTGTGTGTGTGTGTAAGGAAAAGATGTTAATTTTGTTTGGAATTCGATAGATACAAGAACAAGGATGTCATTTACTCAACTCTGCTGAGGTCCCCATGGGCAATGAGTGCCATCATTATGATACCAGGCTTGTCTGGTGCTCCGTGTTTCTTTGTACTGATCTTGAGCTGCATTTCATGATTTTCCTTCTTCCTGAAAGGTTGTATTTGATATGTTATAGCAACAAATGAGATCAAAATAAACAATTTCCGGTGTTTTGCAGTTCAAGATTAGGTGGCCCGTTGGATCAGGTGTCTGATGAAAATAATGGATGTTGAGACACATATGGAGGGAGAATCATATGGTGAGGTAGGAAACAGAGAGTTCGCATTATTACTTTTTAAAGATTTATTTATTTGAAAAGCAGAGTTACAGAGAGAGAAAGAGAGAGGGAGAAACTGACAAGAGAATTTCTATTATTTGATTCCACAAATGGCCACAATGTACAATAGCCATGGCTGGGCTGGACCAAAACAAGGAGTCTTCTGAGTCTCCCATGTGGATGTCAGGGACCTGAAAGTGTAGATTATCTTCGGTTGCTTTCTCACATACACTAGAAATAAACTGGAACAGAAGTGGAGCAGCTAAGACATAAAGCAGTGCACATATGCGATGCTGACATCACAGGCAGTGGCTTACCTCACTACACCACAGTGCTGGTCCCTCCATTGGTTTTTGAACACAGATGATATTAACAGGAATATTGTGATTGCTCTTCTAAATGCTAATGGTTTCTAGAATATAACAGCTTAAAAAAAAGTCCAATGTGTTTCATGGTGTCCAGACTCTGAACTCACTATGAAAAATTACCCAAACAAGTGTCTCCTTAGCAGTGGAGCAAGGAACTGGCACAGACAGATTGAGAAAATGTGATTCATCAACTGAAGAGACTGAATATGCTGTATTTAAAATTCTCAAACTTCAGCAGGCAATACAATTCTCTTGGAGATTTTGTGGGAATAGAATCCTAAGCCCAGCTCCAGAGTTAATCATTTAGAAGTTACAACCTGGACTGAGAATTTGTGTTTTTAATAATTTCTCAGATGATGCTTATCCTCCAGGTTTGGGGACCACAGTTTGGAAGACACTGTGCGAGACCTGGGGTTCTCCTACATAGTGATCCTTAGACTCCATGAGTTCTTTTAAAAAGTAGGTGCTTTCCTGCATGAGTGACCTGGAAGCAGCTCCTGGCTCCAGGCTTCCAATCGACGCAGCTCTGGCCACGAGAGCTACTTGGAGAGTGAACCAGCAGATGGAAGATCTTTCTCTCGGTACTCCTCCCTGTGAATCTGCCTTTCCAAGAAAAATAAATATTTAAAAACTCAGTGTGTTAGTTCTTCTAGATATGCTGTTTGATTAGTAACAGCCTGAATTTTCAATATATGCTTTTTTTAAAACAAGTTCCCCAGACTATAATGAATCATATCTAAGGCTGTCTGGGCCTCACTTGGCCACCTACTTGCCTACCACAAGTCACAATGAGCCCAGTCATGTTGAAAACTCACTGGAAGAGATGGACCCAGAGGATCATTCTAAAAACAGCTGCTTAGTGTAAATGCCAAAAGCTTCCAGGACTAGTACATGTCATTAGTTAGGTTCTCCTCTTACAATAGCAGTTTCCAGGAGACCAAGACTTTAAGGTTTTCTGATTAAAGCTGGTCTTTCTGCCCAATTAAAGATTTAATGTCTACACATGAAAGATAGAAAACTAAAACAGAACTCATTGTTTGTTTTATGTATTGATAGGTGGGTATAAAAAGCGGATCAAAACCTTTCAAAGCAATGGGTGTCACATAGAGTGGTTAAAATACTGTGTGACACTCTTGTCTCTCGCTAGAGTGACGGGATTCATTTTATAGTTCTGCTTTCAATCCAGCTTCCTGGTAATGCGCATCCTTGAGAGAAGCAGTTGATGTTCAAATAGGTTCCTACCACACAAATAAGAAACCTAGATTCAGTTCCATGTTCCTCGATTCAGCCTGGGTTATCTCTGGCTGTTATAAATCTTAAAGGAATGAGACAGATGGGAGATTTTTTGGCTCTCTCTTTATTACTGTCTGTCCCTTCCCATTCAATTTACAATAAATGAAAGAAACGGAAATTTTAAGGAAAGCCCCAAAATGCCAAAATGCAGGAAACTTCCATAATTTTACAGATTATAAATTTTAATTTTGAACGGAATATAAATTGATTGCATTGAGTTTACTGTCTAGATTTTGAATTTTTAAAAGATTTATTTATTTATTTATAAAAATGGTGGCGAAAAGAGCAAGAGAGGGAGAGACATACAGAGAGAAAGAATATGCATCAATCCACTGATCAGCTGCTGAATACCGTCTATAGCTCAGGACTCAAAGCTGGAGTCAGAAACAAGTCTCCCACATGGATGCCAAGAAGCTAATTCCTTCCTATGCGCTACTAACTCTTACGCATCACCAGGATGCTAAATTCAGACACCCACATTGAAAACAGAATCCAGACACTTGATATGGCAAACACCCATCTCTGGACTTCTTTCTGAAAATGATATTTAAATGATATTTTCAGTAAAAACCTAACCAAACAAAAATAAAGGCAATATAAGTTGAAGAGCTACATAGCCACTAACATGAATTGTGTCTTTTCAAAAGGGAGTTTACAGCCATGAGAACTACCACATTCTTGCATTTGTTTTGTTAAAAGTAGCTATCAATGGAAAGGATAACTTACTGTTCAAAAGTTAAAGAATACATACAGCAAATAGTTACATGCAAATAAGCTCCAAATAGTACAGCAATTGCAGCCATCTACATGGGAGTAATACAAATATAGATTTTCAAGCGACGAGCTGAGATACTTCATGCCAATTACTGAACTCCTCTGCTGATATGATGCTGTACATAATTCACATAGATGAGACAAAAGATGTAATGTTGATGTAAGAATATAACTTTTTAATGGGACAGAATAAAAGCAATCCAGGGCTAAGTCCCAGAGCAGCGATGTACCTTTTAAGTTTCATTTGCCTATTTCGTGAACTGGTATCTATTATTCCTAGAACGCTAATAGTGCTGCAAAACTTGAAGTGTTTTCAGGTTTTCTGTACTGCCTTTATGTGTGAATACACTGAAAAGATTCAAGAAAATTGCCTGTGCACACAGCATATGCTAAAACAACTGAGACTCAGAAAGTTCTTGTTTAGATTGAACAACCTATCTCTGAAATTTAAACTTCTTTTTCTCTTAGATGAAAATGAAAATTGACGATTCACCTATGACTTTTTTTTTATTTATCACCATCAAAAATTAGTTTCTTTTCTCCTTTGATTTATTGCAGATTTCAATACTTTGGTACTATCAACATTTTGGCTTGGGCATTCTACTGTTACAAGTACAGCGGCCTTCTGCTTCTTTGTAGTTGGTAAGATGTTTATCAGTATCTCTGACTACTGCCCACTAAATGTCAGTGGCCTTCACCCCTTCAATTGGTAGAGTAAAATGTGCCTCCAGACATCACCAAATGTGATCTGGGGTGTTAAACCCCAGGGTTGAGAACCAATGTGGTTATCTTTCCAAACTTGTCTCAAACGCAAAGCATGTTTAGGACTGGTTTCTTACCAACCCTAGTTGAGTGTATTTAAGGCAACTATGAGACACTAAGTTTGGAGAATATATGATGTCAAAGAAATGTGCTATTGGAAAGATGCTCGTGGCTTGGTGAATATATGGAAATAAAGCACATTTTTCTTTTGTTGCTTCCCATTCTGAACTTAGGACGTTTAATATATGCTAGTTATATAAACCGACTACCAAAGGGGGACAAGCTTCTGAGTCTGTGGAATATGACATCAGAATGCTAGGAAGAAGGTAGGACAAAGTCAGTAAAATAATGTCAGTATCAAACTCTGAAACCAGAACAAAGTCAACAGTTTGGGCCCTAGGCAGATTTTGTTTTGTTTTGTTTGTTTCGTTTTGGTGGGTGGAGTTGGTGCTTTATCGTATGCTTCTCTGAGCCTTTGTCAGCAGAAAGGAATCCAGATGTTCCGGGTGGGGTTCCTAGGCAGCCTGAGTGGCTCAGTTATGGCAGATGCCCAAAGTGCTGAGGCCCTGTGGTTGGAATTATGTGAACTACAAACTTTATTCTCCATAATAGATCTTATAGAAGGGAATGAAGGGCCTTCTTAGCTTTTTGTCCTTTTGGGTTCTCCACTCTTCTCTCACATGAACCCTCTAAGTGGCTTTCTGGACCTTTCCCGATGATTCTCCTCACAGTGTTGCCCACACTTACAATGAATAAAGACCAATTCTCTTTAAGTAAATTCTGCTTTTGTTAGTGCACGTTAAAAAAAAAAAATGAAGCGAATCAAGAGATGGATTTGGAGTCAAGAGACGACACATGACTATGTGCACAAGGGTTTGGAATGGCGATGACTGGGCAAGCCTGAAACATCTCATCTGGGGCTGCAGATCTCACCGTGTTTGCTGTCAGTGCCTTGGAAACCCCATGATGTTCTTAATGAGACCCTCTTCTGGAAAGATTTTCTTCTTCATTTACTTCGAGGGTAGATTTTTATTATAAGCTAAGCATGATGCAAATAGCAAGTAAGTTTTGTGTTAGTATATCTACTTTTTAGCACTCTGCCATTCTCCAAAATTTTCTCAGTTACTGCTATATCCAGATTACTTGCTATTTTTTCTTATGTTTAGAGAAAACATGTTTCTCTGCCTTCATATTGAAATCATGCAACATGTTTTTTGATTACTTAAATTATTTTTGCTCTCTCTCAATATCAATAAAACCTTATAAAAACAAACGATCATTATTGCTTCTGAGTCTTAATATTTACATTTTTTTGAAAAAGGGAAACATGACAAATATTGTCTAGTTGAATAGAAAAATATGCTTCAAAGATACTGAAAGTTTGGGACTTACCATGTTGAAAAATTGTGAAACATAAATTATAGTTGAATTGTCTTTCCTAAATATTTTAATGAAGTGATGAGGAAATCTCTCTTCTAACTTGGGGTATTCTCCAGTGACTCTGGGTCTGAAATATGCCATATATCTCATAACTTTGACGCATGTTACAAACACTTGGATGACTTAACTTCTAAGGTGGAAAATATAACCTATTTTGGACATTTTTATATATCTTCATATGACGATATATTTTTTCCATGTCCAGTGAATTTACTGAATTATGTATTCTACATTGAAAATCTGACTACTGGGAAAGTTTGAGACATGCTGTATATTCACATGCAAAAGAATCAAATCCCTATAGTTCAGAAAAAAGCAAAATGGATGGAGCTGGGGAGTACCATGTTAAGTAAAATAAGTCAGACATAGAAATATAAATATCTTATCTTCTGTCATGTGAAAATTATTACATAGAGATAGGAAGTAGAGATTTCATTTTGGATTTTATATTATTACAAATATTTTCTTCAGGAAATAATATCATCCGCATGACAATAGATCTCTCTTCTCATTGTCCCATATTACATGGTATTAATATTCTTGTTTTTAGGACAAACCAGTGGGCCCGGTGGCGTGGCCTAGCAGCTAAAGTCCTCGCCTTGAAAGCCCCGGGATCCCATATGGGCGCCGGTTCTAATCCCGGCAGCTCCACTTCCCATCCAGCTCTCTGCTTGTGGCCTGGGAAAGCAGTTGAGGACGGCCCAATGCATTGGGACCCTGCACCTGTGTGGGAGACCCGGAAGAGGTTCCAGGTTCCCAGCTTGGGATCGGCGCGCGCCAGCCATTGCGGCTCACTTGTGGAGTGAATCATCGGACGGAAGATCTTCCTCTCTGTCTCTACTCCTCTCTGTATATCTGACTGTAATAAAATAAATAAATCTTTAAAAAAAAGATAAGACAAACCAGTATATTTTCACCTAATTTCTGCATATGATTCTGGCTACTTCTAAAAATCACTAAATCTTAAAAATAAATTTAACACTGCTTATTAAAGCATAAAAGAGAATAGGGAAATGTCACACTATAACCCATAAACATATAATTATGATTAAAATATTTTTACTGAGGGTTAAAGTAGCTAAAAACATTAAGAAGTACAATATCAAGAAGAACATAGTACACAGCTCTTTGTTTGCAGGTACTTGTGCCACTCCCTTCAGCAAGTTCCAGGTCTTGGTTCTTCTGTTAGATTTCCACCATGGTCTCCAAAGCCCCAGCTCCTGGCTCACCACTCTCTACCTCCTGTGATATCATGTTGAGGTTGCACTGTTGTCTCTGCAACCTTTCTCCCACTTCTGGTTGGAGCAGGTCCCAGGATTAGGGAGATACCAGGCTAGGTTGTTGGTGGTGCTGATCTTGTCTGACCTATTGGACGTTTGGTCTGAGAGCCACACGGACCTATTTTGACTGGTATGATGCCACAGTCGGTATTATTTTCCTGTGGAACCAGGTCAATGCACTGAGCTCAGTGAGTTCTCAGGAGCTCAGCACATGTGCAGTTCACTGTTGTACCCTGCAGTGCTAAAGCTTTTGCCACACTGTACAAAATGGCACCTGGTGTATCACTACTTGAGTTCTTGATCCGCTGGCCATCAGGTCTGAGGGCTACCCAGACCTGTCTTGGGTGGAACGTGTAGAATGCCACGTTGCTGCAGTTCACTAAGTCAGAAATGAGTTCACTTCCAGTTCAGTGTATGCTCAGTCCTTTCCCTTGCCTTTGCCTCCTTACGCAAAATGGTGCCCAATTCAACTCTAGGCAGCTGACTGGGCTGTGAAATTCACCCTGTTTTCGCTCTGTCTGTCTGTGATCTGCTGCTCTGTCTCTGCTCCTGGTCAAATGAAACAGACCAGCAGGACAGACAGTTCTTTGTCTGGGTTCACCTCTCAAGCTCCCAGTGAAAGTCCCTTCCCACCTGGATGCTGGTGGATTTCCGGCTGCTGGTGGAGTTCAGATCTCTGTTAGCTGAATGACGCTGGAGAATCAGTCACTGCAACACCACACCATTGTGTCCACTGCTTTACTGTGTCTGTCAGTCTCCAGGTACCCCTCTGCTGTTGTTCTGTCCTCTCCTATTTCTTGGAAAGTGTCCTCTCTGCTTCATCCTGATTAAATGTTTCTCAGCCATCTTGATTCTCCAAGAAGAACATAGTATCTCCACTGTATCTGTATCTTATTTTCCAAACAGAGGGTCTTATTTTAAAACTTACAGTGAAAATGGATTGTATTCGGAGAAAAAATAGATTTATAACAGTAGCATGTAAGGAATTATTGAAACTAGTTGAATTAAAAATATATTTATTTTTTTCTATTGGAAACTCAGAAATACAGAGAGGAGGAAAGACCTCTTTCATCCATTGATTCACTCCCCAAGGAGCTGCAATGGCCAGAGTTGCACCAATCCAAAGCCAGGAGCCAGGAGTTTCTTCCAGGTCTCCTATGTGGGTGCAGAGTCTCAAGGCTTTGGGCTGTCCTCAACTGCTTTCCATGGCCACAAGCCAGGAGCTGGATGGGAAGTGGGGTCGCCACAATTAGAACTGGCACCCATATGCAATCCCAATGCATGAAAGGTGAGGACTTTAGCTGCTAGGGTATCACACTGAGTTTTTGTTCAGTGATTGAGGCCACAAAAGCATAAGGGCTATGTCTTGGCAACAAAGACTAGGCAACTAATTTAAGAGGAGTACATGGAAGTAACCAATAATTACAAATAAACTTACTATTAAGAGACTCCTGTTAGTATTTGTTGAAAAATGTATCTGGGTTTCTTCAGCAGGGAACATCAGTTCTTACCACCAACAAAAATTGCCAAGTTTCGAATGAAAGTTTTCTTTAACACTGTAGAGAATCAGTCATAAGGTACTTACCGTCTTAGGAGTGATCCTGTCTTAAGTAGTCATGGATCCTTCTGATCCTCATGAAGCAGTTGCTGTACTTTCTCACAATCTAGAAAAAATCAGATCAAATGTTAAAATTAGGTCTGACAAGGAATATGCTGACTAGAAATAGATCTACTTGTAAGGAAGTTATGAATCTGAGTATGAGAGCAATGCTATAAGGAAGATTAGTGATGTAAGCTCAGATAAGTAGAAAAGAAAAGCACTGAGAAATACATATAAGGAGGGTCTTAACCAGTGCCTAGTGATAAGAAAGCGCTGGCAAGCCCACCCACATAGCCTCTGCCCAGGACCCCAACACACAGTCCTTTCAATAGTTCTGCAATAAACTTTTGTTTGTTAATAATAATGATTATAATATTATAATAATAATAGGTACTCATTGACTTTTAACCAAAAAAAAAAAAAGAGGCATTGTTTTTCAAATCATAAAGACAATGTGATGTACCATCCAAAACTTTAGATACTCCGTCCTACAAACATAAGGAAACCAAGATTTGCTGATACAGTCATGTGTCTAAAGAATATGGAGATGACATGATGACTATTAACGATCAGTTCTTTCAGAAAAAGAAAATCATAGGAAACAGCAGCTGTGTGGCTCAAGCGGCTAAAACTGAGGCTTGAAATCATCTGCCCTGGTTATTTTTAAATTAGAGCATTGTTGGGGTGATATTTAGCATCTTGTCCATGTGCATGAGTAGAAAGAAAATGGAAACCAAAAATAAGACACCCAGAGAAGAACAGAATTTGTTTAGTTTTTGTTCTGGAACTCATCTGAGGCACAAGTGACTTCTTCATATACTGAACTTTCAGTTCTGGTCACAAGCACATGATATTAAAATTTTATGATGTTTTAGGAAGCAATGCTTTATTCCCAAGGCTTATGTCACGCTAGCAGCCAAGAAAGGAACTCCAGCTTACTGACTACTAATACAGGTTATTTCTGTTCTGATTATTGAGAAAATATGAACATGTGAAAGCCCATGCCCAAATTGAGGAAGGGAAAAATTGGGAAATATTTGTGCTTGGATAGGTTGTTTTTCATTGTTCTAAATAAATGTTTAGATGCATCTTTGAGTGAATATTGGTCTGCTTTCATTGCCTTAACTGTCAGGGCTAGTGTTCTCTACCTTGTAGAGTTAAATAATTTCTTTGAGAATAAGAGAGAGAGAGAGAGAGCCAAAAAAAAAAAAATAAAAAACACATTAGTAGTAATGGAATTGAGTAATCACTAATTCACAGAATCTAAGATTTTTCTTAAATAAAGTCAGGACAAGGCCCTGGAAGTATACTTAATTCTTGGTTTCTTTCAAGTTTCCTCCAGTCCTTTGTATAAGTAGTTTTGAAGGTATTGAAGCTTAAAAATACATAAAAATTTACCTCCCACTGTTATCCACCCAGAATCCTGCTTTTGTTGACTTTTACTTTTAGAATAATGCTGAACTAGGGATATAAAGTGCTGATTGGTTCTTTCTAATGTTTATATTTTAACTTTAAATGTTAATGATTTCTAGTGTTTTGATACATGTTTTATATATGTAGATATTATATAAATATACTTGCATTCTATTTTTTTTTTCTTGGTACTTGAGAATTTAATGTTAGAAGGTGAGGGATTCATGATAATGGATGACCATAACAGATTTACTTCGGTATTACTGCCACTCATATAGATGCAATATCTATATGCTGATTTCATGCCCAACCATTCATAAGTAGGAAAATCATAGAACATGTTATTTGTTGCCTGACTACTAATCTGAAATTGATTCAAAATAAAATCACTCTTGGGTCCACATCATGGCGCAGTGGCCTGAGGTGCCAGTTGACATGACAACAGTGTTATCCAATATCAGAAAGCCTCTTTAACTCCTGGCTCTTCTGTGTATGACACAATTCCGGCTCTTGTGCCTTGAAAAGCATTGCAGGATGGCTCAAAATTTTGGGCCTATTCCACCCAAATAGGAGACCAGGATGTTGTTCCTGGCTCCTGGCTTTGTCACAGCCAACCACAGCTTTTCTGACCATTTTGGGGAGTGAGGCAGCAGGTCAGAATCTCTCTCATTCTTCCAAACCCACCTACCACTGTTTTGACTCATTTCTTTAATGTTGATATTTTGAATATTTTCTCCCAAACAGAGAAGTGAAAATTTTCAATAATTTTTCGTTTGTTTTTCAATCTGGACTCCTATAAACTTTGGATGTAAACTAACTCATTCGCGTGATCTGTGTATAAGAATAGAAATTCTTCATTGAATCCAGGACTCAATTTGTGAGGCTCTGTTGAAGATTATCTGAGAATCAATGAGTAGTTACTCTTTTTTCTCCTTGTACCACGCATTTTAAAGGAAAAAGGATGGAGAGCAAGGTGATAAAATCATCCAAGCTATGCCCATCACTATGTATTCCTCATACTTTCAAAAAGTGAATTTTAATTTTCCTAGAAAGCTCCTTATTTCATATTGGATAACTTGTAGGCTTTTGGACATACCTTTCTTTTTTTCTTTAAAATAGTTAATATTTCACAAACATCAATACGATTGTTAATGTGTTTTGAATCTTATCATATACTGACAAATTTTCCCTGGAGAAAATGTATTACTAACCTGTGAATAGCAGAGGTAGAATTATTAAATTAAATTATAAGTTGTTAGGAGACCGAAGTGAGTGTTGTGGCTTTATCCGGTAACAATGGGTAAGAAAATGAAATAACTTAAATTGTTTCATTTATAATGTAGCTTAAGCTTTTTTTAAGAACAAATGGAGAATAATCTGTAAATAATTACAAAAGATCTCAACTAAAAGCATCTGAATTTTCTCTACCTTAAATTCACTTTCTATTTAAGTCAACAATTCTCTTCCTGCATTAAATATATTTTTAAATATATATTGATTTATTAGTCAATATCTTACATAGTTAATTTCCTATAATAGTGATAGCTACCATTTATTGATTGTCTTATTTGTACAGTTGCTGTGACAAGCACTTTAAAATAATTATTCTAATTTCACTGATGAAGAAATGGATTTTCTATTACAGGCCTTCACGACCCTTCCCAGAGTCACACACTTTTTGTTTAAAATTCCAGAGTTTGAGCCTCTGATTCAAACTCCAGCTTCTGTGCTCTTTAAAATCATGATAGAAAATTTGCAGGATACCTATAATTTGATTGAAAATAAAAGAACAAATGCTTTTACCACATCTGTTTTCCTCAAGTGAAAATAATCATTATACATTTTCTTTGCCTCATTTTGCTTTTCTTAGTTGTTTTCTTTTGAGTGCCACTGAGTTGCTAGAAGTGGATTAACAGAGATCAGAATGACATGGCCTAATTGATAAAGCAACTTTCCAGATAGTACTGTCAGGATGACATGTGTCTCCAACTTAGCAGCAGTGTTTGAAGAGCTGAAGTGTTTACAGTGCCTGTATCATGGAGATTCTGACTTGTACACGTTCTATAGTTTGTTTGAGGAAAGGGCAGTTTTATTTCAGTACAAATTCCACCTCCGCCCACCTTTTCTCCCTCCCTATTCTCCCCCGTCCTTGCATGTTTCCCCCCACAGTGTTATAAATAATAGTCCTTCAGCAACAGTCACAAGTCCAACATTCTGCTGTTTAAGTATATCATGATGTTGTAGGTATAGGCAACGTTAGCAAGTCTAGCATCATAGTATCAAATTGTTAAGTTATATTTAACAGGTTCATTGGGAGTCCAGTTTTTATTCAGCAGAGTTGTACTGCAACACATCTTCGCTCTCAGTATACTAGTCTCCATTATACAATGCATCTATGAGAATATGTTTATACACATGCTTATCTATATATCTAAGTATCCTGTACTTTACATGATGATTGATTTATATCAGAAACAACATAGGATATTCAACAAATGCTATTGGGACAACTGGATATCAGCCTGCAGAAGTAAGAAGCAAAACTCCTACCTCTCACTTTACAAAAAAAAAAAAATCAGCTCTAAATGGATCAAGGACAAAAATCCATCAAACTGTTAGAGAAAAACATAGGACGCATTCTATAAGATACAGGTGTTGTTAAAGACTTCTTAGAAAAGTCACACTAAACTCACAGGCAGTCAATGTCAAAATAAACAAATCGAACTACATCAAATGAAGAAGCTTCTGCACAGTAAAGGAAATGATCAACAAAGTGAAGAAGCAACCAACAGAATGCAAGAAAATCTTTGCACACTACATAACTGATGGGGGGCCTACTAATGTCCAGGGTCTGCAGCTTCAGACACTCAACAACAGCAAAACAAACAGTTCTGTGAAGAAATGGGAAAAGGAAATGGACATATATTTTTCAAAATAACAAATTCATATCGTTAATACACTTGTGAAAAATGCTCAGGCTCCTTAGGTATTGGGAAAATGCAAACAAAACGACACTGAGGTTCCACTTAAGTCTAATGAGACTGACCTACATTCAGAAGGGAAAAAGAATTAACCTAATAAATCAAACAATAGTTGACTAACTTCCAAAGGCATTTTCTAGGGATTGAAGTTTATTGAGTTGGAAAATCCTTGCTCTCCCATAGGTGTTTAATATGATCATTTTCATTTATATTAATATTTTTAAAAGTCATATTTCAAGGAAATAGATAAAATTTGAGCATCTTTAAAAACTGTCTTTTGCTTTGTCTTTGCTACATCTCAATAATCCATCATTTTCTGATATGCAGATAATTTTAATTTCATTTTAATTAAATTATTTTAAATTATTTTTATTGGGAAAATTATTGTTTTTAATTATTTTTATTTTTATTGGTTTAATTATTTTTATTGGGAAGGTAAATTTACAGAGAGAAGGAGAAACAAAAAGATCTTCCATCTACTGGTTACTCCTCAAATGGCCACAACAGCCAGATTTAAGCTGAACTTAAGATGTAAGCCAGGAGCTTCCTCAGGGTCTCCCACACAGGTGCAGGGTCCCAAGTCTTTGGGTCATCCTAATGCTTTCCCAGGCCACGAGCAGGGAGCTGGATGGGAAGTGGAGCAATTCAGAGATGAAGTAATACCCGTATGGAATCCTTGCAAGTTGAGGATTTAGCCATTTCTTAAATATTGTAAATCTTCTATGAGAATCAAGTGTAGAATTTTAAAAACGTGAAAAACATATATCGAGTTGACTTTTAAGAAGTGGTTACATCACTCCTGTTTCTAACAATCTAATGATAAATAATAAATAAATCTATATACTGTGATCTATAATATGCTATGTAACATGGCCTTTGCCTCTGCTATTGATCTCATCATGCATTTCTTCTCATTCAAGAAATATTTACTGATGGCTAGCTGCATGTCTGGTAATTTTTAAGGTATATGGTGAGTCCGAGAACAGAAAACTAAACGAAACAAAACAACAAACCAAAACCGGCTCTGCTATGTACCTGCTCTTCTGAGATAAGCAGTCTAGTGGGGAGAATAGAGAGATATATGAATCCAGTGAATAGTTGCTTTCTGTGCGTTCACACACATAAAGAGCCATTAAACCAACCACTAACATGATTTTCAAATGAGTGTTGATTCTTCTCTGCAGTCTTTGGGAGAGTGAGAATTAGAGAAGATGCTAGTCAGAGCATTGCTGTTAGAATGAAGATGGAGCACACATTTTTGTTCTTATGCAACTTTTTCAAACTTCAAGGAAGAAAGTGACAGTTTAGCATTTGCTTATTTGCTCATCACTTGGATAGGGAAGTTTGGAACATCTTGATTAACTTCTTAACCAAGACCATTTTGTATGTGGTTAGGATGTCTTCTGAATGGAAAATCAAGGTACCATTTCTCTCTGTTGCTGAAGTTATTTCAACTAAACTACTAACAACCTTTTAGCTCTATTCTTTTAGAAGAAGATAAAATACACACTAGGATTTACAAGTGGAAAACTAAGAAATGAGAAGGGAAGCAGAAACGCAACCGAAGAAATAATCTGTGGCATGGCTAAGGCTTGAATCTGTTTCAGTGTCAAAACAAGTGTGTTCTTCACTATCATTGAACATAAAACTCAATATGCATATATTTACATATATTATTATATTATATATAAGTTTATATTATATATTAGAAATATATATTAGAAATAGATGTATTAGAAATATACATTTATGTGTGTGCAAAATATAATATTCTAAGTCATAAATATGGACAAGTTTTAGTCACAAAACAGAACCATCATCTAGTGATTTTCCTCACAACTGTTTTCAGTAAATATACATCTCTCCCTTTAGCTCTTTGAAACAACCACAGTTATAATTTTTATTTGCCACATGTTAAATATCATAAATGGTATAATCTATCATTTGTGAGAGATTTCTTTGATTCAAAGTAGTTGTGACCCATCCATGTAATTGAATGCATCTATACTTAATTTCTTTTTATTGTCAAGTAGTTTCCTATATATAAATATAATAGAATTTATTTGATTTCCTAAAAATAGCTTCTGGTTATGAATTAATGTAAATATAGCTCTTAGGAACATAAATCTTCTGTAACATGATAAACTTTTCTTTTGCTCTTCATGTGAAATTCAAGGCCATAGCCTAATGTTCACAGTTTCATAAAAAACTGCCAATCAGAAAATTTAAAGAAACTGCCATAACACTTTCCAAGGTGGTTTTATCATTTTACTGTCTTGTGTGCTATGTGAGAACTTTGCTTACCCCATGCTGTTGCCAACACATGATGTGGTCTCTTATCCGAATTTTAAATGTTAGAGTAAGAGGTTAGTGGTATTCCATAAGACCCATGAGAGTAGCATATAGAGTGACGTTTTCCACTGGACAAATGACCTAGAGCAATATTGCATGTGCTTATTGATATCTGTCTTTATTTGTGAAGTTACTCTTCTCCATTTTGACATTTTTGTCGAGTTTCTTTTTGTTTCATGATTGAATTGAAAACTTACTGAAATACCGTGCACAGATGTTGCTTGTTATATATGCTCTTTTTAAGATTCATTTATTTAAAAGAGAGAGAGAGCTGGAAAGGAATCTTTCGTCTAATGGTTCTCTCCCAAACAATGGCAACAGCTTATACTGGGCCAGGCCCCAGCTGTGTGTCTTAATTGGGTGGCAGGGGCAGAAGCAACTTTGGGCATCTTCCACTGCCTTTTCAGGGGATTAGTTTAAACCTGGATCTGAAATAGAGCAACTGGGACTTGGACCATTCTGATAAAGATTATCAGTTTACAAGTGGCAGCTTAAAACACTACATCACAGTGACAGCTGCTTCTTTATGAATTTTGATGTATTTTCCTAGCAATACTTTGATCTATTTATTTTCTTAAAGGTATCTTTTGATAATCAAGGATTTTATTTTGGTTAAAATTTATTTTCAAATATGATTAACTCTTTTTGTTTCTTTTGAAAAACTTTTGTCTAGTTCTAAGTAGCAAATATATTTTCTGATATTTTCACTTAAAACCATTGCTTTTTCCATCACTTTTAAGACAAAGACACACAAGCACACACATATATATCCTTCTTCAAGATTATATCAAATACAGCATATTTGTGATCAAATCAATCTTTGCTATCATGTAGTGCTTACTTTGAGACTGCTATATTGGGATAATTTCAAAAGTCAATCAATGTGTTTTTTTTCTAGCAATAAAAGCACACTTCAGGTAACATCATAATTACTGCCCACAGACATTATGCTGAGTTAAAGAAAATGAACACAATAGAATAATACTACATTGTTCTGTTTTACGAAATGTCAAGACAAGCAAAACTGATTTTGGTGAAAATTTCAGTATAGAAGCTGTTCAAGAATGATATGAAATTAACTGATATGAAATATGAAGAGGCTTTCTACATGATGGAAATGCTTTAAATTCTAAAGGATTTTGCATTAATTCAGCTTGTCAGATGCACAATTATGATCCATGCAATTCAATGTGTAAGGATATCACAGAAAAACTATCAATATGAGTGAATGAAGGTGCACAAAAAAAGTGCAAGTGAAAAAACAGGCATAGTAAAATTCAGACTGTTGTTGAAGTTTAATGATTTTACACTACATTATTCTGTTGACTTTCTGTAAGACAAAATATATTGAACATTGCAAACTTTAATCACATCTGAAATTTGAGTATAAAATGGTAAAAAAATGCTAATATTTTAAAAGATTTATGGAGACAATAGCTTAAATAGTTTGTAAATGATTAATTCACTTGAAGAAGGGAAAGGACAGCATTGAAAATGATGCACACCATTTACATTGAATTATAAGGAAAACAGTCCTATTCACACCCTATTTCAGGACAACCAAAGTTTAACAAAAGAAACAACAACCTACACGATAGACATCTCAGTTGCTTTCAGCTTGACCAATTCTACTGCAAAAAAAACATAGAGCACACTTTCTGCTCTACATCAGCCCTAACTGTTGCTCCTGGATCAGCCTCAGACAAAAGCAGAACTTATTGAAGACTTTTTAATGCAACTTAGATCAAGACCCTAAAGCATTTCTTTCAGGAGTTGGAACAGGCCATGGCACATGTGTTTATCAGTATGATTCTAAAACCAAGCACAACCAAAACGATGACTGCCTGGAGATAAGGTCGGTCCAATTGAAGTCAAACAAGACCAGTCAACACTTAGTTCATGCCTACAGTTTTGAAGATGCTCAAAGCATGCTGCTTTCTGGCTTTCTAAACGCCAAAGAGCAGTGACAGCTGCTCGCGATGGGAGTCTTTTGGAAAAGACAGACAAAGCTTTAGAAGAAAACCCAGGGGAGCACTCACAGAGCGCTTCTCCTACCCAGTCCTCTCATCAGCCAAGGGGCGTTTTACTGGAAAGCCACTAGGCATTCATCTTGCAGTCCTGATTTTGTTCCCTTTGGCTTTTTTGTTTCCTAGTCTTTAAAAAAAATCCTTGAAAGTAACTTATTTTTCTTTAGCTAATAAAAGTAAGATGACTTAGTTGTTAATGCTTAATTTCTAGAATCCTCAGTTGTTTATGGATACAAAAAATGGCTAATATCATCCCTTATAAAATAAGTTGATTTTGAGGAGGTTTATGTTGAGAAATAAAATTTTTATTTTCCATTTTTTTATTGAGGAATTTATTCAAAAATTTGGGATTAGCCTATAGTAATTTTAAGTTTGAAGAAATAGATTGCAGCTTTTCCACTGACATATATCTTAGTAGATTCATCCAAACAGCCATAATCATTTCTTTATCTCTTCTTTTGGTTTAAAGCTTTAATTTGAGTTGTGGTTATTCTTCTGTGCTGCACAACCCTTTTGTGTGTAACGACCCCTCTGTGTGTTAGGATTTAGCCTTCCCTGAGCTTTCCCTGCCCTTTTCTAACTTCCAGAGATAGCTGGTTATTTCACCTAACATAAAATTACCAATTCCATTCATTTTGCTACAAATATCAGGATTTAATTCTTTTTATGCCAGAAATAGACTCCACTATGTATTCATGCCACATTTTTTTATTCATTCATCCACTGATGGGTCATTGTTTTGCTTCAACATTTTGGTTATTGTAAATATGTCAGCAATGAATATGGGAGAACAGGATTCTCTTTCAAATGCTGATCTTGTTTCTTTTCACAAATTTTCTTAAATCCTTTTATATTGTAAATGTTAAAAATATAGAAACAAAACAAAGAGTATAAGGATTTGCAGAAATTAAAACAATTATTCAAATATGATGCTATAGTACACATTAAAACTAAAAAATCCAAATACGTTTTTAGACAAGAGTTTATCAAAGATCTATATATGAGAAAAATGTGTAAAACTCAGTTACACTTTCATGAAATAGAATTTTTGATTTAGATAAAAACAGTTTTAATAGGATACTTAGAAAGTAGAAAAATGGGACCACCTAGTAATTCATTTAACAAAATGCATGTAAAATATATAAAGAAAATTGTACAACCTATTAGAAGTTTATTTAAAGAATAGTTAAAAATGGTTATTGATGATTAGTGAGGTTAAATATAATCATGACATTAGCACACTGAATTATTACTATTATTCATTCATTATTTGTTTGTTTGTATGAGGCGTGGCAGAAAGAAAAACCTTGTATTCACTGTTTATTTGCATCAAATGAAGACATAAATAGTCCAGGTTGGACCAGCACAAATTTAGAAACCAAAATATGGATCATCTCTGCTTCCTAAGCACATTGTATATTAGCAGCATAGATTCCTCATAACTGATCAAATGGAACTATAATTTTCATTTACCTTGGCAAAATCTTTTAAAAATATTATTTGGAAGGAAAACAATAAGACTTTCCTAAATATGACTCACATGCTGCCTTTGCTCTAGGCCAGACTGAGACTATCATAAATCTTGGATCCTGGGGTGCTGACGTAGTGCTCTAGTCAACGGAAGAAGGCGCAGAACCTAGAAAGAGAATTGTATTGGCAGAGGCGCTTGATTCACAAGGATATGAGACTATGAAGTACAGAGTAATTAATATATTAAATGGTTTTGAGATAGGTGATCATCCATGACTCAAAAAATGAGGCAAATAGAAAATATTTATATCACAAATGAAAATCAATTTGCATTACAGGTAATGTAAAAAAATTAAATGTTTTAATGGCACAATATGTCTTTAAAAGTTTTGAAAATAAAGCATTTCTTAGATTAGCTAACAAGGATAAGATAGTTATAATTCCATTCAAATTAAGACTTTTTTTTTTTTAAGATTTTATTATTATTGGAAAGCCGGATATACAGAGAGGAGGAGAGACAGAGAGGAAGATCTTCCATCCGATGTTTCACTCCCCAAGTGAGCCGCAACGCAAATTAAGACTTTTTATATTCATCAAAACATAGCATTAACAACAAAATATGAGTCATAACCTGAGAGATAATATATTTCATACACATAATTAATAACAAGTTGATACCATGTATATATCTGAAATTTCAATAAAAATTAAATATTCACATGTAAACACTCATTCCATAGAAGGGGCAATACAGAGTGGATGTTCAGGTTAGTTAGTATACAGAGAAATCCGTATTAAAAACACAGCAATAACTGAAGATCAGGATGGTGGAATAGGGTAAGGACACATTTAAGCAGACAGAGGAACATTAGCCAGTGTGAAGCAGAGAGGACACATTTCAGGAAATAGGAGAGGACAGAATGACAGCAGAGGGATACCTGGAGATTAACAGACACGGGGAAGCAGTGGACACAACAGTGAGGTGTTGCAGTGACTGATACCATAGCAGCATTCAGCAAGCGGTGATTTGAACTACACTGGCAACTGGAACTCCACCAGCAACAAGTTGGGAGGAGATTTTCACTGGGAGCCCAGGAGGTGAACACAAAGAACTGCTTGTCCTGCTGGTCTGTTTGATTTGACCAGAAGCAGAGGCAGAACATAAGGGAACAGGTGGATTTCACAGCCCAATCCACCCTCTAGAACAGAATCAGTTGACATTTTGTGTAGGGAGACAAAGGCTATGGGACAGGACTGAGCATGCACTGAACTGGAAGTGAACTCATTTCTGGCTCAGTAAAAACTGCAACAATGTGACATCCTACAGGTTCCACCCAAGATACTTCTGGATAGCCCTCAGACCTGATAGCCAGCAGATCAAGAACTGTAGAAGTGGTGCATCAGACATCATTTTTTACAGTGTGGCAAAAACTTTAAGACTGCAGGAACTATAGTGAGCTGCAAACACACTGAGCTGGGAGCGAACTCACTGAGCTCAGTGCACTGCACTGGTTCCACATGGAAAATAATACTGACTTCGGCACAGTACAGGTCAATATAGGCCCATGTGGCCCCAGACCTAATGTCCAACAAGTTCTGGCAAGATTAAGACCACCAACAACATAGCTTTATAGGGCTCTTGGTGTGTCCTTAATCCTGGGAACTGCTCTAACAGAAAGTAGGAGAAAGGTTATACAGACAACAGTGCAGCCTAAGCATGGTATCAGGAGGTAGAGAGTGGTGAGCCAGGAGCTGGGACTACAAAGATCATGGTGGAAATCTAACGTAAGAACCCAGACCTGGAATTTGCTGGAGGGAGTGGCACAAGTACCTGCAAACAAAGAGCTGTATACCAAACAAAATAAGTAAAATTGAATTGTAGAACTGTGGGTGACACAGATTAGAAATATGCCCTGAGGAGAAGAATCTGATAACCACAAGTACAATGACCAAGAGCAAAAGAAGAGACAGAGGCACAATGAGTGTTACTGAAGACTCCCCTGCAAAGGAGCAAAAGCCTTTGTAAACCTCCAAGTTAATTGAGGAAGACATCGAGAAAATGGGGATACAGAACTCAAAACACTTGTTATAAAGCTTCTCTTCAACAACAAGAAGCACATAAAGCAGGTGCTTAAGGAATTTAAGGAATATGTTACACAGGAAATGAATCAGATGAAAGCTGATATATCAGACATGAATACAGTGGAGCAAATTAAAAGTACAGTGGAGATTCTCTAAAATAGAATGAAGGAGGCAGGAGAATGAATCTCAGAATTGGAAGATATTTCCTGTCACTAGGAGGAAACAAACAAAAAGCTGGAAGCAGAGCTGGGTCAAGCTAAAAAAAGTATTCAAGAATTGAAAGGCACTATTACAAGGCCAAATATAAGAGTTATGGGAGTCCCAGAAGGTGCAGAAAGATAAGCTGGGTTTAAAAATATATTAAATGAAATAATAAAGGAAAATTTCCCTAATCTGGAGAAAAAATTGAGAAACAACATCCTGGCACAGGACTCCCAACAACCTTGACCAAAAGCAATCTTCACTATGACACATGATAATCAAGTTCTCTTCAATCGAACACAAGGAAAAGAACCTTTAATGTGCACATAAAAATATCAATAGACATATAAGGGTATGCCAATTAAATTCACAGGAGACCTCTCACAGGAAACTTCACAGGCCAGAAGAGAATGGAGCAGCGTATTCCAGATTCTAAAAGCAAAAATTGTCTACTCAGGATAATGTATCCAGCAAAGCTTTCCTTTGTCTTTGAAAATGAAATTATTTTTTTCCACAGTAAAATAACTACAGAAGACTAAATCAATGAACAACCCAGTGCTAAAATGACAGGACCAAATTACCACCCATTTGTATTGACCTTGAATATGCATGGCTTAAACTCAATAAAACATCATAGATAAGTAGACTGGATTTAAAACAACAAAACCCATGTTTTCTAGCCTACAGGAGACACATATCTCACCAACAAAGATCAGCAGAAGCTATATCTCATGGATTTTAATTTCATCTTTTCAAAATACTCTTCCTCATAAAATTCTTCACTAACTCATTGATCATGCAGTATCATTTTCTTCAAGAAGATTCTTAATTTTCATTTCCTCAGCAACATATTAGTCACTCAGTAGCATGTTATTTAACTTCATGGTATCTTTAATTTCTTTTTTTCTTTCTGTTGTTTATTTGGTTTTGTGGCTTTCCATTTAAGGGGATATATAGTAACTGTATAATAAAGACTACATCATATCCAGAAGCGTGTTATCTAACTTCATGGTGTTGTAAATTTCTATTTTTCTTCCTGTTGTTGGTTTTGTTTTTTGGCTTTTCATTTAAGGGGATGTATAGTAACTGTGTAATAGAGACGGTCATATCCAGATGTGAGGATATAATGCAGTATGCATTTCTACCTCTAGATCAAAGATGGACTTCCAGTGAAACTGTAAACTATATCTTGACAATAGGATGTTGGACTCTGCCTGTCCCGACCTGCAGGACACGACGCTCAAACCCTGAGGGTGGACTGGGAATGCTGGGCTGCTAGCCCCCAGGCTGCTGGCCCAAGAAACACACGGACACTCGTACTTGGTGGAAAAGAGTGCCTCTTGCCCTTTATTTTACTCCTCATGTATATACCTTCTTCTCTAGGGGAGGAGGGAAGGGGGGGGGTTCTTGGAAGTAATTATCTTCATTGAAGCAGGGAAGGAACTAATCATCTGAACAGGAACAAGGGTGGAGGTTCTATTCCGCTTGTTTGCACGGGATGTTCTGGCCTAATATCCTCCTTGCTGTGGCCCTGCTTGCCCAAGGCAGGCTTTGCAATGTAACAGGTTGTCAGGCATGCCACGTCTAAGGCCCATAAGTCTGTGGCTCCTAACACCTGCCGTTGTCTATACCTGCAATGATGGACATATGATTGTTCATGAAGTATTATACTATAATAATCATATAGGGAAACTCAGTGGGGGGTGCGGATTTAGGGAGGGGACTTTGAAAGGAGGTCAGAAAAACCCCATGGCCCATGGAACTGTATCATAAAATGATAATAATAGTAAAAGCCAAACAAAAACAGCAATATAAGGGCCCTTTACAGTAGCCTAGCAGCTAAAGTCCTCACTCTTGCACACTCCAGATTCCATATGGGTGCAAGTTCTAATCCTGACAGCCCCGTTTCCCATCCAGCTCCCTGCTTGTGGTGTAGGAAAGCAGTAGAGGATGCCTCAAAGCCTTGGGACCCTGTACCTGCATGGGAGACCTGGAAGAAGCTCCTGGCTCCTGGCTCCAGATTAGCGCAGCAACAGCTTTTGAGGCTGCTTGGGGAGTGAATCAACGGATGGATGATCTTTCTGTCTCTATCTCTCCTTTCTCTATATATCTGACTTTCTCATAAAAAAATAAAATACATCTTTTTAAAAAGCGCATAAATGTGTTTTTGTATCATATACGAGCCTGGCAGAAAGTGTATGTTGTAGGCTGTGTAACGACTTTTGCACTCTCCGAGAAGATACTCATACCTAAACCCACAACATTTAATTGCAACATTTTATGGCAAAAGGGAATTTGCAGATGTAATTAAATTAAGTATTTGGATGTGAAGAAATTGTCATAGATAATTGTCCTAGTATGATGTGAATGTAACAAATGTCCTTAGGGTGATGCGGCAGCAGTTGCCTATGAAAGAGGAAAAGATCAGGACTGGTGTGGTGGCTTCCTCAGTGACTAACTCCTTGCAAGGGCTGAGATCCTTTATGGGCACCAGTTTATGTCCTGGTTGTTCCACTACTATCCAGCTCCCTGCTTGTAGTTTGGAAAAGCAGCACAGGATGGCCAAAGCATTGAGATCCTGCACCAACGTGGGAGACCCAGAAGAAGCTCCTGGCTCCCGGCTTCAGATCAGCTCAACTCCAACCATTGCAGCCACTTATGGAGTGAACCAGTGGATGGAGTATCTTTCACTCTGTCTTCCTTCCCTCTGTAAATCTGCCTTTCTAATGAAAATAAATAAATCTTTTTTTAAAAAAAGGAAGGAGAGAAAGAGAGAAAAAGAAAGAAAGAGAGAGAGAGAGAGAGAAAGAAAGAAAGAGAGAGAGAGAGAGACAGGAAGAGATTATACTATGATGGAAATGAAGTTTGGAGTGATGAACTTTGAAAATGGAGGATGGGGCCCCAGGCCAGAAAATTTAGAAGCCGACAAGCTCAAAAACTCAAGGAAATGATTTTTCTTCTCCAAGCATCTGGAGGAATGCAGTCCTACTTACATGTTAAATTTTTCCCACTGAAACTGACATCAGAATTGCAGTCTTCAAAACTCTTAGAGGATAAATGTGTTTTTCTTTCAGCAACTCAATTGTGGTAATTGTTACAGCAATAATAAGAATTTCGAAAGCCTGATAATGTCATGAATTGGCAAGAATATAGAGGTAAAGTGAATGGTAATTCTTGCTGTATAATAATCTTATAAATTGAACCAGGTCATACAACACAAACGCAAGGATTCCCATCCCAAGTAAACACTCAAAACAGAAGACAAAAAGTTTCAGGATCATTTCTTGCTGCTAAACAATAAAAAAATGGAAATAGCCATAAATAGTACAGATCAATATCAGTATATAAAGATAGTTAAGTTTGAAAAGAAAAAAATTATATTTTGGTCTTGATTTCTACTGCTTTTGGAGTCTTTTTTAGGAAGTGAGGGCCTACCCCTATGTGTTCCAGTGTGTTTCCAACATTTTCGTCCAAAAGTTTGAAGGTTTCTGGATGTAGGTTTAGATCTGTTATCCATTTAGATCTGATCTTAGTGTATGGTGAGAGATGTGGATCTATTTTTTTTGTTTCTGCAGGCTATTAACCAGTTGTCCCAACAGCATTTATTGAACAGACCTTCCCATTTGCCTGGATTGTCGTTTGTCTTTTTGTCAAAGATTATTTGGCTGTATCTGTGTGGGTTCCCTTCTGGTGTTTCTATTCTGCTCCATTGATCTTCCTCTCTATCTTTGTGCCAGTACCACGCTGTTTTGATAACCACTGCCCTATAGTATGTCCAGAGGTCCGGAACTGTGATTCCTCCTGCTAACTTCCTGTTCTTCAGGATGGTTCTAGCTATCCGTGGTTTTTTGTGTTTCCAGATGAACCTTTGGATCATTGTTTCCACTTCCATGAAGAATGTTTTGGGCAATTTGACTGGGATTGCGTTGAATGTATATATTGCTTTTGGCAATATAGACATTTTAATGATATTGATTTTACCTATCCAGGAGCATGGGATGTTACTCCATCTTTTGAGGTCTTGTTCAATTTCTTTTTTAAGTAGTTTGTAGTTTTCTTCAAATAGGTCTCCTACATTTTTGGTTAGATTTATTCCCAGATATTTCATACTTTTCTCTGTTATTTTGAATGGTATCTTGCTGGTTAAGTCTTTTTCCAACTTGGGGCTGTTCGCATACACTATGGCTGTTGATTTTTATTCATTAATTTTGTACCCTGCCACTCTACCAAACTCTCGTACAAGTTCTAGCAGTCTCTGTATTGAGTCTCTTGGCTCTTCTACATAAAGAATCATATCATCTGCATATAGTGAGAGTTTGACTTCTTCGTTTCCCGTTTGGATTCCTCTGATTTCTTTTTCTTGTCTTATGGCCTCAGCGAGTACCTCTAGGACTATGTTGAATAGTAGTGGAGAAAGTGGACATCCCTGTCTTGTTCCAGATCTCAGTGGGAAGGGTTCCAGCTTTTCTCCATTCAGTATGATGCTGGCATTGGGTTTTTCATATATGGCTTTAATTCTGTTGTGGATTTTTCCATCTATGCCTACCTTGGTTAGGGTTTTTAGTAGGAAGTGGTGTTGGATTTTGTCGAAAGCTTTTTCTGCATCTATTGATACTATCATGTGATTCTTGTTTTTCAGTTTTTGGATGTGGTGTATCACATTTATGAATTTCTGAATGTTGAACCATCCCTGCATTCCAGGGATGAATCCTACTTGATCCAGATGAATTATCTGTCTGATGTGTTTTTGAATTCTGTTGGCTAGGATTTTGTTGAGAATCTTAGCATCAATATTCATCAAAGAGATAGGTCTGTAGTTTTCCTTCTCTGTTAGTTCTCTGTCTGGTTTTAGGATTAAGGTAATGTTGGCTTCATAGAATGAGTTTGGAAGGGTTGCCTCTTTTTCTATTGTTTTGAAGAGTTTGTAGAGGATTGGGGTCAGTTCTGTTCGGAATGTTTTGTAGAATTCTGTAGTGAAGCCGTCTGGGCCTGGGCTTTTCTTTGTTGGGAGGTCTTTGATCACTGATTCAATCTCTACTTCAGTTATGGGTTTGTTCAGGTCGTTTGTTGCCTCTGGGCTAAGTTTTGGCAGGTGGTAAAAGTCTAAGAACTTTTCCATTTCTTGGTGATCTTCTGATTTGTTGGAGTACAGTGCCTTGTAGTAATTTCTAATTATGGCCTTAATGGATGCGGTGTCTGTTGTTATGTTGCCTTTTTCATCTTTGATGCTGTTAATTCTTGCCTTCTCTTGTTTTTTCTTTGTCAGTTGGGCAAGTGGGGTGTCTATCTTGTTTATCTTCTCAAAGAACCAGCTTTTTGATTCATTGATTTTGTGTATTTTTTTTTTATTTCTATCTGGTTGATTTCCTCCCTTGTTTTGGACCTCATCAAACTAAGAAGCTTCTGTATAGCTGGAGAAACAATCAACAAAGTAAAAAGGCAACCCACAGAATGGGAGAAGATCTTCGCACATGACATAGGTGATAGAGGGCTGATCTCCAGAATATACAAAGAGCTACAAAACAACCAAAATGTCAAAACAAACAAGCCACTCAAGAAATGGGCACGGGAAATGGGCAAACACTTCACAAAGGAACAAATCCAAATGGCAAATAAATATATGAAAAAATGCTCAAGTTCCCTGGCAATAAGGGAAATCCAAATTAAAACATCAATGAGGTACCACCTAACGCCAGTAAGAGTGGCCCACATAAATAAAAGCACCAACAACACTTGTTGGCGAGGTTGTGGGGAAAAGGGAACCCTACTCCACTGCTGGTGGGGCTGCAGGCTGGTATAGCCTCTATGGAAATCAGTATGGAGAATATTCAAACAACTCAAATTTAACATACCGTATGATCCAGCAATAGCACTCCTAGGAATATATACAGAACAATTGTTTTATGAGAAACCAACATGCACTCCTATGCTCATAGCAGCACAATCAGTAATTGCAAAAACATGGAAGCAACCAAAATGCCCATCAACAGAGGATTGGATAAGAAAACTATGGTTCATCTACTCCATGGAATACTACTCAGCTATTAAAAAAAACAAAATGCAGTTCTTTGTGGCCAAATGGGCCAAACTGGAAACCATAATGCTAAGGGAAATGAGCCAATCCCAAAAGGTTAAATACCACATGTTTGCCTTAATTTAAGATGATATGATGTTATGTATAACATGTTATGTTATGAATGTTACATGTTGTGTATAAACTAAAATTGAAGTGTAGGTGAGGTGGTCACAGAAGGTGGCTGGGAACTCGCATTTACTTTTAACATATTGGTTACTCATTACTATGTCAATTAATTCCATAATGATGTAAATTTTTGCTGATGGTATGTTGGAGCTTTCAATTGATCGGGATGATACTCTGCTGGCTCTGTCTTCAGACCAGAGAGGGTATAGCTAAGAAGCCGTTGAATTTGACTGGACAATAAGATGCTGGACTCTATGTTTGGTATACGCTTGCAATGGGGGAATCTCAACTGAACTTGAGCTGTGGTTATGCAACAAGGTGGAGGAATCCACCATGGTGGGAGGGTTTGGAGAGGGGTGGGCAGAACCCAAGTACCTATGTAACTGTGTCACATAATACAATGTAATTAATGAAGTAAAAATAATAAATAATTAAAAGAAAAAAAGCAAATAAAAAAAGAAAAAAATTATAATAACTGTAGTCATTTTAGAAATTTGTTAGGTGTAAAAAGGATTTTACAGAAAAAATAATGGGTCATTTTTTCCCCATAATTTTGGAAAGCAAAAACAAAAAAGGAAGAGACCGATTTAAAGGATTCAGCAGTGTGGCTCAGCGTGGTGATCCTCTGAGGGAAACAGAAGAATATGAGCAATGAGAATCTCAGGCAAAACTTCAGATTTGACAATGTGATAGTTTTTAGGGAAGGTGTGGTTTCTACTTATGTGATGGATTTATTGATATGACACCCATGTTAGGGACGCAGTCTGACACTAACATAGCTGCTGTGTGTGGGCATTTTACAGATACATTTGAATCTCAAAATCAGTTGACTTTTAATGATGGGAGATTATCTCAATTAACCTAGATAAAACTAGCCAAATTAGTTGGGATGCCACAAAACCTAATTATGTTCAGTTACCGATTGTCCTATGGATTTTGACATATTTGGCTAAATCCAATATTGTGTAAGCCAATTCTTCACAACAAATCCGGCACACATCCATCATATTCTACTACTCCAATTGAATCTGGGTTGGAATTAAAGATGCTGCTTTAAAAAATTTGCTTCTGATTCATTTGTAATGATCAGGTTCCCTGCTTTTTAAGCAGAGTAAAATTTAATCTAATGAATGCTTCATTTTTATTTACTTATTTTTTCATAGCATGTCATGTAAAATATATCACTATTCCAAATGCATAGCTTATGCAGTTTTCCAATAATTACTCAAAAAATAAAAGGATTTAACTCTTTTAGAATTACCTCATTATTCTCCAAGAATAATAAAGCTTCAACATAGTATCTTATTTATTGTTTTTTGATATAACATGTTCTTAATTTACTGCATAGTGAAAGCTTGCTGGCTTTGCTGAAATAATGAGCTCAACCGATAGTAAGTAAGCCGGCCGTAGTCCAGCAGAAAAATCAGAAAGGTCTATAAATAACTATCACGTGAAAAGATATTTAATTGCACTCAGGTACGTTAAGTTTTAAAATGGTCACAAAGTCAATGAAACTGTAGTAGTATATAACTACTAACAATTTGTTTTAGATACGTAAAGAATTACACAGCTGTCCCTACAAATAAGCTCTCACCCTGAAAGTGGGCTTGATTTAAGAGTATTTACAATTTATAGGTGTGGTGTCTCACAGTGCATTTACAAAAAGCACAGAGGATAACACAAGTACCACACAGGGTAAACTCTCAAAAGTGGATGTTTTCCTCCAGTCACTAACGCTGTTATGACTGCTCAGGGTTGCTGCAGCCCCAGCAATTACTCTCACCTGTCCTGGGTCACTTGTCTTCAGTTACTTAGTCTCAGGAATGAGACACAGAGATGCCTGAAATACAGTTTGAAAGCACTCAGGAGGCTTGAAAAAAATTGAACGAACACAATTGTTTCCTGAGGAGTTGCAAGGAAAGGGCTGAGCTGTTAACACTGCCCTGAGGAGAAAAGCACTTTTTGAAGGAAGAAGGAAGATGGATGAATTAACTATTTAATTAGCCAACATGAAATTGCTGCCAACGTTAATTTCTGTGACTTGGAAAAGAAGAGCATGTATAAAAGACCAGGTAAACAAAATGACTTAAGAGAGAGAGTAATCAATGCTCTTGGTGACTGAGACAAAGCCAGGGCAGGTCTGGCAGTCACTGTGTGCCAGATGCCAACCCAGCTAATCTTAGATTTGGCTCCTACTCTGCCAAAATTGGTGAATTGATAGGCTCAGCATCATAGGCAACGGTGTCTTGAGACTCTGTATAAGTGGTTTTCAGGGTAACCTAATGGATTTGGAGAAGTGCCAGCATTTTCTGAAATTTCTAAAGCAAGTCCAACTTTTACAGAGACTCTTGAAAAATTTACTGTCCTTTAAGGTGAGAGGTGTCACCACTGCTAATAGGATTGTAGTGATGAATAATGAGACAAAGGACATGAGGCAGTTAAAGTAAAGGGGCAAATAAAAACACGTTGTAAGTTACAGCAGCATTTATCAATCTTATATTCCCATGCACATTTCTCTTTTCTTTCTAAATTTTATTTCAAGATTTAATTATTGTGAGATATTTATCACATACAATGAAGGATTTTATATGCTAATTTGATTTAAAAGTATATAATGCAATATCCATAACTACATGGGGTAGCAATACTTATACTTGTAAATATTTTTGCTTATTGACTTATCAAAGGTTGAACTTTCAGTGTCTTGCAAAGTAGAAAACAAAAATTTATGTGCAGCTTATTTTGAACCAAATAGAATGGTGTTGGGCAACTGAAAAATCAAATTAAGGGTGCTTTTACAGATATATATAAATCACTTTCGCAATATCCAAGACACATTTTACAAGCCCTAGATTAGTATTTCATAGAAAATAATTCCATACTTTTATTCTAGACATGAAGCCATCTTCTTTTATTTCTCATCCTTAATATGCCCATATGGTCATAAATGATCCTTTAGAAATTTAAAATAACTGATCTTTGTGTCCCACCCAGTGAGTTAGAAATGCATCCCCGCTGACCACTTCCTGTCTATTTCTAAGCTTTCCTAGTTGTTCTCTGTCTATCTATTCTAGTTTGTTTGTTCATTTGTTTGTTATGAGGGGTTTCTGGAGCGATCCTGATGGTCCTTACGAAAGAGGGTGGGGACCCCAAGTTGGAAGCAGGCAAGGGCCAGAGAAAGCTCCTCTCCCTAGTTCCGAAGGAATTTTACTGTTCTTCTGTTTCTGTGGACCGCTCAGGGATCCTGGTTGTTGTTCCGATGACCCTGGATCCTGCAAGGCAGAAATTGGGCTTCTTCCATCCCACATTGTAGATCCAAATGGGGGTGGGTGACCTCAGAGTTCTTGGCCTCTGAAGGCACTCCATTTCCCCCATAGTCTCCTTGGCAGTAGGGATGTAGTCCTCGGTGCTCGTACTGATAGTCCTTGGTGAGGCTCTGGGAGTCTTCAGGGTTGGGATACAAGCCTCCTCCTGTCCCCTGCTCCACTCTGGGGTCCCCCCCTGCTCTAAAGATCAGTTACTCCTCTCTGGGGTGATAAACATTTCTCTGCACACCCCTCCCAAAAACGTTCACCTAAACTGTTGACATATGTCCTGTTAAAGTTATAGAGTTAGACTACCCAAAAAACAACCAGGTTCAGCAAAATCATGCTTCAATGCTATAAAATGCTAAATACTAACATTAAAATAGACAAGAGACAGCTGAATAGCAATCTATAGCCATTTTAAGGTATATAGAACATGGTTGAATATAAACCAGAATTGAAATGTCTATGAGGAAGTCACAGGTTGTGGTTGAGAACCTGCATTTCCCTAGTAACATATTGGTTAATCAATACCATGTCAATTAATGCCATAATGTTGTAAATGGTTGTAAATATTATGTTCAATTTTTTACATGATTGAGATGATACTCTGCTGGTTCTACCTTCAGACCAGAGATGGTCTCACCAAGAAGCCATTGAACTTACCAGGACAATAAGATGCTGGACTTTATGATTGGTCAAAACCTCCAATGAAAGAATCTCAACTGAATTTGAACTATGGAAATGCAACAAGGTGGAGCAATCCACCGTGGGGGAGGGAGGGGTGGGGAGGGGAGGGAGGGGTGGGGAGGGGAGGGAGGGGTGGGGAGGGGCGGGGGGAAATCCCAGTGCATAAAAAAATATGTCACATAATGCAATGAAATTAATAAAAAAAAGAAAAAAAAATTTAAAATAGTGGAAATGCTAACATTTCTTAAACATTTGATAACATATTCACATTAGCAAGGACAGAAACAATATGTCTGGAAAGCCATTTCAATTGCACACATACTCATATGTGGTGTAGTGGCTAGAAAGACTACTGCAATTATTGCTTACAGTACAGCAAGGAGACAAAAATTGAACATGGACTCGGAATGAAAAGAGAGGCCCTATTCAATATAATAATATTAATATTAATAAAATAATAAATCATATTTAGCATAGCAGGGAATATATGTTTTCATGATTTATGTAGGCTGGATGAATTTAGGCAAAACTATTAACTCACAAGATTAAAAGCATCATGGGTAGTGAGCTATGAAATGTGGTTGTGAAGGAAACAGCATTAGAAACCTTACAGGAAATCTGCAATCCATGGAGTGCACTCTAAGGGTTTGTTTTTTTAAATGCCTGAACGTGTGTGATATTCACCTGTCTATTTCTAGAGACCATATGGGTTAGCACACATTAAAACAAACATGAAATATAATTGTTTCTGTTCTCTGTTCTGATACCTCAAGTTCAACCTCCAGAAGCATAGGTAAATTGATCAAATATGTACACTGTTCCCTGACACAGCGATTATATTTTCTTAAAACTTGGTTTCTCATTTTTCCAACTTTCATTCCTAAAATAATTTCTCATATACACACTTTCCTGTCCAGGATGTCTTGTTCATGAACTTTATCACCTCACCGAAAATGGTTAATATTGGTAATACTACATAACTAGCTGATTTAATCCTCACAAACATGTCAAGGCTGTGCACAAGTTTAATGTTACCATCATATTTTAGAAGTAAAATAAGATAAGGTTAATAAGACAATACATAGATTATCTGAGATAACATTGATGTGAGGTAAATGGCAAATGTTATCTTTATTTAAATCATTCTCATCGTAAATTTAATCACATTTACCTACCTATTACTTAATAACAACTTATGTCCATTTTTGTTTTTTATATTATTCTGTTAAACTCCCCTTCTCTAGTGGATTACTTTAAACCCAATTACCAATTCTTCTTTGTAAATATTTCCGACAGGTAGATTTAAAATAAAAAAGGCATCTCAAAAGCAGCAAGAAGATCATTTCAAGAGGTGTGAGTCAAGAACTCTTCCTCAAAAGCCAGTCAGTATTTGAATTTGTACGATCAGCTCACAATGTACTTTTGCATTGGACTGTTTAAGTAAGGATCCAAACAATCTCCACACATGCCTAGAGTTGAAATACTATGTCTCTCACACTTATTACAACTTATGGCTCTCACTTCTTATTTTAATAGGATCCTCATTAGCATGAGGTAGAATTTGCTTACTCAAAAATTTTCCAAATTCTGAATTCCCTGATTTCATTGTTGCGGCATCGTTGAACAAACTCCCATGCCATTCTTGTAAAATGATATATGAGGTTTTGGTGTTTTACTTTGTTTTGTTTCGTGTTTTTTGGAAAAACTATGTCAAGTAAAAAGCAGCATTTAATTACAGTATGATTTTGGGGTTCATACTCTTAATGATGAACCCAAATGATGAAATGATGGAAAAAGATATTCCAGGCTAATGGAAAGGAGAAATATGCTGGCATACCCATTCTTAGATAACACTGACTGTGGCCTGTACTCTCAATAATGATAGTACATATTCTCACAAATATATCATGCTCCCTAGATTGCATAAAAATTATTCATTTATAATTCAGTTATTTATTCATTTATTTTCATATACTTGATAACCAGAGTGACAGATGTATGGAGAAAAGGTGGGAGGGAGGAAGAAGAAGAGAGAGGGAGGAACAGATCTTCTCTCTTCTGGCTCACTCCCCAAATGCATGCAGCAGCCAGGTTTGGGCCAGAGTGAAACCAGGAATCTAGAAATCCACCTCCATCTTTCCACATGTTTGGCAGGGTCCAAAGGAGTAACCATCATCCTATGCCTGCAGATATGGAGACTGGCAGAAAGCTGTATTTCCAGGACACAAATAAGCACTCCAACATGGCATACAATTGTCCAAAGCAGACCACATTGGAAAGACAGACCACATCCACTTACCTGTGTTCTATCCAGAGCACAGGCGCCTCTCCTTTGAGAAGTCTTCCATCAGACCACTGGACTATAGCAAAAGCTCAGTCCTCCATTTTCCGCCATACTGCCCTTATTTCATATATCATACCCTTTGCCATATTTATTATACCTCAAAATACCGAAACAATTCTTTAATGTATCCCACCACTAATAATTTGAAACAACAGGCTATTTTGTTTATCTTTATATTTCTAGTTTGTATACAATATTTGATTTATAGTAATAATCATTTGCTAAAGAGCTTGTCTTGAACATGCCGGGATTCTGTGCAGGTGATGGTTCTAATCCTGGCAGTTAGCTCCACTTCCCATCTGGCTCGCTGCCTGTGTCCTGGGAAAGCAGTCAAGTACAACCCAAAGTCTTGCGAACCTGCACCCACATGGGTGATCCAGAAGAAGTTTCTGGCTCCTAGCTTCAGGTTAGCTCAGCTCTGGTCATTGTTATAGCCGCTTGGGGAGTGAACCAATGAATGGAAGATCTTCCTTTCTCTTTCCTTCTCTATGTTTATCTGTCTTTCCAATAAAAATAAATAAATCAAAAAAAGATGGGTATCCTTTCAAGGAAAGGTGGTGGTTTCAGAAGGAAAACATATAGAATTACTGATCATTCCAAAGTACTTCAAAGAAGTTTATGCTTAGGCTTCAGCCAAGAACAGAGATAAATACATAACTTACTGTTATGGAGTTAACAAAAAATTATGCGTGTGGTAACAGTCTCGTAAGATAGAAAGGTAGCTGTTGTAGAAACATTCAACAAGAGCATTTGGATCAAGATTGGCATGCAAAGGACTCCTTCAGGAATAAATATGTAATTGTGATCCTCAAAGATAACAAGCATTACCCACATATTGGAGAGGTGAAGAGAGTAGGACAGCGCACGGATGAAAGAATGAAGTGTGTGATGTTGTTTGAATCCTTATTCATTGAACAGAGATAAATTCAATATAGAAGTGGTACATTAAGAAGTGAGCTGAATCATAACCCGAGGCCTGCAGAGGAGCCAGGCCAAGGGACCACTGTAAGGAGTTTGAATTTGCTGTAAATATCAATGGCAGATTATAGAAGAGTTCTTGAGAGTGGTGGCATGTGAGTTGGTCAACAATCACTTGGGCAGCAGAATAAAGAATGGCTTCAATAGGACAGGTGCAGAAAATGGAAGTTTACTTAGACCAAAAGTCATGAGAATTGAGAATATGGGGCATATCAAATGAAGGATGGCAAAAGACGAGATGAAGCCATGGGACGGATTTTCACATTTCTGGCTTGAGCAACAGGGTGTGAGCACAAGACAAAGTTCACTTTTATTTAAATAGGAGGGTTTTTTTTAATAGGAATTTTTGCTTCAATAGGGAATCCTGAAGGAAGAGCAAGATTTTACATAGAAGATAAAACACTCAGTTTTGGTTTGATTAGTCAGCAATCAAGTAGGGATGACAAATATGGAGTTTGGAAAAAATACAATCAAAGGAGGGATGTTTTTCTGCAATTGCAAGGGTAAGAAAGTGGTAAACAGGAAGGTACATTACTTAGAAATTGAGAGAAAAAAGAATGAAAACTATTTATTATATTTTACTGAATGGAAGTAATTGTTAATGTGCATGAAAAAAAATGATCAAAATGGCAGTGGAAATGAAAGCCAAATGGGAAAAATGTTTCCAAGTTACAGATCATGTATTGTGAATAAGAAATATAGGCAACATTTTTTTAAGAAAAATTGAAAAAAAGGAAAGAACACTAGAAAATGATATGAGAAGAAATTTTAATCCCATTGCCATTGGTAATTGAAATTTATAAAGTAATTGTATGTTTCTTGGCATATGTAATTTGTCTTTTAGTGGAGAAATAGTTTGAACATAAAGTTATGTGAAAGCAAATGTTTTTAGATATTATGAGTCATTCTGTTTTGTACCAGTGATCTTCAACTGTTGAAGCACAGAAGAGTTGCCCAAAACTGGGATGGAAAGTACAATATTTTGCAACAAAATTTTGTTAGACAACTATTATGTAATTTGGTACATGTGGTGATGATTAAGGCTGAATCTAGATTCAACAATAGAGTGACATGATTGCTTAACTATGATTTAACTATGACTGCCGCTAGCTAAGAGCTGGGGACTGATCCTGTAAGATACTGTTAACAGCCTAGAACTTTCAGTGGGCAAAATAAAACCTTAAAAGATTCATTATTTGATATTCAAGTCAAAATGAGTTTGATATAAATACTCTTTATGACTCAAACTATGTTAGCATGATGCTTTTTATAATACAAGTCCTATCTTTTGCTATTCACTTAGTGCATTGGTTTTTATATTCTGGAAGCCTTTTTATGTAGAGCTGTATGGATTTTGAAGTACGCTTTTAAAAAATTCCTTACATTTTCATAGTGGTTGATACATTTCACCTAGAATAGTCCTATTAGCAATAACTTTGCGATGTTAGAACATAAGTGTTTATTACTTAAATAAATGTATTCTTCACTGAAAAAAATAGTTGATTATAACATGTTTTGTCTGTGTCGGTGCTGTCATTATGAGAAATGCACCTTGCAGTTGGCTTGGCATTTGCATGTGAATACAGACCTTGCCTGAACTACAGGCTCCATCTACCTTATTGTCAGTGCTGCACAGAGATCTGGGTTTTATTTTCACATAGGTCAAGAGTTATGGGTGCAAAAGAAAGGGAATGAAGGAGTGAGCAAAGCATCAATTTTAAGACAAAGCAGTCATCCTGGATGTTAAATCTGAAAGGATGAGGGCACAAAAGAATTAAAAGATGTAGAGAGAGATCCCAGACTATCAATTATTTGGGTTGGAATTTTCCTTTGCCTTGAAATGGCAGACATACCCCAGGGGCCATGTTCAATCACCGCAAGAACACTCCAGCTGGATTTCTTTGGCAAGATGACTAATAGACAATTAGGACACAATGGGGGACATTTATTTTCTGAACATGTCTCTAATTTGCCAGTCAGTGAATCTATGGAGAAATAAACTCACTGTTTATTGGGTCTTTTTGGTAGCTATTGCACAGTAGCTAAATATACACTCTCTACACTAATGCTTTAGATTGTGAAGAACGAATAACATATACAAGTTAATTTTTTGAACACATTCAAATCTATTATAAAAGATACTGCTCCTGAACTAATTCAAATGCTATTAAGGTGTAGTAAATGCATGAGACACTTTAGAGGGTTTCAATTAATGTCATGGTTTCTAAGAGCATCTTTTAATACATTGGTTACTATTAATTTTTTTTTAAAGATTTTGTTATTATTGGAAAGCCGGATATACAGAGAGGAGGAAAGACAGAGAGGAAGATCTTTCGTCCGATGATTCACTCCCCAAGTGAGCCACAACGGGCCAGTGCACGCCGATCCGAAGCCGGGACCAGGAACCTCTTCCAGGTCTCCCACGCGGGTGCAGTGTCCCAAAGCTTTGGGCCATCCTTGACTGCTTTCCCAGGCCACAAGCAGGGAGCTGGATGCGAAGTGGAGCTGCCAGGATTAGAACTGGTGCCCATATGGGATCCCGGTGTGTTCAAGGCCAGGACTTTCGCAGCTAGGCCACACCGCTGGGCCCGGTTACTATTAATTTTTAAAAGTGGATGTTGGTCACTGAAAGTTAAATATGCATATGTTGAAATAAAGCTACAGGGGAAGAAAGATTTACAACATGAATGAAAACAATAAAGCAAGGTTTAATTTAAAGGAAGCTATTATTTTAATGCGACAGTAGTATTGTATGAAGATAGGCCTAAGTAAAGCTGACTTTATTCATAAGCTGCTGGTGGTGTTTTTACTATTGGCCTCAAAGGCACAATTGTGATGATAAACTGCTATCTTGAGTCTTGTAAGCTGAGAAAAGTTATATAAACCTATAAATAAGTGGAGTCAATAAAAGCATCTGATTGCACATCTGGGATTATTGGAATAGAGATCAATGAACTTGCTGTCACCACAGTCACCACACATTTATTACTAGTGGAAAACTTATTTCAGATGACCAATATATCTTAGACAGATAAGAAGCAACCTATGCTGATGCAAAACAGCAGATATCACTAAGAACATAGGGGTCTTAGGAGAAACTCAACGGCCAAACAGAGATTCAAAAATGTGTCTCTTAGCATTATTTGCTTAAATGTGGGAAGATGTCTTGTTCTGTAATTGCCCAATATTTATCAAATACGTCTTACCCAAGAGAAATATCAAGTGTCCTCTATAGCGAAGTGCCTCCATAGATCAAATTACTTTTCCTAGGAGCAAGAAAAGGTAGATAATTATCATTGTCACTTCAGACACATTTTTCTTCAAAAATTATAAAGGGAATCTTTAAATATAGCACTAAATTGTATATATTTTATTTATGCAAATAATCTATAAAATTTAGCATAAAAACATCTGGTAATCCTTTAAATTTTTTTCTTTCTTTTTCTGAGAATGTTTCATAATACTCAGGTGCTAGGCATTTTAGTTGAAAATATATTTGAATATAAATAATTGTGTTTCCTCCTTAAAATCCAGTTGAAGAACAGTTATGGTGAAATTATGACTTGAGGTAGCACTCAGCTCCAATACAAATCAGCACAACAATTTTTAAATTAACAAATTATGTTTGAATACTATTTTGATGTGGTAATTATAAATTGAGTCAACTTTCTAAACTTAGAAACATGTTTTGAAAATAGTAGAAATGTCTTCCAGTTTAAAAACATGGCACAGAAAAAGAATAATGAAAAAATAAGCTACAAGTGTTTTTTTTTTTAATTTTTAGAATAGCTCATGGTGAATTGTATTTACCAACCATGATTGTTTATTATTCAATACTCTGGCACTGCTCACAAATTTCCCTGAAAAGAAATGGATATCAATGTCATTTTCTTCTTACTGTGAATTCAGACAGAAGCAAGCAGTGAAATCTCCTGATAATGAGATTCTAGGGTTTGTCCCTACGATTGCTTTATGAGAAAGGACTGCGATGTTGAGAGAGAGAGAGAGAGAGAGAGAGAGAGAGAGACTGCCAAAATTCATGCAATCAGAGGGGACGAAGTAAGTTTGAATACAAGTCCTACTGCAGGCTGTTTCCTCTGACTTGTGTTTAATAATCTCCTCTGTTTTTCTCATTTTGAATACCATTGCCATCTTCCTAACCATCTGTCCCAGATATGCCACCTTCTGTTTATTTTTCTATCCCAATCAATAAAGAACGGTCTCAGCTCAAAGTTTCAAAGGAAATTAACGTACAAAGAGTGAAGCACATTGAAGAAGCAGAACAGCACACAACTTTATTAAACTGGAGACACACAATCCTGCAACTGTTTTTTGTCTTGCAAGATCCATCTCATCTAATTCTTAACACAGGTATTGCTTAATTTTATTTTAAAAATCATTTATTTATTTTACTTGAAATTCAGAGTGTATGTGACAATGAGAGAAACGAATCTCCCATCCACTGGTTTTTCACTCCCAATACTGGCAGTGGCTAGAGCTGGGCCAATCAGGGTGTCAGAAGCTGGGATTCAGGAGTATCTTTCAGGTCTCCCCAGCAGGTACAGGGGCCCAAGCATTTGAGCCAACCTCTGCTGCTTTCTCAGTCATTAGCAAAGAACTGGATCAGAAGTGGAGTAGCTGCAACTTGAACAGAGGCCCATAAATCATCCCAATGCCACAGGGGAAGGATTAGCTTGCCATACTGTCATGCTGGTCCCAACTTAATTTACTTTTACACATACATTTATATTCTAAGGAAGAAGTTATCTTTACAGACATATAGAAAAAAATCATATATCAGGACCAGAGATGACGGCAACAACTTAGCAGTCAGTTCAACACTTACTTCCTTTCGTTAAGTTGTTTATTCATCGTAAGTCAGTAACCGTTTAATTATTATTGTTCTATACTCTGAATATATAGATCCATACTTCGATATTATTATGTGTCATAAGGCAGTGAAAAGGCAAAGTTAATTGCAGGAAGATGGAGAATAAGAAAGCAACAATAAATGAAGACACTTTTCACAAGTTTTGCTTCATATGAAAAACACCTTTATTCCTGTTTTTTCAAAGTTTTTGAAAATTTTGTGGCTTAGTTATAAACAGTAATGCAGTTAACAAAAAAAATTCAGTATGCAAAAATAACTACACTTTTCAGGGAAGCATGAAATTTAATTATGTCCTTAGTTCTAGTTCTTATAACAATTTGTGCATCCTGCATTGAATGTAATTTTATGTGTTTCTGCCCATCCCACAACTGTGTCCAAACGTTGAAATAAAAAATTCTTACTTTTAAAAACTATTCAACAGGAGTCAGTGCAGTGGTGTTGCAATCTAATCAACTGCCTGCCACAAGGGCATCCCAAGTGGGTGCCACTTGAAGTCTCAGCTGCTCCTCTTCCCATCCATCTCCCTAGAAAAGCCTGGAGAATGGCTCAAGTCCTTGGGCAGCTGCATTCACAGGGGAGACAGGAAGTAGCTCTTGTCTCCCAACTTGTACCAGCTCAGAACTGACTGTTGCAACCATTTGGGGAGTGAACCAGCAGATGTATGATATCCTTCCCATCTCTGTCTCTCCTTCTCTCTGTAACTCTGCCTTTTACATAAAAATAAATATAAATAAATACATAATATTTTTGTATAACTCAAGGGAGATAATCTGATGCCACATGTTGTATTTTGTTTCCTCACATAAGGTTGCACTCAATATTGAGTGGATTCTGGTCTTCACAGGTCGCAGATTGGAAACAGGAGTCTAAATTCCAAAGAGGCTCTTATTCAGTATGACATCCTAAGCGTGGATAAGGAAGGCCTCCTGAGACAGTCACGCTTCCTACATAATGACGTTCTAAGCTGTGTGGAAGCCAAAAGTCAATTGTCTTGTTGGGAAGGACAAGCACATTTTCAAGGCCAGGACACAAGTTTGTCACTGTCACCCAGTCAGGATGCAAAGTCAGGGCATCTGGCCATATGGAAACCGCAGTACAGGAAAGGGCATTAGCCTGAATGCAGCTGGTGTCCGGTACGCCACCAGCAAGCAACAAGCTCCACTCCCAGCTGAAGGCCATTTTACAGTTTCCAATAACTACAAATACTTGCGTCACTTAAATATCACCTTTGGAAATAGACAGTAACTATATAATTCTAATATTAAGAAGTAAAGGACTTGAGTGGGAAGGAAAATAGACATGATTATGGTTCTGTATATCAGAATTGAGATAAGGAGAGATGTTGTTATATATATAAGAGGATGTTGTTATATATTCTTTCTTAACCTTTAAAATACTCTTGAGACAATTCCATAAAATCTTTAAGATAGCTTAAATCTGAATGTATAAATATCGAAATAGAAAATGAAATTTATATAAAGAAAACTGCTTTTCATTTTGAAACTGAAGTATAAAGCTCATTTGTTCTCATTTGTTGAAAGAGAACAGAGAACTGAATGGATCAAATTAGTTCTATCAAGTTCAATAAAATTGTATTTCTGTTTCCTATAGGGTGTTTATTAAACTAACTCCTCTATCATAACAAAAAAACTTGTTAGAAACATAAAAAATGAATATAGATTATGTCACAATGTTATATAGGTTATTTTCAGCATTGACCCTTGTCAAAAAATCATGAAATGTTAAACTGTAAACTGTAAACTGAAATACAGATATAGATAGAAATATGTAGAAAGAATATATCAGGAGAGAGAATACATATATGGAGAGAATAAGTATAGAGAGAAATATATATATGATATATATACACATGTGTTTATAGAGAGACAATATTGGAATATAATATCATAATATATGAGGAAACCACAGTCTTATTATGCGGCTAATCATCTAATTTATTAGCAATATATACATTTAAAGAAATCTTACTTGGGTAACATGTTACACAGAAAAAAATTCTTGAAATAATTTTTAAAATGGGAAGAAGACAATCCTGCCATGTAAGGTGTAATTGTTCAATGATTTGGGTCTCTACTTCTGTCACATGATACAGGAAGATGCACCAAGCCACCTGGAATTATCTGCATTTATTATTTGTACTTTTCAATCACCACTTACATCTGAAGAATGTGGATCACTATATTAAAGAGAAACAGAGTCATGGGACACAAATAAATGAGAGAAAACATAAGTTATAAGAGAAAGCTGTGTTTACTCAGCTTTTAAGATTAAAGATTTATGCTATAAATAACTTGATCAACATTTTCATATAAAATTATCCTACAACATTGCAATACATTTTGAAAATAACAAGAACATTCGGTGAATTCAGACTCTAAAATATCAAAAATTCTTTAATAATAGAGATTTTAATGCTACATTTTTGCATAGTTATTTTTTTCATTTTACTGTTTTGCATTTTTCTTTCCTTCTTTTATGAAAGGCTTTCCTTGGCTGGTTCATTTCCATGGTGCCTGCAAAACACACAATGTGCCAGGCTGAAGACAGGAACTAAGAACTCAGTTTGGATTTCTGACCTGGGTGGCAGGGATCCAAGTACTGGAAACAATCATCTCCTGCCAGCCAGGGTGTACATTAGCAGGAAGCTGATTCAATACCAAATGAGCAAGGTTTCCAATCATACACTCAGATATGGCGTGAAGACATACCAAGGAGCAATTAACCACTGTTCTAAATGTTGTATACATTTATATATTACAAACTTCTCCACACCTTAGCTTAAAGCTAAACTTCTCAGAATTGCTAGTACATTAGCAAATCATTTGTCTCTAGAAACAAGCAAATGTGGACATCCAAAAGACATTGGGTTTTCTCTCTAAGGGGAGTTGGACCATTGGTTTAAAATCTCTGGTTTATGTTCTAATTTAGTAGGTCATCTCTTCAGTATGAAAATACATCAAATAGTGATCCTTATTTCTGTTTCCCCTTAAGACAACTTAAAGAAGACAAAAAAGGATAAAACTGCATTGCTCTTGCCATGAAGAAAACTAGTAAGATTAGATATGTCTTAGCCCATATACAAAAACACCTGGTAGTAGTAGGAGTAGGCCAGAGCTGTATGACTGAAATGCAGTAAACCTGGAGAGTCAATACCCACTTCCTAATTTACTCAGAAAGGGTTTTGGCATGTGGGCTTACATGTGCCTCCAACTTGATTACTTTTACAAAATACACACACAGAAAATAGACATTTGGATAAGTACATGTACATGTCAAAAACACATTTCAAAAATTAGAAATTACAAACCTGTCATTTCTAGCACTGCTTTTCACTCATTCTTCTTTTATTTTTTAATTTAATTTATTTATTTATTTATTATTTTGCATTATGTTACAGTTTCATAGGCTCTGGGAATCCCCCCCCATGCCCCTCCCCCCTGGTGGCTTCCTCCACCTTGATGCAGTATTACAGTTCAAATTCAATCAAGATTCTTTCCTTGCAAACATATACCAAGTATAAAGTCCAGCTATTTATTGTCCAGATGGGTTGAACAGTCTCTTGGGGAGACCATTTCTGGTCCGTTGTTAGAGCTGGCAGAATATCATCCCATTCAACCAACAGTCCCGACATAACATCAACAGCAATTTGCAACATTATGGAATTGACATGGTTGTGAGTAACCAGTGTGTTAAAAAAAAAAAAGAAAGAAAGAAAGTAAGTTCTTAACCACAACCTATGATTAGCTCATTGACATTTCAATTTTAGTTTTATATACAGAGCCGACTGCTATTTACCTTAAAATGGCTATAAGGTACCATTCAGCTGTCTCGTGTCTATTTCATTTTAGTATTTAGCCATTTGTTGTGTTGAAGTATAATTTTGCTGATCTTGGCAGATTTTAGGGTAATCTATACTGACTTGTAACTCTAACAAGACATTTGTCGACAATTAAGGTGCTGAACATTTTTTTGTTTGTTTTGGAGGGGGAGTGTGCAGGGAAATCCTCAACACCATGGTGAGGAGTGATTAATCTTTGTGTCCCACCCAGCGAGGCATGAGCCAATCCACGCCAGCTCTTTCCTGTCAGATTCCAGGCTCTACTTTTTGTTGTTTGTCTATTTATTTTAGGTTTTTTTAGTTTGTATGGTTGTTTGTTTGCTATGAGGGGTTTTCAAAGCGATCCCGATGGTCATCGCGAGAGAGGGTGGGGGTCCAGAGGTGGAGCCAGGCTCGGACCAGAGAAAGCTCTCCTCCCTGGTCCCGAAGGACGTTTATCGTTCTTCTGTTTCTGCGAACCGCTCAGGGCTTCTGGTTGTCTTTCCGATGACGTTGGTTTCTGCGCAGTAGTGTTTGGACTTCTTCCATCCCCTGTGGAAGCTCCGGTTGAGGTTGAGTGACCTCAGAGTACTAGGCCTCCGAGGGCATCCAATTACCTGTGGTCTTTAATTCCATATTCACTCTTAGGAAAGAATAGCTGTTTGTTCCTGTTTTCAGTTGGCCCCTGGTGATCAAGATGTGATGAAAGATGCTACTAATTCAAATTCTCTTGCTTCATAATGAGTATATCCAAATGGTGAGAGCTCATTTTTTTTTTTAGTTACTGGGAAAAGTTGTTTTGTATTGCATAAAATTCTAGACACATACTACTCTTTATTACCTAGAAGAAGAGACTTGAGACCCCTTAGGAGAAGAGGATCTTCATTTAACTCTTGCCTGTGTGTATGTGTGTCGGCTTTGCTTCCCCCAGGGAATTTGGACACATAGGCTGAATCTTCTCTGTTTGATTAGCTCTCCTGGATCAAGGCTTGTTGATGCAATGCTCCCCATTGCCAGCAGTTCAACCTTTCATGATACGCAAAAGTACACCTGCTCCTTCCATCGCTGGGCTGCATCTCAACAACCATTCACAGGTGGTTTCTCTAAAACCAAAGCGTTATGAATTCAAACAACACACTGGCACTTTAAGCTGTCAACTCAAACCAAACCTGGCAAGCGGAGACAGCATCAGTGGATTTATACAGGACTCACATAAAAAGAAAAGTTTCCATTTTGTAGCTTTATAAGATTTACACTTCAGTGATAGAAGATTCTGAAAACTGCTAGGCTCTTTGATTATATAAAGAAAATTCTGTCATTTTTTTAGTGAAAAATTCTGTCACATGTCTTCAGGCATGTTGTCTAAATCAGAAGACTTTTTAATGCTGAAATTTAGTACCAATTTAGTTTTAGTATTATGTGCTCCCCAACATGCCATAAATATTTATTGTAGCTGATGAGTTCAGGAACTGGGATTTGCTGGAGTCGACCGTGATAGATGATTGCTGATGAATTGGACACAGTCAGTGCCTAGCACTAGCTCCCATGTCTTGCAGAAATCTGAAGGGGCTACCAGAATGTCTACAGTATGGCTCTGTGCCCTCTATTGCAGGTGTCAGGGGTTAAGCATCCCTTGTGCCAGTCCAGCCCAGATTATATGAAGCAAAGTTACAGTTAATGCAGATGCTCCTGATTCAAATGCATGTTGAACTCTCCCTGATCAGCTTGTTCCTTGGGGCAATATCACGATTTCATCTTGTTCAAGCTGTCTACATTCCTGTTTACTTAGGTTTGTAAATGGAATTTCAGCACTCAAATTAGTACTGACAGTACAACCTGCAAGGGTTCTAAATCCTCATTTGCCTTCATTTCAAGGGACAGCACTCCATTTTCAGAGCAATATTGTTTTATTTCAAAATGGCTCTCATGGCAAGAAAACATAATGACATGAAAATTCATGGCACGAACACCCCACATTCCTAATTTTCAGGGCAGTGAGCTTGGTGTTAAAATCAACACCAAAGGGCATCTAACTCCTTGACCAACCTTGTTTTTTCTTTCTTTTGTTCTGTATTCTTTCCTCAGGGAGCACAGTGGCATGTGTAAACAAGAGAGAAACTGTTTGAGGGGTTGGAATTCAATAGTGCCTGAAAGTGATGCTATTTCCCCCTTAACAAATAAAAAAACGTGTGACCTACAGAATCCTTAGGTTCTGGTTGAACTGTCTGGAGACAGGGAGCGTGTCATGATTAGCTGAAAGTCAGTCACACTACATCTAACAAGCAACACTGGACACAGGACAGTCAATGAAAAGACATCCTGGAGTGTGAAATACTCCTCATCCTACCGCAGTGCGATTAGATGAGAAACCTTGAACAGGACCATTGAATCAGAGCCTGCTTCCTTTTCTGAACAGTGGACAATTTTTATGAGAGTAATCGTTCTTGGCCCTGGTTGAAGGTCAAAATGACCTGTGATACCTGAGTGCTATCCACTCTAATTTAAATTAAAATTTCTGGGCATGATCCTCAGTTATTGTGAATTAAATGCTCTCAGGGCTCCTAGAGATGACTGGAGGAACATGATCTAACGTTCTTCTTTTGTAGTCATACAAACATCTCTATTTTCAACCATGCATCTCGTGGGATGTCAGATTAAACTGTACCTCTAGTTCTTGACACTTGCGGAAATTCTGCAATATGAATAGGTTTGCTTCCAATTGCAGGCCTCCTTCTTTTTAAAAATTTCTACCCGTTTTCTTGCTTCCAGAAATGAGTTTCCATGTCTTGATCTGATTTTAGCTTCTCATTCTATAGGTTTTTTGATGTTTCCCTTTTATTGACATTTTAATGAGGTATTGAAGAAAGTGGAGAGTTAAGTATATAACCAATGGCATTTATAGCCACCCATTTCCTCCTCTAAGCATTTTCGAAATTCTCCTAAGCTTTGTTGGGGTTTGGCTCAATGTCTCCAGTTCCATGCTATGCCAGATCCCCCGTCTGCACTGCAGAGCTCCAGCACCTCCAGCACCTGTTCTCAAGACCCAACTCCGTCTCTTTTGTCAACTCACCTATTGCTCATGCTTTGTCTCGCTGAGGATTGCAGGGAGGGTTATATTGTTATTATTCCACAGCAGCCTTATCTCCTGCTCTCCATTCCACTTCTCAGATACCATCCAAGTCCATTCTCTTTTATGCCTTCCACAAATTTTATTCCTATTCACCCTACTAAGAAAGTTTTCAATCCCCTTGTATAAAACCTGTGTTACAAATAATTTGAGGAAGACACAATAACAGTTTAAAATGATTTTTGGAAGCAATTTGAAATTTGAAAATAAATGTATGTATCTGAAAAGCAGAGTTAGAATTAGACAAGAAGAGAGAGAGAGAGAGAGAGAGAGAGACCTTCCATCCATTGGTCTTCTCCCAAGATGACTGAAATGGTCAGGATGGCCAGGCCAAGGCAGGAGCCAGAAGCTTCATCCAGCTCTCCCACATGGGTGGCAGGGGCCCAACTAGATAGGCCATCTACTGGTACTTTTTCAGAAACATGAAAGGGGATTGGTTCATAAGTGGAGCAGTGGTGACTCAAACTGGCACCAGTATGTGATGCTGACATTGTAGGCAGCAGCTTAATCTGATATAAAACAACACCACTCCCCTAACTGGAACTTTTACATGAAGGAGGAATAATTTTCAAGCAGTTTTAGGAACAGTTTGCTTTTTATTAGCATTATTACTTTGAGAGTCAAAGCTACCAAAGAAACAGCATATTGTTACAGAAATCTTGTACAGATGAAAATCCAAAAGGACCTAGAACCCTTACCAACTTAAAAAAATCACAGCTGAAGGGCTACAGTAGGTAAAGCTGCCTCCTGCAGTGCCGGCATGCTCTGCAATGGGCACCAGTTCAAATCCCAGATGCTCTACTTCCAATCTATCTCCCTGCCTGCCTGCCTAGAGAAGTAGCACAAGATGGCCCACATGCCTCGGCCTCTATGCCCGTTTGACAGGGTAAGAATAGGCTCCTGCCTTCTGACTTCAGCCTGGACCACCTCTGATCATTGCAGTCATTTGGGGTGTAAACTAGAGGGTAGGGGGTCTCTTTCTCTTTCTCCCTCTCTTCTCTCCTTTCTCTATAACTCTGCCATTCAGACACATACATATATAAATACGTAAATTTAAATGTCATTGATTCATTCATGGACAGAAACATAGAGAGGCGTCACCTATTCATGGTCCCAAATGATAAACGCTATTGAGCCAATGCTGTGGCCTGAGAATTCAAACAACGCAGTTACTGGAACATCCCTGCTGCGCTCTTGAATGGAAACAGGAGCCAGGCCAGGAGCCCAGGCACAATAATGGCGGATGTAGACATCCCAGTTAATATTCTGACCTCTGTGCCAGGCATCTCACAATTTACACTAGAAGTAATATTTCATATGATCAAAAATTTGGAGGTACAGAAATATATAACATGTAAAGTAAAATGTTGTGTACTGAAGAATCAACATCTATTTACTGCATTTTCACATTTTATTCTTGATTATGTTCATGTAGGTGAAAATATATAGTTTTATAAATCAGTATTAATGATGGTATCCCTTTTGGCTACATAAAGGATTTCACTGTCCATTCTACTTTGTAGCTTCCTTTTTAAATTTTATTTCATAGGCTGCAGGTTTAGCAGTAACTTAGACCTGTGTGTTCAAACAGATGATAATGAAAATGACTACAGGAAACAGATACCATACAGAAATGCAGAATATGCTACCAATGTGATTTTTCCTTTGAAAATATGAAAGCTTTTCTAAAATAAAACTTCTGAGAATAAACAATAAACTCCTATATCAATGTATTCTTAGTGTTGGTTTAATCATAACTTTAATTAGATTTTTTCTTGCTTTTTTAGACTTAGCAATAATGGGAAATTCAGATAGATTACTGATTCCACCACTACATATAGATATAAATTAAACTCAACAAAATAACACTGATCAGTAAAACTTCAGTAAACTCACTGAGGCTGAATGACTTCAGTTGTTTCTATCATCATGTATATGCCCCAAAGCACTCTAATTCCATACTTCTCACAGTACTAACTATACATATAGGCATATATTATCTATAAATACTTTTAACTTCAATATTTTGAAGTTTATTCCAGAGCCAAAAATAGAAACCTAACACAAACTATATACTTAGTCATATTTCTGAAGATTTTCAACTTTGCTGCACAGTTAGAAGTTTACTATTATTTTGTATCTTTTCTGTATGTGTTTCTCTCTGTGTGTGTGTGTGTGTGTGTGTGTGTGTTCACTTTCTGCAGAGAAGCAGAATCAACAGGACTTGGATTATATAGAGTGTAGAGTGTGAGAAGTCCAACACAAGTTGGAAACCAACACAATTGAGAGTGATTGTTCAGTCCAAATTCTAGGGTTTAAAAATCAGAATTGGGCCCGGCAGCGTGGCCTAGTGGCTAGAGTCCTCGCCTTGAACACACCGGGATCCCATATGGACACCAGCTCTAATCCTGGCAGCTCCACTTCCCATCCAGCTCCCTGCTTGTGGCCTGGGAAAGCAGTTGAGGATGGCCCAATGCATTGGGACACTGCACCCGCGTGGGAGACCTGGAAGAGGTTCCTGGTTCCAGGCTTCGGATCGGCGCGCATCGACCCGTTGCGGCTCACTTGGGGAGTGAATCATTGGACGAAAGATCTTCCTCTCTGTCTCTCCTCCTCTGTGTATATCTGGCTGTAATAAAAAAAAAAAAGTACTAAAAAAGAGGATGTCATTAAACTTTTATTAAAATGAGTGTGTGCATCCACTATTGTTTAATTCTTCGATTTTTTTTCAATATATAGTGATTTCTCACATGAGAAATACATATGAAGTATGGGGGTACTTCAAAAAGTATGTGAAAAATAGAAAAAGAAAAGCTTGTTTTGGTATAAATATTTTTTCTTTCAAAATCATGTGTATAGTTTTTTCTTACAAAGTGGCTGACACATATCTAAATTCAAAAGGTATAAACCAAAGAAATAAGACACAACTATACAATATGACCCAGTTACCGAAAAATACAATTAAAATAAAAAAAAACCAAATTGAATGTTATAATAGAAAAGTGTTGATTTATGCCAATAGGGTAGCACTATGCTAATAATAAAACAGAGAAAAATAATACACCTGGGTCCTCCTCATATGAAACTCATTGTATGCCTTAATTCGTCTCTTTTCCTACCCTTGTATTCAGCCATCTCAGACTTTATTTCTTTCATAGACTTCCGCCATACAGTAGCAATGTGTCTGCTTTTAATATATATATACACATATTATATACATTAGATTTAATATATATGTATATATTCAAATCTCCTTTATTTCTTTTTTAACCTAATAGATCTGGTGGAAGTTCCAGAGGTATATTGAGTAGCAGTGGTGAAAAGTGGACATCCCTATCTGGTTGTAGATCTTAGTGAAAATTGTCCCAACTTTGCCTAATTCAACTTGATGTTGACGTGAATTTGTCATACATGGCTTTGTGTTAAAGACTGTTTGTTCTCAACACAGTTTGCTTAAGGATTTTGTTTTGAAAGGATGTTGTATTTAATCAAATGCTTCCTCTGAATCTATTGAGATAATCACAGAGTTTTCATTTTACTAATGTGATATATTACATTTATTGTTTTGCATGCATTGAACTATCCCTCCACTAGGATAAATTTCTCTTGGTCCAGTTGAATGATTTTTCCTATGAGTTGCTGGATTTATCAACTAGTATTTTGCTGAGGATTTTTATATCTATATTCATCAGGTGTACTAGTCTATAATTCTGGTTATTCATTGCTTGTTTTTCAGGTTTGGGCGTATGGTGATGCTAGCCTCATCAGGGTGTTTGAGAGAATTTATTCCTATTCAATTATTTTAAATAATTTGAGAAAAATTGGAATTATTCCTTTCTGAAGATTTTGGAGAATTCATCATTGAAGCTATCTGGTCGTGTGCTTTCATTTTGGGGGTTGGTTCTTCATTGCTGTTTCAATCCATCTTGGTGATTGGTTTATTTAAATTTTTGATGTCTTCATGACTCTGTTTTAGCAGATTATACCCATTTCTTCTTGATTTAAAAATTTGTTATATAATTGTTTGTTCATATACCTGTTTGTAGCAGTTCCTGCTAATACTTTTTATTTTTGTGCTGTGTGTTGTAACATTTCCTTTTCTACGTCTGATTTTAGATCTCTCTCTCTCTCCCTCTTTTTATTATTGTTAGCTGTTCCAATAGCACATCAATTTTTTTTTCTTCTAAAAAATGGTTCATTGTTTCATTGGTCATTTTTTTTTGGTTTTCATCTCGATTTTATTTATTTCTTCTCCAATTTTAGTTTTCTTTCCTCCTATTAATTTAGAATTTTCATTGTTTTTGTTTTCCAAGGCCCTTGAAATGTACTGTTAGATCTTCTATTTATTTTCATTCCAATTTCTTGATTTAGGTACTAATTACCATAAGCTTCTCCATAACTTTTTTTTTTCTATATCCCACCTGTTTTGATATGCTGTCATCTTCACTTGTTTCCATGAATGTTTTTATTTCCCTTTTGATATTTTTATGACTCACTGTTTATTTTAGTCTCAATGTGTGTGTTGTCTGGAATTTCTGAAGCTATTAGTTTCCAGCTTCATTCCAAAATGATCAGAAAAATACATATTATAATTTTAGTTTTTTAAATGTTTGAGGCTTACTTTATGGCATTGCATGTCATCTATTCTAGAGAGAGCTTCATACAGTGATGAATAGAATATGTTCCATGTTGCATGGAATTGAGTGTTTTGTAGATATCAACTCTATATATTTGATCCATAAAATAGATTGGCTCTGTTGTTTCTTTGTTGATTTTCTGTCTAGTTGATCTGTCCATTATTGAAAGTTGTATGTTAAGCCTCCCATTAATATTATATTGGACTCCATGTGTCCCTTTAGATTTATTAACATTTGTTTTAAATAGCTAGACGCATTGGCATTACATGTATGTGCTTCTAATATAGTCACATTTTCCTGTGGAATTGATCCTTTAATCATTACATTATGCCCTCATCATTTATTTATAAAAAATGTGTGGTAAGATCTATTTTACTGATATTTGGATAGTCACGCCTGCTCTTTATTCCTGATAACTAATGACTTGGTCCTGCCATTTTTCCATAAATATTTCCATTCTTTGTTCTAGATTTCTTTGTGATTTTTCCTAGGTAACTCTGCCTTCACATCCTTTCCTAACGGTAACTGTCATGCTCTGTTTCTATGAGTACCGCACATCTCAAAATAGTTGTAAGGCTAGGTAAGTGATCATAATTTCTTTCATTAGTTTTTGGAATGTTTTATGTCACTTTCATTCATAAATGAGAACTTGTAGTGTGTAGGTTTTGAGTTTGCACTTTTTGTTTTCTTTTAGGACATAAATTATATCCTTCCATTTTCTCCTAGCTTATAAAGTTTGTCATAATCAATCAGCCATGTCACATTGCAGGTTCCTGGAAGGCAATTTGATATATAATAGTCCCTCTGGCTGTTACAGCCATCTGGGAAGTGAACCAGGAGATGGAAGGTCTTTTTTCCCTCTCTGTTACTCTCAGTAAATCTGCCTTTGAATAAAAGTAGATAAATCTTGAAAAAGAAAATATGTTTTCGTAAGAGTTGAAATGTCATCAAGGAGGGATGGTGCAGCTGAGAGAGGGAGAGACGAGTGCAGATACCATTAAGCTCTTAAAATCATATATCTGAAATGCATAGTTTATTTCCTTTTTATAAATAAAAGTACTAAAATTAAAAATATTTTAAAGAATAAAATATTCACATATTTTATTGTGTGAGGAATTTATCACAAAAGGAAAAAAATACTGTCAAACTGTAAGTTTTGATCATTGTGTGGACGCTCATGTAAGTAAGAGCAAGTGTAGTGAAGGTGTACTGTATTTAGAGGAATATCACATGTGAATGAATAAAGGGATAGATGGATGAAAACACATTGTGGAGCAATTGCAAAAGATAAAAGTTTTATTATAGGTTTTTGATGATGAGCATGTGTTGGCTATAAAATTAAACTTTTCTGTACCTTTAAAAACTTATATGATGAAATATTAGAAATTAAAAATCCATGTATTTCCACATTAAGTAATCTCCATGCAACAAGTGACATTTCTCAAGGATTTGGGGTCCTTTTAGAGATACAACACAATAGGCAGAATGGGAGTCTTGCATTTCTTAAATTTTACTTTTGTAATTTTGCATTCTTTCATTTGATTACTTTTCTTTGGATGAACTTCAAGTTCAGGACTAAATGCCTTTTATCATGGCTTTATAAAAATGTTAAAGTTATTTGGGAAATTTTTATTGAATAGCAGACTGCATCCAAATTTATATATTATCAAATTCATAAATTATCTGTGTCTCCCGTCCCGCGGAAGAAATCACCCGATACTGGAGAGCGTTTCAGAGGCACTTTTATTCCAACCTTCAGTTCCTTCCTTTGGGGCAGAAGCCCCTGGCTTATATATCCCTCCTATCCGTTAAATCCGTTACCCAGAAGCCTTCAGTTAAGTCAGTTAAGTCCGTTATTTCCGTTACACAGAGAACCTCCTCACCCCTCCCCCGAGGCCCCTGGCTATCTCTCAATCCTCCAATCAGCTTACACGCCTGAGGCAAGCAGTAAAGGGCCAATCACAGGGCACTTCCTGAAACCTGTCTCCAAGAGGAAGTAGGGTCCAGGCTCTCCTTAGGGCAGGGCACAGGTGCAGTGCTCCCAACAACTCCCCCTTTTTGTTTTATTAAGCAAGGGACTGTGCCTGTCTTAGGTGTTCCGAGTCCAGGCTCTCCTTACCCGTCATGGGCAAACCGCGTGGCTAGGAACGTGGCGCCTGTCTTAGGTTGGTAAAGCCTTTTCGGATACTTACCCGTCTCTGACTACCAGTCCAACATGCCTAGCCAGACTTCTGGGGATTCTCTGTTGTGAAGGGCAAGCACAGCTTGCACTAGCAGCCGCTGTATGAAGCGTCCGCTGACCCCAAAGAAATAATTAATAAGATAAGGCCCAGGCCTACTATACCGGTCCATTGGTGTGCAAAGGAAAGACCCTTTAGTATCCAATTTGTCCATTGCTCTACCGTGGCAATCTCTACTTTGGTGCTATTTATAGCGGATAACTCTCTGGGCAAATTCAATGCTCGGGACCAATTGGTGACAATAGAAGGAGTAACACACAATCCAGGTAAATGGAGCTTGTACACATACATAAATAGCATTATAGATAACATCACGACTGCAATTAACTTTAACATCTTCCCATATTCTAGAACTATTACTACTATAATTACAATTTTTTATCACTACCTTATCAATAAATGCAAAATCTGATATATCTGAACATCTGCCCCTACTGGTGCACAATACCCAAGCATTCCAGGGCAGGGCAGATACAGATTGAACAGGATTACCATATGTATAATTATATCAAACTGAACATCCCAAGTCCCATACAAATAAACCGTGTAAATTATCAAACTAAACATCTCGAGTCCCATTCAAATAAACTGAAAGGCTTCTAAATAGATTAGCTGCAAGTTGGAAACTGAGAGGACCTCAGATAACATGTCCACCTGTTCTTAAGTCAAGTTCACTCATCAGCTTATGATTAGCAAGCCAGTCCAAACATGTTGGTTAAACTGCTCCTGTGTCTGAAGAACCACAGAGATCTGCCATGCCAGGGCGTACACAGTCATAACCGCCGGTAGCTATTGCTGTTACAGTGGCAGAGGTAACCCCGAAGTCATACTCTGGCCGCAGGTGGACTGACAGGTCATTTTCTTTAACTGTCATCGTTCTGGGAAAATAGGTGGGCACGCACATCACCACAGCCAGCGGGTACTCAGTTGTATTCCAACATTCTGAAAGAAAACAATCTATTCCACAAGTTAAGTGAATCTCTGCCTAACTAGCATTGCTAACAAGAAACACAAACGGATAAAAGCAATTCTGCAACTGGCCTCCAAAAATCATGGACATTGCTGCTTCCACAGCACAAATGGAGGCTTCACCTCAAAAGAATTCGTGGTTATACTCCGCATAGGATTTTAGTAGGAATACTTATGTCCTCTAAATGTACTGTTTTTATCTGTAAAAGAATGGCCACTATTCCTAAGGTTTAACTAGTCAATACAATGCAGGGTGATGGCACAGTAAAATTACTAATATTAATACTCACCTGAAACAATAATAACTAGCTTGTCCTTTAGGGATCTATATTGATCCCTATTCCCCCTTTCTGTTTATATAGCATAGTTTTAATCTTTTTTTTTTTACGCTTCCACAGCTTTATTGCTTCTCAGCACCATTTTTTAGCCTGTTCATACACTAACTGCTTTACCAAAGGCATTGCTGACTCCACCTCCCCAAAATTTCTAGAGGCAGTTTGAATAAGTCTAGCTACAAAATCAACATAAGGCTCATTGGCTCCTTGAATAACTTTGGAGAGACATCCCTGTAGATCCCCACTGCCTGTTCTAAATTCCACTGGGGGTTTCCTGCAGCAGCATTACACTGCACAGTGTCTGAACAAAACTCTTGGTATGCCACCTTCCAAGAAAAAGCATGGGCAGAAATTGAGCTAGTTATAAAAAGAGCTCCAGACCCCCAACAGCTGGGGTCACACACCAGACAATCTGATAGTCTGGTTTAAAGAGAAACTGGCAAGAAATATCAGGACCTAAGTGCTTAACAGATACTAATATATAATATATAAAAGCCTAATATACTTGCTTGTCCCGTCGCTCTTCCAATTCAAATGCCATCATCTTGGCCAGTACCCGAGCTTTCACAAGACTCAGCAGCAGGAGCTTACCGGACAAGCCTCTCAGAAATCCACCTCGAACCATTTTCATTTTTTGTGAAAATATAGACTGATCCTCACCCCCAAATGAGGACGGGATCTGGGCCTTGGGTCTGAGGTACCAGGTTGCTTACTCTTATAGGGTGAGTATAAAGTGAAAACTGTCAAATAATAGCTTTACTAAACATTTATCCCAAAGGCCTACTTCCTGTTATAAATGAGACAGGAATACAGGTTAGTAATAAATGTATCAATGATATAATATATTTTGAAAACAATTATTAGTAATTTAAATTACATAAATTTAAGAAATCCATGTTAACTAGTAATCTTATTCAAAGTAAATGAATTTGTAGCAAAGGTTTAAAATCAGTTAGATATTTTTACAGTCCTATCTGAAAGCTCTGGGAGTGTCTGCAGAATTCAGAGCTCAAGGCAACCTGCTTTTGCTGTTGATATGCAAATTATATGTATGCATTAATTTACCTGCTTTTTAAAATGTTTCCTACAGGAAGTTTAATCTTAATTCACAAAAGCTAGAATATTTTCTGACCAACAAACAGACAGTAACACATTATAACAATTTTAAACAATTTATACAGATGACAAACATTAAGACACACATGTGCGCGCACACACACACAGACACATGCTTTTGGAGACTTAAAAAAATTATTCTCAATCAAACTTAGTAATAGTAGTGTTCTCCAGAAACCAGTAGCTGTAAAATCATCAAGTAAATAGTCTTGAACAAAGACCTTGAGAAAGAAAAGTCACCGTTACGAGATCTTTTCATCATTGCAAACTAAAATTTAAACCTTCACAACTCCATGGATGTATACAACAGTTTGACATGACAGAATTTTACTACATTTGGCAATAATCTTAATCCAATCAACCTGATTAACTGTCTCCACAAAACGGGAGATAAATCCGTTGGCATTCTTGAGGCCTCATAAGAATACCAAGGGAAACCCTAGAATTGGAAACTTTTGAATTCTTGGATGCCCCTTTAAGGATGGCTAAAAATATCTGGAAGAAGGTTTTGTTGTTGTTAGTATAACACATTATAGGTTAGATTTCGTTATTGACATGAAATCATCATTCAAATACCTTTAAAACAAATACAAAATCTTTACCAATTTAAAGCAGTGAGAAGTTTGATAACCAGCCGAAAACACAAGAATTATTTTAAACTATAAAAATGCTTTATATAAAATAAATACCACATTAATTTAACTTATACCTTGAAATAATTTAATAGTGAATTACAGTTAACTTCTATAACAAATTATTTGCAATAAAATTTTATATTTTTGAAAACATCACAAATGAAACCTTAAGAATTACAAGAGATAAAATCGTGTTTTTTTTTTTTTTTTTTTCTTGACCTTTTCTTTCGGATCATACTAAAAAGATATTTAAAAGGTAGAAAACCAGGCAACAGAAAACTTAGGGTCAGGTAATGGAGGTCTGAATGAATCAAAAAGCGGCCACCTGTAGCAATATAAGGCCTGACTAACAAAATCAGCATCCCAAGAACTACTATCAGAGCAAAGCATTTAGCCAAGCTTTTAATGGGTAGAGGATCCTCAGAAGACTCACTTCCAGAGGCCTCTTCCTTATCCTCCGAGTTTGACTCTCCTGACTCACTTAACAATCTCTGCAGCAGGTGCTGCATGTGCACTGTGGAGGACAAATTCCCCATTGCTCTAACTTTTCTCTAGTCACTCAACCGTGAACCTTATTGTCGCCAACCGCGAACCTTTTTATTTTTGTTTTTGTTTTTCTTGTCGCTAACCTGCGAACCTGACGTGCACGTCCCCGCCTAGTGCGGCTTCCTGAGCAAAAGGCTCAGTTGTAAACTAATTCCCGCTGTGAGCGGCTCCCTGAGCGATCTGCTCAGCTACTTACCTTCCTGGTATTCACCAGCTAACTTCTGTCAGAGTCACGGTACCAGATATCTGTGTCTCCCGTCCCGCGGAAGAAATCACCCGATACTGGAGAGCGTTTCAGAGGCACTTTTATTCCAACCTTCAGTTCCTTCCTTTGGGGCAGAAGCCCCTGGCTTATATATCCCTCCTATCCGTTAAATCCGTTACCCAGAAGCCTTCAGTTAAGTCAGTTAAGTCCGTTATTTCCGTTACACAGAGAACCTCCTCACCCCTCCCCCGAGGCCCCTGGCTATCTCTCAATCCTCCAATCAGCTTACACGCCTGAGGCAAGCAGTAAAGGGCCAATCACAGGGCACTTCCTGAAACCTGTCTCCAAGAGGAAGTAGGGTCCAGGCTCTCCTTAGGGCAGGGCACAGGTGCAGTGCTCCCAACAATAAATAATGAATAATTTTTCCTTTTTTGGGTGTCCATGTTGATTTTGTCCTTAATATTTATTTGATCATTTCAATGCAGACCTCTTCTGCTTTTTTAGCTAAATTTACTCCGAAATGCTTAATTGTGTGTGTGTATTTATTGTGAATAAATTTCTTCTTGGTTTCTTTTTCTGTGAGTTCACAATTAGCAAATAAAAACACTGCTGTTTTTTGTATATTTATCTCATAACCTCCAACTGTACTAAATCAGTGTATCAATTCTAACAAAATTTTGATGGAATGTTTGGACATGCCCATGGACAACATCAGGTCATATAGAAAAATGGATAATTTGACTTTCATATTTTCCAATTTTGATGTCCTTTATTTTTTCAGCTCCCTAATTTCTGTTGCTGAAACTTCCATTGCTATATGAAATAGGATTGGTAAATGTGGACATCTTAGCCTATTCCCAGGTCTGAGGGAAAAGGCTTTCCTCTTTTCTGCAGTTCGTTTCACTTTGAAAAGTCAGCCTGTTACAGGGAATTCACATCACTTCCTCAATCACACATCCTGACTGTGTTCAGGAAAACAAAAGCACTGTTACCAGAAATACCTAACCTAAGTTTCTCTTCTTTTCCTGAAGTAACAAATGCTGGGGATGCTGAGACAGTACAGTGCATGGCTAGACTGGTCTTTTTGGAATGCAGGAGTGAGTCCTTGATGGGGGATTCATGTATACACACACGCATATACATAATCATTTTTTCACATGTTTAAGATTCAGAGAAATACACGATATTTGTATTTTAGGGACTGGCTTATTTCACTAAGCATAGTGGTTTCTAATTACATCCATTTAGTTGTTTGTGACTGACTAATATTTCACTGAGTAGATCCATAGTGTATTTCTCTATCCAGTCATCCCTCAGCTTGTCATTTGGTCCCTCAGCTAGTCACTTATTTCTGAATAAGATCACATCCTTTGTAGATGAGAAGGTTGAAATGCGGTATTCAGACAATAAAAGTCATCATTGCTCTTCAAAGAAAACATGGCATAGATACTTTTGATATTTGTAAAACAGGGCGAGGTTGTTACTTACTCACACATACTACCCATTCAAATGGATATTCACTTACTGTGCTATAATATTAAAAAGGTATTAAGATAAAATTTAGTAGAAAGGTTTACATCTATTTTCAAAGATAATGCAATAGGATTTCCTCTTTGTGTGTTTGTTAGTTTATGCCTGGTTACTCCAGTGTGCAATAATAGTACATTGTTTTTGGAGAGAAATTTTACAATTTATATCACGAATTTTAAAAATATTTTGTTATTTAATCTAATATCTTAACTTCTAATTTATTTTACTGAAGAAATAGCAACTTTATTAAAATGGTCTAAACACAAAGTAACCCACATATAGAGAATAGAATACTGGTCAGATAAATTACAATTAACTTGATACAAGAAGGGCAGTATTAATCATGTATCTAAATATTATTTAAACTTTAACCTAAATAGGATATTGATGATTAACAAATTAACCTTTCAAAATATTATAAAAAGTTATAAAATCACTTCTATTCATACATATTCACAAAAACTCATGATAAAAATCAAGAGGATAAAAAAACAGAATTCAACATAATAGGCTGAAATGATAAATTTATGAATAATTATTTTCCTGCATTTTTTCAAAGAGTATAGGACAAATAATTGGAGTATATTTTGTCACCTAAGGAAATATGAAAGATTTTTAAACACAAAAATGTAAGCTCAACTAATAATTTATTTTGAAGCCACCATATTATCAGGATGGATACATTTAGCAAAGACCACAGTCAGAAGTAGGGAGGCATGGGCAGACCATTCAGCCTCTCTGTTACTTAATTTACTAATTTGTTAAATGTGCTTTGTGTTGCTCTGTGAGAAGAAATTGAGTAAATCTTATTCCACAACCTCAGACAGATAATAAGTGTCCTTTTTTCTTTTACAACTCAACTGTAATCTCATTTTAATCACTTTTGGGTCAGAAATGTAATACTGCCAGCAGTAACATGTAACCTTCACTGAACAAAGTGTTTTTTATATAGCTTCAAGTTTTTATTGGAAGGGAAGCATATATAGTCCTGAAGACGGCCCTCATGGATTTCAGTATCTCTTGATTATTTATGCCTTGAGGTGACATTGAGTTGTCTCTTTTCTCACTCCCAGGACTACAAAACCTGCTGATTGCTCTTCTTTCTACAACCTTCTGTCTGCTTCATTCTTTCTTTAGTTCAAGGTCTTCTTTGCTTATGTTATAAATAGGGCAATAAGTAACCAGTTTGCACTGAGTAAGAATCCCAGCTCAGTCACCAAGCCTGTGTAACCTTTAGCAACTTACCCAGCATCTCAATGCTTCAAATTCTTCATCTGCAAAAGAAGACTAATGGTAGTATCAACATCAGAGGGTATTGTAAGTATTGCTTAGATTAAGTGGCTAGTCAAGTTTTAAAATTGTGTCTGTCAGGTGAGTGCTGGATAAGGATTATTATTAGTATGACTGTTACTATTATTATGAGCTCATTGTTATCTGCATGGTGGAAGGAGTGTGTGGAAAAATAAAAAAGGACAAAAGATACTTTTTGATGCTCTTATTCAGCAGTTTCTGCTTCTATTGAGCTCAGTACTTCTATGTGTCACTTGAAAGAGTGATTAAATAAGTATGGTATTTGGTGATACTTAGGAGTAAGAAAATTAGTCTTAGTTAGCTATGTATCAAGTTATCTCAGATTTTTGGCATTACTAAAACTTTTGGTAAGAATTTTCAAGATGTAAGCAAAAAAAAAAAAAAAACTGTAGAATAACTTATAGCAGAGAAGTGGTTCCTAAATCAAACAAATGTGTGACACCCAACCTCCTGAAGTTTTTCTGCGAATTGTTACTGGTGAGCATTTTTCAAAGAATGATGGTCTAAATCTTTCACTTTGTGTCTGAGCACTTTGTGACCTGGTCAAAACACTATTTGGTTTTAAAGGCTCTTTTTCCTAAAGAATATAATTCTTATTTTCACCAATTTCTGACATTAAAGATATTCAGAATGTAGCACAAGGAAATTGGTTCAATTGTAATATCTTTTCATCCTGAGGATTTATGCCTCTTCCAGAAGCTGCAGTGAAATCACTTTTGGGGAAAAGGCTAATGATATACTGCATTCATTGCTGTGCAAGAGGAAAATTGGAAGAGAAGGGAAGGGGAAACTGTGCTTGGCTAAACATTAAAACATTAGCAAGAACAAAATTAGTAATACCCTGACCCTAATTATGAAGAATTTTGAAACAGTAGAAATGTGGCATTTTTATTAAAATTTAAAATATGCACACTCAAAAACCAATAAATCAAGGATTTTTCCAGTTTGTATAGCCTGAAGGACAATGTTACTAACCACTCAGAATTTGCATTGGTAGGGCAATAAAATAGAATTATATCAAATTCCTGAATTAGCAAGTAAAGTGCAAATATTGGCTGCTGTGGTTACCATAATTTCACTGTAGACTAACACTCCAAAGAAGGAAAACATTCAGAGGGTGAAAAAAAATCAGGCTCTTATATTAAAGCTAGCAAGTTGAAAGATACCATTCCTCATATCAAGAAATAGACTTGCTAATGAAATAAGCCTGTTCCAAAAAGACAAATATATTTTCTCTGATGTATGGCACTAAATGTAAAATAGAAAGATATAGGAATGAAACTGGCACTAAATATAAAATAAAAAGATATAGGAATGAAACTGACATCTTACGATTTGATTATTGCTTGTTACCTTTATTCCTTTAGAATTATTTTTTCTGCCTGTTATTTGTTGAACATTATGGTTAATGGTGCATTAGTCCTGTGATTATAAAGTAAAATTGAATATGTGATCGCAAAAATTGAAGGAAAGGGAAGAAAAGGAAAGGAGAAGAGGAAAAAGAGGAGAGGAGGAGTAATGGGAGAAGAGAAGAGGGGAGGGGAGAGGAAGGGAGAGAAGGGGAGAAAAAGAAACGAAAGGAAAGAGAAAGCATTGATGGAGGGATTGAGGGTGGAGGGAGGGGTCGCTGATTATCTTCTTGGAACGATACCTCACATATTAATATGTGAGATCTGGTTTTCTTTATATTAATAAAAATATTTTAAAAAGAAAAAAGGAAAACAAAAAGTAAAAGGAAAGAATTGGTTTTTTTTTTTTAGATTGAAATGTTAACAAATTCCAATCAAAAAGCTCTTTTCTCAGAATTCTGTGTTCTCCACTTTTTCTACAATATTCTAATGACTGTCTGAGACACATTTTTTTTTTTATTGTCAATGAGAAATCTTATAGTCTTGCTTTGACTTAATCCCAAGACTCAGGTTTTTTTTTTCTGTTTTTGTCTTTTCCTCTACTGATCCTACTGTGCCTTTTATCTTAATGGCTGTAGCAATCATCATTAGAAATTGGAAATATATGTGTGCATAAGTTTCTTTTCCTTGAACTATAGTTTTTTTTTGAAAGCCATAATTGGGTCTCTCTGACATTGTCAATACCTAATTTGAGGGACTTTATTTAATATGTGCATTGAATAAAGCTTGAATGATGATACATATCACTCCCAAACATGGTCAGTTTTCTGAGGTCAACTACATGCATTCCCAGTGCAGAAAACTTTCAAATACACTAAACAAGCTGCAACATCAAAGTAGTGAGAGAAGGAGAGCAGTTTGCTGCATCTCTATGTTGCGTTTTTTTAAGTGATACAAAAATAAGCAGGATATGCAAATGTTCCTCTAGTTCAGAAAAGAAAATATTGTTTAAGGAGTATTACAGTATTCGGGTGTCTATATCATAACATAAGAAAAAATAAATTTAACTAGTTACACCTCATATATTAAAATGTCCCAAAATATCTGCCTCTGTAATTCTGGCCCAGTGCACACAGTTCAGCCTTCTGATCTGCAACTCAGTTGACCAGGGTTGATTTACTCATCAGGAGGCAAAGTCCAGGGAATGGCAAGTGCTCGTTATCCTGCCACACACTGCTGTCATTGTAGATGTATAAATTGCCCTTCTTGGTGATCTGTCGTTTTTGTGAGATTAGCAGCTGAGCATTAGTTCCTCAGATAATAATCACATCTGGGAAAGGCTGATACCGTTGAAGTCTCTGGGCCACCTAACTACAGGGTGGTCATCAGGATGTGTGCACACTGCATACAAAGCCTTACAGGAAGCTGTGAACCAGGCAGGCCGATTCCCTCTTTTAATAAGACTTGGAGGCATCGACTAGTAACTGAAAGTTCCAGCTTCCAATTAAAATTTATGCAATGTGATTTCCCCTATGAAAATCTTCACTTCTATGCCAATGAAGTACCCTCTGTGATGATTCATGACATTTTAACAAAAGAATCATTGCAAAGTATTACATGTCTATCTGTTCCTAAATATGTGTTTGAGAGTGAGTGAGAGTATACAGCAAGGAGTGTATATTCTCGGTAGTAGAGGTGAGATCCAAAAGGCTTGGCACTGTGAGTAGAGTGTGTGCTATCAGAGTCACTAGCAGCCAGCCAGCTGGTGAGGGTGCACTCTACGGGTTGTGCTGCCAGTTGGCTGCACCTTCAGTATGTATTACAGAGTCATCCCTAGACAATCACAAAACCGTAGACGATTCTTGAGGGTAAATTTTTTTTTACAGATTTATTTATTTTTATTACAAAGTCAGATATACAGAGAGGAAGATCTTCCGTCCAAAGATTCATTCGGATCAGTGCTGCACCAATCCGAAGCCGGGAACCAGGAACCTCTTCCGGGTCTCCCACGCAGGTGCAGGGTCCCAAAGCTTTGGACCGTCCTCTCCTGCTTTCCCAGGCCACAAGCAGGGAGCTGGATGGGAAGTGGAGCTGCCGGGATTAGAGCCAGCGCCCATATGGGATCCTGGCGTGTTCAAGGTGAGGACTTTAGCCGCTAGGCCATGCCGCTGGGCCCAGAGGGTAAATATTTTAGGTGCTTAACTCGCCTTTTAATTTTGGGCATGCTTTATCTTGTACCATCACAGTATATGACACTTATTTATGTGGTATTTATGTGAAAGACATACTTAATTTATATTTTTAATGGAGACTATGCATCACAGATACTTGTAAGTATATGTTCTACTAACTTCCCTCTGCAATTTTAAAGCAAAACCTGGATTGCCAGTTCTTTTAGTTTTATTTTATTTTTCTTGAAATTTCTTCTATTTGAAAGCAAGAGTTACAGCAAGAGGGAAAAACAGCAGGAGAGAGATGTTCTATTTGCTGATTCACTCTCAGTTTTCACCAGGGCTGTGACCTGAGCGAGGCTGAAGCCAGGATTCAGGAACTTCTGCCAGGTCTCCCCTATGGGTGCAGTGGCTCAAGAAATGGGCCGTTCTCTGCTTTTTTCCCAGGTGCATCAGCGAGAAGATGTCTCAGTAGAGGAGCAGCAGGATGAGCATACAGCTATATGAGAAGCTGGTGTCAGGTAGCAGCTTAATGTGCATCACCACAGAACTGGCTCTTATGTTTTAAAGTATTTATTATTATTTAAAAAGTTGACATACATAAATAGAGGGAGTCTCTCTCTCTCTCTCTGACACACACACACACACACACACACACACACACACACACAGTATGAGGGTTGGGAAGAGAGAGATAGAGAACAGAGAAAGAGATAGATCTTCTGTGCCCTCTTCCTCAAATGATGACGGGGCCCGGTTCCGTGGCCTAGCAGCTAAAGTCCTCGCCTTGCACACACCAGGATCCCATACGGATGCCGGTTCTAATCCTGGCAACCCCGCTTCCCATCCAGCTCCCCGTGTGTGACTTGGGAAAGCAGTCGAGGATGGCCCAATGTCTTGGGACCCTGCACCTGCATGAGAGACGTGAGGGAAGTTCCTGGCTCCTGGCTCCAGACTGACGCAGTACCAGCCATTGCGGTCACTTGAGGAGTGAATCAGCAGATGGAAGATCTTCCTCTCTCTATATCTGACTTTTCAATAAAAAGTAAAATAAATCTTAAAAAAAAATAAAACAAACAACCAAAAAAATTAAAAGAACTGGAAGATTGTATTCTAAGTGTTTTCATTTCTTAAAAATAAAAAATAAGGGGTCAGCATGATAACTCAACCAGTTAATCCTCCACTTTCAAGAGCTGTCATACCATTTAGGTTCTGGTTTGCATCGTTGCTGTTACACTTCCCATGCAGCTCTCTGCTTATGGCTTGGGAAAGCAATGAATGATGACCCAAAACCCTGGGACCCTGAACCCATGTGGGTGATCTGGAAGAGACTCCTGCCTAGCTTGTGGCTTTGGATTGTTTCAGCTCCAACCATTACAACAACTTGGAAATGAGCCAGCAGACAGAAGATATTTCTCTCTGTTTCTCTCCTTCTCTGTGTAAATCTATCTTCCCCCCCCCCAAAAAAAACCAAATAAATGTTTAGGAAAATTTGCGAAAACAATGGTCTTTCATTTTATTTTTGTCCACATTAAACACACAATTCTCCACTCACCCACACCTCCACACACTCCCTCTCATCCTTTATTAGTGCTGCTAATAGTTTGAGGTAATTTTCATGCTTATGAATTAAATTGTAGCATCAATTCCTAATGAATTCATATGTTGTGTTAGGGATAACTTTAAATATAGTTGAAAGACAGAGAGAAAGAGAGATAGGAGGTGATAGAGAGAGATAGGTAACAATCTAGTGTATTTTGGTTCCCTTTTTAAGTTGAATAGGGAATGGACCAGCAGTAAGTCAGGAACCAGAAACTTCATCCAAGTCTCCAACATGGGATGCAGAAAGCCAAAGACTTGGGCTATCTCCTGCTTTCTCAGACCTATTAGCAGAAGCTGGATCGTAAGTATAGCTTCAGGCACCAAAACCAGCATTTGATAATAGAGGCCAGCATCAAAGGCCAGGTCTTATGGCACAATAACAGCCGAATTAGGCATAGTTTTAAAAAATCAGGCTGTAACACAGTACACTTGTGATCACAAGTTAACTTCTTCAGTATACTAAATGCTTCACAAATATCCACAGAATTATTTCATCCTATGGTAAGTCTATTCTTAGTTTTTCTATGTGCCTTGTGATATTTTTTTTAGTTGAGAGTAACAAATCAAACTCAAAACAATTTTTTAAAGGGAGAAAATTTAGCTCGGGCAATTAAGATGTCTAAAAATGAATCATAATTAGGACACAGCTGGATTTACCATATTGATTTCATAGTCTTTTTCTATGTCTAGAATTGACATTATCCTCTCAATGTAGATTTCTTCCCTGGAAAGGTCTGTTTTCATGCAGCAAAAAGGAAGGTTTTTGAAAACCCCAAATTTATATTTTTTATTGCTTTTGTGAACCACAAAATGAAAGACATTTTCTTCTTTCAGAACCATAAATCTTAGAGAAAGCACAGATTGATTCTGCTATTGACCATCCTTCAACCAACCGTGTGGGCAAGAAACATCTGGTTGCTGTGTCAGGCTAGTATGTCAGCTGCTGTGAAGGGCAAGAATAGGGGATAGAGTCTGTGAGGAAGCCCTCTCCAGGCACAAAGGAGTTCAAGTGCACACCTCTTTGTTTTTTCATCAATTGATATAGAGGTATATGCAAATATTCACTTTCCACAATTAGCTCTTTGATGAGGTGTTGAACAGAAAACCTGTTATAAATTGCTCTTAATGTTGGCAATAAAAGTTGATAATTATCAAATGCATAGTATAGCTTTGGCTTGTCTAAGTTCCATCCTTTGAGGCCATCTGAGGAAAGGATCAACAGATGGAAGATTTTCTCTCTCTCTGTCACCTTTTCTTTCTTTAACTCTGACTTTCAAATGACCAAGGAAAATATTTTATGAAGAATATTCCACTAATATATCATGTTTTACTGTTTTCCAGGAAACTCAATTGTTATCAGTTAATGCCAAGAATAATCACAGGATGCAGAAAACCTAAAATGGTTTTGAAGTCTAATTGTCTGGCCCCTTGACAGGGAAGATCCCATTACTGGAGATAGGTGGAACACAGATGGACCTTTGTGCTGGGTGGCAGTGAAACTGTTAAATTTTCCACTCATAGCTAATTTGTAGCATAACAATGAAATGAAGTGCATAGAAAGGCACAATCTCTCAGGTGCTTGAGAAATCAAGAACCTATAATTATAAGAAGTATGAAAGTAGATGGCCCTTACGCTGAACAACAAATGCCTTGAATAAGGACAATAAACCCTGTGGCTGATTAATTACCACTTTTAGGATCAACATAAAGACCAAGAAAATATAAATGTGGTAGCTTATCAACAGACTGTAATGTTCTGGTATGCAGAGCACGTAAAAGGCTGAGGATTGGACTGGGCTTGAATACAGAAAAGTAGCTACTCAGAGAAGGCAAAATTTCAACATTGGCAAGCCTGTTATGTTAAGGCTGTAGATTATGAAAGGAGTTCTCTTCTTCAGAAAGAGTGGGGCTCCCAGCTATGAAGCTGGGCATTGGGGTTGATGTTATCACAAGTTCTGAATTCCGACACTCCTTGAACTTGGATTTATGGAAATGTTCTTTTTCCCAGGTTAAAAGTTCAGACTTCATTTCCCTTGCTGGGAGTTAATTGGAGGATTCTGTCTTTTCAGACAAAATGAACTCTTTCAGAATCTTTCATGATTCCTGACAACAAAATAATAACTGATACTACATCTAATAAAATCTAGGAAAGTATTCTGTGCTCTGAGAGAAGCAATGAAGTATGCTGTAAGTAACTTACAAAGGTGGAGGTGGTCTCATGTTGTGGCACAGTGAATTAAGCCACTACTTAAGATGCTTACATCTCATTTGGGCATTCTAGTTCAAGTCCTGAATACTCCACTTTTGATCCAATTACTGGATCATGTGTCCAGGAAGGTGACACAAAATATGACTCATATATTTAGGGTCCTGCCATACATACAGGATTGATTCTTGGCTCCAACTTTAGCCTCACTTATTCCTAAGTTCTCGCATCTCCCTCTCTCTCTTTTCAAATAAATAAATGAATATTTATGCCATGGTGCAGTGAGCAAAATTTAGGAAAAGTTCTCATTGGTTTAGTTAAGGTAAATGTTATAACAGCCAAGATAATTATATGCTGTATATACTTTTCTGTCAGAGGAAGGTATTGTAATACTGCTACCCAGAGGGAATTCATTTTGAGGGAGCTACTAAAGTGATGGTCAACAAGGCACATATAGAATGAGGTTTTCCTAAGTTTTTGTAGCTTTTCTTTTCTCCATTTTATAGGTTCCTCTTAGCTAATTATTACTGATGAATTCAAACTCGTCCTGAAATAACCTCAAAGTAATGATTTGCATGACTATCAAATTAGCTAACCAGAGTTTCTGTGGAAAGTTGGCTTCAGCAGGATGAGCCATGCAAAAATCTCACATAGCATGAATAAAAATTTTAGTTTTAAAGGCCACATTTGATAAAAATTTATAGTACTCAAAGTACCCATAAATTTGAGAACCTTCTAAATAGTTTCAGATTTATAGATGTAAGAGGTGCTCAATCACTTTAATAGTTTTAGAGCTTCTTATATGCCATCATTGTTGACTACAAGATGACTTTAATATTGTCTTGGCTTGGAGAAGATATTTAAAAGAGCATAATCATTATTAATTAATTGCATCCAATTTTGCAGACATGAAAATGAATACTTGTTGCTAGGAATTCCAGTAAGCACAATAGTATGAACCTTTCCAATCAACCATAGTAATCATGTTTTAATTGTCATACAAGGTGAATAGCTATTATTCTAATAAGTGTAGCACTAGCTGTGACTGAGTAATAATATATAAGGATACCTGATGAGATCACATTGTCTGGATACAGCTAAGTCTTTCTTTTGGTTATTCCAATAACTTTTCTTAGTTTTAAGTTTGGACAAGTGATAGAGAAAAGGAAAGAGCCAAAATTCATAATGGAAATGAAAAAATTTTTATTTGAGTAGATGCCCAACATGATGACCTATTTAAAATGAATCTGGGGAATGCACTGCTGTGAGTGTATTCTCACAGAATAGAGGCAAATTCGGCAGAAGGGCTCATTTACTAGATCATAGTTATCTGAACATTGCAATGACTCATTATGCTTTCTCCAGACGTGAAAAGTATCACAGATCTTTCAAGGACTGTATTTACTTTGAAAATCATTATTAAAATTGATTTTCCCATTCCTCATAAATGTTTCTACTCCCTTCGCTTACCTGAGAAAGCCTTGGAAATGCTCAATGGATTGATGACCAAACATTTCTGTTTACACTGCAGTGGAGTGAGTAATATTCAGGACAGGGTGGACTGTGACCCTTCCCGACTAGGTGAAAGGGACTGGGAAGTCTTCACCAGCATTTCCACAAGACGTTCCTGTAACCAGGCTGTTTCCAAGAAGAAGCTGAAGAAGAAATCTCACAGCATTAATAAAGATCTCTTTGAGGGGTATATTATCGAAAGGTGCTTGAGCAGAGGCTGAAAAGAATAACACAGAGACTCTTAAACAGGGTATTCTGTCCACTCAGGAAGAATTTCATAGTATCTGGAGAAATTTTTTATCATAAATGGGAAATAAACATTACTGGTATGTATTTAGCACCTAAGATTTTGCTAAACATAATAGGTTGTCAAGGGTAGCTCTCCACTTACCAGAGGTTATACTTTAGCCTCAAATACCACAAAAGCCATCTCCCCTGACCCCAGATACAGGGGGAAAATGATGACATTAGTGTGGAAACAATGGAATTACCCACTTTCCTGTAACCCTTGACCCTTTGTACCCTAAGCAACTAAGTAAGATTAATAAAAAAGAAAAAAATAATGCTTTACGAAGAGTTAACATCATCACTGTGATACTCACTATGCAATTTTGTACTTTTATATCTCAAAACATATTTAAAAAGAAAACATTGTAGGCTTCATCTTCACTTTCTTAGAGTATGTTTTGTTAATAATAATCACAGATGTAATAACTGAAGGGGAATGTTCAAAGCAATGTCATGACAAATATGACAGTACTTCATGAGGCAAAACTTCAAATGGCTAAAGGTGTTTCACATGGGATTTATTTAGAAAGCCATTAGTATGCAAGCACCAATGTCACAGAAATACCTGCCAATTACTAGGAAAATGCGTATTAAAAATTGAATTTTAATATGCTCATTACTTTACATATGATAACTATTTCATTCTAAACTGTCTGGCTTCTTCACTGATCTAACACAGAGACTTAATGTAACTGAATTTGTAATAGCAAGAATTTTGATAACCGATAAATAATTTATTAATTATCAGTATTAAGAAAATCTGTTCATGTACTTCAAGTTTCTTTTGCATCAAAGTTAATTTATCATTTACTTCAATTTTAATGAACTTCTTAAAGCCATCTTGTACTCTTTCCTTAACCTGTTTATTAAGCTATCATCCCTCTAATGACATCTAGTAGTTCTGCACAAAAGGAAGTAATAAGAATGTTAATATTCTCCAAATGATACCTGTGGCATGTTTCCTATGAAATGTTTTCTCATGGATGCCAAGGATGAATTTATTACTGCAAGATTGTTACACACAGTACATGATTTTGAGCAAGTTCTTTTGAAGTAGTCATTGGGTTATTTGATGCTGCGTACAAAGCATGGCTTCTCTAACCAAGAATCATATTTGACCTGAAGCCAGTATTCGCATTAGCATTCACAGTTTTATTCTCTGTACAAATCTAAATCAACAACATTCTTTTTTGAAAAAGATTTATTTATTTTTATTAAAAAGGCAGATATACAGAGAGGAAGAGAGACAGGAAGATCTTTCATCTGTTGATTCACTCCCCAAGTAGGTGCAATGGCTGGAGCTTTGCTGAACTGAAATCAGGAGCATGGAGCCTCTTCCCAATCTCCCACAGAGGTGCAGGGTCTTAAGGCTTTGGACCGTCCTTGACTGCTTTGCCAGGCCACAAGCAGAGAGCTGGTTGGGAAGTGAGGCTTGTAGGATTAGAACCGGTGTCCATATGGAATCCTGGCACATGCAAGGAGAGGACCTAGGCTGCCGTGCCAGGTCCAATTAATAACATTCTTATTATTTCTTTTTTACATGTTCAACCTTTCAATTACAGTTTCCTGTCACAGAGCTCATCTTTTCCAGTCATATCCTTCTTTTGAGCACCACAGATATGCATGGTAAATACACACACACACACGGATTTTGACCTCAAAATAGAGTTGTTATTTATTTCATTGCAAGTCTTTTGTTGCTGATGATTTTTCTTGCTGTGAATCAAAGCATATCAAGTACTCAACACAGACTGGTTAAATAACTAGAATCTCTTTTCTAGTTTAAGTGGTGAATAATTTTCAAAATGCAGTTGCAGAGTAGAAACGATAAACAATTTTTAACATGCCAACAGATACGACAAAACTTGATGATATTAGTTAACAGAAAGATAAATCTAGAGCACAGTAAAAACTGCCTCAAATTGTATTTTTTAGAATGGAGCTGGATCTAAAATAATTTATTTCCTATTGGCTATTTGTGCAATCATGCTTTTCTATTCAGTGATACCTATGCTATTGGTCATCAACTTCATAACTGAGAGAAGTGAGATAATTTAGAAAGATATCCAAAACCATGTAATTGAACAGGTTATAAAAACGAATTTTATTAATAATGACAAATGGCCAATCTGTTATAGTAAGCTTTTCTTTTGAAATTTTCAATTATGGCTTTAACAACTGCAATGCATATTAATATTTTTTTTAAATTTCTGCTGAGATGCTCTTTTAAGAATATAACAGCTTGGCTCATTTCATGTACTCTTAGGATACACATAAACACATAGAACATGCATTCAATTATAGTGGCAAGGAATTTAGAAAATAAATACATAATTATTTCCACTGAAGAGCCAGTTCATTGAAATTACTGGTTATTAATAGATGGATAATCTTGTACCATTGATTTTTTTTATTTTGACACATAATTATTCAAATGTTTTGTCATAATTATTCAATATGTTTGGGATATGTAAGATGTTATCATTGACATTAAAAAAGATGATAAAATAGGATAAACCTACAGTCATAATTTATAGAGATAATATGGAAATAAGACTAAGCATCACAATACATAGCATTTAATCATTGATTTTTAATTATTTAATGTAAAATATAGGGACTCAGAAAGAGACAACCATTCTCTTATTTTTTTATTATAATTTTGAAAAATACACAGAAAGGAACATGGAGAGAGAAAGAGAAATGGAGACAGAGAGAGAGAGGGGTGGGTAGAGAGAGAGAGAGAGAGGGGTGGGTGGAGAGAGAGAGAGAGAGAGAGAGAGAGAGAGAGAGAGAGAGAGAGGTGGGTATAGAGAGAGAGAGAGAGAGGGGTAGAGAGAGAGAGAGAGGTGGGAAGAGAGAGAGAGAGAAGCATGAAGAAGGAGAGAGAATACCCCTATTCCTGGTTTGCTTTCAAATGTCTGAACTGACTCTGAACCAGGAGCCCAGAACTGAATTTGTATCTCAGATGTAGGTATGAAGAGTCAGTGCACCAGTCACGACCTGCTGCTTCCCAGGGTGCACAGAAACAGGAAGCGAAAATCAGAAACAGTATTGGAATATCTCAAACTCTGCATCAATTGCATAAACTGTTACCCATCTTAAGAAAGAAGAAATTTACTTAAAATCATTTATTTAACATTTACTATATATGATCAGGTTCTTGCTAGATTTTGAGCATGTACCAGTAGATGGCATACTTTTTTAAAAAATACATTTGTTTTTATTTTATTGGAAGGTCAGATTTATAGAGAAGGAGAAACAGAAAGATCTGGCTTCATCTGATTCACTCCCCAAGTGGCTACAATCGCTGGGCCTGAGCTGATCCGAAGCCAGATGCTTCTTCCAGGTCTCCCACACAGCTGCAGGTCCTCAGGGCTTGGGCTGTCCTGGATGCTTTCCCAAGCCACAAGAGGGAGTTTGTGGTGGAAAGTGGAGCAGCCAGGATACTAACGGGCGACCACATGGATCCTGGCGCATGTAAGGTGAGGACTTGAGCCATTAGGCTATTGCACTGGGCCCTAAATGACATACTTTTAAGCCTTCAAAATTTGCTATCTATCCGCAAGAGCCAGAGCAGTGAATAAAATATGAATGAGATGTCCAAAATAAATTTATTTTAGTAATGAGTGAATAAGATATTGTACAAATTATTTGTTACATGAACCTAGAAATACTACATAAGAGGCTCCAGATACTCTTTTAAATGTACAACTAATGTTTCAATAATACTGAAACGAAGACATGAGAAACTGCTTGGAAACAATGAACAAAGCTGAATCTCTTCCAGGATGATCTCAGTGAAAAGACGGGGGGTGAGAAAAAAACAAAGTAACCTGCTACCAGAAACAGTACAAGAAATCTTACTTTCAAGCCTTAATCTAGGCACCGATAATTTTTTTACAAGCACCTGTAAGCCATAATCTTTTTTCATGTTAGGGTGGAATTCAGATTTACAATGAGTAATCCATGAAACGGTTACACTAGACATTAATTTCCGTGGTCTCTGGGTTCTTATCAGCCCAAATTCTCTTTGAATTTGAAAAAAGCTACCACCACTACACAAAATTATATTCATGATTTAATCCTACTCCCCAGCAGATATGAGCCTTGGGCAACTTTTACACCAGTGATAAAAAATAATTTCGGGCCTGGCGCGATAGTGTAGCGGTTAATGTCCTCGCCTTGAACGCACCAGGATCCCATATGGGCGCTGGTTCTTATCCCAGCAGCTCCACTTCCCATCCAGCTCCCTGTTTGTGGCTGGGAAAGCAGTCAAGGACGGCCCAAAGCCTTGGGACCCTGCACCCGCGTGGGAGACCCGGAAGAGGCTCCTGGCTTCAGATTGCATCAGCTCCAGCAGTTGTAGCTGTTTGTGGAGTGAACCATCAGACAGATCTTCCTCTCTGTCTCTCCTCCTCTCTGTATATCTGCCTTTCCCATAAAAATATAAATCTTAAAAAAATAATTTCAATGATATAAGCTCTCTCAGAAAATAAATTAAAATTGAATAAAATGTTGGTAGCCAAATATCGAATGATGTGAGGTATTTAAACAGTTCTAAGAAGAAAGAATTAAAAAATAAGCATATTTAAGTGCGTGAAAAATTCATGTAGGTTTTTCATATTGCATGGTTTCTACAAACTTTTTGAAGATCCATCATAGCATGGATTTCAGGCCTTGATACTAAGTTAAATTTACCTTTTAATATCATTTCTCAAAAATTATTTGATGCATGTATGCTCACCCATGATTTTAATTTATCTGTGTAAAAGATTGAGTTGAGTTTAATTTAGGAGTTCAAAAGCATTGAAATTATCATCCTGCCGATGTCACATTTTTCATATTGCAAATAATATCAGTGCAATATCACAATATGATATCTCAATAGTTACAGGAAAAAAGAACTCAGTGTAAGTGGGCATCTAGCCTCAGCTTCTGCTTGTATCATAGCATATACCAAACTAATGCTTCTATCCAGAGCAATTAGAAAAACAGTAGTTTCTAGGCCCTTGATACTTGACAGACGAATATCCCACAAACAGGGATGCTTACCAAAAGGAGCCAAGAAGAAAAATATGTGTCTAGATTTTTGCAGAAAAAGAGATAATTAAAAACAGTAGGTACACAATATAAATAATACCGAAGGGAGTATTGTCCCGTCTATTAGGACAATATTTAATACTGAGCCCAAGAGATCAAAAATGGAAAGGAGGAAATAAATATCACTAGCATGCAAATTCTAAAATGATGTAACTATGGTAATTTAAATAACTGGGAACCACAAACACGAGTCAGAAGAAAGCCAGGCCTGGCGTGGTAGCAGAGTGGTCAAGGTCCTCGCCTTGCATGTCCAGGATCCCATATGGGCACCGGTTCTAATCCCGGCAACCCTGCTTCCCATCCAGCTCCCTGCTTGTGGCCTGGGAAAGCAGCGGAGGATGGCCTAAAGCCTTTAGACCCTGCACCTGTGTGGGAGACCTAGAGGAGGCTCCAGGATCCTGGCTTCAGATCGGCTCAGCTCCAGTAGTTGTGGCCGCTTGGGGAGTGAACCATAGGATGGAAGATCTTCCTCTCTGCCTTTCCTACTGTCTATATATCTGACTTTCCAATAAAAATAAATAAATCTTTAAAAAAAATAAAAGAAAACCTGGAAGAGATGAGACAAAACCAAATCAGAGGGTAGATGGTGGTCATAAGCCAGACATAGTCATAAGACTCAACAATGTTCCGACTGGATTGATTAAAAGGATTTAAGTGAATAATGTTTTCATAAGGAAAATTCTTTATAAAAGGACACAGAAACTTGTTTATAAAGATTTATTTGTTTTTTATTGGAATGACAGATTTACAGAGAAAGAGACAGAAAGATCTTCCAGCTGTTGGTTTGCTCCATCCTCTGCTGCGTTACCAGGCCATCAGCAGGGAGCTGGGAAATGGAGATAACTGAAAATTCTCAAGTATCGATTAGTCAAGCATTACATTTCCTGATTTCTACATAATCCGTGGGTTTAAAAAGTAAATTACATTGGGAGGCTGAAAATATTTTTATTAAAAGATAATGAGGATACAGCATATCACAATTATGGTATGTCGTGAACACTATTTGACAGTAAAATTTGATCCACAAATTTTATTTTATGAAATTGTTTGCATTTAATTGTGTAATGCACAAGGCAATAGGAGCACTGAGGAAATTAATTCTGTCCAAGGAATGCACTTTGGAAATGTTTTGTGGAGGAAGTATTTTTCTTAAAAGTGAACTGTTTAGGGCCCGGCGGCGTGGCCTGGCGGCTAAAGTCCTCGCCTTGAAAGCCCCGGGATCCCATAAGGGCACCGGTTCTAATCCCAGCAGCTCCACGTCCCATCCAGCTCCCCGCTTGTGGCCTTGGAAAGCAGTTGAGGACGGCCCAATGCATTGGAACACTGCACCTGTGTGGGAGACCCGGAAGAGGTTCCTGGTTCCCAGCTTCGGATCGGCGCGCATCGGCCCATTGCGGCTCACTTGGGGAGTGAATCATCACACGGAGGATTTTCCTCTCTGTCTCTCCTCCTTTGTGTATATCTGGCTGTAATAAAATGAATAAATCTTTTAAAAAAAAGTGAACTGTCTAGAGTGATACACAATCCCAGCAGCATGAGATAAGTCACAAAGAGTGTGTCTGGAATTGTGAAGGGAGGTGGTTTTAGTATGTTAAAGAGTTTGGAATTTTTCTAATTGACCAATGACCAGTAGGACTTAATAATGGTATTTGATTGGGATACGTAGTAGCATCAGCAATCAGAAGTTAAGAGATTTCTGATTACAGAGCTAAGGAGAGTTCAAAGAATGTATTTACTAGACTGTTTTTAATGTGGTCAGAAATAACTAAGGGGGAGATGGATCGATTGCTTACCAGATGGAAAACTCAATACAGGTTGAGGAGATACTTCTTGCCTTGGATAACACGACTTAGTGACTTTTAAGCTCCTGGGGCAAGGAGTACATGAGGAAAAGGAGAAACAGCTTTCTACCTAATTTATTAGGTGAGAGTTGCTTCCATTAGCATAAATAAGAACTGAGTAAGCCAGAAAAGAGCAGATTGGTCCAGTTTCAGATATAAGTTCATCGGACACTATGATTGTGTCACGGAAATAGCTACTGAGGAATAAAAATCACTGACTAAACCCCTGAAGGGGGATTGTGACACCTGTGGATAGGAACAGATGAGGAAATGAGCAGAGCAGAATGCGCGGCAGTGTGCATGTGGGAGAAGAGAGGAAAGCTGTACCATGGGATGAATCCCACTGATCTGCAATCTAAGGTTCAAGTAGAGGAAGAGAGCGTGGATCAGACACTGCAGAAAGCACTGAGACGGGACGCAGAGGTCACAAGAGTGTTGCTATTTCCTCCATATGTTCTCCTGTAATATCAGACAAATGTAATCTGATTGCATCATGAAAGCCATGATCTTTAACGCTGTCTCAGATTACATGGTTCAGAAAACAATTATCAGTTATATGAAATAGTCAGTGTTAATGGTATAACCAGCTCAGATCATCTAATATTTGAATGAAGTTAATAATACAAAGGCATTAATGATAAGAAGTTGAGCAGAAAATAATCAATGTTAACGTTATTCAACATTAGTTAATATCACCGTCATGAGGCTAAGCAGGTAAAATGGTATCTTTTCTGTCATTAATTAATATCTCTAGTGTACATGTTATTTTTTTAAGATTTATTTATTTTTATTGCAAATACACAGAGAGAAGGAGAGGCAGAGAGGAAGATTTTCTGTCTGATGATTCACTCCCCAAGTGACTGCAACGGCTGGTGCTGTGCCGATCCGAAGCCAGGAGCCAGGAGCTATTCCAGGTCTCCCACAACGGTGCAGGGTCCCAAGGCTTTGGGCTGTCCTCAACTGCTTTCTCAGGCCACAAGCATGGAGCTAGATGGGAAGTGAGGCTGCTGGGATTAGAATCGGTACCCATATGGGATCCTGGTGCGTGCAAGGCAAGGACTTGTAGACCGCTAGGCCACCGTGCCGGGCCCCAGACATTATTCTTAGCAGAGTAAAATCTTGAGTCTATCAACTGAATGATGCATCTCAAAGTGCAAGTCAATTTTCTTTTCTTTTTTTTTGGATTGGATGTAAAATTCTGGTTACTGGAATATTGTCATCATAGAATCAAATATAACAAGTCTGGATAGGTTATGCCACATATTTCTATGGAAATTATATACATGGAGAAAATAATAATAAAATACCCTTAATTTTTATTACATCCATCAGACCTAGAAAAAAATGAAAATGTTTGCAAGTTAATTTTCTCTAAGTTTGCTCCTCACCTCTTTTCTTTCTCCAAAAATGAAAATTGGAGTGGACTCTAGGAAGAACAGTAGTTTAGGTAAAAGGAAATAATTAAAAATTATAGGATTTGGGAAATCAAGACAATAGCTCTTTGTGGCAGGCAATTTGATCTCTGCAATTTTTTAGCTCTGACACAAATAATTAAAATACTGACCATAATATACAATTGGCTTATTAAAAATTCTTCTTTGGGGATTTCTTTCGCACCTTGGGATTTTCTGTGCTCTTCCCACTCATCATTGCTATTCAGAAGACTCGGCTTTGGGGTGGATAATCAGTTCATTAACTGGGCTTAGGAAATGACCCTCACATCACCTTCTCTTTGGTTCTGCAAAGGTCACCATGCCAATGTGCATGCTTCACACCCAGACAGGCTAAGAGAAACATTTTAAAATCTGACATGGTTCGTGACTCAGTGACAATTCTGACCCTTCTTTGCAAAGAAAGGCTTCCTGTTAGGCACACACATTGGAGACTCTCAGAAAACGTAAACAGCAAAAAAACAAAACAAGCTGCACCTGAGAAACTGGCATATTTTGATGGACATAATAGGCAATTTTTCCATATTAGTAATAAGACAATATAAATTACAATTTAATACAATAAAATGCACTTTAAATCCACAATCTGAATTGATTTTTCACAAATATTCAAATAAAAACCCATTTGTCTTATTCTACAGGACGAATTTAATTGAAGATATCAGAAACCATAACCTGCTATATAGCTTCTCAACAGAGGAGAGCAATTGTACACATGAAAATAGTGAAATGAAAGTCAAAACGACACTACCTTCTGTACCAGGGATATCATTGTTTTGATCCACAGTGGTAAAATAAACTCAAGTTATCAAAGTTATTTAGAAAATTGGCTCTCAAACCTCAACTGCCTGCTTTTTCCTAAAATTATCTGCATAAAGTTCAAGTGTATCTTTTTCTACATTTTCTACATTTCCACAACTTGTCTTTCAATTTAAATAAATTAAACTAGGGGCAAGCACTGGGGCATAGCACACAATATGCGTGCCAGTTCTTAAACTGGCGGTTCCCTCTCCAATCTAGCTCCCTGTTGATGGCCTAGGAAGATGGTACAAAGTGGTTAAAGTTCTCGGGTCTCCGTACCCATGAAGGAGACCCCAAGGTGTGCCTGGCTCCTAGCTTCGGATTGTCTCAGCTCCAGCTGTTGCAGCTGTTTGGAATGAGGTGGACGGACCTCTGTCTCTCCTTCTCTCTGCAACTTGTAATTCTGCTTTTTAAAGAGATTTTTAAAAATATTAAAAAATAACATGTCAAAGTAATTTCCTTGATAGTCAACCTTCATAATAAAATAAAGCTACTACAAAGATGTATTAGATTTGATAAAATGGGGATGATCATTTGGCTCAGTGGTTAGGACGCTGATCCTGATGTCTGTCTCAGAGTGCTGAGTTGAGTCCTGACACTTAATTCCAACTTGCTGCTACTTTGTGTCTGGGAAGCAGCCGATTGTAACTCAAGCACATGATCCACATTTCCCACAAGGAAAACAGGGGTTAAATTGCCTTCAGGGCTGTTGGCTTCAACCTGGCACACCCTTGCTTATTACAGGCATTTGGAGAGAGAGATTTAGGATGGAAAACTCTCTTTGTCTATCTTCCAAATCAAATTCAAATAAATCAAGTTAAAATCTTTCAAATATTGATCAAATGAACTCAACAGTAGTTGAAATCATGTGGAACCAATGTCTGAATCAAAGCAAATATAGAAATTGAGATGACACTCTTAAAAATGATTGACTATCTCCATTTTGTATATTCTTGAAACATTTGGGAAACTGAAATGGAGAAGTCGAGGGAGAATGTGAAACTTCAAACATTTTTACAAAATATTTCAGATGCTAAGGCACTGTACCAGCGCTAATCCACCTTGAGACTTCATTACATGGAAGTGCTTCTTTTATTCACATCTCCTTCCCTGCTATCTCTCATCCTAGATCAAACACTATCCTGAATTTTGTATGCTATTACACCAGCGGATTGTTTGTCATGCAGTTTGTTAACAATGAACACTTCATGGGCCAGTGGATTGTCATAGTTCCTGGCTGCCAGCTTCAGAGTGGCCAAGCTCTGACTCTTGCAGGCATGTAGGGAATAAATCAGTGAGTAGAAGGTCTCTCTGTTTCTCTCTCATTCAAGTAAAATAAATAAAGCTTAATGAAAGAAAACTTTAGATATTTATCACTAAAGAATTAACATATATATGCTGCTTTTTCTAAGTTATAAACCTCTATATTAAATTTAGTATCCAATTCATCTGTTTTAGGGTTATATAAACAGGTTTAATATTAAATAAAAGATAAGTTTATAGTGATTGTTTGCTGATTGTTGTACTATTAGATTTGCATCTGTTTAATTTTCAGAAGGGTGATGGATGGCTGTTTAATTGAAAGTTACCGCACATACAGGCAAATGGTACATGCATTTTTAATCTAAAAAGGTAGATATTTATTGCAGAAATCAACAACAGCTGGAGCTTATTTCTCTGTTAGAGGGACAAGCATCCTCCTTAGCTTGTAGGTGCACACAGAAGATCCCTGACATGTCTGAACTCAGTAAAGATGTTTTGAAGTTCTCTTTGCCATTCTGTCTGCTTTTTCTAATACCCTCCTGACCTCTCATGACTGATTTGAGACTTCTTTTGTCTCTGTGTACTCACCAGGGAGAAGGAACTGGTGATAGTTTCAGGACATTCCTTGGTGCTTACTAATAGATCAGGTGAATGTTTTGTCAATTTCTTAGGGTCAGTCACACAAGGGCACTTTCCTTGCTGTTCCCTGTTGAGTATATATCTCTGCTAGACCAGAAATTGTAATCATACACCTTCTAATATGATTATATGTCATTATATCGTAGGCTGCATGCAGATAAAACAGAAGGGTTTACTGGGAGAATAAAGAAAAAGACATTTCCAAGAGAGTTCATTTTGACTTCACTATTTTGTATTTTATAAATGCAATGCCTGTTTTATCCAAAACGTTACATCTCTTTATGTACTCTACATTTAAAAATGTACTTTTAAAAATGAATACCAGGCATTTTTCTCTGATTGTATATAAAATGCTTATTCTATTTCTTAAGAAATTAAGTCTAACTCTACCAATTGAAAATGGACTTCAATGTACATTATGAAGAAAAATGAGTTTCCTGATTCATGTAGTAAAATACTACATAGGGATTTATATCATCAAAGATAATTCAAAAATGTCTAGTAACCTATTTTTGACCATACATCATTCCTATCATGATGTTGAATGAAGTAGCGTGAACATGAAAGACAAGAACAAGTGAAAAGAATGGACCTAAGATTGACTTAGTCAATAGATGCATTAGTTTCACTAGCCTACTTTATGTTGCTTAACAAATAGCCCACACATCTCGGTGTCTTAAGAACAGCAATTTGTTTCTCCAAGGGAGGGTTTAAATTCTAAGCAGTTCTACAGGACAACTCTGTTAGCAAACTGCACAGAACTGCTTTTGCTATCACTCCACAAAACAAAGAATGGAGGACCGCAAACCAATCTGAAATGCATCTCCTCAAAAGGAATATCTCACAGTTCCGTTCACACCTCTCCAGCCAATGTACACCATGTGTCTGCTTCTAACTTGGAGTGCATTGGTACAACTCCAGCCCAGAAAGAGATCAACTAAAGATAACTGTCATTGGTACCAGTTCCTGCAACACTTGACTTCACAGCTCTAATGATCAGCATACTCTTCAGATAGGTTTGGCGCTAAACAAGGCCAATGGAAAGAACAGCAGTATTACAGTAACTGTGATCCAATTCTGAAGGCCAAATTTAAATCTCAACTTTAGACAATGGTTTTTAGACAATTGCCTTCCTGTGTCTACAGATTTTTGCAATGAGACTTAGCATATCTTATTGCTAATTTTGTTTTTCCCTATGAGATCATGCAAGAGCGGCAATGCCATTGGAATGTTTTACTTTTAATGCCAATGACAATTTTGACTCATAAAAGATGCTAAAAAATTAAAGACAGGAAAAAGAGTTTGAGGATAAAAGGAGAATAATAGGAAAATAAAAGAATTTCAAGACAGCCTACCTAAAATTGATTGCATTTTCATAAGTATGCTACAATATTTTGGATTTCCCACAGTCTGTCAAGAAATTGAAATGAAAGATATTTTTAGGGTTGAGTGTTGGGTAAAATGATTAAGGTGCTGATTAGGATCCCTGCATCCCGCATTGGAGCACATTGGTTTGATCCTTGGCTATAGTTGCTAACTTGCAAACCTAGAAGGCAAAGGCTATGGCTCAAGTACTTGAATTTTTTTGGCCATGTGGGAGATCCTAATTTTAGCAAGATTTAGGCTAAAACTGTATTTCCCAGATTTTCTTCCAGCTAAATATTATCAAATGATTCAATCTTTGCTAATCAGAACAGAGAGAAAGTGACATGCATAACTTTTTAATCAGATTTTTAATGTGAATTTTGTGTCCTATTGGCCACTTTCTCCTTCTAGGTGACATTTAAACACTAACTGGAAGGTATATGGGGAAGATGGTAGAATGAGAGAGAAAGGTACTCGAAGCTGAATCTACCTACTTAGCTTGCTTCTTCATTTTGAGTGGTTACCAATAGGAAGGTATTCCAGCTGGTATTTTGCTTTGTATCACAGTTGTATCACAGTTGCTAGCTTATCTTACCTTCCAAATAAGATCTAAGTTAAATTTAAAACACACACACACACACACACACACACACACACACACACACACACAGAGTTTATTTTGATCTAGTTCTAAAATATCAACAATGCAATAAAGATATAGTCATAACAAGTGTCATTATAGATAGATTTTCAGAAAGTACAATGGAACATAGAAAACAGTGCTGCATTCATTTAAACATAAGAACTTTAGACATAGGAAAAGGTTTGTTAATTAAATGAGAGTTGCAGAGATAAGCATTTTAAGTGTTAGTGAAAATTGTAGCTATCTACTTAAAAGCATTCATAATTATTTCTAAATAAAAATAATCAGATGCTGGTGGTTTGCTTTTAATCAGCTTCTCCAATATGAAACTGAATCATTAGTTCATTCCTTTCACTGACTTGCCTTGTACACTATTAGAATGCCTTCTATCTTTTCCCAGTTTTGCCCCTTCAGTAGCAGCTGTACAATTTCATTATGGACATCATCACATTAGTAGTCCTACATGTGTCAAAATTTGCATGAAATGAACAGTCATCAGCAATTCTAATTTTCCAGGACAAGATTCTTTAAAATATTCTCAAAGCCAATGATAGATGTATGTTTTCCAATTTTAGGATCTAATTTGCTCCAACACTAGGTAGTATCATAAGGAAAGTTTATTGAGTATCTTAAAAATCAGTTTGCTTAGGCATACTAAAGAGAAGGCCTACCAAGAGAATAAAAATAGCAAATAATGTCTGTGTTCTTATTCAACAAGTCTTTGTTCCCTCTCAACCTTCAATGAAAACAAAAACAAAAGAACAAAAACTAACAACCACAGCAAAAGTAATGTAGCGAAATGTTTGAATTTTTTAAGTAGGAACATCCGGAAAACAGTCCAAATCATCAAGTGTACCTGCCTTGTAACATCACTTACAACAGTTATGTATTTATCACAACCAACATCTTCATGCTGCATTCATTTTTAGATAAACTTGAGTTCAGGGATTGGAATGACTTTAAAAGTTAATGCCCAATCTGTTATCTTTCTTCTGTGAGACTGAACGTATCTTGGGGGATTACTACCAGTTTGTGGGTTTTTTGATGTTGTTGTTGTTTGTTTTGTTCTTGGGTATTTTTTTTTTTTTATGGTTAAGAAAGTCCAGGACTCCTTCCTGATTTTGTATCACGAGTTAAAGTGGCATAATCATATAGTACAGTTAAGAATTATTTTGAGGAGTTTAAATTATATAAAAAGACTATATATTTCAGGGAAAAACACTAGTGGAGTGGTTAATCAGCATACTAATGTTGATTCTGCATGTTTTTGGAATTGACAAGAAAATTCTAATTTTTCAGCTCCTCTATTATCTGGAAAGATATTAGAGCAAATAAGTATATTCCATTATGATTGTGAGGTTAGATAATAATGACAATACAAATGCAGCTTTTTAAAGAAATAAAATAGGAATGATTTTCAGGTATTTTCTTCACCTTTTATTAAAACAAATTTTATTTTGAAACAGTCTGCCTGGCAAATTTCAATTAGGAGATAGTTTAAACAAATCATCTAATAACCAAATGCCTTTACCCTAATCATTCACTCACTCCTCTAATATATGTAACTGAGAACTGTTCATGTAAAATATTTCTGACACAGACATTCATATTTGCCTTGGAAGTGAGCAAAGGAGGTTAAGAGGATTTACAGTTGCAAAACAGCTTTTCTCTAGGCCTATTGATGCCAATGTCATGAATGAGAAGTTTACAGATCAAAGGAAGGGTACAAGCAAAACTGCATCTCCTTGTATAGCTAAAGGAAATAAATTAATGTGATAGTAGGCGTTATAAGGCTACACAGATACTCAGAAAGACGGTCTTCCAAAAATTCACAATTCTGGAGAGGAGTGAAAAGATGGCCAACCGCAGAGAGCTGGTGTAGGGTGGAGTAGGGAAAGAGGGGAACTGATCCAGCAGAGAAACAGGCCAGGGAACACAAAATTGTAGGGAGAAGAGTGGGAAGGTCACTGGAGTTCACTATAGCAAGAAGATCTACACAGCGTGAAGGAACAGCCGCAAAAAGTGGGAAAGAAAATACAGCATGCTGCGAGAAACTTGGTGAGTCGTGATCCCAGGCAGGGGGAAGGCGGCAGAGTCCCAACCATCCCAGGGAAAACAGAGGCGGCTGGAAGGATAGGCACCCACACCGACAGGGGCAACAGTCCACTGGAGGGCAGGAGACCCGAGAGGAGGCTACTGGACTGATCATAGGGGGCATCGTCCCCTGCAAAAGTGGAGGACAAGCAGGGGAGATTTCCCAGAAGCATGCCTCCCAACTGCTCAGCAGCTTTGAGAGAGTGCAGAGGGAACTGGAGCAGTGCTGTGGGACTGGGGCTCAGAAATCCCCATATCAGCTCCAAACAGTGGATCCTATTGCTGGGCTCAGCCTGAGCTCCAGAGGCTGGGCAACACTCGGCAGAACCTCACGACTTGGGCAGAAGAGCAAGCTAGTAGGGGCACGGTTGCGTGCCCCTCACAGCTCTGTGCCTCTCAGGGCTCCGCTTCCACAGTTGAGAAAGTGTAGCTGAGGAAGTAGCTTCTCTCAGGCAGAATCCCCTGGTGGGCTCAGCTGGAGAGGTCAAACCAGAGCCAGCTCTGAGGGGGAGCCCGCTCAGAAAAGTCTGCTTGCCTGGTGGCGAGAGGCGGTGTAGCGTCTCTCAGCGGATCAGCACTTCTGAGTGGGAATTCCGGAGAGCAGAGTTCGGCGCTGAGGCCTGCAGAAATTTCCAACCCAGCCCGGGGTTGGGGATTTCAAGCTTCGAGCAGCAGAGGCCCTTGCGGTGCTAACCTCAAGCCTTGAAGGAGTGTATTGGCTCTGCACTGAGGCGGAACTCCCCGCTGTGCCAGGCTTGTGATCCAGAGCCCAGGTGCGGCTCGGCAGAGTGAATCTCAGTGGGGCAATGCCTTTGCGAGGGAGCTGCAGGGGAAGGGGCCTGGCACTAGGGCTGGCCCACAAAGCCTCCTGACCCAGCTCAGGGCTGTAGATTACAAACTCTGAGCAGCAAGCAGCTGGGGACTCAGGCAGCACCCCCTGCTCTACTCAGCTGGAGCCTCAGAAGTGCTGGCGCCACCCAACAGATCTGCTGAACCAAGAAGAAGCACAGGCAAGCAGGGCCACCGCAGTGTGCTTCCCAACAAGGCTAAACATTTGTGAGGGTTAGGCTGGGTGTAGAACCGCAAGCTATACAACTACCCAGAGCAAAGACAAGGAGCCCAAGGTTACAAATTCTATCATCTACACTCCACCCCTATTGGCACACGTAGGACAACTCCAAACCAACTAGCTGCAATGGAGCCAGGTGGCAGAAATATAAACCCAGGCGCAAATGAAGCAACCCAACAACAACCCCACCATCACCTGCTGTCCCCAATAGAGTAAGAAATATAACGCTTATGCTAGCACCCCATACAGCAGCAGCTAGATCACACCTCCTACAGATTACAGCACTGAGGGCAATGGCTGTGGACAAACAAGTCAGACGCTAAAATCCCAAAACAAGAAGAAGCAAAAACACAATGAGGAGAAGTATCAGAAAAAGCAATGACCCAGAAGAAAGATCAAGCACTCCCTCCCAATACAACCAAAAACTAATCTCAATATCTGAGATGCAAGATGAAGACATAGAGGAAATACCAGATAAGGACTTTAAGAAACTAATGATGAAATTCATCGGAGACAGTGAGAAGCACTGGGAAGAGTCCAAGGTATTCGAAAACCATGTCACTGCAGAAATAAATCAAGTCAAAAAGGGAATCCTCGATATAGAACACAAAATTGAAAGCCTAACAAAAAGAATGAACACAGCAGAGGACAGAATATCAGAATTGGAAGACAATCAGAATGAAAGGCAGCAGCTCATCAAACAGTTGGAGACAAATCTAGAGAAAGCCAATAGGTCCATACAGGAAATGAAAGACAACCTCAAGAAATCAAATATTAGAATAATAGGCCTTCCCGAAGGAGTGGAAAAGGAGACAGGCTTGCAACGGGTGCTCAATGAGATAATACAGGAGAACTTTCAGAACACCGGAAATATAAATCCAGCACAAATCCAGGAAGGACAAAGAACCCCCAGCAGATTAGATCCAAACAGATCCTCACCCAGACATGTGGTCCTCAAGCTACCTTCAAGTGAATACAAGGAAACTATTCTAAGTAAGAAAAAAGGATAAGATTACTTTCAGAGGAAGGCAAATCAGAATCACAGCTGACCTATCAGAAGAAACGCTCCAAGCAAGGAGAGAATGGGGTAAAACCTATCACATCCTGAAACAAAACAATTGCCAACCAAGAATAATGTAGCCAGCAAAGCTCTCATTTGTATTTGAGAATGAAATCAAATACTTTAACAGTAAACAGAAACTCGAAGAATACATCAACACAAAACCAGCTCTGGAAAATCTCCTCAGGAAGGTGCTAAACCCTGAAAGAAAAAATGAAAACCAAAATCAAAGATGGCAAATGGGAAGACCTACCCACTAAAATCCATACAAGGAAAGTCAACCAATCAGAAACTCTAATAGTCACAAATACACACTTGCACACTTACACACACTCGTGGAAGCCCAAAACCAATTCCTCTCAATATTATCTCTAAACACAAATGGCCTAAACTCACCAATCAAAAGGCATAGATTAACGGAATGGATCATCAAACAGCACCCAACTATATGTTGCCTACAAGAGACATATCTAACCAGAAAAGCCTCTAGGAAATTTAAACTGAAGGGATGGAAAAAGACATTTCATGCCAATGGACGAGAAAAAAAGGCTGGTGTAGCTGTCCTAATCTCAGATGACCTAGACTTCAAGCTGACAGACATCAAAAAGGACAGAGAAGGACATTATGTATTGGTGAAGGGATTGATCCATCAAGAAGTAATTACAATCATGAACATATATGCACCTAATTCCAATGCACCTAGCTACGTGAAGCAATTACTTACAAACTTAAGGGGAGACATAGATATACACACAATAATAGTGGGCGATCTTAACACTCCGCTAACAACTATAGACAGATCGACAAAAGAAAAACTCAACAAAGAAACAACAGAGCTAATACAAACTTTAGAACAACTAGACTTGGTAGACATCTATAGAACTTTTTATCCTAAGACCACAGATTATACATTTTTTTTCAGCAGTGCATTGCACCTTCTTCAGGATCGACCACATGATAGGACACAAAGCAAATCTAAATAATTTCAAAAAGATAGGAATCATACCATGTACCCTCTCAGACCACCACGGAATGAAGCTGGAAATCAGCAATTCAAAATGCCCAAGGAAATACAGAGACTCTTGGAGGTTGAACACTATGCTATTAAACGAACAATGGGTCAGGGAAGAAATTAAAGATGAGATAAAAAAATTTATGGAAACCAATGAAAACTCTGACACAACATTTTAAAACTTGTGGGACACTGCCAAAGCAGTGCTATGGGTTAAATTCATCGCAATTGGAGCTCATGTCAAGGCCCAAGAGAGGTGCCAAATACAGGAACTAACCACACACCTCCAGGAATTGGAAAAGCAGCAGCAGATGAGTCCCACACACAACAGGTAACAAGAAATTATCAAAACAAGGGAGGAAATCAATCAGATAGGAATAAAAAAAAATACACAAAATCAATGAATCCAAAAGCTGATTTTTTGAAAAGATAAACAAACTGGACACCCCACTGGCCCAACTGACAAAGAAAAAACAAGAGAAAGCAAGAATTAACAGCATCAAAGATGAAAAAGGCAACATAACAACAGACATTACAACCATTAAGAACATAATTAGAAATTACTACAAAGCACTATACTCCAACAAATCAGAAGACCACCAAGAAATGGAAAAGTTCTTAAACTCACACCACCTGCCAAAACTTAGCCCAGAGGCAAAAAACGAACTGAACAAACCCATAACTGAAAAGGGGATTGAATCAGTGATTAAAGATCTCCCGACAGGGCCCAGTGGCATGGCCTAGTGCCTAAAGTCCTCCCCTTGAAAGCCCCGGGATCCCATATGGGCGCCAGTTGTAATCCCGGCAGCTCCACTTCCCATCCAGCTCCCTGCTTGTGGCCTGGGAAAGCAGTCGAGGATGGCCCAATGCATTGGAACCCTGCACCCACGTGGGAGACCCGGAAGAGGTTCCAGGTTCCCGGCTTTGGATTGGCACGCATCGACCGTTGCGGCTCACTTGGGGAATGAATCATCAGACGGAAGATCTTCCTCTCTGTCTCTCCTCCTCTGTGTATATCTGGCTGTAATAAAATGAATAAATTAAAAAAACAAAAAACAAAAAACAAAAAAGATCTCCCAACAAAGAAAAGCCCAGGCCCAGACGGCTTCAGTACAGAATTCTACAAATCATTCTGAACAGAACTAACCCCAATCCTCTACAAACTCTTCAAAACAATAGAAAAGGAAGTAACCCTTCCAAACTCATTCTATGAAGCCAACATTACCTTAATCCCCAAACCGGACAGAGATCCTACAGAGAAGGAAAACTACAGACCTATCTCTCTGATGAACATTGATGCTAAGATACTCAACAAAATCCTAGCCAATAGAATTCAAAAAATCATCCGACAGATCATTCATCCAGATCAAGTAGGATTCATCCCTGGAATGCAGGGGTGGTTCAACATAAGGAAATCCATAAATGTGATACACCACATCCAAAAACTGAAAAACAAGAATCACATGATAGTATCAATAGATGCAGAAAAAGATTTCGACAAAATCCAGCACAACTTCCTGCTAAAGACCCTAACCAAGGTAGGCATAGATGGAAAAATCCACAACAGAATTAAAGCCATATATGAAAAACCCAATGCCAGCATCATACTGAATGGAGAAAAGCTGGAACCCTTCCCACTGAGATCTGGAACAAGACAGGGATGTCCACTTTCTCCACTACTATTCAACATAGTTCTAGAGGTACTCGCTGAGGCCATAAGACAAGAAAAAGAAATCAAAGGAAACCGAATGGGAAATGAAGAAGTCAAGCTTTCACTATATGCAGATGACATGATTCTTTATATGGAAGAGCCAAGAGGCTCAACACAGGGACTGCTAGAACTTATATGAGAGTTCGGTAGAGTGGCAGGGTACAAAATTAATGAACAAAAATCAACAGCCATAGTGTATGCTAACAGCCCCAAGTTGGGAAAAGATCTAATCAGCAAGATACCATTGAAAATAACAGAGAAAAGCATGCAGTATCTGGGAATAAACCTAACCAAAAATGTAGGAGACCTATTTGAGGAAAACTACAAACTACTCAAAAAAGAAATTGAACAAGACCTCAAAAGATGGAGTAACATCCCATGCTCCTGGATAGATAAAATCAATATCATTAAAATGTCTATATTGCCAAAAGCAATATATACATTCAACACCATTCCAATCAAATTGCCAAAAACATTCTTCACGGAACTGGAAACAATAATCCAAAGGTTCATCTGGAAACACAAAAAATCACGGATAGCTAGAACCATCCTGAAGAACAGGAAGTTAGCAGGGGGAATCACAGTCCCGGACCTCTGGACATACTATAGGGCAGTGGTTATCAAAACAGCCTGGTACTGGCACAAAGATAGAGAGGAAGATCAATGGAGCAGAATAGAAACACCAAAAGGAAACCAACACAGATACAGTCAAATAATCTTTTACAAAAGGACAAACGACAATCCAGGCAAATGGGAAGGTCTGTTCAATAAATGCTGTTGGGACAACTGGTTAATAGCCTGTAGAAACAAAAATATAGACCCACATCTCTCACAATATACTAAGATCAAATCTAAATGGATAAAACATCTAAACCTGCATCCAGAAACCTTCAAACTTTTGGAAGAAAATGTTGGAAATACTCTGCAAGATCTAGGGGTAGGTCCCTACTTTCTAAGAAGGACACCAAAAGCAATAGAAATCAAGACCATGATAAACAAATGGGATCTCATCAAACTAAGAAGCTTCTGCACAGCAAAGGAAACAATCAACAAAGTAAAAAAGCAGCCCACAGAATGGGAGAAGATTTCGCGCACTATATAGGTGATAGAGGGCTAATCTCCAGAGTATACAAAGAACTACAAAACAACCAAAACACCAAAATAAACAAGCCACTCAAGAAATGGGCATGGGAAATGGGCAAACACTTCACAAAGGAACAATCCCAAATAGCAAATAAACATATGAAAAAATGCTCAAGTTCCCTGGCAATAAGGGAAATCCAAATTAAAACATCAATGAGGTACCACCTAACACCAGTAAGAGTGGCCCACATAAATAAAAGCACCAACAACACTTGTTGGCGAGGTTGCGGGGAAAAGGGAACCCTACTCCACTGCTGGTGGGGCTGCAGGCTGGTACAGCCTCTATGGAAATCAGTATGGAGAATATTCAAACAACTCAAAATCGACATACCGTACGACCCAGCTATAGCACTCCTAGGAATATATCCACAATGTCTGTTTTACGAGAAACCAACATGCACTCCTATGCTCATAGCAGCACAATCAGTAATTGCAAAAACATGGAAACAACCAAAATTCCCATCAGCAGAGAATTGGATAAGAAAGCTATGGTTCAGTTTTCCGCTGCAAGCATAAAGCTGAAGTGGTTGATTCATCAACTGGACAAGGGGAAACCCTAAGACGGACTATCAGTGGACTCTGCACCAGCCTCATCATACCTGGACTGTTGCTGATGATATGTTGGTGCTTCTAATTGATCGAGGTGACGCTCTGCTGGCTCTGCCTACAAACCTGAGAGGGCCTCCCTAAGAGGCGGTTGAACTTGAACTGGACAAGTGGGATGCTGGACTCTGTATAGTGTAAACTTTTAATTAGGGAATCTCAACGGAACTTGAGCCGTGGTTATGCATCAAGGTGAAGGAATTCATGATGGGGGAAGGGTTTGGGGTGAAGGGGGGGGAATCCCAGTACCTATGAAATTGTGTCATGTAATGCAATGTAATTAATGAATAAATGAATATTTAAAAAAAAAAAAAAAGAAAGCTATGGTTCATCAACTCCATGGAATACTACTCAGCTATTAAAAAAAAAACAAATTGCAGTTCTTTGTGGCCAAATGGGCCAAACTGGAAACCATAATGCTAAGGGAAATGAACCAATCCCAAAAGGTTAGATACCACATGTTTGCCTTAATTTAAGATGATATGATGTTAAGCATAACATGTTATGTTATGGATGTTATGTCATATGTCGTATATAAACTAAAATTGAACTGTGAATGGGCGGTCAGAGAAAGTGTTTAAGAAATCGCATTTATTTTTAACATGTTGACTGCCCAATAACATGTCAATTAATTCCATAACGATGTTCATTGTTGCAGATGGTATGTTAGTGCTTTTATTTGACCGGGATGATACTCTGCTGTCTCTGCCCTCAGACCAGAGAGGGTCTACCCAATAAGTAGTTGGACTTGACTGGACTATAAGATGTTGGACTCTATGCTTGGCATATACTTGCAAAGAGGGAATTTCAAGTGAACTTGAACTATGGTTATGCAGCGGAGTGGAGGAACCTACCATGGGGGGAGGGTGGGGGGAGAATCCCAGATTCTACATAATTACAACACAATGTAATTAATGAATAAATTTAATAAAAAAAACAAAAATTCACAATTCCTAGTCCTTGCAATCTATGAATATGCTATGTGACAACGGGAGTTTGTAAATGTAATTGGGGAACTTTAAATAAGAAACTGTCCTGGATCTGGCACCATGGCTTGGTGAGTAAAATCCTTGCCTTGCATGTGCTAGGATCCCATTCGGGCACCAGTTTGTGTTCCAGCTGCTCAACCTCCCATCCTGCTCTCTGCTTGAGCTTGGGAAGGCAGTATAGGACAGCCTAAAGCAGGGTTGGACTAAGCCAGGGAACCAAGTAATTGGAAGTGAGCACAAGGAACGATGCTCAAAGTAAGAGATGAGATGTGATGACAAAACAAGGTCTTTGAAAAGTGGAAAAGGGCCCACATCCCAAAGAATGGCAGAAAAAGGGATTGACCCCTATAAAATTCCAATAGCAAAGTAGACACTGCGAGTTTAGACTGTGATGTTCATATTTGTTTTCTAAACTTTCAGCTCTCAAATAAAATACCTCTTTTGCTTCCATTACTAAATTTGCAATAAATTGTTACAGCAGAAATAGAAAACTGGTAATCTACAGCAGGGGCTGTGTTTTCTTGTGATAAAGTCAACTTTTTTTTAACATGGAATCATTTAAAATTTCTATGTGTTGTAGACAATGCTTGCTTCTTTCCTACTGCTTGAACATAAAGTCTTCATCACATTCTTAATAAGTAGGCACAGTGTTCTCTATGCACATATACCTTGTTGGGAAAGCATTAAAGCATTTGATTGAAGCAGTTTTATATGTAAGAGGAAAAGGTTGCATTGTTAAATTGCAAGCGTACTAGAAAATCATTAGCCACATCTGTAAAGAGTATAGAAATTTGCCCAGGAAAGCAAGATGCACAAACATCCAGGGAAAGGTTTGTCTAGCATGGTTTGAAAGACTTGAGTGAGGAAATTGAGATAAATGGGCCAGTCTCAATGAAACATCAACTTCTCTCTGAAAAGACAAAAAAAAGTGATTAAAGAAAATCTAGCTCAGTAATAATATGAGCTATCTCCTGAAGTTATCAATATAAAATTTTTCATATTAGAAAGAGGAGATCTACTTTCTTGCTTACACAAATTACTATTGATTATAGTTTAATTATAATTCTCTTCTTCATTATTGCAGTAATCTCAGTTCCATTATTTGGAGAGAAGTAGATAATTTTTTTTACTTCTTTTTATCATTATCATGTTATGATATAGTTCCATAGACCCTGGGTTTTCCCCTATTGCCTCCCCAATTATCTCCCCTCTGATTGAGTTCCTAAATATCATTACAATAGTATAGTTCTTCATACACAGTCATATGAACATCATTGCTGGCATCGACAATAGCAGAGAGTCCAGCATCTTATTGTTAAGATATAATAAACAGTTTCATTGGGAGTCCATCTTTGTCTGGAAGTAGAGATACCTACTGTATTGTAACACATTTGAATACGATAGTCTCCATTCCACCATTATTATTCATCCCCTTAAATAAAAAGCCACAAAGCAAAATCAGCAACAGGAAGAAAAAAATAATTTGACAACCCCATGAAGTTAGATAACATGCTACTGAAAGACTAATGGGTCACTGAAGAAATGTAAAGCAAAATCAAGAACGTTCTCAAAGAATATGATGCTACTGTATGATCTATGAGTCACTGAAGAATTTAATCAGAAGAAAGTGTTTTGTGGAGCTGAATCTAACCAAAAAAAATCAAAATCCATGAGACACAGTTTCTGTTGATCTTTGTTGGTGAATGTGTCTCCCTGTAGGCAACAAATACATGGGTTTTGTCATTCAATCCAGTCTACTAATCTATGATGTTTGATTGATGAGTTTAAGCCCTTTACATTCAGGGTTAATACGAATGGGTGGTAATTTGGTCCTGTCCTTTTAGCAACAGGTTGTTCATTGATTTAGTCTTCTGTTGTCATTTTACTGGGATGTTCTTCACATTTGCCTTTAGTTTTGGTGAGTGCTATTGCTTTTCTCTGTCAAGAGAACACCTTAAGTATCATTTGTAGGGCAGGTTTAAAAGAGTCATATTCTTTTAACTTTCCGTGACTGTGGAAGAATTTAATTTCATTTTCAAATACAAAGGAAAGCTTTGCTGGGTATGTTATCCTGGACCTACAATTTTTTGCTTTTAGAATTTGGAATATGTCACTGCATTCTCTTCTGGCTTTTAGTTTCGTGTGAGAGGTCTTCTGTGAGTTTAATTGGCATTCTTTTATATGTCAGTTGATTTTTTTCATGTGCACATTTAAGGTTCTTTTCCTTATGTTCGATTGAAGAGAGCCTGATTATCATGTACCGTGGTGAGGTTTGCTTTTGGTCAAGTCTGTTGGGAGTTCTGTGCCCAATCTGAATGTTGTTTCCCAATTCTTTCTCTAGATGAAAAAAAATCTTCCTTCATTATTTCATTATATATGTTTGTAAATCCAACTTCTGTTTCTGCACCTTCTGGGACTCCCATAAATCTTACATTTGGTCTTTTTTTATTTTATTAATTATATTGCATTATGTGACAGTTTCATATGCTCTGAGAATCCCCCAGCCCCTCCCCATGTCCTTCCCCCAAGGTGGATTCTTCCACCTTGTTGCAATATTACAGTTCAAATTCAATCAAGATTTTTTCTTTGTAAACATATACCAAGTATAGAGTCCAGCATTTGGTCTTTTAACAGTGTGTTTCAATTCTTAAATACTATTTTTAAGCCTGATCCAGCTCATCTTCCAGCTTTTTGCTTGTTTCCCCCTGGTGACAGGAAATATCTTCCAATTTTGAGATTCCTTCTCCTGCCTCCTTCATTCTATTTTGGAGATTCTCCATTGTAATTTTAATTTGCTGCTCTGTGCTCTTCTTTTCTGATATATCAACTTTCTTTTGATTCATTTCCTATGTGACATATTCCTAAAATTCCTTGAATGCCTGCTTTATGTGCTTCCCATTGTTGATAAGAAGTTTTATAACAAGTCTTTTGAATTATGTATTCACCATTTTCTTAATGTCTTCCTCAGTTAACTCTGAGGTTTGAAAAAGGGTTTTGTTCCTTTGCAGGGGAGTCATCGGCAATATTCATTGTGCCTGTGTCTCTTCCTTTGCTCATTGTCATTGTATTTCTACTTATCAGATTCTTCTCCTTGAGGCAGGTTTTTAAGCTCTGTCACCCATAGGTCTATAGTTCAATTTTGCTTATTGCAGTTGGAACACAGCTCTTTGTTGCAACCAACTGTGCTACTCCCTTCAGCGAGTTCCAGGTCTTGGTTCTGCTGTTAGATTTCCACCATGGTCTACATAGCCACAGCTCCTGGCTTACCAATCTCCACCACCTGTGATATCATGCTGAGGTTACATGATTGTCTATGCATCCTTTCTCCTACTTCCGGTTGGAGCGGGTCCCAGGATTAGGGAGACACCAGGTGTCCTACATAGCTAGGTTGTTGGTGGTGCAATCTTGCCAGCACCTGTTGGCCGTTAGGTCTAGGGGCCACATGGACCTATTTTGACCAGTACAATGCCACAGTCGGTATAATTATCCTGTGGGTCCAGTGCAGTGCACTGAGCTCAGCGAGTTCTCTCCCAGCTCAGTGCATTCACAGCTTACTGTTGTCCCTGCAGTCTTTGTCACAGCTTAAGAAATAGCACCTGATGTGCCACTATTAGAGTTTTTGATCTGCTAGCTGTCAAGTCTGAGAGCTACCCGAACCCGTCTTGGGTGCAACCTATAAGATGCCATGTTGTTGCAGTTCACTGTGCCAGAAAAGTGTTCACACCCAGCTCAGTGTAAGCACAGTCCTGCCCCATAACCCTTGTCTCATTAAACAAAATGGCGCCTGATATTGCTCTAGAGGGCACATCGGGTTGTGAAATCCTCCCTGTTCCTGCACTTCCCAACTGGGTTCTGCTACTCTGTCTCTGCTCCTGGTCAAATGAAACAGACCAGCAGGAGTGGCAGTTCTTTGTCTGAGTTCACCTCCTGAGCTCCCCTGCTGAAAGTCCCTTCCCACCTGCTTGCTGTTGTAGTTCTGCTGCTGGTGCAATTCATATCACTTTTTGCTGAAAGCCACTGGAGTATTGCTCACTGCAACACCACATCATTGTGTCCACTGTTTTCCTGTGTCTGTCAGTCTCCAGGTACCCCTCTGCTGTTGTTCTGTCCTCTCCTATTTCCTTGAATGTTCCCTCTTCGCTTCACACTAGCTAATATTTCTCCATCTGTTTAAACATGTCCTTACTTTATTTCACCATCTTGATTCCTGATACTTAAAAAAACTATCTTTATTTTGTATCAAATTGAAGTTTATCTAATTCACATGATAATTCATCATTGTCTACATTTATTCTATGAATTTATGAAATAAACTCTTTCTTGTGGGAGCAATGAACAACTCTGCACAAACTGAAAATTGCCATCAATTTTTTATGAAGTTTTTGAGGCTAGTAATGCTGTGTTAACCACATTTAAGTATATGATTTTGGTTGTCAAATGTGAGATAATAAGTAGTAAAGATTTGGGAATAGGTAACAAAAGTAGAAATAAATCTTGAAAAAGTCTTTGTATGCAGTTTAAACTTCGGTCTTTTTGGCACACTTAGACGCAATTTCGCACTGCCAGAATTCCGGAGGAGACATAACACATGAGAAAAGAAATACTTATATGATTAACATACGTTGTTTTTGTTTTTAAGGTATATAGCAGCAACAGAGACAAAAACATTAGTGAAGCAAGAACTTGTTGATTGTCACTGTGCCCTAGACATTGTTTTATCCTTGGAGTAGACTTTAAGAGATACAGCATATGACCAATGATATTGCCATGTAGTCATAGAGTGTAGTTAATTGAACTTTGATCCACTATTTGTATTGTGTACTAAGCATAAACATATTAAATGATGCAATAGAAAACAATATCATATTTTGCCTTGTGAAGAGAATTCCTGCTCAGTATTAGAGATTACTTCATTTCATTGACTGAGATGGACAATTTACCTAAGGCAAGACCAAAGGAATCACTTTTACAAAGGTTTGATATGCAATCAAAGCTAGCTGAAATACAAAACAACATTCAATAAGCATTCATGAGTCTGCCCTAGTGAGATGATAAGGTCAAGCCTACTCCTGAGAAACTGGGAAAAAGAGTGTGACCACAGGAATAAAAGTCTTATAACATAGCCACATCTAGAAAAGCAAAAAAGAAAGATCACCTGGCAAGATAGAAGTTTAGTTGTGAGCGTCATCATTTCAATACATTCCAATTAAATTCAACATGTTATGTGCAGTGCAATAGTATGCATTCATTAACTTATCTTTTGATAAACCCACCAAAATTTATCTGAGGAATCATCTCTTCTCTGCCTTAAACATGCTTCTCCTGTGTCCCAGGATTGGAAGCATACTTAGTTATCTTTGTATCACATTTCCTTCATGACTGATTAAAGATGATCAAGTGGCCCAGTCACACAGTGAGACATACACATACAGAGATTCTCCCCTGTTGTGAGTAATATCTGAAAATGATAAAGAACAAATCTAATGTTGCTGGCACCTACCTTGTTACTTTGAATAAAAATAACTTGGAGGTGAACCAAGAAATACAAGGAATCACAGAGCTGATGGGCAATATTTAAAATCCTGAAATATAATCAAAGTCAGTACTTATGCTGAAGTTTCAATTTTAAGAAACAGTGAAATTTCTTTTGTTCAGTCATTTGAATGGGAAATGTAATTTACTTATATAGTCAAGCAAAAATAACCTGTTTTAAGAAAGACTCACTTATTCATTTGAAAGTTAATTACAAAGAGTTGGGAGAGAGAGAGAGGTTCTCCATTCACTGGTTTACTCCCCAAATGTCTGCAAGGCTGAGATTGGATTGTTCAAAGCCAGAGACTGAAGCTTCTTTCTTCCCTCCCAAGCAGGTTCAAGGACCCAAGCTCTAGATTCATCCACTGCTGTTCGCTCAAGCCATAAGCAGGGAGTTAGATTGGAAGTAGAGTAGTCAGGACACAAACCCGTGCCAATATGGGATGCTCATATCATAGGCATGTTTTAACCATTATACCATAATGCCTGCCCTACAAAAGAAAAAAATCCTCATATTATGTATTTTGTATTTAAAAATATGTTTCAAAAATATAATTAATCTGTAATACTGGCACCTTTTATGGGTACTGTGCAATATTCTAATACATGAATACAGTGTTAGTTGAAAAAATAAGATGAACATCATTTCCATTTCCTCATCTTTTTTTGCTTGGAACCTAGTAGCTCCTCTCTTCCAGTTCTTTATACATTACTGTCAGTTGAAGTGGCTCAACTGTGTTATATTACCTATTTCATAAGACAATTGGCATAAGAGTGCCACTCTAATATGTAGTTTGTATAGACATGTAGAAATTTCATCTAATCTTCAAATTTATCAGGAAATTGGTTTATTAATTTTAAAAATGAAGAAAATCAGATATAGACAGTTATATCTCAGTGTTCTATTTAATAACTGACTTTCAGTGTATAATCTAGTTAAGTGGCAAATAGTCATAATTATAAAATTATATTTAGCCTTTAGTGATGAAAATGTGTAAAAGTATTATCATGGTACTTTAAAACATCAATGGAATTCAAAGATAAGTTTGGCTCAAAAGTGGAAAATTGCACGTTTTGTTACAAAAAATTCATTTTCCATGAAGTTTTTAAAGCATCTCCAATTAATTTATGTTCCTTAATTATAAGGGTTATGAATTCTTAAGATTGAAAAATAAAAATACTATGTACCAAAAATCAGCCCAAATAACAGATTATAAAGAAACCGGACATTGTTTCTAGATACAGAAGTCAGACATACTTACAAGAATTTACTTTCTAGCCAGCAAAGCATGTATATTGAATCAGATAATCATCTGTTCAAAGGTGGAGAATATGAGGCCCATGGACCTTTTAAGGTTGTTGAATTTGTCCGGGTGCTGCCAAATCAGCAAGATTGAACTTGAAACTCAGTTAAGTGTATGAGCTTTCTTCATAGAAACAGAAATTTATACAGTGAATCATAATACTAATGTGAATTTTGAGAGACAAGCAAGGATTGTCTTTTATCCATAATGTGATTTGGCACTTACAATTATATGAAGGGACAATTTTATATATATATACACACAAATATATATATATACATATATATATGACTTTCAAATATATATATATACATATATACATATATATATGTATATATATACATACATATATATACATATATATATATGACTTATATATGACTTTCTGTCAAATGCCTGTGACTCACCCGGCTGAGTTGTAGAAGACAATCAGTACCTGGCAGGTTGAGAGCATATTCATTTCAAGTGTGTTAACACCCTGGTGGAACTACAGTAATCCAGTGGTGGTGAAACCAGATGAAATAAGATTTCTTGTGAGGCTGATGCCCCCATTATTTACTATGATGTTGTTGACTTTTCTGTCAATTCAAAGGGTGAGCTAACACAACGTTCAGCTACACCTCCATCATCTACAATCACATGCTGAATACAATGAATTGGCAAGCCAAATGCATATGTGTAAAATCAATGATTTGCATTAAAATTTGGAATCACAGCAATCCACATTCACTACACCTGGCTATGAGAGACGTGGTCCAAAGATGAATTCAGTAGTATGCTAGATAAGACAGAGCAACTGAAGCTTCATGCAGGAGGAGCAGTTGTGAAAGAGCACATGGTGCCCACTAGGGAGCTCCCATCATGGAGCTGTTAGAACTAGACAAAATAAACTGTCTCAGTGTATTTGTATGCCCTGGAGAATCATCTCAGATTGTTGTTATTGACAGCATTTAAAGCAATACTGAAAAAAAATTGAAGCATTTTACAGATTTCTAATTTTTGTGACTTGTGACAAGACAATGGATATAATAAATATTACCCAACTGGACATTTTGTTCATATGATAACTGCAGCTTTTGACACATGAGTGGAACTTCTGTCATTGGAAACTGCTTCGAACTACAAGAAGTGAGGACTTGTTTGGGAGGCTTATGAAAACATGAGCTAAGGTATGTTAAGTGACCTTACGACAGATGGAACTCCAGTCATGGCTGTTTTACATAAGGGGATTTGGCAACAAACTCTAACCTCTCTGCCTTGATCCAAGTGCTTTACATGCCATAGTATCTTACAACCAGAAAGTCCCAGTGTCACTGCAGCTCAGCAAAGTGATGTCAACTTTTTGTCAAAAGCAGAGGGTTTAGCAGTGTACAGTTAAGAAGTTACTGAAGGATTTGACTCTGAAGTGATCTTGTTTGGCATTGCTTAAGTGCGATGGCCAAGTTGTGGAAAAATGCTTGTGACATTTTTATAAAATGCAGGTCAAGCAATTCATGCAGATGAAGAACAAACCTGGCAGGGAAATGAGCTATAACTAGTGGCTAAGTGATCTTGCATTCCTACTGGACAGTATGTGCCTTTCAGAGCTGAACTTCAAGCACTAAGGCTGCAGTTAATTTCTCAGCTCCCTGTTTGCAAATATGAGATCAGCTGAAGCTGAATTAAGTCTGTAGAAATTGCAACTTGAGTGAAAAAACACAGTGTATTTCATCACTCTGTGGGATAGAATCTTCCATGGCACTTGAGTATGCTGATAAATTTGGGAAATTAATTGAGACATTTAGTGAAGCAATCAAAGATGTAAAATGTAAACAAATGAAATTAAACATCTCTGCTATACCATTCAATGTGGAACCAACTGATATTCCTGATAATCTACCACACATAATCATTCCACTGCAAACTAATGATGAGCTGCAAGCTAGGTACACCAGCTTCCCACTGTTTGAATTCTATAAACGTTCCACAAGAATCATGAAACTCCCTCTTTGAGCAGACATTCATTCAAATACACATTTGTGTTTGGAACAACTTAGTGCTGTGAACTGTTTCTTAAAAACTTCACACTGTAAAAAGTTGACTGCTCCAAAATGACAGACACAAATTTGGAAAAGCAGCTCTGACAAACAACATCAATATCTTTCAATATCATATGCTTCATGAAACAGGACTTTCAGCTATTATAGTTAAGGTTTCTTCTTAAGGTGAAAAATTCACTTAGCACACATACGATGTTATTAATATCCAAATGACACTTGGCAGAAAAGTTTCCCCACCACGGGCAAATGTGTAAGCTCTCTCAGACTGACCATGTTGAAAATCACTGAGAACAAGGTTCTAGAACAATGATAATTTCCATCCACATCTTTGGCTAGCTATGGCTTATCAGTGAGTGTTCATCCAACACATCCTTCATGGTTAGACACGCTTATATTGAAGCATTTCTTCACAGGTGTATCATTTAGACTACTGGGCTACTCAAGGTTTAGCATGGATTCAGAGAATATTACAGATATTCCATTAAACCACATATTTAAATAAAAACTTTAGTCACCACAAATTCAATTACTAAAAAAAAAGGATCACATATTTGAAAATTTGGACATCTAAAGTGTGATATAATTACCATTTCATGACAGCCAAGAGAATTTATTATGTATTGCTGTTTTCCAAGCCAACATTGTCCTTCTTTCTCTGCTTTCCAAGCAAAAGTGTTTTAAAAACTAAGCCTCTAATTCTTAAATTGGCTATTATCTGCAAAAAAAAAGCACCAGATTTTGGGAATTTGAAAAGTGACTATATATTTATAAATTAATATAATTAGAGAAAGATAAAATTAAGTAATACATAGGGAAACTTCTGTGTGCATGTGCATTTTATTTAGTAAAGATGAAGAAGTAGAGGTTCATTTTATCCTGGAAACTTGCAGTAGGAGCCACCAACATACCTCAGATGGGCTTAGATTATTTTCTTGAGGAGGAAATATTTTTATGCTTAGAGAAAGTATTGATAGGTATTAGCTTTGCTGAAACAGAGTGTAATCTTTATCTTTGTTCTTTGCAACAACCATTAACATTTACTGAGAACTCAGAGTCAGTATTGTAAATTAAATCATGTATTGATTCACTCAATCTTTGGAGGTGACTTTATAAACCAAGCATCAATATTCTTCTAATTTTTACAGATGAGAAAACTGGGGTAGTTGAGTGCCTTAAGTGCTTAACTCAAATCTATACCAAACCAGACAAAATCAATGTCAAAAACAAAAGTACAGGTGCCTACTAAAAATGAATTAAGTGGGTGGGATCCAGAGACTTTCTTTGTTTTTTAATGATTTATTAATTTTATTGCAAACTCAGATATCCAGAGAGGAGGAGAGACAGAGAGGAAGAGCTTCCGTCAGCTGATTCACTTCCCAAGTGACTGCAATGGCCAGAGCTGAGCTGATTCAAAGCCAGGAGCCCAGCGTCTCTTCTGTGTCTTCTATGTAGTTACAGGGTCCCAAAACTTTGGCCCATCCTCCACTGCTTTCCCAGGCCACTAGCAGGGATCTGGATGGGAAGCAGTGACACTGGGATTAGAACTGATGCCCATAAGAGATCCCAGAGCATTCAAGGCAAGGACATCAACCACTAGTCTACCGTGGCTGGCCTGAGACTTTCTTATTAATGTCCCTTCTAGCTAGTTTTTTTAAAAAAATCTTTCCACTGTGTTTAAACTGCATAAACATTTAAAGAGCCTAATGACACTACAAACCTTCCAACTACAACTCATTTTTACCTATCCTTCTGCCTTTCTTATTTTGTTTTTAAATTTTGCAGTGACACACTATGAACTTACTTTATAATCACGAATTTAATCCTCCACAAAACAAATAATTCAAGAAGTGTAACTAGAAAGACCAGCATTTCTCAGGGATATAGAAAAAAGCTGCAAAAATAATTTAATATGAATATGCCAATTTCACTAATGCATTTTTTTTATATGAGCGAAAACATACTGAGAGAAAACATATGACATTTGTCTTTTTTGGATGGCTTATTTTACTAAGCATAATGGTCTTCAAATTGGATTCATTTTGATTTGAAAAAGATCAAAATAATCGCAAACAAACTATCAAGCATGTGTTCTTTGCCAAACCTAGGGCAAAGAATGACCCTAAGACTCATATGGAAACATTGGAGATATTCAAAAACTAAAGTAATCTTACACAATGAAAACAAAGTTAGAGGCAACACAATATCAAAATTCAAGCTATATTTCAGAGTAGTTATGGTCTAAAAGGCCTACTCCTGAGGAAAAATAGACTTGTGAACCTATGGAACAGATGAAGAACTCCAGAAATTAATGCATGCACTAACTACCAACTTGTCTTTGACGAACATGCTAGAATCATTCTCTGGAGAAAAGAGGGTTTCCTTAACCGATGGTGTTGGGGAAATTGGATCTCTACAGGCAGAAGTATTACACAAAATGTGTAGCTCACATACCATACAAAAATCAAATCACAATGGATCAAGTTTCTAAACCTAAGATCTTGAAACATCAGATTACTAGAGAAAAACGCAGCAAAGTACTGCAAGACATCTAAATATTCAGACTTTTTAGCTAAAACCCTGGTGTTGTAGGTATAGGAATTCCCCCTCCTTCTGCCCTTCTTTTCTTCCCATTCTCTCATCCCCACCATTTCCCCCTGTATTATTACAATAGCATAGTCCTTCAGCAGTAGTTACAAGTCCGACATTCTGTTATCTAAGTGTAGGTATAGGCAATGGTAGAAAATCCAGTACAAAATCATTAAGTTACATTTAACAGTCTCATTGGGAGTCCTCCTCTTATTCAGGAGTAGAGATGCATACTACATTGTATCTTCAATTCCTGGTACACTACTCTCCATTATACAGTCCATCTATGAGAATATACATATATACTTGTTTATCTAAATATCAATTTGTTTTATATTGATATGAAATCTGTCTTATATTAGGTACCATTTTTAGTATGATGGCAAAGTCACTGGGGAGTAACAGCAAGATGCACATGTTTAGGCCAGGGACAACTCATATCTGGCTCTCCAAGGGTTTCACAGGCAAGTTGACACCATGAATACATTTCACTAGTCCAATCAGGAAAAGAAAACTGACTTGGCATCTCATGGATTCCATCCAAAACAGGTTCAGGTTGCCCTCTCCTAGCTCCTAGCAAATTCTGGCTAGAAGAGGGAAAAAAATATCCTGGAATGCATGGACTGCGTTCAGAGCAGTGTTGGCCTTACTGACAAGTCCTGTTATCCAGTTTATAGACACCATCTTCTCATATTCTTTTGGAACTGCAGAAAGGCTGAGCAGACAAAGCTGCAGCCATGGCTAGGGAGTACTGGGGGTGGAGAGAGCAGACGCAAGTGGCAACTGCTGCAGAGGCCCCAGCAGGGACTCAGCATATGGTTCTGAGACAGAAACTCGCTGGAAGGAGTGGTGTGAGTGTCACAAATGGAAAACCAGGCACTGAATGGACCAGTAAAGTTGAAGTGCAGAACTGTAAAAGTCATAGCTTAAAGATAAAAATTGGCCAAAGGAGAGGAATCACATAATCCAAATTGCAATGGCCAAGGGCAAAAGAAGAGGCACAGACTCCATGAATGAGGATTACCAACACCCTCCAAATAAAGCATCAAATGACTATTTCAATAGCATATGAAGACTGAGGAACTGTCACATGAAGATTTTTTTTAAATCATTATAAATCTCCTAAAAACCGTGAGAAGTTGTTATAGTTTCAAGAATTTAAGAAAAGAAATTCACAGGAAATAACATGATTGAAACAAAATCATACTGAAATATTAAAAAACGAATACAATAGAATAAGTTGAAAGTACAACAAAACATCTCAATAATAGAGTGAATGAGTCAGAAGAATTTCAGAGCTAGAAGACACCACATGGTAGCATATCCAAATAAGCAGAAATCTGGAAGAGGAAATGAATAAAGCTGAGAAAACTATTCAGGAATGAAATGACACCATCAAAAGGCTAAACATAAGGATTATGGAGAATCCTTAAGGAATGGAATGGAAAGCTGCATTGAAGGATGTATTTGATGAAATAAAAGATGAGAGCAAGGGGAAGTAAAGAGGAAGCCAAATACAGGGGCAGAAAACCCCAAACAGATTCCACCAGGAGTGTTCCTCACCATGGTACATCCTAATCAAGCTTTCTTTGGCTGGACATATTGATAAGATGTTTAAATATGCATACAAGAAACATCAGCTAATAAAAAAGGAGCACGAATCAGACTTAGTTGACTGTTCAGAGAAAACCCTACAGGCTGAGAGAATGGAGTGACATATTCCAGATCCTATAAATAAATAAACAAATAAATAAATAATCATCAGCATAGACTAACACTCAACAAAGCTTTCATTTTTAGTTGAAAATGAAATAAAAAATTTCCAAAGCAAAGAAAAACATAAAGACGCCTTCCAATTCCAAAGACAAAAGTGAACATGTCATATAAAACCACAAAAGAACCTAAATCAATGAGAAATTCAATGCAAAAATGACAAGACCAAATCTCTACCTGCTGGCATTAAGAGTGTATGCAAATAGTTTACATTCAACAATTAACAGACAGATTAGTGGACTGGATCAAAAACAGAGCATCCTTCTATCTGCTGCCTACAAGAGACACATCTCATCACTAAAGATACACTGAAAGTGAAAGTATGAAAATGGAAATTCCAGGCTAATGGAGAAGAAAAGTGAGCCTGAATAGGCATTCTAATATCAGATAAAATAGACTTTGATGTGAAAAGTATTAAAAAAGATGAAGAAGAGCACAGCATAATGATTAAGAGTTCTGTTCATCAAAATGAAATAATGAATATATATGTATACACACCAAATTCTAGGGTGCTTAGTTAGCATAAAATAAATAATAAAGGATTTAAAGGACTATATACACTCCAATACAATAATAGCGGGGGACCTTAACAATCAAGGACATGGACTGATCAACAAGGCAGATACTCATCAAGGAAACAGAGCTCACCCAGACAATAGAAAAATGGACATAATTGTTATATACAGAATCTTTCATCCTACAGACATATGCTTTTTAAAAATCAGTACTTGGAAGCTTCTCCAGGATTGAACACACTATTGGTCATAAAACAAGTCTCAGCAAATTTAAAGAAAAATTGAAATTATATCAGGTACCTTCTCAGGCCATAATGGAGGAAAATTGGAGATAATTAAGTAAAAATATCCCCCTAAAATGCAAATACTTGAAACTGAACAGCACACTTTTGAATGCAAATGGATTAGAGAACAAATTGTAGAAAAATTAGAAATTCTAATTATAGAAAAAAAATCCCTTGAGGAAAACGAAGGCATCAACAAAGCATATCAGAACTTGTGGGACACAGTGAAGGCAGTGGTAAGAGGACTGTTCATTGCATCAGTGCCTAAGCCTACATCAAGAAACTAGAAAGGTACCAGATAAATAAACTAACTATACATCTGGAGGAACTAGAAAAACAACAGAAAAAATAATTCCAAAGGTAGCAGAAAAAAGAAACAATGAAAATAGGGGTGGAAATAAACCAACTAGAGACCAAAGAGCAATATATAAGATCAATGAATTGAAAAGCTGGTTCTTTGAGAAAATCAACAAAATAGATTCACCATTAGCCCAACTAATCCAAAATATGGGAGGGAGAAGACATGAATTAATAGAATCAGAGACGGAAAAGCAAATATAACAACAGAAGAGACCTCAGACATAGAATAATTAGGAACTATTATAAGCAACTCTATACCACCACTCAGAAGACCTAGAAGAAATGGATGGATTTTTGTGCACATACAACTTACCAAAACTAGATTATGAAGTAATTAAAGACTTCAATGGAGCTATAACCAGGTCAGAGATTGAATCAGTAATTAAATCCCTTCCAAGAAAGAAAGTCCCTGAACCACATGGGTTTACTGCTGAATTCTAGCAGATGTTTCTAGAAGAACATACAGTAATCCTCTGCAAGCTATTCAAAACAATGGAAAGGACGGCAATCCTTCCAAACTCTTTCTATGAAGCTAAATTCACATTAATACAAAAACCAGATAGAGACACAATAGTTAAAGAGAACTATAGCTTGATATCCCTGATAAATATAGATGCAAAAATCTTCAAGAAAATACTTGCCAACAGAATCAAAACATGCATCAGACAGATCAGGTGGGATTTATTTCTGGCATTCAGAGATGGCTTAACAGATTCAAATCAGTAAGTGTGATACACCACTTCAACAAAAAGAAGAATAAAAACCATATGACGCTCTCAAAAGATTCAGAGATGGCATTTGATAAAGCCAATACCACTTCATACTAAAAACTCTTAGCAAGATATGAATAGAAGGAAGAGTCTACAACATAACCAATACAATATACAAAAACCCAGTGCTAGCATCATACTGAATGGAAAAAGTTTGGAAGCTTTCCCACTAAGATCTGATATTCAACAAGGATGCCCACTTTCACCGCTGCTATTCAACATAGTATTGGAATTCCTTGCTAGAGCTACTAGCAAGAAAAAAAATCAAGGGGAATTCAAATTGGAAATGAAGACGTTAAACAATACTGGGTCACAGACAAAATAATTCTATAAATGGAAGAACCAAAAGACTCAGTATGAGACTGTTGGAACTCCTAAGAGAGTATGAAAAAGTAGCAGGGCACAAAATCAATAAATATAAGTTGATGGCTTTTGTGTACACAAACAGCTCCATGCTTGAGGCAGAACTTACAACAGTTTCATTCAAAATAGCAGAGAACACAGGGGACAATTGGGAGGAAAGGGAGGGAGAGGGAGGAAGCCCTATGGCTGCAAAACTGTAAAACAAAAAGTAAAAATTTTTAAAGGTCAAAACAAAACAAAAATAGTGGAGAAGAAGCTAAAATATCTTGGAATAAAACTAACCAAAGACATGAAAGACCTCCATGATGAAAATTCCCAAACACTAAACAACAGAAGATACATTTACAATGTTCCTGGATCAGGAGAATCAACATTATTAGAATGCCCAGAACTACCAAAAATAGAACAGATTCAATGTGATCCCAATCAAATCCCATCAGCATTTTTCTCAGAGCTCACAAAATGACACAAAAATACTTCTGGAAACACAAGATACCACAAACAGCCAAAGCTACCTTGAAGAGTAAAAATAAACCCAGAGGAATCACAATTCTGGATTTTTAAGGCTTACTACAAGGCAGTAGTAATAATAATAAAAAAAAAAAACTGGTACTTTTACAAAAACAAAGATCAATGAGACAGAGTAGGAACCTCCAAAATGAGCTGACATATGTACACCTAACTATTACAATAAAACTGCAAATAATCCAGGGAAAAAATTCATCTCTTCAACAGATGCTGTTGGGACAATTGGATAGCATCCTGCAAAAGAGGCAAGCCCCACCCTCCCCCTGTCTCTGACTGTTACTATCAAAATCAGCTCTGAATGGATCAAGGACCTAAACTGGCACACAGAAACCAGCAAACTATTATAGGAAAATATAGGAAGTGTTCTACATAATATAGGACTAGGTAAAGAATTCTTTTTTTTTTTAAAGATTTATTTTATTTTTATTACAAAGTCAGATATACTGAGAGGAGGAGAGATAGAGAGGAAGTGGAGCTGCTGGGATTAGAACCAGCGGCCATATGGGATCAAGGCGAGGACCTTACCCACCAGGCCACGCCACCGAGCCCCTAGGTAAAGAATTCTTATAGAGGTCTTATAAGTAAACATATATATATGTATAAGTAATATGCATATGCATATGTTCTCATAAATGAACTATATAATGAGGAGTAGCATACTGGGAAGTGGAGCTACGTTGCAGTATGCATCTCTACTCCTGAATAAAAAGAGGACTTCCAATGAACTGTGAAATATGTCGTGACAATAGACAATAAGATGCCACACTCTCCACCATTGTCAATAGCTACAATGTCATGATAAACTTAAACAGCAGAATCATGGACTTGTGACTGTTGCTGAAGGACCATACTACTGTGATAATATGGAGGAAAGCATTGCAGGGAGGAGGCAAAAGGGGAAATCCCTATGCATATAGATCCATATCATGACAAGACTAAAATTTAAAAATAAATACATAAAAGTAACCGTAGTTCAGTTTCCTCGAAAGTCTTCTAAATACACCACTTACTTTCTTTGTGGTTTACTTGTGAAGATAAAGTTGTATATACAATATTCTGTGGAATGACTAAAACATTTTATAATGCTGAAGAATGTACAGAAATAAATTGATTGAAAAGTAATTATGATGACAGTGAGCCTAGTAGCAGCTCACATTTATTGAGAACTTAATATGTGTCAGGCACCTTTATTAATGTGTTTCATCAAAAACTCATTGATTCTACCAAAGACCCTGTTAGACGTACATTATTATGTGTAGCTTGTATTTGAAGAAACAATTGCAGAATAACAAAAAAAATTTTGGCCAAAGGGTTATGTTGTGACATGTAGGATAAAACTACCTCCTGTATGTCAGCATCCCATATTCACATGGATTCAGACTGTGCCTGCAGCACTTCCAAGTCAGCTCTTTGCTAATGGCTTGAGAACAGCAATGGAGGACAATCCAAACACCTGAGACCATGTCACCCACATGGGAGAACCAAAGAAACTCATAGATTCTGGCTTCAGCCTGCCCAACCCCTGGACTTTGAAACCACCTGAGGAGTGAACCAGCAGATGGAAAATTCTGTTTCTCTCCCCCACTCCACCCTGTTTCTCCCTCCATCTCTGTAACTCTGATTTTCAAGTAAATAAAATCAAAAAAGAAAAGACAAACTTTGCCAAGCTGATATTGCTAAAAACTGCCGAAGTCCATGTTCTTAAGCACTAACAATGTTGCCTTCCTCAACTTGGCCTAATACAGTTGCTGAGTAAGCAAGTTAGGATAGATGAACCTTTCAGTCTGACACAGCTTCAGTTTATAGTAGAATAAACATACTTAACACTATCATGTACTCAGATTTTTTTCTGCTTATTTTTCCTTGAATTTAATTATCACTCTCTTAGAAAATGCAAAGGAAAATAACACAAGGGTAAATGAGAAGCTACAGTAACCAGTTCCTAACATTTTTAGAAAGATCGTGTAAATAGAAGTGTTGCGTCCTTGGAAAGTTTTTAAAAACCTTCTTGTCTTTTGGGATAGAATCTAAGCTAAGGGAAACAAAGCTACATTTACAGAGCAAAGCACGTTTCCTTTAACGTACTGCACACAGCAGCTGATTTTCACCCAGAAAACTGGGATTCTTTGGGAAAATCATGCAAAAAACCACTGAACTTCTGCCAACAAATATCCCCCAAACACTGGGACAAACAAGAGCATCTGGCATTGCTCTGTGTGAGCTGTCACCTTTACTCTGCCTGTTCATAGACTTTCTGGAATAGAAAGTAATACTTCCATCTGGTCACAGCAGCAAGGAAAGCAAAAACACTGAATGCTTCCACTGACGATCTGAGACTAAATTCCTGCATGATTTTGTAACCTAAGTGTGGAAAGCGTAACATTAGCTTCTGTTCATAGCAAACCAACTGCAGTATAAAATGCCTGGGTGTGAAGTATCGGAGTACTTGCTCGGTGCTGCTAAGCAGGTGGTCATTTTTACCTACGTTTAGATTATACAGGTTCATCAATGCTGATCACACGGGTTTTTGTTGTTAGCAATAAGGAGAAGGTTTCAAGTGCTATAAAAACAGGGAAACATAAGTATGAACTTCATTTGTTGCGTGGGAGCTTCACAGTGTCATTTCTAAAACAAAATGCAGGCAAGGAAAGAAATAAATATGAAGATTCTTCAAGAAGCCTGTAAAGTGACATTAAATATATTTTGTTGCAAAAACTGAAATTCATGCACAGATTTTTCATAATGCACATTTTCATGAACACAATAAGCGGAAACAAAAGAACATAGGTGGAGTTTAGAGAATAAAATGAGTTAGCGTGAAGAATGGATTTTTTTTCAGGGGAGCTATGGTAGGGAATATATAAATCTTGGATTAGTAGGCTAGACTTCTGAGATTGACATACTCAAAGGCTCTGCTTCCTGTGAGGCAATAGAATTTTCACCAGGTATTTGGGTGTCTACTGACAAAGAATTATAACTGCATTTATTAGAATAGCTACTTATTGAGGAATACTTTTCTCCATTTGCAATCACAGACACTCCTTTTATTCCAAGAATTCCTAAATATATTTTGAGTTTCCTGACATGCTGTTGGTTGATTGAATGTGAGATATGTATGTGTTCTCATCTTTGTGAGGAAAAGGTTTGGTTCAAAGCATTATGAAATAGGAAAAGTTATGAAAAATACTATTTTAGGTATTTTTCCTTCACTTGTCTTTTTGCTCTGCACTTTCAGAAAAAAGAAAAAAAAATCATTTCTATGTATTCTAATGGAATCTTGATGAAGAAAAAGATAATGTTGATGATGACATCAGTGAAAAGAATGACAGTATTACTGTAAAGTCCTTAGCAGACTCATTAACTATATTGGCTTAAGTCAATTTTAGAGACTAATTTTTGTGTGTTTGAAGGTATTAAATCATGTAAGTAAATTTTATGACTGTCAGTTCAATTTTTTAAAGTAGGACTAATGGAAACAAGACTTTTGAATCATTTTCTCAATGGATCTATACTATTCTCTTTGCAAAGGTATATAAATAGTTAGCTTGGGAAATCTAAAAAGAACAGTTTTTTTTTTTCTATTTAACACCCAGGAGCCATTCCTATGAGTGCTTTAAATCTCTTGTACATTCAACATTCTTTAAAAATAGCATACCCAAACAAAGATGCAGAAATGCAAGCATTGTCATTCACTGGGCACATCACTGAGTCCTCATTCGTCACTTTACATTGAAAAGGATGGTTACATTTTTTATTTTTCTAGTTATATGATTTTATAATGCCATAGTACCTTTACATTTTTCAATTTTCAAGAATCTCTATACTCATATATTTTACTTATTAACATTTCATAAAATAAGTAGAAGAGTTATGCATATTGTATTAGAAGAGAGAAAGAACACATGTTCAAAGGAATTTTACAACATATCAAGTTAAGGACTAGAAATGGTATGAAATCCCAGGCATCTCCTTCTTCGTTTCTTCTTTGGAGATTGTTCCTTTGCAACCTCTTGGGTTTTTACTTGATTTTCTAATCTATTATTGTAAAGATGAATATAAGTGTTAGTTACATTAATACTGCATATATGTATATGTAACTATATATCAGTGTATTTGTTCATTGTTCATTCTTCTAAAGTAATTTTGTTTATTCATGAAGGATCCTTTAGTATTCATTCAATAAAAATCTACCCATTGTGCGCAATTAGTTTTCACATTTTTGAAATCGTTTCTTCATTTTGAAACCTCAATTGCAAATCCTAGAGATTTTTGCCATATTTCACAAATTTCAGGTGAATATGGTGGGCATCTCTATCATCCAGAAATCTAGCTACTATTACGTTTTCTAGCATTATAATTTTGATGGTTATTAAAATTTGTACAATGTAATTCACCAGACTTTCTGTCTTAGGTGTTAGTCCATGCATTATAGTGCACTAGTTCATTACAGTTCATTGTCAGGGAGTAATCTGTCATATAAATATACCACATTATTTTACCTTTTCTGCTTTTAAGATCATTCAGTTAATTTTGAATTATTAGCAGACATATTATGAGCATCTTGTAGATGTCCTTCTATTAACATGTACTTATTATCTTGCTTATGAGTGAAAATTCTGGATCATTAATTTTTAAGAGATGTTTTTGCCAGAGACAAGTTCCAGCCGAGTTCAGAACTCAGGAAGTGGGCATGAATCAGCAGGAAAGAAGACAAGTAGAGACGTGGACCACTATAGCGTGATGCTCAAAACGGACAACTCGAAAAAGCTGCCTTGATTGTTTATTGAGAAATCATCACAAGCTTTTGCACAACATCCAATTGCTTCATTTTTACTTCATGGTTAAGAGAATACAAAAACAATCCTAAGAAACATCATCATTAGTTTACTTCAAGGAAAACATTTTCGGCAAGCCATTACTCATTGAAACCTGCAGTCACCAGGCGGCAGCCAGGAACTCCACGGTTGGCAGCACATGCGGTTACATAGTGACAGGTGGTTAACTTATATCCAAAATATATTTTCACTAAACCTAAACTAATATTACTTAAAATATCAAGAATACAAAATTAAAGAGACCTTATAAATGAAAGCAATGTATAAAGACATACAACATAGGTTCTTTATAATCAATCATACACTAATTACCCTCACCTTAACTTAGTACTGAGATTTTGTTGTTGTTGTTCTTTGTTAAAGGGCAGTGAAAAGGATCAGGACGGCTCAGTTTCTATAGGCATAAGGCCTTAACAAGAAACTTCTTTTTACCCTTTCAAACTATCTTTTTAAGATTTATTTATTTATATCAGAAAGGCAGATTTACAGAGAGAAGGAGAGACAGAGAGGAAGATCTTCAGATGGTTCACTCCCCAAGTGGCAGCAATGACTGGAACTAAGCCAATCTAAAGCCAGGAGGCAGGAACTTCTTCTGGGTCTCCCACTGGTGCAGGGTCCCAAGGTTCTGGGCTGTCCTCGACTGCTTTCCCAGGCCACAAACAGGGAGCTGGATGGGATGCAGGGCCACTGCGATTAGAACCAGTGCCCGTAGAGGATCCCAGCATGTTCAAGGTGAGGACTTTAGCCACTAAACTATTGCACCAGACCCCTTTCAAATTATTTTTGTTCCCTAAATGTAAGTGCCAATATAAGGTAGAAGTTTCAAGCCATTTTCTTCTGGGGGCTCACATTTTTCTTCCTCTAGAAAATGCCCCACATACACTCTGATTTACATGGTGGGAAGCCAAAATGCATAATTTCATGTGTTGTAGCAGTTCGAGGCTGCTTGGTAAACAAACTCTTTTGTACCTCCATGATTGCCATCTGTTCCTAGCTATTTCAAGCCATTTCTTAAGGAGAGCATCAGGCATCTTAGAATAAGTTCCAGGTCAAATGTGGGCACACAAAAAGACAGTTGGAAACAATATAGGCTCATTTGTGCTACTGTATGCTTTTAGCAATGCCTCATTGCCTTAACATGGTGAGGACCCTTTTATCATAACATGATTGATAAAATCAGTTTCTGGTGTTAAAGTGGTTACAGAGATCATTTCACATTTACATAAGACCAACATCACCATCAGGAGAATTCCATGAAATATCAGAGAGGTGACAGAGTGTCCATACAATGGGGTGAGGCAGCAATGAGGTGACCAGAGACATTCTGCCCAGCCTCGGCACGCAGCCAGTAACTCCTTGTAGCCTTGCTAACCGAGGAGCGGGGCTTGTCACACCCCGTGCCATGCACCCCAACTCCGTGGTCCCAGCACGTTTTAGTAGATTTTACTTATTTTTAAAATTATTTCTACAAATTTGTGATTCCACAGGAAATAGAAGACTTCAGATTGCCCTGCAACCATCTAAAAATTTCATTTTCCCAACATTTTGATTCTAGTCCTTCTGGTAGCTAAATAGTGGTGTCTTACTGCTATTTCTCATACAGTTATTGTCATAACATACTTCCACTCTCTTTTTAAGAAGGATCACTTATTGAAGAGTTGGAGTTACAATGGGAAAGGAAGAGACAGACACAAAGATCATTCACTTCCCAGTTGGACTCAATAGCCAGAGCTGGGCCAGTAAGAGGCCAAAGGCCAGGAAATTCTTCCAGATGTCCCTTGTGGTCAGCATTGGCCCAAAACACATGGGCTGTTCCCTGCTGCCTTCGGTGGGCCATTAGTAGGAGGCAGAATTGGAAATGGAGCTTGTGAAACTGGAATCAACGCCCATATGGGATGCCTGTACTGTTAGTGGTTGTTTTACCTGCTATATTATGCCACCCTGCGCACCCCGAGCTATCCTCTTTTTTGAAGTACCTACTCACATGTTTTATCTACTTAAAGAATCTTTACATATTATGGTTAAAACTTCTTTGCAATCTATTGTAATTGGCTATGCTCAACATGTGTGTCAACTGTTAATCTTCCTCACAATGTCCTTGATATCTATCATGCTAATATTATAAATTATGAATTGACAATTTCTGGTGCAAATGTATCCTAACTCTCTTTTCACCTACAACTGTAATTTTAGCTTTTTAAGCTTCTTTCTGTGTTTTTCATTTTGTTTACTGTTCTTTCTTTAAATCTTTCGCACTCATTATTTTTCCTATTTCTGATGTTTTTAAGATCTAACATCCTTAGTCATCTAAATCTATGTATATATATTTTTTGTTATGTGCTTGGTAGCTTTGTGAGTTAATGTTGAAATATTTCAATGGTAATCCTGGGACTCTGATTTAAATGCTTTTTTCTTGAGAGGCTTTGCCATGTTTTACCAAACCTAAGAACCCAGTGTGTTTCCAGGTTCCAAGCCTGGAGCAGAGACGCAGTCACACAGCCTTCCACAGGTGTTACTGTCTGTCTGCATTCCACTGTGCATTTGAGGTGTGATTGCAGTTCACTGCCATCTGTTCCAATTTTGTTGTTGCGCTTCTTGAGAGATTGAGAGTATTTTGTCCTTTCAGTACTTTTGTTGACTAGCAATACCTTAAAAAGTCAATTTTATCTAAAATTGAGTTGTTTAGTGGCAGAACATGCCTTAGAATATATGTCATTTCATAATATTGGTTTGGGAAACTGGGACTCCCTGTGAATATCGGCCAAACCGTGGACGATGCTCATCATGGCTCATGTTGCTAGAACAATCTATGTGAAATAAAAGCTGAATATCTGCAAATAGTTACTATTTGTCTAAAGATAGCACCCATTGGTTCAAAAACCAAATATCTAACACATAAATTTGGCAATAAAGGGATCTTTTAAACCAAGGATCAAAACGTGAAAAAGAGAAAGTTTCTGATGATCAGTCATCACAAATACAGTATTTTGCCAGATTTCGTTTTAATTCTTCATTAAATTGTCAAGGATTATACACTAATAGAGCCTTAATAATTATGATGAGTTAACAAGATACAGTACATGAACAAAGGAGAGCATCTCTTCACTGGATCATAGTTCATAGTCTTTGCCTAGATTCCTGCTGAACTGCGGTCTTTTTACTTTTTATGCTTATTGAACACTTCATTTGTTGGAAAATTAAGATTATTGCACAACCTGAACCTTTGCTGTCTCAAAAACAGTAAGTAAAATACTAAACTAAAATTTTTTTGAAGATAAAAACTGTATCTTTTTGACAGTGAAGTAATTTCAACAGAGCATTCGTAGTCGAATATGAGACAATAGGGAAAAAATGTGGTTACTGAACCGTTTAATCACCTGATTTTTTTCCCAAAAATTCAAGCTACTGCATGTAAATCTTTGTGGAGAATCACAGAAAAGAAGTTTTAAAAATTTCAGCTTTTTTCCCTTTGTGTGTCTTCTTCTGTAGTCAGAATTTCATGCACAAAAATCTAAGTATTGTCTTTCCCAAAATGAAAGAATGTTTTACAAAAGTTGGTGCATATGTTGCAAAAACACAGTGTCATTCACAAAGATAGGTGTATGCTAGGAAACAGACTAAGATAATAAATTAGTGTGGAAAAATGTATAAATATATGGCAATATTATTCACCTACAGAAAAGAACTAAACTGGGGCCTGGTGCTGTAACCTAGCAGCATCCCATATGGACTCTGGTTCATTTCCTGGCTGTCCCGCTCCCCATCCAGCTCCCTGCTTGTGGCCTGGGAAAGCAGTTGAGGACAGCTCAAAGCCTTGGGACCCTGCATCCATGTGGGAGACCCAGAAGAAACTCCTGGCTCCTGGCTTAAGATCAGCTTAGCTCTGCCTGTTGTGGCTACTTGGGGAGTGAACCAGCAGATGGAAGATCTCTCTGTCTGTCCTCTCTGTAAATCTCACTTTCCAATAAAAATAAAATTTTTTAAAAAAGGAATTAAATTTGACTATCTGTTGTAAAATGAATGTAACCATAGGATACCATGTTGGAAGAAATAAGTCAAACAGAGAAAGACAAACATATTTTCCTCTTACTGGGGAAGCTAAAAAGAAACAAACATCTGTGTCTATCTGTATTACTACAAATACAGTTTTGTCAAACTCGGTTTAATTCACTTCATCCCAGCTGGAATGGTTTTCATCCAAGAACCCAGTTAGCAATTATTTATCAGGGTTAGACTAAAAGCAACCCTATTGCATAGCTGGAGGTGATCTCAACTGGAGCAGACAATGCAGAGAAAGGATAAATATTATTTGTAAATCTAAAGGCATTTCCATCGTATGACCCAGCTTTCCTACTCCTTGGAATATACCCAAAGGAGATGAAATTGGCACATGAAAGAGTTCCCTGTGGCTCCACATTTATAGCAGCTTGCTTCGCAATAGTGACCATGGAACCAACCCCAAACATCTAGCAACGATGACTTAACAATGAAATGTTGTATATATAAACAGTGGAGTGGTAGCCAGTCATGAAAAAGAGTTCTCCCTGTCGCAGCAAGATGGATGTAACTGGAGGCCATGATACTGAATGAAACAACCCAGACTCAAAAGGGTGAATATCGTGTTTTCTCTGACTTGCAGCAGCTAAAGTATAAAAAGCCTTCAGTGTATTGAAGTGAAATCAGATAGCCTTTGTGCACGCCTCCGCAGAGCAGTGGTCGCTTTTTCACTTATTCTACCGCTTACTTAGTGAAAGATTATGCCTGTGATTCTAAAGTAAATTGAAAATATGTTATTGCAAAATATGGACAGAAAAATAGGAACATGGACGGAGGAATGGAGGCAGGAAAATATCATTGCATTCTTATAATGATGCCCAGGAGATCTCTTCTTTTTATGTTACTAAAAATTTTTTGAATAAAAAAGACTTTTAGAAAAGATATATGTAGTAGAGTCATTTTGGAGGTGTATTTGCTATTTTCCACATAATGAATGTGATTTGTTCCTGCACGAAAGTTTTTACATGTTTTACAAGATACAACTTAATCTTCAAACAATATATTTTCCAGAAATTACAGTAAAAATTCTAAAATATAATTTTCTATTAAACTGTAATACAATCAAGACATTAAGAACATTTAATGCATAATAAAGTTTTACATTTTAACTTTCAGTTTTGAAATAGTTTTAATTTACAGAAAATTTACTAGCGTGTTACTGTGAAAAAAACCTGTTCTCTACATAGGGTCACAAGTTGACAATATGTTGCTCTATCTGCTTTATAGCTTTTCTGTGTGTTTTTATACTGGTGTCTGTTTTAAATACTCATTTAAGCTGGATTGGTGCAGAAGTTAAAATAGCTTTTGAAAGAGAAACGGCCATGTGCACCAGTATTGCTGCAAATACGCTTCGTCAAATTTTGTTATATATTTTTTCAAACTAATGATCGTGAGTTTTACACTAGTATGGTCTGGTTGACCTGCAATTATTATGTAAAAACACCCTGCTGTGTATGAACACACTGATCATCTCTCCATTGATTATTATTTATAGTCATTGCCAACATTATTGCAGAACTAGGGTCTTTTTTCTTTCTTTTTTTGCTGATCTCTTTATGTAGTGGAATATTTAACTCTTGATGGTAATATCAAGTAAAAACATGTAATCTCAAGACTAAGAAAGAAGGAAGGAAGGAACAATGGAAGGATAGACAGGACGGTGTTACACGCTCGAAAGTGCGCCAGTGAGCTACATTGCATTCTTTGTACTGTTACCTTAATATGTAAACAATGATCACATAAAAAAGACAGAAAATGAGTCTTTGTTTTAGTAGGTATTTTGTTTTTAAATTATATCATCAGCCATTTTTATATTCTCTACTGTTAGATTCAGGTTACACATCCTCAGATACAATGCTCGTTAAGTGACAATGTTACTGTCAGTTGCTACATTCCAAAAACACTCAGTGAGTAAATATCTCGCTGTGATTTTTAAAATATTTTATTAAGACATAATTTACATATAACAATACCGACACTGGCATTAAGTGTCATTTAACTAGCTACAGTAAATGCATAAATGAACACTGCCATCTCCTCTTAAAGTTACTGGTGTCCTTTCCCTGTCACATTGAGGTGTATGTTACAAAAGTGTGAGATTTAAGCTGACATTCATTTTTTTCGTATAAATAGCTAATTGCACTAGCAACACTCTTTGAAAATGCAGGTCTTTTTTAATGAGAAGATTTCTCATCAAAAATTATATATGTGGGCCTGGTGCTGTGGCCTAGTGGCACGCTTTGAACACTCCAGAAGCCCTCGCTTTGAACACTCCAGAATCCCATATGGGCACCGGTTCTAATCCCGGCAGCTCCACTTCCCATCCAACTCCTTGTTTGTGGCCTGGGAAAGCAGTCAAGGACGGCCCAAAGCCTTGGGTTTCTGCACCTGTGTGGGAGACCTGGAGGAGGTTCCAGGTACCTGGCTTCAGATCAGCGCAGCGCCAGCCGTTGCAATAACTTGGGGAGTGAATCATCAGAGGGAAGAGCTTTCTCTCTCTCTCCTCCTCTCTATATATCTGACTTTGCAATAAATATAAATAAATCTTAAAAAAACTGCATATGTGTGCCTATTCCTCTGTTAGTATTATAACATGTATATCTATACCTAACTGGAGAGTGTTTAAATGTATGCATGCTATTATTTAAATATGCATATTCTGTACACTTTTTTGCTTACTGATTTTAACTATCATTTTGTCACACACTTCGCTATTTCTGTTCGTTTTATTATTGATTCTCTAACATTTTACAGGTGTGGTTTCAGGTCATTTACACACATCCTTTATTTTCAATTCTTTTTTTTTCTGTCTTCTAAATATCGTGTTGACCAACGTCACCACAAAGTGGCTGGTGATAATAGGTATCATTAACATTCTTGACTTTTTCCATTCACAGTTGCAATGCCCCCCCTTTTTATTACATATGGTGATTTGTACATTTTACCATGCTAAGGCAAAATCTATTCATTTGTATTTTCTCAAAAAACTGAATAAACATTGGTATTAAAATTTGCCATAGGCTTTTTCAGCAGCTGTGAAGATAATCACATAATTGTTCTCCTTATGGTGAACTCATATTAGCACATTTTTTGGTATTGATTCATTTTTGCATTATTGGTATACACTCAACTGTTTTGTTCTTATAACTCCATATCCATTTGTTACCATTTTAGTTAGAACGTTTATTCCAATCTTTCTTTGATATTAGTTTGCCAATTTTTCTTTAGGCTATCTTTATGAAGATTAACTATCAATACTTGTTTCACAACAAGAATTCTGAAGTTTCCCTATTTATTTTTTACATTGTGGAATAGCTAAATTGTGCTAATTAACACGTATCTATTACTTTACACACATTATTTTCTTCTGTTATGAGCAAACATAAAAATCTCCTCTCAGCAAGTTTTGAAAAAACAATGCATATTTTTTCCTTCAATCAAATGAAAATGTTTATTCTTCATGCAACGTCTCTGTAGTCCTTCCACAGCCCCTGGGAAGCACTTCAGCCTCTGCTTCTGAGTTTCACTTGTGAGAGTCACTGGGGAAGTGAGAGCAGCTAGTGTTTGCTCACACTTGTTTTATTTGACTTAACAGATGTGCTCATCACACAATGAAAGACACACTTTTCCTCTTTTGTTTCTGAAGACTTAAGGTGATCCATGGTGTATATGTGCCATATTTCTTTGGCACATTACCCAAGGAACCACATTTTTACCATAGCTTTTTTAAAAAAGATTTATTTATTTTTATTGGAAAGGCATATACACAGAGAGGAGAAGAGACAGAGAGGAAGATCTTCTGTCTGATGGTTCACTCCCCAAGTGGCCACATCAGCCAGAGCTGAGCCGATCTTGAAGCCAGGAGCCCCTTCCAGGTCTTCCATGTGGGTGCAGGATTCCAAGGCTTTGAGCTGGATGGGAAGCAGAGTGTCAGGAATAGAACCAACACCCATATGGGATCCCAGCATGTTCAAGGTGAGGAGTCTAGCTATCGCGCTGGGCCCCATATTTCGTTTGTTTATTCACATGAGGGACCTTCAATAAGGGTATGAAACAGTGTCAAATGTGAGAAAGCTATGCATGGATTTCATAAATTTTTGTACCAAAATTATCTCTCCTTTTAAAAAATAAGTTTTTATTTGTTTTAATTAATTAAAATTTAACAGATTAGATACAATCCTAAAAACATGTAACATTCCCTTCCACCCTCCTCTTTCTTTTAGCTTATCTTTTCATCCAAAACTTTTTTTTTTGTTACCTACTCTGGACAACAGATGCAAAATGCTTTCATTTTTACTACCCTGAGGTGTTTATAAAAATGAGCATTATCTGCCAAATCCTCATCTTGAATTCCGCTAATTAAGCAGCTGAAGTGTAATGTTCTTGGGGGTGATCTTGTCTGGAGAGGGTTTGAGGTTTCCCTTCTCATCTCTTCTTTTGCATGGAGTGGCGAGTTCTTATCTTCCTGGAATGCAGTCACGTAGTTACAGATAAAGCTTTCACCCACAGCTGTGTGGAATTCATGGTTTGTTTTCAACTTACACGTCATTCCGATCTGCTCACCACTCAGGATTACAGCTCAGATGTGCTTTTCTATGTCTTTCTTATTAATCCATGATATTTAAAACATTTTTTCCACATGTGGAAAGATTTCAATTTCCAAATACCTGTTTTCAGGTATTTTTCAAAATTGCTTTAATTCAGTAGCAATATTAAAAAGAATATTCATAACTCATTTCCTTATTTTTTCCAAATATTAACACACCTTTATGTAAGGATATCAACACATGGCAAGTAGAATATAATAACAAAGATTAAAAATCAAGCCAAAAAACAAGGAAAAGAAACAAGCTGTTTGTCACGAATGAAAACAGAGGCCTCACACACTAACCATATCCCAGAAGCTCACTCAAAGCCTGTTCATTTAGATATTTTGAATTGTAGCCATTCTAACCAAGACAAGTTGAAACCTCACCGAGGTCAACATTCCCCTGGTAGCTGGTGCACCTAACCGTTTATCACGTGTCTGTGGACATTGGAACCTCATCCTTTGTGAAATCCCTCGTCATGGCTTTCCTCCATTTCTTAACTGGAATTTTGTTTTGGTGTTGAGTTTCTTGAGCTCTTTCAAAATCCTGGATATTAATCCTTTCTCAATTGCATGGTTTTCAATTATGTTCTCCCATTCTCCTGCATGCCCCCTCACTTCATTCACAGTTCCTTTGGCAGTTCAGAATGTGCCTAGAATTTATACAACTATGCTACAATGTTTAATAAATTATTCAAATTTCTCTCACTTGACAAATATAATAAGATAAGAAAACTTGCTGTGAATTTTTGAAGTGTGTTAACAAAATAACATCCCTATTGTATTTTTTATTCAAGGTGATATTCATGTGTCATGTTTTGGATTTCAGTTCAACCGACACGTTCATTCATTCTAAACAAGCTATTTACATCAATAGTCTTTCTTCAAGTTAGTTAACAACTTTGAAAATAAACAACTCTTTAAAATATTGTAACAGAATGCCCAAGAAAATATATTCCCTTACTCATTTATTTAAGACATGACGAGGCATTCTGGAAGTCAATTAAATATGAAAAATTGTTGTGTGTTCTGAGATTTAGCTTTAAATAACAAAATTATAATATCTGCTAGTTTCTTCCCTTTGGAGAATATATCTTTTCCATGAGCACATTTTTATTTAAGTTCAGGTGAATTTCTAATCTTGTTTTACAAACAGTATTGCTTACAATGACTGGTGCTTTAAACTGCTAAAATTTCCTATCACCACATAAGGTATGTTTCCAGACCCAAAGGATCAGAATGGATTTGGGCTCATAAATACAATGAAATGAAAGCAAAAATGCATGATTTTTAGGGCCCGTTGCAATAGCCTAGTAGCTAAATCATCGTCTTGCATCTGCCGGGATCCCATATGGGTGCTAATTAGTTTCCTGGCTGCTCCACTTCCTATCCAGCTCCCTGTTTGTGGCCTAGAAAAGCAGTAGGGGATGGCCCAAAGCCTTGGACCTTGCACCCACGTAGGAGAGTCAGAAGAATCTCCTGGCTCCTGTCTTAAGATTGGTTCAACTCTGGCCGCCGTGGTCACTTGGGGAGTGAACTAGTGGACAGAAAACATTTCTCACTGTCTCTCTTTATCTCTGTATATCTGCCTTTCTAATAAAAAAAATAGATAAATCTTAAAAAAAATGATGTGACCTTGGAACAAACTCCTCTATCACCTTCCTGTGAAAATACATCCCAGTTGTTCCCAACCATCTCTGCTGATGTGCTAGACGTAAGAATGAGGTCATTGCAAATCCGCAGGTGTCTGTCCTTCTGTCTCCTGAGGACAACTGTATAGGAAACTTCTGTGTAAGAACCATTCTATTAGAATCTCCATTTGAACAAGCAGTCAAGAGCAAAAACATTATTTTTAACCTCTAAGTTTTGAAGTTTTTTTTTTATCATGCAGGAATAAAAATGTGAGACCAATATTGACCACAAAACTGTCATTTGATTTGTATTTTCAGAATTGGATGCTTTAATAATTCTTTAAGAGATATCTGGAAAAGAGTTGAGTATCTAGCAGGGCAGTTAAGATACTATTGGTTGTTCCACTTCGGAGTGCCTGGGTTCAAATCTCAGTTCCAGTTTCATGGTAATTGATGCACGTGCTCCCGGGGAGAGAGCAGATGATGGCTCAATTCGTTGGATACATCGGAATGGACTGCGTCTGAAGCGCTTGACTGTGTCCCAGCCAAACCCTGGATCTCACATGAAACTGCCGAGTGAGCCAAGGGGCGAGAGAGCTGTCTCTCTCACTTGTATCTTCTACTCTTCCCCTCTTTCTCATCACTCCATCTTTTGACTTTAAAATGCATAGAAAGTATTTTGGTGGCAGGTACAAGAACCCAGTGGCTAAATCCTTGCCTTACATGTGCCAGGATTCTTATATGGTGCCAATTTGTGTCCCAAGCACTCGACTTCCCAGTCATTCCCCTGCTAACAGCCTGAGAAAGCAGTGGAGGATGGACCAAAGCCTTGGGGCCCTGAACCCGTGTGGGAGACCCAGAAGAAACTCCTGGCTTCGGATCAGCTCAGCTATGGTCATTGCAGCCACTTGAGAAGTGAACCAGCAGATGAAAAACCTTTCTTTGTTTCTCCTTCTCTCTGCCTTTCCAATAAAGATAAATATTAAAAAATATATTTTTAAATTTGAAAACCTATAGAAAATTTCTGTGTATTAGTTGCCTTGTATTCTCATCAAGAAAGAACAAGAACTTGATAGAAAGATTTTCAAATGATCTTCTGCACTGAAAGTGCACTGAGTTTAAAAACATGTAGCCAGGTGGAGGAGGTTGGGTTATGGTTACTGAGTGGTGTATCCAATGATAAAAACAACCTCCAGAGAGCTGTAGATTGGGGTTCAAGGGCAGTTTCAACAGAGGGACAAGGGTGATGTCTTTCTTTCCTAATTGAACAAGACAGATAATTGATCATCAGAATTGTTAGAAATGCTACTCCAGTAAAATTGCAACTCTGTATCTGGAAAGGAGTTTGTGCTCAATAGCTGTGCTTAAAGATACAGGGTATCACAGTCACATACAACCACAGGGATAATGTCACACAGTTTCGTGAACCTCCTTAAAATTAAGATGATTTAGGTATCTGCAAAGGGAATCTCCTAGCTGGGTACCATACAGTATCTACATATGTAGAAAGTTTTTCTACATAAAAAATGCACACAGGCCATGTCATTTCTTTCCCATATAAGTGATGAAAACAGAGCAGGCACACAATGAAACTTTATGTTTGAACTCTCTGTCTGCCATGATTCCTCATATTCCATCTTAGGCAGTAGGAGATGTTACTGCTTCAGGTCATGTTTTTTTATTTGGAGTGTTTGTCTTAACTGTCCTAAACTTACATCCCCAATCTCACTTTCAGAAGGCAAAATGTGAGCACGTTGCCCTAACTGTTGCTGGAGACGGTAGGATTCATAGGAAATGGTGATCAACACATTCGTTCTGTCTCTGTGTAACCATGTCTTGGCTATTCCTGCTAACCATTCTCTCTTGAAAATACCACCAGAACAACTTGTGGATGGAAAAAGATAAAATAACTGATTTGTAGATAATAGTATTGCTTGTCAAATTAAGGAAGATCATTCAATTGATAGTGTTACCTGTGCCTGGAAGTGAGAGGGAACAAGTAAAGCGTCTTCACTATATTGTGGGTTCTACTTAAGATAGCTCATTCTCTAAGAAGGTCTATTTCGGACATCATAATATAAAATTCTAGGTATGATGAGTCCAATGTTTCAAATTTTGAAAAATAAAGAAGTGGACGTGTGTTGTAGTAAATCCCAAGGTGGTGCTCGGGGAAGCCTTCATCCTGTACTACAATGAATGGGTTAAGTTCCTGACCCACTTCCAATCCGGTTTCCTGCTAATCTGTACTCTAAAGTGGCAGATGATAGTAGTTGAGGCAGTTGTTTCCCTAACAGCCCTGGGGAAGACTTGAGTGGAACTATCCATTTCTGGCTGTGGCCTGGCAGGACCTGGCCTGGCCTGGGCAGTTGTGGGCATTTGGAGAGTGTACCAGCATAAATCACTCATGTGTCTGTGTTTTTGTTTCACATAAATAAGTGGAATTTTAATGAATTAAATGTAAAAAGGCATTTGATGAATCTGAAGAAAACAGTCTAATTTGAGTGATTTGTGTCACAAAGAGAGCAAGAAGATTACTATAAAGCCTGAGTGCTTGGATCATGTTTTCCACAACAGGGAAGAGGACTGGGTTGCAATCGTACTCATAAATCAAAACTTTATGTTTAGAAAAGTCATTGTTTCCTTGTCCCACTAGGATTATTTCCAGGCCAGGTGGGAGATCAAGACCATGTAGTAGTTGAGCAGGAAGCTGGGGAAAGCAGCATAGTGGCTGCAGAAACCCATGGGATACAGAGAAAAGTGGGTGGGATTTGGAAGGTGCACAAAACACTTGTAAATTAAGACGCAGTTGAACTGGACTTCCATGATAATCCATGTACAAGGTAAAGAAAGTTTCTGAAGAATAGTACTTGAGGGCCAGACCATCCTATCAGGTAAAGGAAACCATACAGTTTGACTAGAGATTCAGCTCTTTTCCAAGTAGGTTATATGGCTCCTTGTTACCAAGTTTTCTAAAATGCATTGCATATAATTTCCAAAATGTATTTAGCCAAGCTCTGCACACCTAAATCTTAACATGGGGTCTGTGATTGCTCTCAGTGGCCTGTGGTCTTCCAGAAAGGGCATATCAAAACCTTTCCAAAGGCATGTAGGACCACATGCTGCTAGGGCTGACTAACGGGAGCAACAACATGCAGTCCCTTGGCAGTGCCTACGTGAGTAAACCATCAGATTCGGATAAAGATCCACTTTTTAAGGTGCACTTGACCTCATATCATGGCTTGAGTTGCCGCTGGCACTTGACATACTCCTGGAGCAAATGACATCTAGGGCATCCTGAACTATTCTTTTAAATTACTGAGATCAAAATTGAGTAGCTTGTCTTAACAATTCCTGCTGTTACCTAATGCTCAAGCCAAACCTTTCTGCAGGAATAAATATGCCAAGTTCACATGGACAGTTTGGATTAGACACAGTGAGGGCCTGGGTGGACAGAACATTTTCCTTAGTTGCCATGAAACTAGCTTGCACTTGTTCAATCCATTTTCACTTGATGTCATCCTTAACCAATGATACAAGGACCTTAGCATTTGTACCAAATGCATTATTACATGTTCTCTAATAGTTGAATCATCCTATAAACTTTTACAATTTTTTTTTGGTCAGGGGGGGATACAATGTGCATTTCATCAATAATGTCCCAAGGAATCGTCTTCATCTTACCTGACCAAACAACCGCGGATAATTTGAAGGAGAGCCCCAGTTCCTATACTTGGGATTCATTGACTGCTCAGCCAGATGACTTTATTAATGACTCGGTAGAGTGGGTCTGACTGTTTCCAAATTTCCAAGAATCGCAGGTTAATAACATTTCATCTATATAACAGGACATAAGGGCAAATTTCCTGAGGGTTTTGTTGAAACTGAACAATCAGAATGGGGGGAGGGTTCCCAGGTCTGTAGTGATGAGGTCGTAGATAAGGCACCAGGAGAGGAGGCCTTGGCACCACTATGGGCTTGTCAGTTGGGACCTCCTGATAGCGGCAGGGCTGCTGTCATGTTACTGCTTGTGACCAGAGGGCACAGGTCTCCGCATGGGCCCCAGAGCAAAAGCCTTTACCTCCCACGATGGTAGCAACTATGCTGCCATGGGTCCAGAAGTCTTCTGCCTAAATTTGGATCTAACATCTTCTGTTTCTCCTTCTGTATAACCGTGGAGGACTGACTCCTCTACCACCTGAGAGGGTGGGGATTGCAGCTTCCTGTGCCCGCTCTGTTGCTGAGTGTTAACATTTTAGTAATTGTTTGGCAGGCTTAGAACACATTGCTCTTCCAAATATCACTTTCACTCTGCAAATCTGAGCATGATTATTTTAACAATTGCTTTCTCATTTTAAGAATGCATTTGTTCTACTTGAACACATGCTGCATTAACTCTGGCTTGTGCATTACTGAGTTAACCACCTCCCAAGACCTCTGCAGTAGGATTGGCAAAAGATCTGCGGGGATTCCATCTGCAACTGATATGTAATTATTACTTAAGCGATGTTGGCCACAAGGACAATCATAACAACATGAATTGGAAATTTGTTGCCAAAGTTACTTATGCAGAGAAATGCATTGATAAATAATACCAAGGGTGAAATCTGAAGTGCATATCAACAATTTCATTCTAGAAGATAAAAACACAGGTTAAATTATGATTAGTGCAGTTGGTACTATTGCTAATTCTAAGAAAGGTGATTTTGGTTAGTGTAGAAAAGAATCATTTTTACTTATTTTGTCAAGGTTGCTGGAATGAATCAGTACTCATTAATGACCAATAAGATTATTTCTTGAGAAACTTAAGGTGGCCTAGGGCTTTTAGAAAGTAAATCAGATTATTTACACTTTAGAAATGTAACTAAAAATTTCACGTAATATCTTAAGAGATAATTGTTATGAGTGATGACTTCTGCATCTCTCGAAGACCAGTCTACACAGCAGAGCAAAATTACATAGTATGGAACAAGACATAATATTATACAGGGAGTTGGTTAAAAAAGATGTTTGATGTTGAGAGAGCAAACAGGGATCCTGTGGTGTCCTTACTATTACTAAGGGCAGGAAATAATTATGAGTTCTGTAATCAAAAGCAAAAAGGAGAAGAAGGAGAGGGAGAAGGGGTAGAGGAGAAGCTAAGTTACTAGGCTGAGAATTCAAGGAAGATGCCATGTTTTGAGGTGGAACCTCTGGGTAGGGATTCAGGTAGCTATTGCTTGCATCAGAAACTCAAAGCAGTAGCAACCCTCTCCTACTGGAGGGAAACAGCCAGCACATGAAGAGAAACTGATCAGCCATTGCCTCTTCCCCAGCTTTCCAGCTTTCAATGACTGCCACACATTGGCAGAATCCAACAGAAAGCCAACCTGAAGGCCTGGCATGATAGCCAAGTGCCCAAAATCTCTGCCTTGTATCTGCCAGGATCCCATATTGGTGCCAGTTCTAATCCCAGCTGCTCCACTTCCCATCCAGCTCCCTGCCTGTGGTCTGGGAAAGCAGTTTAGGGCAGCCCAAAGCCTTGGGACCCTGTACCCACGTGGGGTACCCAGAAGAGGATCCTGGCTCCTGGACTCAAATTAGCTCAGCTTTAGCCATTGCTGCCACTTGGGGAATAAACCAGTGGGTGGAAGAGTTTCTTTCTGTACCGCCTTCTCTCTGTACATCTGCTTTTTCAATAAAAAGTGAATAAAGAAATAAATAATAAAATAAATCTAAAAAACCCGTGCAAGTTATTCTAATCAATGTATTCTGGAGGCTTTAAACGCTTGTATTTTAAAATAGATACAAAAGGAATGCTTGGAGATGAAAAACAACAGATATAATTGGAAATTTTCAAAAGTTCACAGAAGAATGGAATAAAAAATAGTATACTTTGGAAATAAAATTAAAATTTATGCATAGTTTCTTTATAGTATGTGCTCCACAAACTTTTAAAGATCCCTCTCTTTAGATTTCAACATATTTTTGCCCAAAATAAACATGTCTTTTAGTTTCATTTTGTAACAGGCACTGATTCTTTGACATTTGATGTACATGCAAGTCCCTATTTGAGTAATAATGTATGCAATTTAAAAATACTTTGAAGCTTTAAATTGATATAGGATGATTATATATTTAGGAGCACAGAGTGATACTTAATGCATGTAGGCAATTTGCAATGATCAAATAAGGATAACTGGTATATTCGTTAACACAATACACTCATCTGTTTTAAGTCACAATATTTTACTATTCTCAAATTATCATGTTACTGCCTTATTAGAAATTTAACATAATAATTGCTTGCTTTTTGGGGAGAAAAAAGGAAACATGTTTTGAGGCAAGAGTTATATATGTGTTATGAGTTAAATGGTAAGTCTTTTCCAAAGAAGTGAATCTTTTATTAGGTACTATTATATTGTTAATTCATGTATCTTTTGGAAATAATATAACACTAATATTTCATAGGTTATGGCATTTGCCTAATATATTGTTTGTGGCCTCAGAAAGCAATAGAACATGACTCAAATACTTGGGACCCTGTATGCATGTGGGAGACCCAAAGGAAACTCCTGGCTTCAGATCAGCTCAGCTCCAGCAGTTGCAGCCATTTGAGGAGTAAACCAGTGGTTGGGAGATCTTTTTGTCTCTCCCTCTCCCAGTAAATCTGCCTTTCCAATAAAAATAAATAAATACATTTCCAAAAGAAAACAGACAATATATGCACATTACACAAAAGGGATAAGTGATACTCAGAGGAAAAATATTTCCCCAAGTCTGCTTTCCAAATTAGCCCCCGATTTATGTGATAAATTATGCTAGTTTCTCATGTAAATTCTAAGATTTTTCTAAGTATAAGCAAATGCAGGTAAATGAATGTGTCTAATTATGTGATCAAGTGTGTAATATTCAAATAGATAATGGAAAATGGAGTTAAAGATAAGTATTTTAGTGCAGAAATTTTAAATCCATAGATACCATGAATTTTCAAAATATTGATGCAAAATATTAAATATGAAAAAACTGTGCAGTCATATACAGTCATCTACCCTTTTCAAGGACATTTTAACTCATTTCTAATGAGTATAATTGTAGAAGCAGAATCAAAGTGTTTGGAATATTTTGCTTTTCAACTGTTAGCATGAGAGAGTCCTAATTCTTTCACATGCTCATCAACAGTAAATACGATCAGCCTTTTAGATTAGCTTTAGCTATTGATATACATGCAGTGTTGTCTCACTGTAGTTTTTATGTGCATTTCCCTGCTGATTAATGACACTAAACATCATTTATGTATGTTTTTGAAACCCACATGTCTCTGAGCCATGTGGGTAAATGCATATTGCTACTGATGTTTGTTTGTTTGTTTTTTAATAACATTGAGAATGCAATTACATTGGAGTTGTATAGATAATTTTGGTCACTTTCCTCATCTCAAGATCCATAACCTTAATGACAACTGTAAATCTTTTGTTATATAAGATATACGCAAGATTCTTCAACACAAATATCCTTACTACCCTAAGAATCAGCTTACCTGCCAAGTAATTTTTGATATGATTGAGCTTGAGTCTATTGTTTTGAGATATATCTGAATTAAATTTGCTCATTGATGATCAGCTTATATTTTCTTCTGATCAAATTGAAACCTGCATCTTAACTGCTTCAATCTAGGTTTTCATTTTTTAAAACAAGGGGACACGGAGACTGTTTTCTGTCCATCTTATTGATTTCTTCATTTATTCAGCTATGGTTTCTCAAAACTTTCTTTGTTTATTTAGGTAATGGGCTGTATTATTAACTACATTTCTTTCAAAGAGAAGGTTAACTCTTTTCAGTTTTAACACCATTTTGCCCAAGGAATTAATTCGAATGTCATGTTCATTTTTTAATTTTTAAATTGCCTAGTACTTCTTGAAGAAAACATTGCTTCTTCTAAGAACACATTTTTCAAAATTTATATATGTTATTATTTTATGATGCAGTTTTATAGGGTCTGGGATTTGCCTTCTCCTCTCCCTGAATCCCTCCAACTCCCCACTGATTTCCCCTATATTCTTTTAAAATAGTATAGTCAAAGAACACATTTTGTAAACACTTTCTGCTGAAGCTAGTTATTCTTCTGTCTTCTATTCTTTGCACTTAGTGAAACTTAGTCAAAATGACCATCTGATCCACAGCCAAATAGAATAACTCCCTAGCAGATATTTTTTTGGTATGATTTTGAGCTCATTTCCCAATAATAGTTGCCCTTACATTCCTCTAAAAATTGCAAGTTCTCTTCATAGATAAAAACACTATAACTATAAGGGCAACATTCTCTCGGTGAATTTCACTCTGGCCTGAAGTTAGTGATTTACAACAATGAGTATTATTAAAAACAGAAATGCATTTGCAGACAAAATTACTGTTGTATTTAGTTCAGTTCCCACATGAGATTCAAGAGATTACGACTTTGTCTCTGGATTCAATCATGACACATTTTCCAGTGGTTTTATCTTATAAACCTCAGAGGCACACAGATGACAATGATGTTTTGCTAAGATTTAAAGAAAAATCTTCACTGAAGTGTACTTTTAATATTATTTACAACATAAATTTGGTTTTCTAACTGTTCCTCCTTCTATATTCTTCATGATTCTCATTTTTGTCTTCAATTTTCTTGTAAGACTTTAAATCACGGTTAAACTTCCTGCTATCTTTAAACGAAGGCTTTTCAGCTTAATTTATATACTATATAATAAACTCAATAGAATTATGTGATACAAATTTCATTTTAGTTTTCACATTTATTTTTCTTTAAATATTTGTTATTTAAGTTTCCCCAATGAGTAATAGAATGCAATGGCTAATGTAGAATGCAATGCTTAATGAAAGAAATCATATTCATTGAGATTTTTGCTATATTGATATTGAATCTAGCTGTATTTAGAAAGAAAAGTGAGAAACATTTCATACTTTCACAGCTGAAGTGATCTCTGTCAATTAATAATTGACAAAATTAAAGTAATGAAACAGCATATATCAAAGTGACTTTCATGATTGGAAATAGTTGGGACGGTTGGAATAGTCATGTTTTCCCTGTGGATTCCATCCCTTACTCAGATTTTAAAACTCTAGAGAACAGCATTTCATTGGCCAATCCTGAGTTGCATGTACATATCTTTGGAAGTGAGAGTTGTAAACTGCTATATTATGCCACCCCAGCTTCCTTCATAGGAGGCAGACTTAACAATTTGAATCTGTCACTAAACTACATACAATAACAAAGAAGAAATCTTTTGAAAGAATCACTTGTGCCAACAAGGAAGGAGGGCACAATGCTAAGAAAATTAAAACAAAAGGCAAATGTCCCCCACAGTATGTTAAGACACATGTTCAGTTGCAACCTTATGTCACATCAGTGACATAAAATGGCACATTTCAGACACGAAAAGTAGAAACCTCACGCGTGAATTCTTCCGGCTGGACAGTCAGCAGTGGAGTGTGAAGGAAGGGGATGAAGTCAGTGCTGTTTGCTCTGCAAGACAGGGAGGACATTACATAGTGGGGCATCCTAGAGTAAGAGTGGTGAGACAGGAAAAGAGCTCTTTGGAGTAAGAAACAATAGACTCAAATTTTGTCTCTGTATTTTATGACATGTGTGACTCCGCGTTAACTTTTGTGTTCACTCTATTTGTCAGTTGCAACATGGATAGAAAGAACCCTCACCTCATAAGCATGATGTCATTAAACCACAGCAGCAGAAGTCTCTACACACTCAGGTTGTTTCCATTTTCTACCATGTAGTCAGTTTTGCTTGGATGTAAATTTCTATACACAGATTGTTCTTTGCTTCTGATTTTGCATTTATAGCCTTCAGAGGCAAGCAGCAGAGTCGAAATCTGGACAACCTCCCTATGACACTCAAATGTGGTCAGTTTTGCTATTTGTTGTCTGTGGTGCACTGTACTTAATCTTGCTGTTGAGGTATTTTACAAAGTATTAATTTCATTTTATTTAGTGAGTGTAAAAGAAGTACTGATACTAACCACGTTTTAAAAATTAACCATAAAGTGGAAATTGAGAAATACTTTCCATGAAATCAAGTGGGAATGTGACATATTCATGTCAATTTTCTCATGAAATATATGAAGTAATAATCTAAAATATTGCACATTTAGAAGTTCAAAAACTTAGCACATTTTCTGGGGGAGACATGTTAAAACATGCAACAGAATGTAGACACTAACTCAGCCTCTTGTGAAGACCAAATTGTTGGTATCAATAATAGTATGACAGGAATGCTGACAGCAAATCTTCCTGGTTTAATTTCCCAGATTACATCTAAATAATATTTAAATGTTGCTTACATTTTCAGCATCTTACTTTAGAGGAAGATATTACATTCTTTAAAATTTGGGGGCCTCTAATTTCATGTTACAAACTCAAGACCTGAATATGTGTTGGGTTTGCTGTTAGTAATCTGGCCTAGTATTAAGCTCCTTCTAAGACACTTCTTTATCACAGAGAATTTGGAAACTATGTTTTCCAAACTCTCCTTCTCTGGTTTCAAGTAGGAGTCTGTTGTTAATGAGACACTCGCATGAAAATTACAAAGTGAAAGAAAATAATAAAATGTTAAGCCCAGAGCCAGCTGTTGACAGCTGATGTGTTGGTATCAGGTTAATTTCTTAAGATAGGTGCTGTAGGATAGGATTGCCCATTATTTCCTCAGCATTTCCATTATTTGGGATATTCTTTTTTTTCTATACTTATATTCAAATATAAACCTCTGTTTCAAAAACAGTGTTCCTTTTTTCTTAATGGAGCTCTGTCTACAACGTTTCCCTATAAATAAAATGGATTAGCCAATTGCCTTCTTTAATATCTGTATATAATACAGATATAATATGCAAATAATTTTAGCATATAATATACATATAATTTTAGCAGTGGAGCACTAAACAAAAACCAAAAAATGACAATCACATGCCATAGCTTGTGCTTCCATATAAACCGCTTAGATTCTGTTCCTTTTTGGATGTAGTATGTCTGTGTGAGGCCTAGGAATATGTACCTTGTTTACCTCTCCAGGATAAGTCAGATGTAGGTGCCATAAGAATAAGATTTAAAATATATATGTGTGTATGTGTGTGTATATAAAATATATATGTGTGTATGTGTGTCTATATATTGCCAGATAGATATGTATAGATATATTTGTATATATAGACTATATATAGACAGATAGATATGTATATATAGACTATAGATAGATAGATATAGTCTAAGGCCTTGATACCTTAAAATTCAATCCTTCCCTTAACACTTCATGCTTTTTAATGAATTCATTGTTTTACTTGTTGATTTGGGCCAGGGACCCACAGGTTGATGGAGAAGATAAGGAGAAACTAGATGTGTCCTAACCTTGGTGTAAAGATAAATTTTAAAAGAAATTTAGAATTCCCAACCCATACTTTGATTTTTCATTAGATTTTTATTTTCTCAGACAAACTCAAAGGAAAAGAAGTTGAGAAACCCCTACAAAACAATCGAAATGAATATAAATAGCAGCATAGTACCCTTGGAAACTTATGAAAATACTTCAATTGAAATCAAAGAAGTAAGCGTCAGCCTATTCCACATTTTCAGAATCCTTTGGGTCACCAGAGACAGAATGCATTGATTCACAAAGAAGAAGAGCTGTGATTTAGAAATATCTCACTATTGCTGCTCTTTTGTCAAAATAATACTTCATGACAGACAGCTATAAAACATCAATGGTGAATAACAACAAATATTTATTGTAGTGCATGCTACTGAGATAGTGGGGGGCTTTGGTAGTGTAGATCTAGAATTAATTCACCTTGACTGGCCATGTTTTTGTGTCAGGGTGAGCTGGCGTATTGGCTTGAACCTGACTGGTCTATATGATGTCAGCTTTTGGGACCCAGTCCATAGTGGATTGGAGTGTTTCCTTGGTTGAGATAAACACCCAAGAGAGAGTGGTGGAATGCAAGCCTTCCAGAGGACGATGCTCAGAACTGGAGTACTGCCATTCTCATTACATTCCTTTGGACCTACCAAGTCACAAGGTCATCTCAAGCTCTGGGTTTAGTAAATATTCCTTTTTTGGAAGAGGCTACAAAGACACTGCAAAGGCATGGATACAGAGAAGGGTCAGAGCTATTTTTGTGGTCAGGAGCCCGTAATCCAGCTGGAGTCGCATTCAAGTGGAAGAATGTCCTATCTGTACCACAGCCTTCATCTGCTCTTCATGTTACATTTCATTGCAAGTAATTTGGAACAATAATTCATTTCATATGTGGTACCACAGTTCAATAAAATGAATTTCGGGTTTAGATAATAAAGAAATGAGAGAGAACTAAATAGTAGCAATCTAAATCCTCCATGATATCGAGGGAAAGGAAGAATGATCACATACAGGTCTCAGTGTCAAGTTAGAAGCAGAAACAAATAGTGTTCTTTGCAAATAATTCTTTCAGGTTCTTGGAATCAGCAGTGCTCCCCAACAGCAGCTGAGAGAAGACAGCGAGTTGTTGCTTTGTTCTTTCCTCTAAGTCGCAACTTACAACATGGCAAGACTTACTGTTCCACATGAGAGACAAAGATCTGAAAACTGGAGGAAAAAGGAAGAGTGAACATTTTTTCAAAGTGGTGAAAGACGAGCTTCTGATTCAGCTCTAGATTATGGTGTGTCATTCATATACAGACTGATCTTTAACACCAGTTTTATGAACATATAACTTCAAGGGAGTGAAAGGAAGATACCTAATTGCATTACGGTAGTGGGCCACACCACATCAGGAGCACATGCTTGCTAGCTGCCAGATAATAGTCATATCCAAACATCTAGGTTGAATTTTCGAAGCAAGTTTAGAAAAACAGTCTTGCCATCTGAGACATCGAGAGGCTTTCTAGAGGACCTGAGTAATGTGACATATACAAGGATGACAGTATTCCATCATGTGGCCCTTTCAGCTTTAGATTTTCCAAGGAATTTTCTGTAGTGGACACTTAAGCATTCAACTGGAAATGGATTGTATGCTAAACTAACATGATAACACCTATCAGTATGTTGTATTTATACCAACAGAACAGCTGAAACACTAGTAATTGCCTCATCAAATTAAAATCCTCCCACTTACATATCTCCTTTTATGCTGATTTTTATAAATCTCTGCTATATGTGATATTAATTTGCCCCACCTTTTTAAATAAGATTTATTTTATTTTTATTGGAAAGGCAGATATATAGAGAGGAGGAGAGAGAGACAGAGAGGAAGATCTTCATCGGATAATTCACTCCCCAAGCGACCACAATGGCGGGAGCTGTGCCAATCCCAGGCCAGGAGCCAGGAACTTCTTCCAGGTCTCCCACATGGGTACAGGGTCTCCAGGCTTTGGGCCATCCTTGACTGCCTTCCTAGGCCACAAACAGGAAGCTGAATGGGAAGTGGGGTTGCCAGGATTAGAACCAGCGCCCATATGGGATCCCAGCATGTTCAAGGCAAGGACTTTACCCACTAGGCCACTGAACAGGGCCCCAATTTGCCCCTTTTGAAATAAAATTCTTTATTTGTTCACTTAGAGAATAGATTTAACATACACAGTTTTTTTTAATAGATGAGTTTATTTTTATTGCAACAGCAGTCTTACAGGGAGAAGAAGAGACAAAGAGAAAGATCCATCCTCTGGTTCACTCCCCAGTGGCTGCAACAGCTAGGGCTGAGTCGATCTAAAGGCTGGAGCCAGGAGACTTTTCTGAGTCTCCCACAAGGGTGCAGGGTCCCAAGGCTTTGGTCCATCCTCAACTGCTTTCCCAGGCCACAGGCATGGAGCTGGATGGGAAACGGGGTCACTAGGATTAGAACTGGTGCCTATGTAAGATTCTGGCAAATGCAAGGTGAGGATTTTAGACACTAGGATATCATACCAGACCCCATGTTCTTGTAAATTTTATGTTTTTTATTCCTGCTGTTGATTTTTTATTGTTTTTCATCTAAGGGTATATATAGTAAATGTGTAATAGAGGCTTGCATATCCAGATGTGAAGATACAATGCAGTATGCATCTGTACTTCCAAATAAAAAATGGTCACACAATGAAACTGTTAAATACATCTTGAGAATAGGATGCGTCCCTCTGCCATTGTCCACATCTCAACGTGAGGATACACTTACATAGCAGATTGATGGACTTACAACTGTTTATGGAGAACTGTTGTACTTGCATAGGGGAAATGATCAGAGATGGGGTCTTGGGGAACAGGAGGGGAAATCCCGGAGCCTATGAAACTATATCATAAAATAATATAATAAACAAATTTGAAAAAATAAAGAATTAGATAAGTGGAAAATAAGAAGTCCATAGTTCCTCAGGAGTAGTGTCAGGGCTATAAACAATAGTCAAATCTCAAGATGTTTACTTCACTTCAATATATTACTTTTTTAGTGCTCTATGTAAATCAGAGGAAACATATGACATTTTTCTTCTCAGATCTTGCTTATTTCACTAAGCATTAGGGTCTCCAACTGTTCTTTGAACTTAGCTAATTAAACACTTTAAGAAAGACATTGATTAGCATGCAACAAACTACGGTAAAAGAAATTTTGTCTTCAGTTCTCCTTTTGTACCACTTCTTCATAGCTCAGAGTTCTGCACACCCTCAAAATGTTCTCAAGTCTGCTTTATCCAGAAACCCCTGCTTCTCCTAAGATCTCAAAGTAATAGTAAAGATAAAAACTGCCAAATACAAAGTAGCATGCAATTGGCAAAGCTTAACATACCATTCGTGTATGCTGAGAGTGCAAAAAAGTGTTGAAGAAAGAAATAGTAAAAGTTGAAGTTACAACTAACTCAGTCAGCTATTAGCTGCCTTTACATTGCTTGCTTGAATGAATTATTTAGCTAATTTTCATTTTTAACAGAAAGGTTGGAGCTGGCACAGTTGGCTAACAGGCTGCTCTTCCGCATTGTAGCACCAGCACCAGCATCCCATATGGGCACCAGATTGTGTCCAGGCTGTTCCACTTCCCATCTAGCTCTCTACTTGTGCTCTGGGAAAGCAGTAGAAGATGGCCCAAGTCTGGACAAAGCTCCTGGATTCCACTCAGCTCAGCTCTGGCCACTGTGGCCATGTGGGAGTAAACCAGCGGATGTAGGAAGCTGTTTATCTCTTCTTCCACCTCAACCAAGCCTGCCTTTCTGATAAAAAAAAAAAAATGAATCATTTTAAAAAGACAGGGTAAGAAAGAGAAAAAGAGTCACAGACCAAGAGAGACTTACTTGCTGGTCCACTTCCCAAATGCTTGCACCAACAGTTAAAGCCAGATGCCAGGAACTCACCCTGATTTTTCCAGTGTATCTCAACAGAAAGTAAGCATTAGAAGCAGAGCCAACATTTGAACCCAAGCACTCCAAGATGGTACCTGAACAGCTGCTCTAAATGATGACCCTTATTGTTTTAAATATGAAAAATACAGGGCAAGAGTATTTTGTCACTGTGGGTTAAGCTGCTGCTTGCGACAACAACATCCCTTATTGGAGTGCTAATTCAAGTCCCAGCTTCCTATCCAGCTTTTTGGAATGTTCCCCGAAAGGCAGCAAAAGATGATCCAAGTACCTGGGCCTTTGAAACCCATCTGGGAGAACAGGATAAATTCCTGGTTCCAACTTTGAACTGGCCCAGTTTGTGGAGTGGACAATTTCAAGTGTGTGTGTGTGTGTGTGTGTGTGTGTCCCTCTCTCTTTTGCTCTTCCTTTAAAATAAAAATCAACAAGTACATACATAATTTTTTAAAATATAGAAAATATTTATTTGCTCTGCCTATATCCTAGTCAATATTTTTTCAAGTATTTAATATAAGTGGGATAAAAAGAGAAGCATAGCAATTTTATGTGATTCTGTTCTGCACTAAGACCAGAATATTACCAGAAAGAATGGTCAGGTCAAGCTCCCGTTTAGCTATTAAGATATCAAATTAATAAATGTCATAACTCATGGATTCACAACATTTTATAAAGGCTTATCTTGTAATCAGTAGTATATAGGATTCAATAAAATAAAATGCTGAATTTATCATTTCCCATTATCTATTATTAATTAAAATTACTTAGTATTGTTTACATAGTAGAGAGAGATGCATGCCCATGTGAGCTCCAGATCAGAGTGGGGAGTGTTGAGGCATGGAGGAAGGTGAGTGGGATAGATGTTTCCATTTTTTTTTCTTTTTGTATTTTTCTTCTTGTATTTGCAGGGGAAAAGTGGAGGGAGGAGAGAGGGTCAGTCTTTGCTATAGAACTACATCAGTATCCTGGGATGTGGGATGGTCATCTGATGATGCTTTAAAGACCCTGATGTAGGCGAGCATATTCTGAGGGTGTTACTTGAGTAGCTTTGATAGGTCTGTGACATTATTGGATTCACTGCAACAGGGTTGAGAACATCTTTCAAGGTATATGGATTGACGACCTCTACCTTAGTGTATCCACATGCCAGATACTCACCACCAATCCTGGTCAGGAGAGTCGTTTGTTCTGTTCTGCTTTCCATCACCTGATGGGGTACTTGAAATCCATTGTTGGTCTAAATGAGCTGGCTGCCATGTGCTGTGTGCAACTGTGTTTGTTTTTTCACTGCGTGGGCATCGGGAACTGAGGCCAGACCTGATATGGGTACTCCAAGGTCGGACCACACATCCTATGGATTTTCCTGTGGCCAGGTTTTTAGTCCAGCAATCCAGTTGGGAAATCCCCCAAGAAACTTTGCCTGAGATAATCTCAGACTTGACTCTTGAGTGTGGCAGCCAGTGCAGGGTTAGTTGACAATGTACACAACAGGGATGCAACTGCCTAGTCAGATTTGCCTCCAACATCAGCTCTGATCCTCATGCTCACCAACAGGAGTTGCAGCTCAACAGGGGAATGCTCAGGTCTGCTGTCAGGCCCACTCTAGGCCCCAGATACTGTGCTTGTCAAGGGGAACTGTAGTCCAGCCTGACATGACTTGAACCCAGTTCCAGCTCTTGCCAGAAAATGCTGTGGTAAAACCCAACTGATCTGTACCTATCCTGGCTGTTGCATGTACCATCTGGTGTGGAGACTGAGCCCAACTCTGATCTTGTCCAGTCCACATGCCATTGACAGCCTGGTCTGCCCCCAGTGTAAGCTCTCATGTGTATCAGTGGAATCAGTGGCCTAGCAGGAAGTTTTTGAAGCTCACCTGCCAAGTTTGTCCCCAGCCTCGTGTCTTGCATGTGCCTATGGGTGTTGTGGCCCAATCTGGAATGCTCTGCCCCTTGTCTTGACATTTGACAGTGGATGTTGCAGCCGGGACTGGCTGGTCTGCACCCAGTCCCAAGCTTTGCCAACGGGTGTTGCTGCCCAACCCAGTCTGGTGTGCTCCAGTGCTGGCTCTCATGTGAACTGCCAATGCAGCTGCTTAGCTCGGCATGGCCCACACCTGTCCTAACTTCTGGGTGAGCCTGTAGATGCTAAGGCCCGGCTGAGCCTTCCCCACCCAAACCCAGTTCACACATAATCCAACTAGTACTGCAGACTTGCCTGGCCTGGGTCACCCCAGACACAACTCTCATGATCACTGGCGGGAACTGGACTTAGTAGGGAAGTTGCCCAATTTCCCCTACCAGGCCTGCTCCCAGCCATGGATCTCACATGTGTAAGTGGATACCAGGCTCCTTCCTGGCATAGTCTTTTCCCAGTTCTGGTCTTCACATGTGCTGGCAGGTACTGAAGCCCAACCCAGTTTGTCCCTGGATCTGGTTCTCAGGTATGTCAGTGGATACTGCAGCCTACGTCAGCCTGGCATGCTCCCAACACCAGCTCCTACGAGTGTCACTTCTGTGCTCATGCGTGGCAGCTCTAGTGTAAGCATGTGGGTACTGAAGTCCCACAAGGCTGTGAACCTTGTCTGGTTTGCGTGCTGGCCTCATCTTCATTTCAGCAAGATTCACATGCTGAAAGTTGACAATCGAAGAATTCAATCCAGGCCTTTCAAATGAGTGGCAAGGACACAAGCGCTGGAGCCATCTCCTACTGGATCCCAGGGTGTGTGTTAGCGACAGTCTGGAATTGGAAGCTGGACCACGGACTTTGATCCCGGCACTCTGACACTGGCTGTGTGTGCCCCATGTAACGGTTACCTGCCCCTTAGGTAGGTTTTCAATATAGATTGAAGTTACACTTTAGAAACTGCTGACTTCGCTGACTTCACTGCAATAAAAACGAAAGTATAAGCTAGACCTCCTGAAATAGTAGCCACTGTGGTCGAGAATGCTGCCTTGATATCGTTGGGGGAAAATTGAAAGCATGCATTAACTCTGAAAAGTACCTAGTAATACCAAAATACGGAGGAGTGTAACTCTAGTGGGTAATAAAACTCATCCAAATCCTGACATGCGTTTATAGCCTATGCACAGTTTTCCTATTTCATTTTATACAACGCAACACATGAATCAAGCTCTTATAAATCCCCCTTTCCTGGCCTCTGCTCTGTTTCTGTATTCTCAGGGAATTCTTAGACTTGCGCTCTGCTTCTAGTTTCTTATTTTCTCTGTAAATTGCACAGTTATACAAATGTCTGCCAAGAGCATTGACGTTAGAACACTCCGATTGTTACAGGTTCCGATTTTCACCTGACATGGTCAAGTAGAAACCCAATCCCGTTCCGCGTGGGAGGAAATCACGGAGTTCCTGGAGCTCAGCTCCTGTGCCAGTGGAATGCCTTCCCCAGAACACTAGGGCTGCAGCTGCTGTGCAGAAGAACTTAGTCCCACTGATCCCTCAAACCCAGCCAATAGGCTCTTCTGTGACTGTATGTTTAAGGTTATTTATATAGAGTTCTGTGACTAAATCCCTACAAACTGCACAGATCACCCTGTTGCCTGTAGAATACCCACTGTGGCAAAATACCCACGGCAGCTGGGTTGTGACTGGGTATTTGTTTTTCTTCATAGACTGTGCTCCAATTTTACAACAAATTTTTAACATACATACAATGTGGCTTTAGCAAATGTGTAACAAACGTAATCCGCTCATTTCGTGAGTCCCTAGATTCACTTTTTTACTCCCCTCCCCCGCTTTCATTTCAGATTGGGTTACTGGTCCCACATTGTGGATTGAATCTAATTGATTACAGGGTTATGTGGAGCATCTAAGTCTAAATTTCCATGATTGGCAGAAACAAAATGAAGTGAAGTGTATCAAATGATGAAAATAACTGATTTTGACTCAGTTTCTTGCACTGTCACCCCAAGAACCAGCTCATCCTCAAACTGATGTATCTGCCTTTAAAACAAACACTCTAGAACCAGAATGATTTATTTCTGATCTTGGACCACAGATATATACAGGATGCCTTACAAGTCTTTCTCAAAAATCAAATACAGCTTACCCAGAGGCTTCTGAACCCTTAGGGAATCTGTCAGACAGTCAGAAAACAAAGGAACAAACAGAAAGAAAGCTTAACTCATGTCCTAATGCAGTTTGAGCCACCGCGCAGATGGGGTCAACAGGGGGAATTATGAGTTCCCCCCTCCTTTAATATTTTTTGATGTTCTCTGATCTATGGAGTGAAATAAAACAAATGAAGTCATTCCTTCCCACCGAAGATAAAAGAATATTAACCCTTGTTTCTATTGAGATTGGGTTCAAGCAGCCGGAGTCAGGCGTGGTGAACAAATCAGAGACATCTTCACAGCTCAGGAATCCACTCAGCAAGGCCTGCAGAGCGGTTTGATTTGTAGAATGTGAGAGTTGGAGAGAAATGCTCTCCCCGAACATCCATCTTTAGGCGTGTGTAGAGTTGCCAGCCTTTAAAGGAATCTCTTGCTTGGATATCAAAAACTATCCTTGGCCACTGTGCCAGCATAAAGATGGAAGAATTGCCCTCATATTCTCAATACCTTATTTTCGTGCTTTTTTTTCCTGCGACTCTAAAAGCAAGCTGGTATTGGACACAATGACTAGCATCAGATGCCATGCCAAAATGTTGATGTGTTCATGAAAATCTGATCATTTCAGACAAAGGGAAATTAAAAAAAATATGCCATTTGCTTCATTGTAAGGTTGAGGAATACGACTCATGCCCATTTTGATTCTATTACTCTTTCTAAAGTCAGAAAATCATCCTGTCAAACTTTCATAACCATGGAAATATCTCTCTACTGACTTTGCATTGAAGTGTCCTGACAAAGCAGGAAACGGGACCAGTTGTTTTAGAGAAGATGTTATCAGACTAGTGTCCCTCCGATCAAAAAGAGCCTTCCACCTGCTATTGTAAAACAAAACAAAGGCTTTTTGTAACACAGCCTTGCTCATTTGACTGCGCACTGTGTTTGGATGTGTTTGTGCTTCAAAAGCAGGAACAAGTAGTTGCCATAGAGAAAATATGGCTCTCAAAAATCTAAGACGCTGTTTCCAGGCAAAGCTCAGCAAGTCCTGCTCTCCATATAAAACAGGTGACTCACGCTCCAGGAGTTGAGAGGCTGACTGTCTTAGCTCTCATAAAGCAATTGCCGACCAGTAATGCAACTTTGACTCACATGAACTCTACGGTTGGCATCCACTTGTTTGTCCCGATCAAGGCCCTGGTCCTCCCGCATTGCATTTCGTACTCCTGATCTGCTGGGCTCTGCATTGCTAGTTAGTGTGTTTCCTTTTGCAGGATTGTGTTTGCAGTGATTCCCTGCTGAACTGGGACGGCGAACACGCGAGGAAAACACTGCAGACGGGACAAAGAAATCAGTATTTTGCAAGCTCCTGTGTGCTTCTGGCAGAGTCTGGGGCAACGGCCTCACCTCTCCCAAGGTACTGATTCCTAAGACTCTCCTTTTGATGGTACATCATTTAAGTGACTACTTGCCATCATTGCATCCCCTTTGTTGTAAATGACAGGGTGTGATTTCTGCCTTTCTAGGGGTTAGTGGTGTCTCAGAGGACAGGAAGCAAAGCCTTGCTGTTGAAGTAGCCCCTTTGTTTTAGAAGCAATGCTGGCAACTTCACAGACCTGGCTCAGCTGCCAGGAATATTGAGTGGCAACCAGACTTAGTCTGAAATGCATTTAAGTCATATCTGCAGCCTTCTCAGAAACACCATGGAATGAAAAAAAAATTCTTATATGTGCAGTGGAGTACTTGGCGTGAGAATGGGGTGCACATGTCAATATGACTGCAGTTATATTCATGGCGTAATAGAAAGCCAGGACATTTAGGTCACAAACAAGATTGCATTTTGAATGGAACTGCTATTGATTTGTCATTATTTGTGATGGCATTCAACATTTTCCTTAAAAACTAATTGACTGGATTACTGCTTCTTCTATGGGGAAAAAAAAAAAAAACGGAAAAACAAATTGAGGAAATTACAGTGTGATCATGTTATCCTTACTGTCATTAAAGATTCATACAAACACCTAAATGTCCATTCCAAGTTTTAATCTTAGAAACTCTATAAGAGATACAGAGGCCACTATAATTTAAACTCATAGTTGCATAGGAGCAGTCAGTCCTGGTTAAATGCCATTAATAGCTAATGCAGTTTGGACAGTTTAATTATGTACTTGTCTGAACGCTTGTCACACTTCCAGTGACTTCCTAGTAATGTAGTCATCTTTGGCACTAAAATTTGCAAAGTGTTTTATAATCACTTTTATTAGTGCTTCTTCACATTATATCACCATATGAGATAGGAAGAGGTTAAGTAATTTGACCAAGACTAACATAAACTGACAAGAAAAATTGAGAGCTAAAACAATCAGCCAAATTGTTCAAGTAAGATTAAAGCCTTGTGTATCTTGTTTTTCAGGAATAGTGGGAGAAAGGAGGTAGAAGTTCACATAACTAAGCCAATTATCTGATAATCATCTAAACTCTCAGGTATAAGATTAAAACTCATGATCCTCGTGGACTTGTGAAAAATACTTAGTGTATTTCCTAATACATTTTTATTATTATTCGAATTATGAACGCTTTTAGGAGTCAATTTGCTTTTGAAGTGTTACATATTTATATCGCCACCTAGTGGGCAACTTGTAATAAAAGAAGGCCAAGGCTTGGGGTGGCAAAGGTGAGATCAGAGAATCCTAAAGCCACGGGTCCTGTTATGGAAACTGTGTCTCTCCGTTGTCTCACCTCGCAGGTAGAACCAGAAAAGTTTGTGCCAAATATCAGCTCCCATGGAGAGAAATTCAGATCGCATTTCTAGCAGTCTCTTCAAGGAGAAGCAGCAAAATGAAGTTCCCAGTGGCCAAGGAAACACACATACGTTAAAGTCACTAACGGCTGTGCTGTCTGTTCAGCAGCATGGCATGAGGCTGCAACTGATTTGCTTTTCCCTCAGGAAGGGGTGTTAACAAGGAGAGTAATTATGATAGAGAGGGTAGGAATGGATATATTTTTTACATTAGAAGTAAGTGACAGATTTGATACAAAATTTGCTCCTTCTGCAAGAAACAATACATTTCCAGAACTTTCGTTTGATATTTTAGTTATGGTATGTCTAACAGAGATTCACTGGGGTCTGTTTTTGGTGATACCACTTTGGCCAGAGCTGCCTTTACTTACACGAATGACTTGTGTTGGCGTGGTAATACAATTCCCAGCATCAGCTCTGCTGGCCACTTTTTCACATGCTATGTTCCTTGCGTGTCCCAGGAACCACAAGTCCATGCCTTGCCTTTAGAGTCAGTGACACCCTTGTAACCAACAAGCATCTCGACGGGGAACATGTTGCTGTCTGGTGACTCAGCCCATCTACAGCCGCACAGCTCCACTAGGCTGACAGCACGACAGAAAAACAGAAAAGGCTGATGGAAGACAACCTCGGTATCGTTGAATCTCTTCCAGCAATTATGAGAGCCGATATGGAAACCATGTCCTTCACATCCCCTGGGTCATTGTTGGAACCTTCTCATAAATCAATTATATTATCTTAAATTGAAAAATAATAGCCCCATGGTATTTTGTTTTATTCATGTATTCTGTCACAGAAATATTTCTCATGGTTCTCACTCCTTCTAAGGTTATTGTTACTTAATTGATTAAGTGTGTTATTATGTCAAACCAAACTATACCAAGTGATTATAACTCACATAAATATTTAACATGGAAGATTAGAAATCAGGCGTAAATTCCGTATCCAGTGTTTTTCTTCACAACACTGGTGCACAATACATACAGCATGTGTCCATGTGCATTTTGAACTACTACATGGGTAAATCTTACTTTGAAAACTTTACAAATCTGAAAATTGACATAATTATAGACAAATAAATATTACAAACTTTGCTATTATCCATAAGAAGATCAAATAGAGGGCCCAGCTCAGTAGCCTAGCGGCTAAAGTCCTCAACTTACACACACCGGGATCCCATATGGGCAATGATTCTAATCCTAGCGGCTCCACTTCCCATCCAGTTCCCTGCTTGTGGCCTGGGAACACGGTTGAGGACAACCCCAAAATGTGGGACCCTGTACCCACATGGGGTACCTAGAAGAGACTCCAGGCTCCTGGCTTTGGAGCAGCTCAGCTCCAGCCATTGTGGCTACTTGGGGAGTGACTCAACAGATGGAAGATCTTCCTCTCTGTCTCTCCTTGTCTCTGTGTATCTGACTTTCCAATAATAAAAATAAAATAAATCTTTAAAAAAAGAAGTTTGGGCCCCGCGTGATAGCATAGTGGTTAAAGTCCTCGCTTTGCACGCACCGGGATCCCACATGGTCGCTGGTTCTAATCATGGCAGCACTGCTTCCCACCTAGCTCCCTGCTTGTGGCCTGGGAAAGCAGTTGAGGATGGCCCAAAACCTTGGGACCCTGCACCCGTGCGGAAGACCTGCAAGAGCTCCTGGCTTCGGATTGGCTCAGCTCCAGCTGTTGCGGCTCACTTGGGGAGTGAACCATCAGATGGAAGATCTTCCTCTCTGTCTCTCCTCCTCTCTGTATATCTGCCTTTCTAATAAAAATAAATAAATCTTTTTAAAAAAAGATCAAATAGAAAAAACTAATAATTATTATTCAGAGTAAAACAAATTCTTTGAGACAATTAGTTTTAAAAGGAATACAGGGATGGAAGCAGGCATTTAGTCTGGCTCTTCAGACAATGATGTTCCAAACCTTAGTGGTTGGGTTTTCTACCTGACCAAATCCTGACTCTGGTCTCCTGCTCATCTAGACCATGGAAGGCAGTGGCTATGGACCCAGCCATGGGAGACCTCAACTAAGGTGATGCCTCATGGCTTCAGCCTCAACTGGGAGCTGCCGTAGACCCTTGGAGAATGAAACAGTCAAGGTGGAATTCTCTCTCCCTCTCTGTCCTTTTCTCTCTTCCACAACCCGTCTCTTTCCTTATTAAATGAAATATTTATATAAATGAACTATATATATATATATATATACACACACACACAAAAATACATAAATAAAAAGGTGTTTCAGAGTTCACAGAAAAAAAAGGTATTTAAAAGACATTGACTTGGGCCCAGGCCTAGTGGCTGAAGTCCTCACCTTACATGTGCTGGGATCCTATATGAGTTCCAGTTTGTATCCCAGCTAGTTCCACTCTGCTTCCAGCTCCCTGCTTGTGGCCTGGAAAAGCAGCCAGGGGCGGCGCAAGCACTTGGGACTCTGCAGCCATGTGGACACCCAGAGCAAGCTCATGGTTCCTGGCTTCTGATCGGCTCAGTTCCAGCTATTGTCACTTTGGTAGCAAAACAGCTGATGAAAGATCTTTGTCTCTCCTCCCTGAGAATCTGACTTTTCAATAAAAATAAATAAATCTTTTTTTCAAAAAAAGACTCAAGATATTGACTTGCGCATTAACATTTTAAACTCTCTTGAGAGCTTGTGTGTATGTATTTCTACAATTAATTTCGTAAGATTTGAGACATTCAACTTCAAGTATATAAAAATCATTAATCATTGAGAGTTAAAGATACTTTGGGCTATACATGCCACTGTGTGTGTAAATACAGACATGCAGTGTTTGAGGAATTGTGTCTATCATGAAGGTGCATTGCGGCTCAGCGTCTTCACTGCCATTTGGAGGAAAGCACGCTGCATTCCAGAGATACTGTGCTCCTTTTCCATATTTTGACACTTTAAGTTCAACACCAACAAAATCATAAAAATGAATAATTCAGAGTCAAAAATTCAAGAAGGTTTTATTTCTTCATTAAAAAAGGATAAGCTGGTGCCCCTTGCCTCTGAATCCTAACCCTCATGACAATTCATGTTTCTTTTATTGGTGGGGGGGATCCTGACAGATTTTCCCCATATTGCTACAATAGTGTAGTCTTTCTTAAGGAGTCATAATTCCATCAGTCTCTTATTTAAGTGTTTCTTTATCAGAGTACTTCAGAAAAACAGACACTATCACGCATGCAGAGAAGGGGAATGGGGGCGCAGAGGAAAAGGACAGAGAGAGAGAACCCAGCTGGTTGTTCACTTCCTGAATACCTGCAGTGAGCAAAATTAGTCCAGCCTGAAATTTAAGCTTAATCCAGATAGTCAAGGAGTGTGGCAGGAACACAATTACTTGAGCTCCAACTACTACTTGGAATTCTCCATAAGCATGAAACTGGAACAGACAGCTGGAGCTGGAAACGATCCCAAGCACTACAGCATGGCACACAGGCACCTAGCATGGGACACAGTCTCACTAGCTAGGTCAAATGTTTGTCACACTGACAACCACTGTGATCACTTAGAGTGATGTTAGAAGCTAGGTCAACCTTTACCAGTGTGAGGTTGACACTGTACTATCAAAATGAAGAATCTGTTTCCTTTCTCCTCGTAAAGCTCAGACTGAACTTCCTGTCCACACTCCATTCCACAGTCACAGCTTCATTTCACTGTGATTGTGGATATGTATGTCCTGAGTTTCCATTGGTGCGGTGTTAATTGCAGTCATAGCTGAGTAGTGTAATAAGAAGTTTGCAATGGTCTGGATGGAGTTGTTATCCCCCAAATCTCATGCTGAAATGTAATACTTCATGTAATGCTGTTGAGAGGTGATGGGATCTGAAAGGGATTTTTATGTCATGGAATCTCATCCTCATGAATGGACTACCATGTTTTTCATGGGGTGGGATGAATGCCCATGGGAATAAGTTGCTATACAGAGAGACTTCCTCACTGTGTTTGGTCTCCTATGCATGTGTCTACTTGCCTTTTCATCTTTCAACCTGCCATGCCATGATAGGAGGTCATATCAATAGCTAAGAAGATCCCAAGGTCACACTTTTGGACTGCTCCACTTCCAGAACCAGGAGGTAAGTAAATGTTTACTTATTAAAGATGAGCACAGTTTTAAATGTATTCATTGATGTTACTAAAGAGATGTGTTCAGATGATTATTTTGGTTTGAATTCTGTGTGTTTCTAGACCTGCTTACACCAGATCATACTGAACAGAATTCTCCTCCATCCATTGTGCCAACACGGCTCTCATGCTGGCTGCTCAGTTTCCAACCCAGCACCCTGCTTGAGTCCTGGGAAGGCAGAAGAGGATGGCCCAAGGCACTTGCACCCATGTGGGACACCCAGAGGAAGCTTTGAATCCCAGCTCCAGGCACAACCAACTCTAGCCTTTGTAAGCATCTGGGGAGTGAACAAAAGGATGGAAGAATTTTCTTTTTCTCTTTCTCCACCTCTTTCTTGTAACATTTTAAATTAAAATAGATAAGTAAGTGTGTTTTTTAAAAAAAAACAGTATGTATATATATGGACATGTATTTATGTTACTTTATAATTATCTAAAGCCATTACATTACTACTATGTTTCAAAACTAATTCAGATCAGTTGATGGCTATAAGCTTGCAAAATGTACTTATTTTTAGGATTTATTGATTTTTATTATAAAGTCAGATATACAGAGAGGAGGAGAGACAGAAAGTTCTTTTGTCTGATGATTGACCATAATGGCTGGAACTGAGCTTGTCCAAACCAAGGAGCCAGGAAGCTGCTTCCGTGTCTCCCAGCAGGTGCAGGGTCCCAAGGCCTTAGGCCGTCCTTGACTGCTTTTCCAGGCCACAAGCAGGGAGCTAGATGGGAAACAGGGCTGCTGGGATTAGAACCATCATCCATATGGGATCCCAGTGCATTCAAGGTGAAGACTTTAGCTGCTAGGCCATTGCACTGGGCCCACAAAATATACTTTTATGTTCTTGAACCAAGTTCAGCTGCCTTCAAATGAACAATAAGCAAATTCTAAATATCCACAAATTATGTTTGCCAGAATATTTTCCAGTATGTCAGGCAGGAACTTAGAGGTGAGAAATATATTTGTTTCATAGTTCAATAGTCTGATTGTTTCATAATAGTCAGTGGTTTCTCCAATTTCATTTATTCGCTTTCTACCAAAATTTTTGTCTCTTAAAAAAAGTTCTGTTTCTCTATTTAAGGATTTATTCATGCCCCAGTGAATCACGTTCAACTGGTGTTTACATGTGTGAAGTGCTTGTTTCTGACAACATTCACCACACATTCCTGGTTTATCTATATGTCTGCCACTAAATTTTAAGTATTGGGTTTCATTTGCAACTTTAAAATAAAGTAGTGACCATCAGACGTTTGCAAGTTAACCACAAAGTAACTGATAAAGTTATCCTAGTTCTCCACAATTGTTAAACCTGATCTCACCAACCAAACTATATAAATGCTCTATACCGTCGTAAAGTGGGTTACAGTAATTAGTTCATCTATTGAAGTTATCTAGTGCAACTTGCACATTTTCTTTGTGGCTGATTCCCACAGCTTGAAGTGAACAAGAAAAATTTCTATAATTAATGCTTATAAAAGAAAAATATCAATATAAATAATTAAAGATTCTTAATATTTCATGCATTTGCTTGCTAGATGGACAGCTCTACAATCATTTTCATCATGCACAGTGTATTGGATTTTTCTTGTTAAGTCATTTGAAACAAAGAGGTTCAGTTACACTCTGAGGGCTATCTGAAATAACATGCCATCCCAAATTGTATCCTCTGGAGGGCTTCATCTATGCAGTGTTCTAGGAATCAACTTTCTGTATCCACAGACATGTTGGCAATAGTTGATATGCAATGTGCGTGAGCCATGTGGCACAGATCCATTTCCAGTGCCCTGCTGCACCACTCATCCTCATTGCGCAAGCCTCTAGGTTTAAGTGGATCATAATACAATCATCTAATTCAATTAAAAGTGCATCTGGAGAATCATGTAAATTTACATTTAGCGTTCATAGCTTGTTTCGTCACTTTCAATATTTTCTATCACATACTGTTCATGACCTTCTTTGTACTCCACCTCTCAACAGTTCACTGATGTTTCTCACTCCAGCCACTCATTTGTAACATTTTAGTCAAATTGTTTATTTAATACTTGCAGCATTGAGTGTGATGAAAATAAATCACTCACTCACTTTGCTACATGAATTATACCTAAGCCTCTTCATGAAGGTTGCTTTTGAGAATTAATGGTTTTGTTCATGGACAGTGTGCATTTTCTATCAGGGTTTAACAGAATGCAATTTGACTTTCAGCTCTATTAGCCAACAATTAACACCCATATTGATTTTGTAAGTGAAAGGATTTTGTATTCATTTTGTTGTCAGAATGGTTTGAGACCAAGGAGGAAATGTCATTTGACAGATTCTCTACACTCTCCATTCTGGGTAGAAATGCATTCTGCTAGCTGTCCAATCAATTATGGAGAGAAAATGAATTCCATCATAATTCTGTCAACAAAATGCTAACTTGGTTAAATTATTCTCTCCACAAAATGAATTAACTTAAAAATCCTTTTGTCCACAAAGTGGATTTAAACACTTAGTGAAGCCTTGAAAATACTACCGTCTGTTAGTTTAGCATATGTAATGCAAATATGTGACTTGACTGTGTCAGCATTTTTAGTTCTTTGGAGGTTATGGACTTGTCTGATGCATCTTCTCTTTGCAGTTAAGGTCAAGTAGAGAGCAAGGTTGATTACCTAGAGAATAGCATATGGTAGGTAAATGTGGCACTGTCCAAAATTATTGTAAGTTATTTTCATTTGAACATCATGCACAAATTAATGAGCTTGCCAACTAAGACATTTTTAGGTCTTGAAATTCAACAAGTCATTTCAGGGATAATTCATAAAGAGAACAAAATTAGCGCTTCAATTCCCTATTAATAAAACTCTTTAAACATATCACATGGTATAAACACATCATTTTAAAGTTATCCAATACCATCTTTAAGAATTTTGTTATTCTCTTTGAGGATATCAATATTTTCATTAAGTTATTTGGCAGATGTATTAGAATTGAATGCTGAAATATCCTTTAACACTCATAAATAGCATAATTTGTATATAAATATCATGTAATATATTATTTAAAATCTTTACTCACACATTTTGTTCATTTGGAAGGGATGAAGGGCAAGAAAGAGAGAGAAGTTGAGAGAGACAGAGAGAGATTCCATTCACTGTTTCACTCCCCAAATGCTCACAGCAGCAGAGGCGCTGTACACAGAGCCTTGGAAGAGTCGGGGTTCAATCCACGAGTCTCCCTCGTGGATGAGAGGTGCTTTCCTATTTGAACCACCATTGTTGCTTCATAGGGTGTACATTAGCAGAAAAATACAAACTTCTTCGTCACTTTCTTCCCACATTGTTGCTAAGACAAAAGATGAACATTTGGGGAAGGAAGAAAAATGAAGGTCACATATAAGTACATGCATATATACTTGTAGTTATATACATATTGTGCAGTTTTATGTCTATGTCCTATTTAGTTTCAGTGTTTAGATAAAATTACACACAACATACACATGAACCAGTAATAATTAAACTGGTAATATAGCTCATAGGGTGATTCAAAGCACATCATTAAAAATGAATGGTATTGGTTAGCATTTTTTATTAGTAATCTGATAGCACAAAACATAGAATGATTTTATATAAAATGTTGTCATTTGCTTCCTTTTTACTTTATTTTGCTCATTTATATTTTCTGTTTTCTTACAACAGCATATAGTGCTTTTTAGTTTTTAAAGAAGCATTTAGAACCTATAACACAAATGAAGAGTTTCAAAAAGGTTATTGAAAATGAATATTATTAAAATGTATGCCTGGATTTAAACATGTTTCACATTCAGATTAACTTATTAGGAAACTTTAAAGTATCCTAATATATTAATAAGCAAATTATAGTATGTAGTATTTAGAGTCATAGTTCAAATTATATATATAGTGTAATGATGCAAATTTTAGTGATATTAACTATAAATTTTCCAGGCTAATATTATATGTATTTACTATATATACAATACAGCTATCTTTGTGAATGCCTTGTGAAAATTAGAATAAAAGATGTTCTCATGGTTCCAAATTCTGTGGAATACAAATATGGTTTAGCAATTTATGGAGTAATATTACAATGTTTCTTTATTTCAAGGGGCAATAACTTGACTACAAGAAATTATACTGCCGAAAAGCCTTTCAGTATAGTGACATGTCTGGCAAATGTAAAATCAGTTATAATATCCCACCATTCTTATACTCATATATCATCCAGTTACTGGAGATGTTGCACCCACGTTTGTGGTATAATCACAGGCAAAAGGGCCCTCTTTACCTGAAGAAGTTGCCAACTGCAGCATTCCACCCACAGCTGCTGGGGAACCCAGATCTTCACTGAACGGGATATGTAAGGAACAACACAAAAACCTCAATGACCTGCCCCAGTATATTCAATCTCTCAGTTCCAACAATAAATACTAGTAATTTTCTTAGGAAATAGATGTTTCATCTAAATGCATGCAGTTACGTCCATCTGTGTGCATACAAGACAGTATGGAAAATGGGAAGTAGAGGGCGAGAGTTTAGATTTACATTCCTGAACAGGTTTGGGCACATCAAGACCCCAGCTTGTCAGGCATTCCCACTATATAGAAGATGGAAATGTTGCTCTTCATTACTTCTGGACTTTTTGGGTTAAACCATTGTTGGTAAGATGTATTCACACATACATCCCTCAAATAATTCATACAGACAGTAAAATCTAAATTCATGCTTGGGAGGACAAATAATTCTTCTAATTCCATCACTATTCACACAAATTCCAAGATGTGTAATATGGCCCATTTTATTCACTCCTCTCCTTTCAGGCTGTACTTTAAGCCTGAGGCATAGGATAATATGTCTTTCTACATTTATTTGCCTGGGGAAACTATATCCTTTCCTCTTCAGGGTCCATCCTATGGACTGTGCTCTCCAGTGAACTTAATTCTCAGAATGAGAAACTCTCTCCTTTGTGTTCACTTAATTAGGCCGATCACCTAACTCATCATGTTAAATGAAAATCCTTTGGTTACTGAAGCAATAATTTTTGCAGATCGAGCTTACCAGTAAGTTGATCACTCATTATCACATTGTTGCAAATCAGGAGATGGCAGATCCTGTACAACCCAAGCCTGGATAAAGAGTGTACTCCCAAATAGAGGTATTGGAGAAAGAAGATAAATCAGTTAAGGTCCTATTTCTATTAACTAAAAATCTACTATGTTGTGAGCTCCTGAGAAATAGTCAATATTGTGTTACCACTTTTCTTCTGCAATGTGATGATATGGTTGAACAACATGTAGATACTGAGGCTTAATGAGATTAATAATGATTCAAGAAACAATTACGTGGGTACACTTTCAGTGAAGAGCAGGAATGACCGCCTGCTAAAGGCGGCTTGTAAACAAACACCAGCATGACTTCGTGAAGTAGAGCAGGGCAGACTGTGTTTGGAATCTTGAGTTTACAGACTTTGCCCAGAGACTGTCAGACTCTGCAGGCAATCGTCTCTGAGTGGGCGAAAGTCCAAGACCAAAGTTGGGACCTATGGATGACGGTTCACAGTTTGGCAATGGTCCAAGGTCACAGGACTATGTGCTTTAATAGGATATCCTTAAGAAAATCACATACTAACTTCTGTAAATGGGTCACATTGTTGCTTCCTGATCATCAGGCAATGTCTAGTTAACATCAATATGTGACGTGACCATCAACAATTATGCCACATCAAATTCTATGATCTGATTCCCCAAGCATTTCAATAAAAATTGAGGCAGTGAGCTTTCTAGGTTGACATCTCCTTCCTCAGTGAATGGGGCTCTCCTCTGGCCTCCCACATCTGTAGTCTTTACCTTGGTCTGTCTCTTCGTATTTTCTCAATTGCATGTTGGCCCCTTTCCAAATCTGTTCATGCCGTGCTGGTCAGGCTAGGGCACCAATGATTTGATATGACCTCAGTGGAGCTGCTCAACTACTCGTGGCTAGTGATGCATTGTTGATTTTTTTTTTAAAGAGAATTTGAGAGTTCAATGAAGTATGATATGTCAGTGTGGTTGACAAATGCATGTTTAATTTAAAAACCTCAAAGTTTCCATACTTATTTCTGTTATTGGTGATCATTTTACATTTAAATTTTTTAAAAAATACAACTCATGCCACTAACACTGTGTTGTGTAGGTGAGGAGGATTTTATTGCTCACTTCTATTATACTTTGTGTATTTGCCTGAAAAAGAAGCAAGAAGTAGGTAGTTTATGCTATAATTCTTATCCATTCCAGAAACTGAATCTTTGAAACAAATAGTAGAGAAGACAAATGCTATGATAAGCAAACAAGCGTATTGGTAATAAGTTCATATGAATAATGTTCATTTTTGAGTTGCCAGCATTGCACAGTAATTTTGGAGCTAAAATGATAACTTGAGGTTGACTATATTGTACCACTAAATACCATTTCTCATCTACATCTTATGTAGGTCAACCCGATAATGTTTTGTAAAAGTGAAAGTGAACAATAATGGGAGCAAAATGTTGCATTAATATTTAATATAATGCTTGTTGAGAACATAAAGAGAATAAAACCATTCAGATGCAAATGTAATCTGCAAGGATGCTTTCCATTTAAATGTGTTGTTGGGAATATGTTTATTTTCCTTGTGAGAAAAAAGAACATTGTAAATAACTGTAAACCTAGCCTCTCACATTCTTCTATGAATTCGTAATATTCTTTCTCCTGTGGGTCTCAAAAATTGCATAATAGTTCCCACATTTTGGAAAATAACCCATCAGGGAGGACAGACATGTATTTTAGAGCTAGTATATAATGTCAACGAAAAGTATATTAGCCAAAAGAAATTTTAACACAGTAAAACTTAAACAATAGGTAGCCCTGTAGCAGCTAAACATGTTTTTATTTTGTGGGGCTTCGTTTAAATAAGTCTCTCCTTCCTATTTTTTAACTTTAAAAAGGACATAAAAATATTTGATATGTAAAATAATTCTCAGTTTTATTTCATCAAAGTAAGAATGCACAAATTGATATTGGAATCAAAATGGTGTATTTTTTAATTGATATATATCCAAGGATATCCAGCTTATTAGATTTTTAACATGAAGATAAAATAACTGATAAATTTTCTTTCTGATTCATTTTGAGACTTTATTAATTCAAAATATATCTATGTTTTGCATTTTCATAATTGCACATATCAAAGTTAGATTCCAAATAACATGCTTTCACTGAGAAATCAATGATTTAGAGGCCAGCATGGTAGCCTAGTGGCTAAAGCCCTTTCCTTGTATGTGCCGAGATCCCATTGGGTACTGGTTCATGTCCCGGCTGCACCCCTACCCAACCAACTCCCTGCTTGTCACCTGGGAAAGCAATAGAAGATGGCTCAAAGTCTTGGCACCCTGCACCAATGTGGGAGACTCAGAAGAAGCTCCTGGCTCTTAGCTTTGGATTGGTTTAACTCTGACCATTATAGCTACTTGCAAAGTGAATCAACAGATGAAAGATCTTTCTCTCTGTTTCTCCTCTCTGTAAATCTGATTTTCCAACAAAAATAAATAGATCTTAAAGAAAATAAACCAATGATTTATGAAAAGAAATCAATTGAGCATTTTATAATTTAGAAAAATTGAACATTCTTTAAGAGGTTTGAACCAGAGAATTTTTGGCTAATGATGGAACAAAAAACTCATTTCATCTTTTTCTTGTTATTTACAGAACAGAAAGGAGAAAATATTTTAATTCTCTAAGCTTATATCACTATCTGAATTTATACAGATGTTTAAAATGACTCCACAAGCTTGCTGAGAAAGACATTAATGTCAGTGGGGCATGTGATTCACTACTTTAATATGTCCTCTTTATCGATTCCAAGACAAATAAGACATGCATGATTCTCAGTAAACAAATGAGTATGTGAGAGTTGGAATAATTGGTTAAAACAGAACATTTCCCAAATCTATGGTTCCAATAAATTCATTGCTGCAAATTCTGTTCACAAGCAAAAAAAAAAAAAAAAAAAAAAAAAAAACAGAGGGAAAAGTATACTAATTTGAGAAATAAAAATTATTAACTATGAATTTTTATGAGAAGAAAATAAATGAGGCAAAACTTAAAAATTAGACCAGTAGTATTAAGTAAACTTATGCATGAATCAGTGCAAATATTTAGCCAGGAGGAAGCACCAAAAGGAACAAAATAATGCACACAGGGTGGAATTGTAAGTAGAGAAAACTAAATATAAAGTGGGTTTTTCAAAGAAATGTGGAAGTTAAATTATTTCTGAGAGGCAGTAGGTGTATTCTGCTGAACATTGAATCCAGTGTTCCTAAGTTCCAGTACACTGTGGTGTTTCATTATTCACACAACTCCAGCTAGAAAAAGAATCAAAAGCCAAAGCCCTCCAAGCTGAGGTTCTGTGCTCACACATTGCCTGTAATCTGTGTTCTGGTGAGGGAATGGGTCATCACAAACGCATCCATATCTTTTGGAAATGACTTCAGGAATGGGCCACGAAAATTAAGTTTATTCATTTGGAAGAATCCAGAGTTCTCTATATATCTGGAACTCAGAAACCAGATGCCTGAAGGAACAAGTCTAAAGTAATAGGTACTACGAGGGCAGCAGGGTATCAATCACAAGGCAAGCAGGTGGTATTGTCAAAGTGTGTGTAGAAGAAACGATTCATATCTGAGATTAGCAGTGGGTAATGACAGAAAGAATGCTAGGTTGGTGGAGCACAAGGCCATAAACTTTATTTACAAGCAGAAAGAGTTGATGTGAATGAAAAGTGAGATTCCTAAATATTAAATACTGTCATATATTGACATACTGTTTACTTAACAAATTTACCAAATATTCTGTCTTAGGCTTTTTTTTTCAAGAAGCAGAAAAAATGCTAAAGATGAAATCATTTTAACTTATTTTATTCTATTCATAGTTATTTATTCAGTTACAATCATATAGCATATAATACAAAGACACTGGAATACAGAAATTAATGAAACAAAATTGCACTTTTCAAATGGCTGCGTCTGATAAAAAATATTTATGATGTTCATTTCTAAACAAAGGTTTGAGTCCAGTTACAAGTGTCCTAGTAGTACTATGTACACAGCAACAAACTCAGGAAAAGCAGAGACAGGGGCCATCAGCTCTACTATGGGGAGACCAAACATGAACTTTGCCATTAACATTAAATAATTTCCAATTTCAGTCAAAAGGCAAAGTTGAGTATGAACACAGTGTCAGGCTGTGTTATTATATTTTTATTGAGGGAAGGAGGGGATTGGGAATAATAGGTTGAGTTATTTCACTGAATTTTAAAAGTTAAGAGAAGTTTTCAGCGTTTTCAGACTATTGCCTTCTTATTCCCTTTTCCCATCTGCTTTGGTGTCACAAGTCGTAATGCCAATTCATCCAGAGCAAGAACATAAAAGCTCCTAGTTCATTTGTAGTGTTCAATCACAGCCCTCAGGTATGGCACAAGAAATTTCAGGAACTAAGAGAGGCGTTTTATGGACAGAGAAGGCAGAGCAAGAGTAGGAATGAATTGTGAACATCCCCCAGGCTCAAGAAAGATTGTTACTTTAATTTTTTCTAGTATATGCAATGAAAATGCTTGATGAGCTTGTGCAATTTGCTTAATCCTGGTTCCCTCATTGGGGGAAAGCACTTAGAGTTTTTAAAAATTCATATAAAAGAAATAGATTTCATGCATTCCATAGGCATACTCTCAAGAAGACAAGGGCTACCCCTTCTCCTTACTTCCAATATTCCTGCTTCTTCTTGTCTTCAATTTTTTGCAAAGATATGATTTGTAAATTATCCTGTAATTCCAAGGTTAAATCACAACTAGACATAATATTCAAAAACTAAAGAATGGGAAAATCACAGCTCCATAGTGTAAACAAGGGTTAAAAATGCTAATCAATCACAATATTTCCCTTTCATTCCAATATTTTTGGTATTCATATTATTAACTGAAACATATCAACAAAACATATGGTACTTGTACTTTTGAGACTGACTTATTTCTGTAAGTGTAATGATTTACAGTAGCATCCATTTTGATACAAAAGACAAGATTTCATTCTTCTTCATGGCTAAGTATTTTATAGATTTTACATATGGGTTCAATATTTGGGAATGCTTAAACCATAATGTCCTATGCATATGTAAATATATATATATGCACACATATATATAATTGTACTGTATACTATATATAATTATTAAATGTTCAAAACTCTTGGAAGAAATCTATTCATAATGGATAATTATTTTTATATACTATCATTTTAAGCCGCAAATATGCACTTACAAATCCAATGTGAATATGAAACAGTACCAAATAATTTTCCAAAAAAGTCTTGAGTAGTTTTACCATTGTAGCAATATATCAAGTCATCTATTTAAATGCAAAATATTGACATTTCGGTACATTCTGATTAAACTTTAGAGTGAAAAGGAAATTAGGTTACACTGGTTGTGCAGAGGCATTGACACGTTGTTCTGAATTTCTGCAAGTGGTCAGTCACAGGCAAAATGTGTTCAACTGAAATAGCAGTGTTTGATTGGGTGATCAGGCATAGCCTTTCTAACCACGTCTTAAATTCTGTTGTTGATTGCTGTTTCTTGTGCTATGGCTAAAGAATCCCAGAATAGCAATTGTAGTATTGAAAATGCCATCGGAGATTGTAAAAAGGAATTTGACTTTTTATATAGCATCCTTCATGTGTTGTGTGTTTTAAAATAGAAAAGAGAGCTCATGAGATATTTGAATGACAGAAAAGGAAAAAAGAATGCCATTGTTTTTAGAATAAATTACTGCAGTCCAGTGGCAATGATACTTTTCCTACAAAAACAACGAAATGCTCTACTTTAGAGGTTTTTGAAGGAACTGAAGGATCTCTGTCTAAACCAACACAGCTTTTTGGTACATTCTAAAACAGCTAACACAAATGCCAAGACAACTTCCATGTGTGCAGTCTTAATAAATTGCTGTGGAACTCTCTTTGTGACTTCCTTATTTTTAGCCAGTGGGTAAAACTCATACCAAAGCACTTTTTTCCCTAGCTTTACAATCTGAAATGAGCAAGAATATAATAGGATTTAGTTTAAACAATTTCATTGGCATTATTTAGGAATAAGGTTTAATTGCTTGACATTGAGCCAGTTGGTTAATTTTTCATAATGCCAAGCCACAACATATTTAATTCTTCAGCAAAGCAAAGAAGAGATGGGGTACCTCTAGTGTAATGGGTTTATTCTTGTGTTTATTTTGTAATTAAGTACTTGCAGTTTAACCTATCTTGGAAGATATTTAGGGAAAAACAACAACAACAAGACCATGATTGCAAGGTAAATGGCATGCCAAAAGCAATGAGAAAATAACAGTAACAGTGGCTCATGCATAGATACATTTTTCAAGAAAACCATCTTTGATCACAACCACCTCTCCCATAAGGTCAGGGAAACTGTCAAGTGCTCTCATAACAATGTGCCTCTGCCATGGTACTTGAAACAATTATAACACAACATCTGAGCAGAGACTAGCATACTGCTGAACATTCACCCTGAGTTTGGCTTCACGAGTGTGTCACTGGTAATTAGTAGAGAGAACATTCAGTTTACATTGATTGAAATGATGAATAAAATATTTCAGACGCAAGCAATCTATTTCTGAAAAACACAATCGCACCTATTCTTAATAAATTGCACCCATTTCAAAAATAAGTTATCTGCATTTTAGATCCTAAAATTTAATTGTGTTAATTGAAAAAAAAAAACTTCTATAGACAAAAGTATCTAAAGCTTTAAGAGGCGGTGATTTAATCAACTAACTTTCCTTTCCTTCAAGCTCTTTATTGGAAATTTCTACATACCCGACTTCGAAAGGTCAAGTGCCCCTAATCCAGCTGCTTCCCAAAGGAAGACACTCTGCTTTACTGAGAGACAATTTCCAACTCATTTAAAACACTTCTGGACAGAAGAGAAAGAATCTGTACACCTGAGGGATTTACTACAAAAGGATTTCCCTGTAAGTGACAAAAAATTTAGGCCAGAACTGCGGTAATAATATATTAAAGATGTAATTATATGGTACTTTTCTGCCTAGGGGTTCAAAACATTATTACCTTTGTCCTCTTATGTAGCTTTTGTACAATTACAAATGGATCATCATACCAAAACCAGAGACAAAGGCACAATATTAACACTTAAGGGTTCTTCTCTTGACTCCTGCAATCTATTTATTCTTCCATTAATTCTTTACTACTCAAAAGACAACATATTGAGGTTGTATAATACCCCCTATGGTTCCTTAAACAAAAATAATCAGAATCTGCAATTCATTTATTCTAGTAATGATTTTCCTTCGTTTTCTTTATTTATAGTCTTAGGTTCCCTTTAAAAATGATATTGTCAACAATCACCTTGACATGTAACTATACTTATTCTTTTGTTTACATTGATGCAAATAGAGACAGAGAGTAGGAGGATTAGTTTTGGTATAAATGATGAATACACTTCAGAGAATTAAAATGTAGTCAGATGTACTTGAAAATGCACTTTTTAATTATGTAACAACAACAAGAAAATAGTGAAGAACCAGAAAAACAAAAGAAGTCTTTAAGAGGGATGGAAAAGAGGGATGGTAGTTGAGTTGCTTTTTGGGTTGCCCACATCTTACATGAAATGTGTGGGCTTAGAGTCCTGACTCTACACTCATTTCTGGTTGCTTACTGATGTGTTCCCTGGCAAACAGCAGGTACTAGGTCAGGTGCTGGGTAAAGTTCTGTGTCCCTGTCATCTGGGTGGGGACCCTGGATGGTATTCCTGACACCCTTTGATTAGACCCAGAGCTAGCTATTGTGGTCATGTGGGAAATGAGCCAGTGGCACAAGTAAAGCTATCTAAGAGAGCTAGCTTCAGTCCCAGTTGCTCTAATTCCAGTGTAGCTTCCTGCTAAGGTGCCTGGGGAAGTAACAGAAGATGTTTCCAGTAGCTGGGTCCCTGATGCCTGTGTGGGAGTCTGAGACGGAATTCTTGGATCATTTTTTTCATCCTGGGCTATCCCAGGCATTGAAGCATTAGAGGAGTGAAACACTAGCTAAAAGATCTCTCTGTTTTTCCTGCTCTACAACTGCATTTCAAACAACTAAATAATTCTTTAAAATATGATTTGAAGAAGAGTAGAAGAAAGGAAAATGTGAAGATGTTGATCAGTGAGTACAAAATCGCATGAGGACATGAGGACTAAGTTCTGTTTCATCATACAGTAACTTTTGTTAACATTATATATATATATATATGTATATATGTATATATATATATATATACCAATGCATATATATGTAATAAATTGAAGAATTAAAACATTAACACAAAAAGAATTAAATTTTAAAAAGTTTTTATTTTAGATGATTTTTACATAGTCGATCAGGTCGGGATGCATCTAGAGTTAGGGAGAAGTGTGTGTGATCATTGTTTCAAAGCTTTCTATTTCTTCCTCTCATTTCTGGGAGGAGGGGAGAGATAAAAGTGAGGCCATACCCACCCTTGCTACAGTTCCAGGATTTGAGGATGGGGAAAGACCACCCAATATCAACCCAGAGTCACAATGGCACCTGTTCCAAAGGTTCTGCCCAGGTGGATACAATAGTTCTGAAATTGCACCAATCTATGGATGAGGAATCCCTACCAATGTCCATTGCTGACACCACTGACCTTATAGTCTCCAATCACCCAGATATTTGATATAATTGGCTGAGGTAGTTGTCCATATGTTCTGTTCTCCAATTTCTGCTATGGTACAAAATCTCTGCAGGTCCAAATGAGCTACCATGTCCTCCCTATGCACCATGGTCTCCCAACCAGCACTCCATCTTCTACACTGTGGAGGACCAGTTTTCCTCATGGACTTGAGTCAGGTGACCTGGGCCATGCATGACACCCTCCTACCTCCAGGGATCATGGACCCAGCCCCCACCATGCAGATGGGCTTGAGGACGTGGACCAGGAGACCCAGACCCCTCTGGGTTCACCACTTGTTGGGCTCAGGGATCTAGCACCCACCACACAGGTGGGCCCAAGCACCTGGACCAGGAGATCCAGGTCCCATTGGACCTCCCACCCCAGAACTCACGGACCTGACACACTACGTGGGTGGGCCCTAGGATCTGGGCCAGGGAACCCAGGGATAGGCCAAGATTTTTTAATACTATAGTAATGTTAAATACCCTAATTTGATCATTACACAATGTGTGTACATGTCAACATAATGCACAGAATACCACATATGTATGGTATTGCAAAATTATTACAATAAATTACTAATTATTATCACTAAGAAAACTAAATAGGACATCAATTTCAGTGCAGAGATCAAACCAAGGAGTACTAAAGAGTGTAATCTGATTTTTGAAATCTAGTATAGGAATAAATTTTTATTCCTAAACTGAAACATTTTGATAACAGAATCACTGTAGGTTTTTCAAGAGAAAGGTGCTCTGTAAATTGATAGCTAAATATCAGTATATTATTTGGCGTTGGCTCTTTTTCATGAAAATGTTTCCATGAACCTAGAATGACAGATTCATGTTTATACTCCATGAAATTTTTCATTAAAAATGCTAAGCTCATGTACACCAGATATCTAAATGATTTGTTTTTCTTTAAAGTATAAGAGAAATCATTGCAAGTGAGTGGAAAAAGCATTGCTGATATTAAGGCGAAGTGTTACAAGGTAACCCTAAACCCAACGAGGCAATGGTTTTCCTTGGCATGAGGATTGAAGGAAGTTAATGAGTTAAGTCTGTTGAATGATAATCTCCAAGTAAAACAAAAATGAATTTGTATCAGCATTACTTTATTAATTTCGCTTCTATAATTTATTTATTCAATATTTCACAATTATTGAATTCTATCTTATAATCAATTATATTTTCTACTCTGAGTATATGTTCTCAGGTTTCTCATTTTGAGACATAGGAAATGGAATAAATAGTAGTTATGATGTGGAATTTGACTTTGGAGGCTTTTATTAAGCATTGCCCATCTACCTATCTCTATGCTAAGTGTAATTTGCATAGAAGGAAATAATGGAGCTTGATATCAAGTTTGCAGCTTTTGGAGGAGAAAACTTGCATAAAATAATTACTTACAAAACAGAAAATTTTGACAAGCATGATGTAAGGCACATTTTTACCAAAATTCAGAGTCTGTGGTATAAAGAAATTAGAAGGGCAGTTAGCTGCATTCCTACATAGAAATGACCCTTTATAACACTGAGTCTTGTTAAAGAACAAGAAAACAGAAGTGGGTACATTGCAGATAAAAAAATGCCATGCGAGAGCAGAGATCTGAATGATAATGCTATATGTGGAAAACTCAAGCAGTCAGTCCGAATGCAGCTGTGCAAGTTGAGAGGTTAAGGGGGTTTACCTGGGGGCCACAGATAATTCGGGGTCAAATTACCAGACAGAAAATTGTTGCCACAGCATTGCAGCTGCACAGTCTGGAGGCAACCCTAGGAAGCGGAAAGATTGAACCCTTCCTTCCTCTTACCTCCCCAACATAGACTGCATGCAGTTATTTACAAAACCTGCTGTCAAAGCTGAGCCCAGGATTTATGGAACAAAAAGAACAGCCACAAAAAGATTTGTGGTTGAGAGTTATTTATGACGTTCAGGGTATTTTTCCTCTTCTCTGAAAATCTAAGGGAGGAGGTAAGTTAAAGGGACTGGCGGGGGGGGGAGGGAGTAACTCTTCATGATCTGACAATGTAAAGTAGTAACAGCAGTGTTGAAGAAATAACTTTAAAGGTAATAGAGCACTTCCTTATTGGGAGTTTCTGTGCTGGGTCTGAGAACGAGAATTTTTCCATTTTCATTGTGTGTGCTTTGGTGGGTGCAGAGATTAGGATTGAGAGTCACTTCTGCTAGCTGAGGTGTATGCCTAGACACTATGAAAGGTTCTGTGGTACATTTGACTTCCACTATCTGCAAAACTCACTGGAAGGATCCCCCCCACCCAAGTTACATATTGAATGATATAGCAACAGGTTAAGATTTGTCACGGTGTGGGACTGGGAGGAGGAGCTTTCTCTGGCCCTTGCTTGGTTCCAACTTTGGGTCCTTATCCTCTCTTGCAATGACCATCAGGATCGCTCCAGAAATCCCTCAAAGCAAACAAACAAACAAACTAGAACAGATAGACAGAAAACAACAAGGAAAGCTTAAAATCAGACAGGAAATGGTCAGCATGGATTCATTTACACCTTACTAGGTAGGACACAAAGATTAGTTACTCCTCACTGGGGTATGGAAGATTTCTCTGCACACCCCTCCTAAAACTGTTCTGCACCTAAACTGTTGACATATGTCTTGTTAGAGTTATAAGCCAATTTAGACTATCCAAAAAACTGCCAGGTTCAGCAAAATTATGCTTCAACACTATAAACTGCTAAATACTAAAATGAAAATAGACAGGAGACAGCTGAATAGTATCCTATAGCCATTTTAAGGTGTATAGAAGCTGGTTGTATATAAACTAAAACTGAAATGTCAATGAAGTAGTCACAGGATGTGGTTAAGAATTTGCATTTTTTAACATTGGCTACTCAATACCATGTCAATTAATTCCATAATGTTGTAAATTGTTGCTGATGTTATGTTGGGGCTTTTAATTGATCAGGATGATACTCTGCCAGCTCTACCTTCAGACCAGAGATGGTCTCCCCATGAAACCGATGAATTTATTTGGACAATAAGATGCTGGACTCTATGCTTGGTATATGCTTGCAATGAAAGAATCTCAACTGAATCTGAACTATAATACTGCAACAAGGTGGAGGAATCCACCATGGGGGGAGGGCTTGGAAAGCTAAGGGGAATCCCAGAGCCTATGAAACTGTGTCACATTATGCAATGTAATTAATTTAAAAAAATTGTCACAGTGGGAGCATTTACACTACAGATTTTGGCAAAATGTACAGAACCTGATTGTTTTTAACTTGGATATCCAGTTAAACATTTGCCATGGCAACACTGTTTCTTGAGTATTTCTCCCTTGGAATAGGCAGGGAAAAGTCCTATTTACCAGACATATGCAAAACCATTCCATTGTGCATTATAATCCCTTTACAATTATAATTCCTTTTACAAAAGTTGGGTTATGGTTATGGCTAGCGTTAGGGTTAATTCCTTTGAGTATTTAGTATTTTCTAACATCTGTTATTACCTACTAAATGTGTGGGCTTTCTTACGGATGTAAATGAAGAAAATGATAATGGTGGTGGAGAAAGCTTTGAAGACCATTGTTAAATTTAAAATTCCTACAAGAATTAAACTTGGTTGTTTGAACAAATAAAAACAAATAAATAAAAAGGGCTTTCTGAATTTGGGATGTATCAGAAACGGAGTGATTTCTGAGAACTCCAGCTGTCCATGTATCCTGATAACATATATAGAAAATTCTAGTGAAGAACAGAGAAAATTGGGTCGGTTAATCGGTTGCAGCGCTTGCTACAATGAACTGAAGCACAGCTAAGCTGTTTAAATTCGACATCTATTCAGCCTTTGGCTTAGTACAAGAGCCTACTCTGAATCAGTGGCCTCCTACAAAACTTTATTTAACACAACTAATATAGGAATGAGGGCAAACGTTCGTGCATGATGTTCACTGTGTTATATTATCTGTGTGCCTTTCTGTTGGTGTGACTAAATAAACCTTCAGGCAAGCTGCACATGGTTCTTCCCTCCTGTGCTTCTCCCACCAGCTGTCAGCATCTGCTGTTTGCTTCAGGACACGGAGGAAAAAGACACATGCGGAAAAGAAATATAGCATATTTTTTCTGTTCCTCAGAGTCCTGGTCATGAAAACTGAAGGCAGTCATTATGCATTTTGGTCCTGTCCCTATGCGATGAGGAGTAGGCACTGCATCCCTCATGCCACTAGTTCCACCAATGAATTGTGCACAGAAGTGGCACATTTGATTTCTATGTTAGTGTGTACAGTTTTTCACCTGAGACTCTCTAGAGGTTTATTTCCCTGATAATGTTAAAAATGTTTTGATGGCTGAGCTTCCTCTGCTAAGCTGCTGTAAATACAAAGCATGGGCAAGAAATAGGAATGCTGGGATTGGCATTGTTGCATACTAGCTAAACACTGCCTGTGATGCCATCCTGTGTGGACACTGGTTCGAGTTCAGATTGTTCCCTTTCCTATCCAGCTTCTTGCCAGTGCTGCTGGGAAAGCAGCAGAAGGTGACTTCAAGTGCTTGGACCCTGCACTCCACTGGCAAGGGGGATGTAGCTCCTGGCCCCTGGCTTTGGTCTGACCCCGGGCCAACTCTTCAGGCCATTTGGGGAGTGAACCAGTGGATGCAAGATTTCTTTGTGTGTCTGTCCTTTCTTCCCTCTCTTTCCTATTCTCTTTCTTTCAAATGAATAAAATAAATTCTAAAAACAAAATTAAGTGAGCTAAACATTCTTTAGGTAAAGAACAAAAATGCAACGACTGTCAGGCAGTGCTCGTGATGTTCTGGACTCTCCCATGGCCATCCTCCTGTGCTGGGCATGACATCTCTACTTCACGTATCACTCTGTCTAGTCTTGTTTTAGAGGCAAACGCTTAACCATGATGAAAAGAAGCAATTAATGAAGCTAATCCTATGATTGATAAATCTAAGGTTCCCAGTTATTCAGACATGAAGCTTTAAAATTACCTTGTGTAAGAACCAGTCTTCCTGGGCCCAGCACGATAGCATAGTGGTTGAACTTCTCACCTTGCACCAGGATCCCATGTGGGTGCCAGTTCTAATACTGGCAACTCTGTTTCCCATCCAGCTCCCTGCTTGTGGCCTGGGAAAGCAGTCGAGGATGGTCTAAAGCCTTGGGACCCTGCACCCGCATGGGAGACCTGGAGGAAGATCCTGGCACCTGGCTTCGGATCAGCACAGCACCGGCCGCTGCAGTCACTTGGGGAGTGAATCATCAGATGGAAGATCTTCCTCTCTATCTCTCCTCTCTGTCTATCTGACTTTGTAGTAAAAATAAATAAATCTTAAAAAAAAAAAAAAACCAGTCTTCCTTGACCATGGGTCTCATTCTTCATGCACACAAGACAAAGAACCTGGTGGAGAAAATAAGCTGTAATGAACAAATTGTTATATATATATATATATATATATAATTTGTATATCTAAAATATATATATACATATGAATAAACATATAAATAAATAAATAAATATACAGAATAATATTATTTATATATAAACATATAAATATATTCATACAGAATATATATTATTTATATATAAATATATAAATATATTCATGTAGAATATATATTATTTATATATAAATAAATATAAATAAATAAATATATACATGTGTATATATATATATTTTTTTAATTCAGCAGGGTCCTAGTGCGGTAGCCTAGCAGTTAGGATCCTTCCCTTGCACATGCCAGGATACCATATGGGCACCTGTTCTAACCCTAGCAGTCTTGTTTCCCATCCAGCTCCCTGCTTGTGACCTGAGAAAGCAGTCGAGGATGGCCCAAAACATTGGGACCTAGCACCCATGTGGGAGACCTGTAAGAGGCTCCAGGCTCATGGCTTCTGATTGGTTTAGTTCCAGCATTGCGGCCACTTGGGCAGTGAATCAACAGACAGGAGATATTCCTATCTGTCTATCTGATTTTCCAATAAAAATAAAGCAAACCTTTAAAAAATTCAGCAAAACAAAAAAACAAAAAACAAAGCAAACCAACCAACCAAACAAACAAACAAGCAGTTTGGAACATTTTTGAAGGGCTTGTCCAGGATTGTCAGAGGGTAAGAAAATTGGCCAAGTCTTGCTTTTTTCAACATATCCAGTATCAATGAAAATACCAGGATTCTGTCAGTTAACAGTTAACCATGATTAGTGGTGACATTGATCTTACCACTTGGTGCACAGCTCCGGGGAGGGCAGACCTGACTAATCTCCCTTTTCCTTCTGGAATGTGATCTTGTTCTGCCTGTTTCCTTTCACATAATTTGCTCAGCATGTGTGACTGAGATGAAATCTTGGAGCAAGTGCAGGTTTCCAGGTGGGAGAACTCCCTGGAATCACCCACTACCCAAAAATTCATGGATCAGACGGACACTCAGGATGCTCTATTGTGGTGTGGAACAGGGATCCATTCCTTTATTTTTCTTCCAGTCTCTAACCCAGCCCTGACTTCTGTCTGTTTCCTCTGTCTTGCAACATCTCAGATCTTCCTCTGTCAAGCTGTTTAATTGCAGATTCCTTCCCCTCTTAACCAGGCTACCCTGGGGATGGTTTAACTTCTCCTGAAAGATCAAAAAAGTGCTGACTCTGTATGCTAGAGTGACCAGTTGCTTATAATTGTCTCCTTAGTACCTAACTGTTGAGCTACAGGGAGATATGGTAGGCTGTACTTTCCCCCTTATCATCAGTAGTTGATTGGCACGTATCCATAGACCTCTTAAGTTTGGACTCTTTTCTCACAAGTTCTCTTTACAGCCCACTTTTTGGAGTTGACCTGCTGGAGTATGTTTCTTTTGGCTAGTATCTCTTTCAACTCCCCTAGTGCCAAGACGGCTCCCTTTCCTTGTAAACCTTGGATCTTAGAGTCCTAGATGAGAGTCTTCCCCAAGAACTTCAAATCCTGGTCTTTCGGTCTTGACACTATGTTGTACACAGAATCACAATTTTAACTTGCATGATTTTGGTGGCTTCTGCTGTAAAAAGTAGGTGATTGCTTAACCCATGGCACCTCATTCATGGGGATGATTATTTGCTCTTGCAGTTGCTGATAATTATATCTACATACAGAGATAGTCAATAGAAGGGGCAATTTTAAAGACCATTGCGTTCTATCTTCATGATGCTGCCAAAATTCCTCTAATACTAAGAAATGAGACGAAAGCACATGCTCCTTACATTGAAATTATTGCCAGAATAACAGGATGAGAGGTGAAAATTACAGAAGGAACACATGGCTGGCTCACAGGAGTGTATTGCACCCCCCTTCCTTGACGAATAAATCAGTACAGGTGAAATGGCATTTAACATCACTTCATCCATTCCAAAGGAGATGTCTGAGTTCCATAACTAAACAGATTTTGGAGCTACCTGAATAATTAACACATCTCTTGGCCAGATTTATATAAAATTAGGGGTCTGGCACTGTAGTAGAGATCTGCTACTTCAACCTCCCATGGGGTTGCCGGTTCAGCACTGACTGCTCCACTTCTGATCTGGCCCTCTTCTAATGTACCAGAAAAAGCAGGAAAACATTTCCCAAGTGCTTGGGCCTGCACCCAAGTGGGAGACTCAGAAGAAGCTTCTAGCTTCTGGCTTTGGCCTGGCTCAGCCCTGGCCTTTGTATCCATTTGGGGAGTGAACCAGTAACAGATGTCCTCTCTTCCCCTCCCTCTCTTTCTCACTTTGGAAGGGGTAGCAAACTTGATGAAGTGTGTGAACCACCATAAGAACTGTGAGAAGACGAATAAGACATTGGAGTAAAATATGAAGGGCACAGTGGCATTAAAGGAGAGGGGAAGGTTGCATATGGAACAGATCATTCGGAATCCTGGATACCGTACTAACAACAGAGATCTTATTCTAATGGCAATAGAGTCAATTCAATAATTTTAAGCAGGATTACAAATACAATTGCCTACAAATCTTTTATAATACAGGTAAGGCTTAAGTATAGAGGAGACTTGGGGAGAAGCAAGAGAGGGGAAAACCAGCTAAGAAGATCTCATCAATAGATTCCTGAGGTTATAAGGCAAAGGTAGAGACATGTTTAGATCAATCATATATGCTTGTTAGATATAATTGGAGTATATAGGTTAAATAGGAAGGGATCAGGAAAAGGAAAAGTCAAGAATTATTCCCAGATTTGTAGCCTTAGTAATAGGAGCACAGAGAAGCCACCATTGTTTGAAGTATGGAAACACTGTGAACAAATTGTGTTGGGTATGATTTGAATGGATGGCTCTTGTTTTCATCAGGCAAATATTAAAATGCCCCAGCCACATTCGAATAGATAAGCTGATATATAAATTTAGAGCTCAGGAAAAGTCTAGATATAAAGTCCTAGCCATTAACATATAAGTGATATGGAGACTCATGGAAATCAATGAGACTACTTAGCCAGAGGTATAATAAGAAGCAAAATGAAAAGAATGGAGAAGAAAAAAAAAAGGACTGAATTTAGAATAATTCTGACATAAACAGGCATGTATAGGAAAAGACAGGAGGGAAAATTGAGAAAAGTAAGAAGAATGATATTTCCACAGCGGGAGAGAAAGTATTTGAAAGAGAAAATGATGATTCAGGTGGATCATTGTTGGAAAGATCCTAACTTGGTGTCAAGAAAGCAGTCACTGGATTTTCCTGCGTTTACATCATTGATGGTCTTCCAAAAATTCAAGTTAAGGCATGTATTTATGAGACATTTTATAGTATATTTAATTGAAACCAAGAAGTAAAGAAATAGAAAAACTTGTATGTGTAGTGTGTATAGTGCATATTGCTTTACATTATATGTATATATTAGAGAAACCTATATATGCATATATACACATGTAATTTTAAAGAAAGCCCAGGGGCTGGTGTTGTGGGATAGAAGGTGACACCACAGTCCCATGATGCTAGTATACCATATGAGTGCTTATTTGAGTTCTAGCTGCTTCATTTTTGATCCAGCTTCCTGCTAATGGTCTAGGAAAAGCAGCAGAAGATTGTCCAAGTGCTCTGGTCCCTGATAAGCATTTACAAGACCTGGAAGAAGCTCATGGCTCCTAACTTCATCCTGATCCAGAGTTGCCTGCTGCTGTCAATCAGGGCGCAAACCAAGACATGGTAGATCTCTCTGTCTCTTCCTTTCTCTGTGTAACTCCGTCTTTCAAATAACAAAGATGTATGTATATATACATATATATATACACATGTGTGCATAAATATGTATACATACATATACATATATACATATATATGAAAGGCTTGAAATAGCGTTGTACCAGGTATGGCTGAAGATTGAAGATTCGGAAGTATACAGGAAATGTATTAGGGCATGTATTTATCATGTCAGAAATGCCACAGAAACAGAGGTGGGGAAGTAAAGGGCGTTAGAAAATAAATGGAAATTTCATTGAGGTAGGATTCCCACATGCTTTGTGCTTCTTTGAATACTCTTAATTTCCACTTACTAAATTATAGTTGTTACTAATCCGCAGTTGGAGAGCTCAGCCTTACCTATTTATAGGAGGAAAAAATGGAGTAAATATGTAAAGAATAAGATACAGGTATAGCTTTTATAGTAGGAAGACAAAGTGATCCACATTAGAAGACACATATTAAGAGCTAAATTTGAAGTCCAAAGGCTGAGGCCTTCTCTTCACAACTTACTATCCTATGGAACCTCACAGATTCTACGGAGTCACAGCTTGCAAAATGCTGACATTCAGTGGTTATCATGCCTGCTGAAAAATTATGTTGTTTTATACACTTGACCATGGTCATTTTTAAAAACAATGTGACAGGAAGAATGAAATGGCTCTAAAAAAAGGAATATTGCAATGATTCTTTTGTCTTGTACTACCGTAAGAACTTATTCTGAAATCTCTACTCTGAAATTTGAATGGGTGCTACTAACTCAAATAGTTTTTATCATATCCTTGGATCTATAGTTAGACCGTATATATAAACTAATTTACATTCATTTTGTTGCACCTTTGAAAAGACAGTATTGAGGGTAGCTGACCTTCATTTATCATACCCTTCTGCCAAGGACTTCTTGTGTATGATATATGGATATAACTATCCATAGCTACTACTTAAATTTTACAGTGTGAAGTTATGTGATGTATTAGATAGAGCCCTTCCCAATCCATTGCAAACAATAAATAGTCTTGAGACTATCAGAACACTCCTTTGGGAATTCTGTTCACAAAGAATTCTGTCCTCAACAATCAACATGGCATTCAATTGATCTTTAGATTACATTGTTAAACTTAGTTATCACATATAAGCAGTACTGCTTTTTACAAGCCTCTGTTTCAATTTGTGGACGGTTAACTCTAAGCTGAAATTTCAAAATTTCCAGAAGTCAATCAGGTGCTTTAGGGCATAAAGGGAAAGAAATACACATGTTGTTACACTTGCTAATACATGTCCCAGCTAGGATTTAGCCTCCTGGCTCCAGTGTGCTCTCAGTCCACACGCAGGACAGTCTCTGCAGCTTTGGACTGTTGCAGTGCAGGTGATGAGCAACCCCAAGCAGAAGCAAGCGCTTTCCAGCACATTTCTCTGGCAGTTTTGTAGTAGAGCCACTCTGGTGAGCTACCTCCACGTTAACAACTTTCCTGTACTTGTCTAGAGTCAGATTTACAACCATTTACAGAAATTGTCTTTCACTCAGTAACAATGTTTGTCTAATGAGGTCTGGATCTCAGCCCAGGCCAGAAGCAAAAGCAAAAAGAGAGGCATAGTTCTCACTTGGCACTTTATTCTCATCTTGCTGATAAAGATCATCATATATCATGCTATATTATATGTGCTATTGTATTCTATACTGCATCTGCTATTCTTACCTTTATATTTTGTTTCAGATATGTCAATTTCTATACATTATCCTAATCCTTTATTGAAGTTTATAATTTTCCATACTAAACTTTCCAAATTCAAATTATTTTGTCTATTGATAGAGCTCATCATGAGATGCTTGTCCAGAAACTAATTCATTGTGGTCTCAGCAGGGCCAAAGGTTATCCAGCACATAGTCTGTCCATATAGTTTGGACTTAGCATTGAATGAAAGCTAGCTTCTAAGAGAACTAGGGAGGATGTGCATGGTGTGTTAAGATGTAGCTTGTGAAACTTAAGAACACCTTTGTAGTGCTAAGCAAGCTAAGAAAAGCACAGAGGCTACAGAGTTTCAGAGAGAGAGAGAGAAGTAGAAAATAATTTATAGTCATCTTATTTGTATCTATTACTACAGATGAAACTGTAAGTGGCATATATATTTATGTATTTCATGGATTTATCACTTTAATAAGAGTAGTTTTGGAGAGGCCAGCATTTCTTGATGTATATTCTACAGTATTTAAACTCTAAGCAATTTTAGACTTCCATACCACATCCGTGAGAAAAACACTGGTGAACAATCCTATTATATGATCTGCTTCTAAGTGAAGGGGTGAGAGTAAACTGTAAAGAGAAAATTCGTCTGATACTCTAACTAGAGACAAGACTTCTCCAAATGAAAATCAGGAAATCATATTCTACTAAACAGGCATTCTGAAATCCACTCAGGGAATTTACCCTAGGAAATAGTTCCATGGAACACATATTAGCATTTAAAGAAGGTTTAGAAAGAGAGTGCAGACAGTCAGGAAGAAATGATGACATTCTTCTGTTGCAAGTCCCTGTGAGCTCCGGTTATGAAGAAGAATCCCTAGGAACTATAGTGACAATCAGGATCCCAGTGCTGACAGCATATAACCTGAGACATTGGCTGCTACAGCATCACTAAAGATGTCATATTCTACCCTCCTCTTTCATCTCATACCACTCCCCATGTTCTGAATGCCTTAAAATAGCAAATTCAGCTTTGAATCATTAGAAATGTCATTTATAAGATATATTTTTTTCTACATCATTAAGAATGACACTATTTCAATGAACAAAGCCTGAGTTGGCATCAAATATGCATTCATTCAAATTCCAATTAAATTACTTTGCAGAAACCTGTTTGAAACAATTTGTTATTGGAGTCAGTAGTAATTAGAGATTACATACACTGAATGTTCATGCAATCCAGAATTTTGAATAGTATGTACAATCCCATAAAGATGACTACTTAAGAAGCACTTACAAAGGGATTTTTCTATGCTAGAGTGATATAACAAATGAAACATGAAATGTGCCCAATATCTGTGCATATTAGTGTGTGTGTGTTTGTGTGTTTCAAAATGCTGGAAGGTGTTTCAAAGGGAAAGATAAATGTATGATACACTGTGTGACATGCTTAATGAAGGATGGAAGCTGTTGGAAGAGTCCATAAGATTTTGGCACATTGGCACTTGTCTGGATCAAAGTCCCTAAAGCAGAAAAGTGACTTACTCTCCAGTCACAAAATAACTAGGTGGCTCATTCAGTAATTTTTTTGTAGATTTATTCATTAAATTTATTTGAAGAGAAAAAGACACAAAGAGAGAGAGAGAGAGAGAGAGAGAGAGAGAGAGACAGAGAAAAGAGAGAGGATTGAGAATCAGGGACTCCCATCTACTTTGTTCACTGTCCAAATACCTACAACAGTCAGGGATGGGCAAGGTCAAGGCCAGAAGCCCGGAACCCGGCTTGAGTTTCCCATGAAGGTTTGAAGGGTCCAACCAATTGAGCCATTATCTGGAACCTTCCATGGTGCCACATTAATGGTAAGTTAGAAGACAGAGCTGGGATACCATCATCCTGATAGAAGATACAGGCAATTGAAGCAGTGGTTAAATCACTACACAGTGTGACAGTTGCACCAAATGCTCACCCCATGTTCTGCCTTTAGTCGCCACAGTTCCTAATCATCCTGATTTGGAAACTGAACTTAAAAAAAAAGAAACTTATCTTTATGTAATAATGTTTTTGAAGAAGGCTATCAAATCCTTCCTTCATTATTTCTTCGGGCACTGGAATACTTACCCAATACAGCTTTCTTGGGTTATCAGTTGGTAATACTGACAGTATAAATATTCAGAAAGTGACAAACTATTCTCTTAATAAGAATGCAAATGTGCAAATATTCTTGAAAATGTGTGTTTTGAGTTAGCTAATTGAGAGAAGACAATCATAGATTAAAAAAAAAATAAACAGGCTTTCCAGGGAAGACAATAAATATGAGCAAAGATGCAAAACAGGGGTCTTTTGCTGAACTCGCTTTTTTGCTAAAGCTTTCATGATTTTTTTCCATGTGTTTTGTCTTATACATCTCACCCCTTCAGCAGAACAGTTCAAATGGACTTGGTTTGTGTTGCTAATGGCTAAAATGCTCAGTAACTGCATTTGAAAATATTTACCCACTTTCCTCCTGCTTGTCACCTCAGTACCTGTAGCTGCTTGGAGCATTCTGCATGTCACTGTTAGTTTCTAAAACGATCCAGATATATTGAATCCTAATTGGAAGAAATCCTGGACCACTTCTTACAGCCTTTCCTTATATTCCATAGTCATTAGCTATCATAACATGAAATTTTATCATGGAACTCTTCGCTGTTTGTCAAATATTTACGAAAACCTTGGCAAGTAACTTCTTTATCTCGCTTGTTCCATTCCTCTCTAACATACACACATGCACACACATGCACATGCAAACACGTATATCTCCCCTCATACTTTTTATGTATATAATATTCTATCTTACCAAGTAGTCACATAATTTCCTTGCCTTGAGTAAACTTCATGAATATTTTGAATGTAAATGCAGATTACTCTGATGCATTTTGAGATTTTTCTACTTCATTTCCCTGAATTATCCCTGTGTGACAGGCACTGCTGCGAATTACCCCTTCTGAGTTGAAAACTGTAAAGCAAAGACTGCCCACATCACAAATCTACAAATAGATTAACACGAGGAAGTACGAACTGCTACTCCAAAATTCACAAGTCATATGGGATTAGCATACTTTGTTTGTACTCCTCACAGATTCAAAAATGACAGACATAAGGAGTCAGGGGCTACTGACATAACAGCTATTTTTGCTCATATCCAAACTGATGAGTTTCCTATTTTGTCTCTTCATTTACCAGTTGCTGCTTCTCCTTCCTTTTGGCTCACAAGTTAGAAGGGAGAACTGACTTAAAACTTCAGCTATTCACTATGAAAATGCACTGTGTCAGCAATTAGTAAGCAGATTATGTAACTAGAACTCTCGAGGTATGTGTTGACATTTAAGTATCAAAGCTTACCTAGCCTTGGGCTCTTCAATTAATTGCAGCAAACTGAGAGGCAGACTGCTAAATCACTTGTTTTCAGAGAGTATCATGCATTTATCCTGAGACTGTAACAACTGCCCACAAAGTCGTTTGTGTCATCGTTATGAAGCTAGCGGAGAAGGAAGAGGAGGAAAAGAAAAAGAGGAAAGGAAAAGAGAAAAGAACAAACAAGAAGAGCATTTCATGCAAACGTTAATCACAGAGTCTCCCTGCAGACGCAGTATAAAAGCGGAAGGCAGCAATGTAAAGGCAGCCTGTTCAGTGAACATTTCACACAGATCCAATGGGCCATCTCTGGAGTCACCTTTTCTGGGACAGTCATTTTATCTGCCTGCATAAAGCTTCAATTTACACCAGCACTTACGAGTTAATTGTTAAAGTACAGGTTACTGCATAGCAGGGTTCTTAACAGTGTCTTGAAATACAAAAACATTTTAAAATAGATATCCATTCCATTAATTATCTTATCAAAATAATGCTAAAAAACACCAACGAAATGAGATAAAGAAACAACAAGGTAAAATAACAACTGTGTTTAAGAATTAAAACATCGGCATGCACAGTAACTCAGTGGCCGAATCCTCACCTTGCGCTTGCTGAGATCCAATCACGGCTCCTGTTTGTGTCCTGCTCTACTTCCAGCTCGTGCTAATGTGCTTAGGAAAGCAGGAGAGGATGGCCCAAAGGCTTGGGACCCTGCACCTGCGTGGGAGACTCCAAGTGTGCCCCTGGCTCCTGACTTCAGATCAGCTTAACTTCAGCCATTGTGGCTACTTGGGGAGTGAACCAGCGGATGGAGGATCTTTCTCTCTGTCTTTTCTCTCTGTAAATCTGCCTTCCCAAGGAAAAATAAATTAATATTTTGAAAAAAGAAAATAAAATACCAATTATTGAGTAAATGGTATCTTTTTATTTCTGGAAGAATGGAATGATGAAGCTTACAAATAACTTTTATAAAAATCTTTTGATAAAATACTCACCTAGGTGCTGATATCATGAGTTAGTAGGGTAACCTTCCACCTGAGTCCCATATGTGTGCTGATTTGAGTCCTGACGGCTAAACTGCTGATTCAGCTCCTTACTTATAGCTTGGGAAAGTAGCAAAGGATTCCAGACCAACTGGGGCTCCTACATCCATGTGAGAGACATGGAAGAAGGTCCTGGCTCTTGTCCTGGCTCTTGGCTTCAGACATCTGAGGATGGAACTAGTAGGTGGAAGATGTCTCTTTGTCTCTCCTCTCTGACTCTACCTTTCAAGCAAGAATAAAATAAATCTATAAACCATCCTCATTGTATTATCTCTGCTTGCTTATACTAATTTAGAAAATAGGCATTAATAAAAGCACAACCAAGACCTTGCAGTCATTTAGGGTCTACTATATTCTCCTTTTCTTTTTTATCTTAAATGCATTTAATGTCACATTTTTCTCTACAGTTTGGGTTGTCTTTAAATAGCTATTCAATGCAACTTTTCTATATAAAAGAATTAGTGATAAGGAAGGTGCTTAAAATTCCATCAAAATTAGCACCCTTCACAATATCTGTGGAGCAAAGCAAAACATGGAGCAGGGCTTTCATAAATTCAAAAATTTCATAAATATGATCAGGAAAAAATCATAATCAGAATTGTTTAGATACATTTAGTTTATATTTAGAATTTTCTGATTTGATTTAAATTTTATGGTTCATCAAAATTATTCAAGTTGAGTCTTCGCATTATAGGTTTGTGCCAGATCTTTGAAAAATCCTATCAGCTTGTATCTTAAGTGACGCATTGCTTGAATATTGAGGTAGTGAATACCTAGAGAGAAGATGAGGGAATGTCAAGTTAAGGAGCAATGGACTTGGAAAACTGCTGCCAGGAAATTAAAACATGAATGTTGATTTAAACTTATTTTCTAAGTAATTATGCACAAATAAATCAACTGTGTGTCTTTAATTATTACAACTTTTAAAGAGGTAGAATATTGCTTTGCTCATACAGGGTATGTGTATATAAATTTCTGTGTACCACCTGACAAATGAGCCATGTTACTGCAAAGTATCCATTATGGTTTTTGATTTCCAGCTGCTAAACACTGGAAGTTATCATGGCTTCCCCTTACCTTCACGTAGCTCCCTCAGTTTTCCCTCATTTCATATTTAAATACATTCAGTGATAAGATAAAGAGTGACTCTTACAAATCAGGGTTTAGAAGTTCTGCATAAGTTAATAAACTATTTCTTCTGTATGCAAAGACTCTCCAGTGTTCTAATCGCTGTTTGCTTTCATTCTTGCTTTCCTGAATGTATTTTCTGCATCTTTCCAAAAACTGTCAGTTATATCCTACAGTTTTGCCAGTCAGCGAATAAGAAGTTGCCTCACTGCTTCCTCAAATACACTCAGTCTTTTTCTCTTGATCCGGTGCTTTACAAGCACAATCTCACTGTTGCCGTCTGGTTGCTGCTCTTAGTGAGTCCTCTTAGCTCTGATCCCCCTCCTTTAGGACCAGATATATGTAGCAGGTGCCCCAGGAATCAGAGATACATTGCTCTTGCCCAGAGCCATTATATCAAAGGATCCAAAGCCGCATGTGAGGAAGAGAGAGATGGAGACTGTGAATGTCCACTTGAGGATTTTAAAACGAAGTACATTTTCCTACAATTGAGGATAGCTCTTCCTCTAAAGTAAGTTATTAATATAGATCCCAACAGAATGACAGATTTGTATAACTTCTTCAGAAGGATCATGGTAAAGAGGAATGAAAAGATGATGCTCTTTTTCCCAAGAACCTTCTGAAATATCCTCATTAATTTATTCAGTTAGATCTATTTTACAATCTCGATCTGGAACATATAAATTTACTAAATTTTTTAAACCAGGATATTCAGATTTGCTAGCACCTCACATATTATCTCACTTAAACTGTCCATTTAACAGTACCCATTTTACTGAGAAGAATTTGAGCCTTAAAGGGAAAAGAAAAAAGAAGCTATCATTAAGATGTAGTTCGTCTAGGGCATGGGAAGTTTGTCTTATAGTAATTCCTATTTTCTCAATGAGGAAAGATGGACATAGCATTCCTAGGTCCTATGAAAGAACAATGACTTAGCAAGTTATTAAGTAGAAGAATTGAACTGGAAAGTTCTAATGCTAAGCTAAGTTTGATATTACTTTTTGACATGGAGGGAGTCTTGATGTTTAGAGTGCATGGCATTTCATGTGGTATGTTTGACAGAGACAACTAGCTTTCTACCATTGCTATCATTTTGTCTAAAGTTACACAGTTTTTTTTTAAGTTACACAGTTTTTAAAATCTATACAAACTACTGCACCTCTATCGTTACATTTGGCCATACAACTAAGTTGTGGCCAAGCAGCTCTATCTTCCTACAGAAGCTATGTTTTTTCCTAAAGAAATGGCAAGTTCCTACCCATTATATTTTGTCCAATCATAAATTACTCCATGCTGCACTTTGAATTTGGTTACTTACAAGCTGGACAATGAGAATAAAGAGCCATCCAGTAAGAACAGTGGGATAGTAAACTGGATTGTTTTGGGGCTCAAGAGCTTCATATGATGAACATAGTACACCAATCCTATGCCCATAACAAAGACAAGAAATGTTTAACTTTTTAAAAAATATTTTATTTATTTTTATTGGGATCAGATGCAGAGAGAAAGGAAGAGACAGATTTTCGGTCTACTCATTCACTCCCCGAGTGGCCAAGATGGCCAGAGCTGAGCTCATTCAAAGCCAGGAACCAGGAGACTCCTTCAGACCTCCCAAGCGGATGCAGAGTCCCAAGGTCTTGGGTCATTATTTACTGCCTTCCCAGCCCACAAGCAGGGAGCTAAATGAGAAAGGAGGCATCCAGGACACGAGTTGGCACCCATATAAGATTCTGGAGCATGCAAGTTGAGGACTTTAACCACTACGGTACAGCACCAGATGCTTAGCTACTATGTTGGCGGGAAACATCTATTTAGTTTCACCTGTTTTGCGTGTTTCCTGTTATTTCCAGCTGAGTTTTTATTAGGTATGGATAGACCAAACTTGATCCAAATATGCTCCTATTCCTACATAGGCACATTATCTTCAACCTTTTCTTTTTCATTGTGCTAGGAAAAGTGTTACAGTAAATATTCTTTTTCTACTTACATGATGATATTTTACTTTTATAATAGCATTCCTAGAAGAGATTCCCAGAAGTGAAACTGTGAGGTTAAATAGAGTCAAACTCTATAAAATTTAATAGTTCTGCCCTTCAAAAGCTAGTGCCAATTTCCAAGAGTGTATAAGCTCAACCTGTTTTCCAGGATTTTCTAACATCCACACATCCTTGTTTAACCTGTCTTCAGTCTTAGGTTCTGGCAGACAAAAATTCATCTCATTTGCTGCTTTAAAGTATACTTCTCTGATCCCTTGTAAAAACACATTTCTTATGTTTACAGACATTGTATTCCTTAGTTTGTGGATTCACCGCTTTGACTACTTTTTATATAGAGTTTATGGTAAGAGCTCTTTAGAAAAACATGAATTTATTTGACAAGCACACTAGCAGAGAGGGTCAGACAGATCTTTCCTCTCAATTATGCAAGAAGTAGTGCATATTGGGCCCTGCGGCGTGATCTAGCGGCTAAAGTCCTCACCTTGAACCCGCCAGGATCCCATATGGGCACCGGTTCTAATCCCGGCAGCTCCACTTCCCATCCAGCTCCCTGCTTGTGGCCTGAAAAAGCAGTCGAGGACGGCCCAAAGCTTTGGGACCCTGCACCTGCGTGGGAGACCCGGAAGAGGTTCCTGGTTCCTGGCTTCGGATTGGTGTTGCACCGGCCGTTGAGACTCACTTGGGGATTGAATCATTGGACAGAAGTTCTTCCTCTCTGTCTCTCCTCCTCTCTGTATATCTGACTTTGTAATAAAAATAAATAAATCTAAAAAAAAGTAGTGCATATTTGTAGTGTCATGAAAGCAAGATAAAATAAGATATCACAGGTTGAACTGTGTTAAGAATTCTTAAAAATATGTCTAATTAATACTACAACCTGACTCTAAGGCTTGATTCTCAAACTGAAACTATTATTGCGCTTGGTTCCCAACATTTGTGAGTATATTTTCTACATATGCCAAAATATTTGTGCTCGTGTCTTTAAGATCTGGTATTTTTTTATTGGAAAGGGAGATTTACAGAGAGGAGAGACGTAGAGAGAGATAGTTTCCTTCTGGCTGATTCACAATCTAATTGACTGCAATGGCCAGAGTTGAGCTAAGCTCATCTGAATCAAGGATCCAGGAGCTTCCTTGGGCTCTTCCACGTGGTCGATCCTCCGGTGCTTTCCCAGGGCACGAGAAGGGAGCTGGATAGAAGGTGGAGCAGCTGAGACAAGAACCGGCACCTAAACAGGATCCCATTGCTTGTGAGGGAAGGATTAGCCCATTAAGCCATTGGCTGGGTCCCAAGTGTCAAGATATTTGTGAATGAACAACTTACCTCTAGATTTTTACCAAATCTGTTCCTGTAGGAGAGATCACTGCTCCAAATAGAAATATTTGGCCAAAATTCTCTTTTCTGTTTCCAGTTCTAGAACTGTTATTGGGAATGTGTATCTGAAGCAAGGTTTGGGGGCTTTCTCCAAAAAAAAAAAGAATGTAAAGCTTTACGTAGACATTACATTTCAAAATATATCAGTGTAATATACTAACATTCCCTGTTACTCAACAACAGGATCTGTAGTCCTTTAATTGTATACAAAAAAAAGAGTAATATTTGGGTGTAACCCCTAGACCTGTTGAGTGAACTGGGACGTAGTAGTAGTTCCTATAGAAAATAAATTTCCTGATCAATAAAATGAAGCTGAAAATGTCTGCTTTGCCAGGGTATTTGTGTTAAATAATATCTTCATCTTCAGTGCTGAGTCTAGTGCCTGAGATAGATCACATTCTGAGCAGATACTGTACTTTGTTAGCAGTCAGTTGTACCTCTTCTCAATCACACGTATGCTCACGCTATTAGACGTGAAACCCTAGTACAAATCTCCAGAACGAACAAGTTATTCCATTCGCACAATAGATAAAATACATATGTAATAATATAGAATAGCAGGAAATTAGGATGTTTTTTGAATTTTGAACATTTATTCATAATTGATAAAGAAGGCTCCAAGTTCTTAATTTATGCAATTTAAATATTTAAATTCAAAGTAATCATAGGCAATAAAATCTATTTACTCTTGTAACTGACGCTATTAGTATTATAACAAATTTTGTGGAGATAATAAAAAATGTACAAATCTTTTGTATATGAGTACAGATTTTCCTAGAAACTTGTACTGATTTTAAAACTGCATGAGACCCTAAATTGAAAAGTTAAGCTTCCAATAAAAACGTGAAAATTTAAAACTTTGAAACAGTTTGGGCCCGGCGGCGTGGCCTAGCAGCTGAAGTCCTTGCCTTGAAAGCCCCGGGATCCCATATGGGCGCCGGTTCTAATCCCGGCTGCTCCACTTCCCATCCAGCTCCCTGCTTGTGGCCTGGGAAAGCAGTCGAGGACGGCCCAAAGCTTTGGGACCCTGCACCCGCATGGGAGACCCGGAAGAGGTTCCTGGTTCCCGGCATCGGATCGGCGCGCATCGGCCCATTGCGGCTCACTTGGGGAGTGAAACATCGGATGGAAGATCTTCCTCTCTGTCTCTCCTCCTCTCTGTATATCCGGCTTTCCAATAATAATAATAAAATCTTTAAAAAAAATTGAAACAGTTGGATTTTTAAGATTCAAAAAATATGCACTTATGTGATTTTTTGTTTTAAAAATGACTATTCTAAGAATTTGAAGAACATTTTGAATATATAATACATAATATATATGAAACTATAGGGTTAGCTGAATTCCTTTATGCATAATGGCCAGATAGTACACATTGAATAGATTGTCACGCTCTATACAAGTTTACAGACACTAAATCAAAGACTATTAATAGCTCAATGTTCCCCTTTTTTTTAACTTATTGATTTTGAAAGTTAGTTACAGAGAGAGAAGAAAAGATAGTAAAAGAAACACATACATGCAGAGAGAGAGAGAGAGAGAGAGAGAGAGAAAATCTTGCATCCATTGGTTCTCTTCCCAGATGATCATAACAGCTAGTGGTGAACAAGACAGGCTGGGTCAAGAACCTCATCTGAGTATTCCATGTAGGTGGCAGGGTCCAAATATTGAGTCATTTTCCACTGATCTTCACAGACTGTTAGCAGGGAACTGGATAGGAAGGAACGCAGCTGGGATATGAATCGGCATCCACACGACATCCTGACACTGTAGGTTGTGGCTGTACTCTTAATATTCCTTTAAAAGGTAATAATGTTGCATAAATCTCATCGGAGCAGGAGCAAAAGAATGCAACACTTTTACTGGATTTTCACACTGTCACAGGTAAAGAACAACAACAACAAAATACACAAATGCAACGACCTTGAAATAGAACCAACAACGCTTGTGCTTTTCTTTTAAAACTGTCATAATGTAAACAATTAGTGTATTCCTGAGAAAAAAGCATTTAATTGTTCTTAGTTATTTGCCTTATATAATTTCCTTTGTTGAACAAAAAGCCTTAGAAAATCTTTTCATTTTATCTGCTTACAAGAATAGTAGTCACCCATAAATTTTGTCCCTATTCTTTCCATAATAAGGTTAAATTCAGTTCAAACTACTTATATAAGCAAAGTTAATATTTCATTGCCCGGCTTTTGCCAATAAAATTGATTTGTGCAAATTCCTTTTGTAGTGCATGTCATAAGAAAAACACTAACATTCTGTTGATATCGTGTCCAAGTTTGCACTTTCAATGAGTGAACTGTTGAATAAACATCTTCATTTGAATTTCAATTTATATTTGGATTATTGCTATTGGAAAGAACAATTACATTAACATTACTTATCTAACACCAAAGCTTCTTTGAATATTCTCCATATCTCCAACTGCCATGATTTTGTCTCAGCTCAAGTTGGTGTTACTCATTACTTGGCTATGTGCGGAACATCAATGAGCACTTGTTGCCTTAGGTATTCCCTCATCCTTTTACAGCCCTCCCACCCATTGCTACCTGCTGTTCTTTCTAAAATCTTATCTGAATTTCATTTCTGGAAGCCTTCTGTAAACTCATGATTAATGCTCTTCCCCCTACATGTACACACACACACTATAAATCATAAACACACAATCACACATCCAAAGGATAGATAAAATAATTGATAACATAGCAAAAAAGCACTTTCAGCTACATCTCTTGTCATTGTCTTAGAGACGAATTTATGCCTCAATCAAGGTGATCTGCTTGTTCATCCTCCAATTCACCTAGCGGTGTCAAATTGTTTTTCTACGTGTTATTCAGACTTTCAAAAATCTTTTTTCTATAAGTATATTACTTTTTCTATGAAAGTATCAAAATTTCCAGTAGACAGTATAATATGCCATTCCTATTGTCTCCAATTTCACTTGCTGATTTATCATTGCATTAATATGTGTATATGGACGTGTATGCATTTGTGCGATATACATATTGAGCTTGACATCAAAGCACTCATTGACTCTCCTTGATGGGAGATGACTGTTCCTCCATTTTAATGATAATTTGTCCATGATGTCTGCTTTATTCAACACATTGAGACTAGCTCTCAATTCTTCCAAGCAGCTTCACCAGAAGTAAACAGATTTCTCAAATTCTCTATTTTCTCCTCAACAACATAGCACAAATAAAAAAAAATGTCACTAAGGTAATAAAGTAATACGCTTAACATAATTGTCAAAAAATAACAGATGTTCCAGCAACTTGGAAATATTTGTATTAGATGCCATCGTTGTGGCATGGTGTGTTAGGCAGGCACCTATGGTGCTAGCATCTCATGTGAGTGCTAGTTTGAGATCCTGCTGCTCCATTTCTAACTACTTGTTAATGTACCTGAGAAAAACAGCCCACAATGATCAACGTAGCTGAGCACCTATCACCACTGTGGGAGACCAGAACAGATTTATGGGCTCCTGTCTTTGATGTGGTACAGCACTGACCACTATAGCAAATTGGGGAGTAAATCAGCAAATGAAAGATTCTCTCTCTCTTACTTTCTCCGTGTGCGTGTGTGTGTGTGTGTGTGTGTGTGTGTGTGTGTGTGCATGTCTCTTTCCCTCTACAACTATAAATTTCAAATAGCTAAAATAAATATTTTTAAAATAATATTTTGTTAATTATATTTTAAGGATAGCTACTATTTCTCGGGTTCATTAGAATGGAATAGTATTGTGTTTCAGTAAATATGATATGAGTAATAATGCTCTACAACATCTATCATTTTTAAAGCAGATTTAGTGGTTCTGGTAGTTTAACTTAGGAGATCTAGCAGAGATTTTAAGAAATCTAGGAAGAAGGAATATTGGACTTGCTCGCTGATGGTTCTATGAGGTGGCAGCATAGCAGCATCAGAAGCTCTTCCCCAGACTCATACTCCAGTATGAGAGGATAGGTGAGAAGAGCTATCTTTGGGAAACAAGGTGACCCAATATTTCCCTTTAACAATAAAGAAAATGTTTAATGAGTGACAATGTTTGGATGAGGTAGAAAGTGGAGAACAAGTATGATCAATCAGCCTCTGTCCACTGCTCAAAAATAATGTTCAGGGATGGGTGTTGTGGCATACTTGCTAAAGCTGCTACCTGAGCTGCCCCCACGCAACGTAGATGCCAGACTGAGTTCTGGCTACTCCATATCTGATTTAGTTGTCAACTAATGTGCCTGGTAATACATAAAGGATGACCTAAGTGCTTGAGTCTCTGCATCTGTATGGGAGATATGTAGAAGCTCCTGGTTTCAGACTCTGGACTGGCCCAGCTCTGGTCATTGTGGCCATTTATACAGGAAGCCATCAAATGTAAGATCTCCTTTCTAACTCAACACTTCAAACATATATAATAAGTCTTTCAAAAGAAATAATTTTCAGCTTTAAGAACTGACAGAATGTTTATAAAATTATATCGCACACATTCAACATTTCCCATACAGCATACATTATCTACTCTACTCTTCTTAAAGCAAAACAATGAACGAACAATGGAAAAGAGATAAATGCCAAAGACTTGCTCAGGTTCTTTAATACAATCCATCTCCCAAACCAAGGTCATGTTTGGTGTGAGTAACCATTGTCCAGGAAACAATAAAGCCAACTTATGAAAAATGTTCTTAAGTTCCAGCATATACTGAATTGTAAATCGTCATCTATGAAGTATATAATTTATCCCAGTGTTTTGTATGATGATCATAGTCAATAACAAATAAAATAGTTAAAGAAACTAATTTAAGTTTTCAGTGCTAGCAGACATAATACCTGTTTTCAAATGAAAGAGTCACTGACAGAATTTTTATGTATGTAACCAATTTATAGAAGATGAATACACATAATCTTGTTCTGTAATATGATAAAATTAAAATTTATCTTGTGCCTTCAAACACGTATTTAGAATTGATTTGAATCTGAATTGAAGGTTTAGTTTTTGTCAAATTAGTTTGCTTTCCTCCAAATATAAAGGGTCTGTTTAGTGCTGAAAACAATAAATTCAATGATAGTTTATTAATCTATGCTCCAAACTCAATATACTGTAATTACAATAATATCTTTTTTTCATTCTTCATGAAGCAGTAATACACACGTTTTAGTGTCACATGTACTTTTTTCTTAACAATATATTATTCTATGTACTTGCTAAAGAACAAGAGTTGATTAATTTAGCGAAAGCTTTTCTTTATCTTTCTCTCCCATAAACACACACACACACATACACACACACACACACCTTGAAAGAACACAACTGGAAAAATGAGGTCCCGTGAATAGAATAAGAAGCAAATGAGATTGTTTTGGCTGTCTCTGTGATAAGAGAATTATTCTAATGATATTACTCTAAGATTTACTCTGTGAATGCCACTAGAATATGATTATACTGGACAGGATGACACAAAAATTCAGTCACTGGCATTCACTCTCTGCCCTCTTGTGGTAAGTGTTGCCAGATGACTAATGGGATTAAGTTTAGCAATCAATCAGCAATATTGATAATGTAGAAGATTTACAAGGCACTATTTATTAAAATAAATGTACATTAATATCAAAATGAAATAATATTTCACTTAATTGATACTTTAATACAGTTTTAAATGTAACTACTTTCATTTTACAATAGTATTATTCAAACCACTAACATAAAAGTGTCTCATTAGGAATAAACCAGACCAGATACAAAAACAGTTCTCCACATTCCCATAATCTGTTCCATGTAATCAGGTGGCTTTGTTGTGCTTATTTAGAAACACAAAGAATTTGAGAAAATCAGTGCATTGCACAATTGCTGCCTTTATCTACATTAATCTGCTGTATTATGGACTACTTGATGCTGGACAATCTCTGCTTTGAGGATCTGATTTACTTTTCAGACATTGCATTTGTTCAAGCATTAATTGTCTACATTTATTTGCATTCCACACATGTCATTAGTAGCATTTTACTACCTCTTCTAGCAAGACCTTCTATTAAAGCTTTCTAAACCTGCTTGTCAAGACAGATAAGAACTATTTTATAAAGTCTTGTCATGAAACACATTTCTTATTTGCTCACTGACGAGTGAAATGCCACATTTAAATAGATTAGTTTACCTTATGTTCCTCCTATAGTTTAGCGACTCTCTTTCTGTTTAGCAAGATTGTAAGATCATACATAGTCCCTCCTGCCCTCACTCTATGTCTCACACCTTTCCTCTTAGCCTCCTTTTGCTTTTTCCCTCCAAAAAATAGAAATTCATTTACTCTCCTTTGCAATACATGGGCAAGGCCAAAGGTGATGAATATTGTCATCTGTCGCTTTTCATCACCTACAGGAGGTGAAGAGGCGGCTTCTTCAACAGTGCAAGTAACAGCTAATGGGGCAGATGGCATGGACCAGTGGGTTCAGCTACTAATAGAGACTTCTGTGCTCCATGTTGGAGTGCCTGGCTCCAGTCATGGCTGCCCATGTTTCTGACTCAGTGTCCTGCTCATCCAATAGAGAACTAATAAAGTGTGGTCAAGTGTCTGATTTGTGCAACACATGTGAGTAACAGGGATGAGATTTTTGACTACTGCCTTTGGCCTAACCTACCACTCACTGTAGATATTTGAGGAAGATGGAAGAAGGCCTTTCTGTGTGGTTTCTATTCTTTTTAACACAGCAATTCCTACTTTCTGTCTCACAACACATTTCCACTGTTTGTCTCCTAACCAGGCTCACTGCCATTGGTAGAATGTGAGTGTTGTGCAGATTCTCCATAATAGAGAGTTGCATATCACTATAACAAAATATCTGAGGGAAGCTACTTTGAAGGAAACTGATTCACAATTCTGAAAGCTCATAATTCCAAGATGGATGAGTTCCATACATTTAGGTATCTGGCGAGATAGAGATATGGCAATGGTAGAGGAAGTACAGAGAAATGAACACATGGCAATTCAAGAAGGAGAGTAGGTAGACCTACACAGCTGTTATAGCTAACTGCTTCCAAGAACTGCCTTCCAAAGCGTGACTCCAAAACCACAAGGACCTCCAACAGACTCATATTATATATGCTCGAATAGTAATGTTTCCAAGTCTTAGTACCATCAACTCATACTTGAAGATTTAACTGTCTGTGTGAGTTTGAAAGCAATATGTTACCAAACCATAGCACTTCCAATTTCCAAGGTAAATCCTCTGAAAGAGAAGTAACATAGTTTTTACTCTCACCTCATTGACCCAAACCACAAAAAGATTAATAAATAGTCTTTTCATGAGTTTGGAATGTAAACAACCCAGATATCTTCAAGAAACAACATTAGTGACTACGAAATATGCTTTTTCCTTAAGCATTCCATGTCCTAGAAAATAATTGTTAAGATGAGCATTATATACTAAAATCTTATCACAAAGTATATTTTTTCTGCATCTTATTATTTTTCTGCTGAATGATCTCATTTGCTTCGAGTTTATACTTTCCTATTTCTCTCTGCTTCCAAACATTAACTTTCTGAGGGAATATAAACATGTATGTGGAAAATATAATACAGAAAAATAAGTGCAGTAAAAAGCCAATTTCAAAGTGCATCTGTTTAAAGGTGCTGGAGGTAGGAATTACCAAAAGGGTGACATTTGAATTAAATTGCAGGGATGAGAATTTATTGTTTTAAGAGTAAAGACATGTTCAATGAGACATGAAAAATGCCATGACATACTAATTGTTCAGTGTAGCCATCTGTAATTCAAATTTTCAGAAACAGGAATATATTTATTCTAGGTCATATGTCTACTGCTTGGCTAGAGTAGAAAGGAATATTGTGATTGACAATAACAATACTATTGTAACAAAGAAGATTTGTTTGTGCTAGAGGGTGAAGAGGTAGGCAAAGAGAAGAAACAGAGTTAATGTTGGGTAAGAAAGCAACTAAATGGTCTGGTGTGGTAGTCTAGTGGCTAAAGTCCTTGCATTGCATGTGCAAGGATCCCATATGGGCAACAGTTCATAGCCCAGCTGTTCCACTTCCTTTCCAGCTCCATGCTCGTGACCTGGGAAAGCAGTAGAGGACAGCCTAAAGCCTTGGGACCCTGTACCTGCTTTGGAGACCTGAAATGAGCTACTGGCTCCTGGCTCCTGGCACCTGGTTTAGGATTGCTCAGCTCCGAACATTGCAGGCACTTGGGGAATGAACCAGTGGATGGAAGAACTTTCTGTCTCTCCTCCTTTCTGTAAACCTGAACCTCCAATAAAAACAAATAATTAAAAGATAAAACAACTAAAAAGATAAAATAAAAGATGTAGTAAAGTGATATCAAAGGTCTAATATTTCCCACACGGTCTTTAGATTTCATCCTCAAGTAATGTTGACACAACTAAAGCAATTTAATAATTGAGTAACACATTTGGACTATGTTTAGAAAAACTTCTGTATTTCATACAGTATTATAGAAGATGGATTTGGTGGAATTTGAAGCAAGAAGTTCTCCTACAGGGCTATTGATATAACTGACTTGAGATATGAGGAGGTCATATGAAAAAGCAAAAGCAGAACTGAAAGTGAGGGTTGATAATGATCAAAGACATGGAGAGAAGGTATGATGACCAGTGTAGAGGGATCAATAGAAGACAGCTTGGAGTACAAAGCAGCATGCAAGCACTTCTATTTTTTTGTTTGTTTGTTTTCGCCTTTAGCAGAGGGGTGGGTGATGGTGCTGGCAATGACAGAAGGGCGTAAGAAAGGAAAGCCAGCAGGAGATGGCAATGAATCCAGTACTCGCACAACCAGCCGCTTCTCCACTGTCTGCATTCTGAAGTGACATATTTCAAACAGAAAATTCGCTTTAATATTGGTTATACTGTACAAGCCAAATACAAACCAGGGTCACAGCATTCTTATCAGTGAGTTTGTTATTGCATATTTTGCTTCTAAAGGGTCAGTTTTTAAAAATTGTATAATTTCATGCACTATATAACATTTAAATGAATATTTTGAAAGAAAAACCTATGGAAATAGTGTAAAATGCCAAGATGGTAGAGTGCTAATATATTCATGTAAAATAGTGCTTGTTAGGTAAAAAGTGTAATTTTTTAAAAGAAAAGAAAGAAATTTTTTTGTCAAAGTTCTTGCATTTCAAGATAAAGTAGAGTTTCAGTCCTGAGTTGCACTGGAACCAATGGGTGTTGCAGTCCAGTCTGGTTCTGCCCAGCACATACTCGGCCCTTACATCAACCAGTGGGAGCTGCAGCCTAGTCGGGGCGACCCACAATAACCCCCATCAGGCCCACCCCCTACCCTGGTTTGCCAGTATGTGTAGCAGTAGACCAGTCTGTCTCCCATCCCATTTGGCTCTTGTACTTGTCAATGGGTATTAAAGCTTAGTTCCATCTAACCAACTCAACCATCCAGCCCTCAGGGATGTTGTTGAGTGCCTCTATGTCTAGCCATCCCAGCCCCCATCCTAGTTTTCATGCCCTCCTGCAGGACTAGTGACCCAGGAAGGGGGAACCCACTTTTTCCCTCCCAGGTCTCTCTCAGTCCAGGTTTATGCACTCTTTAGGTGGTTCTGTGGTTTGACTTGACAGAATTAGTCCCCAGCACCAGCTTCTGCCAGCTGATGCTGCGGCCAAGTGCAAACATCCCTCACCCACTCTAATTTATGCTTGCACCCACAGGAATAATCAGCCCAGCCTGGCTTTTCCCTGATCTAGTCCACATGCAGCGCACAGGTGTTGCAGCCTTGCTTAGTCTGGTCTGTCCCCATCCCAGCCCATGCTCTCCAGTGGAGTAGCTGTCCTGCGAGGGGACCAACCCCTTAATCCCCCTGTCAGCTCTGTCCCTCCCTTCCTGGATCTCACGTGTGCTGGTTGGGCGCTGCAGTCAAATCCAGTACAGGCAACCTAACCCTGGCATTCCATAATGTGTACTGGTTTTGTCGCAACCAAACCTGGCTCAACCCACTCTGTTCTGTTTTTCAGATTTGCCAGTGGATGACATGAACTGATTCAGCCTGGTCTGCCCCTGACCCATGCCGAATGTGTGCCAGTGGGAAACTTTCCATGGCCTATTCTGGGCTGTTTCCTTTCATGCTTCTTGCACTTACCTGCAGGGACTGTGTCCTGCAGGTATCATATAAAACAAGAAAAAACAAAAGCACAAAAAAAATAAAACAAACAAGCAAATAAGTAATCATTGGGGTTTTCAAAGATTTTTGCTTTGAATCTGTGGTTTGCTTTGGGTAATATTGACATTTTAATGGTAGTAAGCCTTCTAGTGTACAAATATGATATGCATTTCCGTTTGTGTTAATTTCTTCCATCAGTTCTTTGCAGGCTTCAGTGTACAAGCATTCTATTTAGTTACTTTCTGACATCTTTATGATGTTAACATAAATAAAATTATTTCAATTAAAAAAAAGATAAAGTAGAGTTTCTATCCTTACAGGATTCATTAGGTATACCTTCAGGCTCCTCCACCTCTAAAAATTTTCATTCTTTGCATTAATTAATTCCATAAATGAACATAATGCCAATGTTACCCAGGTTTTCTACGTTTCATAATGCATTCCACCTTTTGCCTTTAAAGTCATGCCTGTCCATGACGCTGTGAAACTGGATTTAACTCTGTCCATGCTGACAGACACTATGCAAATTTTCTACATTTTGTTACACTTTGTTCCAGTTACCTAGTTTGAACAACAACTTTATACTCATTTTAAGATATTATAGGGCCTGCCATGGTAGTCTAGCTGCTAAAGTCCTCTCCATGAATGTGCCAGGATCCCATGTGGGTGCTGGTTCTAATCCCAACAGCCCCGCTTCCCATCCAGCTCCTTGCTTGAGATCTGGGAAAGCAGTCAAGGACAGCCCAAAGCCTTGGGACCTTGCACCCATGTGGGAGATCCAGAAGAGGCTCTGGGCTTCTGGCTTCAGATTAGCTCAATTCCTGCCATTGTGGCCACTTAGAGAGTGAATCAGTGGATGGAAGATCTTCCTTTCTGTCTTTCCTTCTCTCTGTATATTTGACTTCACAATGAAATGAAAGAAAGAAAGAAAGAAAGAAAGAAAGAAAGAAAGAAAGAAAGAAAGAAAATGAAAGAAAGAAAGAAAGAAAGAAAGAAAGAAAGAAAGAAAGAAAGAAAGAAAGAAAGAAAGAAATAGGTAGAAAGAAAGAAGATACTGTAGAGGGTTTCCAGTTTGGCCCAGCAGCATAAACCACCAAGAGAGATTTAGCATCCTATACAGTAGTTCTAGTCTGAGTCCAGACCCTTATCATCTGATTCAGCTCCCTGCTAATGTTCCTGAGAAAGTCACAAGACAAGTACTTGTGCTCCAGCTAGCCGTGGTAGAGGTCTGACAGAGTTTCAATCTCTTGTCTATGGTCTGGCCCAGCCCCAGCCATTGTGGTCATTTGGGAAGTGAATCAATGGATAAAAGATCTGTAGCTCACTCGGTGTTTCTCTCTCTGTCATCCTGCCTTTCAAATATAAAAAACATATCTTTAAAATATAAAATATATACTGTTTATTGTCTGGAGGAGACACACTTCAACAAAGATAAGCAGAAACTGTATCACATGGGTTTTATTGTTTTCTGTTAGTTTCATCTCTTCAAAACACTTTCTTCTGATTAAATCATTCAATGACTCATAAATCATGCAGCGGCATCATTTTCTTCAAGAAGGTTCTTGATTTTCATTTCTTCAGCTACACGTTAGTCAATTAATAGCATGTTATTTAACTTCTTGGTGTGGTTAATTTGTTTTTTCTCCCAGATGTTGATTTTGTTTTGTGGCTCTTCATTTAAAAGGATGTATAGTAGCTGTGTAATGAAGAATGTCATATCTAGTAACATGGCATTGTAAACTTCTATTTTTCTTTCTATTGTTGATTTTGTACCATGAGTTTTCATTTAAGGGGATGTACAGTAGCTGTGAAATGGAGACTAACATTCAGATGTGAGAATACAGTATAGTATGCATTTCTTCTTCCAGACAAAGATGGACTTACAATGAAACTTTACTATATCTTGACAATAAGATGCTGGACTGTCTGCCATTGTCCATGCCCTCAATGATGGACATATGACTGTGTATGAAGAACTATGTTAGTAATGATATAGAGGAACAAGGTGGGGGGGTATTTGGGGAGGGGATAAGGGAATATGGAACTGTATCATAAAATGATAATAACAATAATAAAATGTAAATATATATATATATATATATATATACTGTAGAGTATGTGGAAATAAATAATCATCTTAACAAGCAAAATGAAATTCAACTTTAACTAGGATGAGTTGAGTTCACATTGAAATGATATTTATCATTCATTCATTTGTTCATGCATTGGTTTAGAATGTACTAGAATCTATGTATAGAAGACACTACACAATGAAAATATGAATGAAAGATTAAAGATAAGGTATACAACTGAGTAACTTTAATAAGAGATAAATAGAAAGTCACTCTCAACTGTTTACTAACAGATACTACACACTTTTGGAGAATATTTTTTATTGATAGCAGAAATGAGAACATAATACAATTGTGATAAGGCCTTTGGAAAAAATGAATGTGAAACCTGACTCTCATCATGAAATTCTTGGGGAACACTAGCAGCCCCCACTGTAGTATAAGCCATAATATTTCTATGTGCAGTCTCAAACTGAGGTAATGCTAATTAAAGGCAATAATTGGAAAGAGCATTGAAATTGGCCTTGAAATGACAGAAAGCAGAGTGAATCGAGGAGAAAGCAGAGCAGAAAAAGCAATCCCTGTATAAGAGCAATGGGTCATCTACAGTGACAAACCGGTGAGCAATGAGAAGACAGCAGCAGATTATGAGATCCTTGGTGGGTTAGTCCTCCACCTGGTGTTGGTTCTGAGAGAAGGAGGTGCTCTTAGACAGTAAAACCTCCCCCTCCATTTTACCTGCTTACCCCATTGCTCATAATGAAGTGTCATGTATTTTCTGACTTTTTGCAATTGCAGACCCATTGTTCCCTCCTATGGATGCCCAGTTTTGTGTGTTTACCGGTAAGAGACTGAGGATGTCAGAATGCAGTGTTCCTTACACAAAAGTCCTTGTTCTGGTCAGTTTCAGTCTTGTGTGTTTCATTCTTGCATGAGTATGTTCATATCTGTCAATAAAATCTTTCCTTGTCTTCTGGAAAAATGCAAAACCTGAGCACACAATTCACAAGAAAATGGGTCCTTTTTTTCTGGCCTATGCTTGGTCCTAATATTTATTCCTTAGGTCCTTGCCTCTCACTTAAAACAAAACAAAACAAAACAACAACAAAAGAAAAACCTCACAAGTACCAATACAGCTTGTAAAGAGATAAGATTTATTTAAAAGGAGGGGAAGTCACACGCACACATTGGCTATGTTCCATGACAGAGTGGGTCAGGAAGGGAAAGGTGGCGGAAAGTGGGGTGTCTACCTTCCATCTGCTGTATCCACAGAGAGAGTCTTTTTATGTTCTTGGAAAGAAGTATGACTGTGTGCTATTGCTGCCAGGTCCCAGGTGAGGTGAAGTGCTTTCTGGAGGAAAGGGCTCTGTGATTGACAGGTAGACTAAGCCATGCTCTACTTTTTAAATCATAAATCACATGCCAACACTGAGATGAAACAGACATAAGTAGATCACTTTCAGTAGTTCAACTCGACAAATATTTATTAGTGCTTCTCTAAAAGAGACGTTACACCATTTCAACGGTATTTTGAACAGGTTACAATTTAGTAGAGTATATGACTATTAACCATGCCACATGTGAGCATTAAGCACCTTGGGAGGTATACAAATAAACATTAAAATACTGGGAAGAAAAGGAAATATTTCATTTGGGTAGTATGAAATTTATGTCACTGAAAATATTGGTAATAGGGAGAAGTATTTCAACAAAAAACTGCAAAAAAATAAAGAAATGCAAATAACTAGATACATGGATAGATTTAAAAATTCTAGAAACATCAAGAAATGAGGTATTTCTGTTTGACAAGCATATCTATCCCATGTTTAACAGTAAATCTGGAAGGATAGGCTGGGAGGAGTCTATAACGCAGGCACATCTTTCTGTGCAGGTGGCTTAATCTTGGACAATAGAGAAATTCCACTTTTCATCAGGTCATGAAAAATGATTGAAAGCATTGACTAGGACAATGCTGTGATAAGTGCTGTGTTTAGTAGTAGATCTGGCTTTGATGGCTCAGGGGACATGAAGATCAGTTAGTGCAGAATACACAAGCTTGGATGGATGTGACTGGGTGGCTACCATGGTGGTGGTTGTGAGAATGATTTCATTTCATATCTACTTTGGATGAGTGTTTGTGGGAACAGCAGATACTTTGTTTTCCCACATCCAGTTTACATGGCCAGTGCACACAAGAATCAGCTAATGTACTTTCTCCAAACACTCAAAGCTAATTTCACGTATCAGGAGGGTTGCATTCATTAAACGGGAGAATGCTTGCATGGAAGTTACCCTCCTCTCTCCTTTTGAGGTGAATTGCTGATTAACACTGAGGCACAGAAGGGCAAATGACTCTGAGCTCCAGAGTGGTGCTCCTCCCTCACTCTAACCCGGGACCATGTGCCCGCTGTGCTGTCCTCCTTTCCTTTTTCTGCCTTGCTTGTTTCACTTCCTCAGAGGTATTTCCTGAAGTACTCTCCCTCAATAAATCCTAACACCAAATTCTGTTCCAGTCTTGTTTTTTCCCTCAGGAGCACAGTCCGACATCATAGGTATAGGTTGCTTTTGGAACTGAAAATTTTTAAATACTGAGAACAGACATTCAAATAAGTTTAGCTATTTGAATGGAAATATTAGGAAGCTAACCTAATTTTAAAGGAAAAACAATCACGTTAGTGAGTGCGTTTTGCCTTTGAAGTACTCAAGCTGAAAGTTAAAAACGATATTTGGAAAACAAAGACCTAGATTTTATAAAGAGGTCAGAAATACAGAGATGAGGTGGAAAAAAAATGAAGAAGAATCTCAAGGAAGACACTTCTTTTAGAAAAGCCCAAGTGGAGGAAGTCTATAGGCATACAAGTTTTATAACCTCCCATAGTGGGACATCAAGAAGAACATGGTACGGTGATGTTGTTCATAGGAATCCACTTTCAAAGAAAATGAGCTTTTCAGACAGGAACAACTTACTATGCTAAAATGAAGTCATGAGTGGACACTTGGTATACTGTTAAGACACTTTTTGGATTCATGCAGCCCATATTGAAGGGTCTGGATCACCTAGTTTATTTCTGACTAGGAATCCAGCTTCTGGTTAATGCATCTTCAAGAGGGAGCAGGTAGTGCTTGAACTACTAGAATCCATGACATTCACATTTTGATAATAGGGGGAAGTATGTGTGGGACATATGGACATTCTTTTTACCACTTCACAACTTACGCTTTAAAAAGATAAAACCATTTTTCCCCTGTAGTTTCTATACAGGGCCCTAATGCCAAAGGCTCCACCCTGGTGACTCAACCTCCTTACCAAGGCCACTCCAGCACACTCACTCTAGGGACTGGGTTTCAACCAGTGAATGCAGAGAGAGGACAGGAACATCAGCCCATAGCAAGAGCCAAAATGGAGACAACAGAATCTTTTCCTGGTACATAAGAAATTCACATTCTCTCCTTTTAGTCTTCAAGCTCCCGCCATGCTTCTGATAATTTAAAATTAACTTAGCAAAAAAAGGTTCGTTTTAAGTAGTCTGTAAAAGGAACTTGAAATATTGAAATACTGTCTCCTTAAAGCATCAGTCCCTCTCTTAACCACTGTAATTTCAGAAAGGTCAAAGCCATGAGAGTCCAGTGTGAAATGACATCAGTAAGACAAAGGGTTCCCCAGGTGCACAGTTACGAAGGATATCCAAAACATTTGCATATGCTGCAGAAGTCCATTAATCTGTCGAATATTTCTGTTTTTAATGTACACTCTCTCTGTTTCTTCTCTAGTAGAACAGTCTTCTATGTCTGTATCCTGGGGTTTTATAGTATTTTATAGCACCTTTCAGCAAAACATGCTTTTTCCCTTTTAAAAGTTTGAATACTAATATAAATTTTTAAAAAAATTCATCTTCACTTTTAGAGACTCAATTATTAATTACCAGAATGCCAGGTCCCACAACAGAAATCTACCTGGGCCAGAGTTCCATGGTTAACTTCTACTGAGAAGTCTCGATGGAGAAAAAAGCACAATGTTGGTCTGAACTTGGTTTATTCACCTTTAAAAACTGACAATAACAGATTAGAAAATAAACTTCTTTCCAATGATAAATAAGAACACAGTTAGTTTCATTTCCCCCAGGATCAATACTAATCATGCTATATAGCTAACCTAGAGCACTTCGTAATAAGCCATAGATGTTGAACTCAATTCCATTTTTTAAAATGAAATAATTGTAAGTCAATATACACTGAAGACAATTTTTTTAAAAATGAATTTTTAGGCAATTCAAAACTGTGAATGCATTTATAATGCTCTGCAGTATTTACACACAAATATTACATGGGTCAAGTTAATGTTAACTGATCATACTTACCTTTGTGAAGTGTAACTTATCACTCATTCAAGAGTTATTACTCTGAGATTGTTTCGAAATTTACACCCATTTTCTTTCTATGTGTGCTACAACAGCAAGTTTTGATAAGCTGAAGTTCTACAAGTTTTCTAAATTAAAACAGAGAGGTTGCATATAGTTGGGAAAGGGAGCAGCAAGAACAACTGAACAGAAACAAAACGCAACTTAGAAAAACTCAGTGAAGGAGAGCACAGGGTGGAAGCCAAATTGATTTTACAAAGAAGCAGAGATTACTTCCCTGTGCAAATGGCTACTATCAGTGGACACAGTGTGTATTGGTTTCCTTTCCATGTGGAATACAGAAAGACACACCCACTAAGCTGGATGGACATTTGGAAACATTCCAGTCACAAAATCACAGCCAGAAAAACCACACGCACTGTGTAACTTGATGCAGAAATAACGTCCATTCTGTTGGATAAATCTTTTATCATCCTCTTCAAAATTTTAATTACTTATTGGCTTAACTAACATATTTGAGTAGCAAAGAGACATATGAGGAGAGAGACACAGAAAGAGAAACAGACCTGATGTGCAGATTTACTTGCCAACTGGCAGAAACAGACAGGATTGAGTCAGGCCAAAGCTTGTCAGTCTTTTACTGACAGGGGCAAGGAGGTTGCATTGGCAAGGAGGAACTGAAGTTTGAAAGCACCATCCTGCTGCCCAGTTCACTGCAGCCAATGGAATGACAGCCTCATTTGTGCTGCCCAACTGCCTCTTTCCCTGTTTCTGTGTTAAGCTCACCATCTTTTCCAAGCACTGCCCAATCGCCCCCTATTCTGTAGTGCCCAAATCCTCACTTCCATGTTGCAAACAGGATTTCTGTGATCTTGCCACTTAGAATCAGAAGCAGCTCTATCCCCCAAATGAACGTTAGCTCATTATAACAAAATTACCATAGACAACATACCACTCCCATCATGCACTGAATCATGATACTTCTGAGGTTTCCCAATTGGCATAAATAAATTGACATTATTTCAGCAGTGCCCTGCCCTGTGTTTCCATTCAGTTAAGCAGCACACAAAACATCATACCATATGCCTCTAGATCATATCAAAGGATGGCACCAACCTTGATGATTGCTGCCCTTTTTCTGAGCCTGTTCACACTCTTCTTTCTCTTTGTATGCAAATGAATCTTGTTTCTCTGTGGATCTTTATCTTCATTTCATGTTTGAGTTACTTCTTCAAGGGCAGAAAAGACATTGGGGCCAAATGTAGCCAGGGACCACCACTCCATAACATGTGGGTTTTACAGAAATCAAACAACTTTAAAAATCTCTACTGCTTCCCAGACTCTGCATCAAGTGGATGTTAAAATCAGAAGTGAGGAGCTGGGATTCAAACTCAGGCACTTACCATATGCAATGGCGCATCCCAAACGACATCTTAACTTAGAAGCCAAAGTTTGTGCCATTTTCCTTAAATATAAACTGTATTTAAGCTCACCATACTAATCTAGTGAGTCTTCCTTTTTCATGCTAGATAAACAAATCCTAAGAATAAATCTCAAAGGAAATGAAGAATTATAAATCTTTCAGTTATTCTACTGGACTTTGGTGGATCACTTCCATTCCTATTTGCAATCCCTTTGGCATCACTATTTAGCCTCTTGAAAGTTCTTACCTTGTGCCAATGTTGCGGTATAGTATGTAAGGCTAACTGGTACTGAATGCCAACTCAACTCCTAGCTACTCCACTTTGAAACCAGTTCCCTGTTGATGGCCAGGGAAAATCAGCATGGCCCAAATGTTTGGAGCCTGCCATCCACATGGGATACAAGTAAGAAGCTCCTGATTTCCAATTAACTGGGTGTTATATCAGCTGGGAAGTCAATCCATGGATGGAAGATCCTTTCTGTTTCTCCTCTCTGTCACTGCTTCAAAAAATATATTGTTTTAAAAAGTTCTTATCTTTTGTTTACTTTCTACAGGTTCAAGTGGTCTAAACTCTGTCATAAGTATCCTGTTTGCAAGACTCTCTAAAATCATTAAAACTGAAGTTTTACTTACTCTGTATTCAAACACTAGTATGAATTCTTGAGGGGGAAAGAAAATTATCATACATTTTAATATTTTCTGGTGTGTTTCAGACATCTGTTCTGTGTTTTAAGGAGATAATCATTTGGCAGATGTGTTGGGTAGGGGAATGATACAGGAGTAAATCTATCTCACTGGAAAATAGATCAGTTGGAAGCCGTCAGGGCAAGGTTCTTCACCACACTCGGCACAGAGAGCAATAAGAATGTCCCGTCTGATGCTGCTGCAGCGCCATCAACACCACCGTTGAAACAGCTTTATGCTAAGCCCTGATAACTTGTTCAGAAATAGCAAGATCATCACATTTAAGAACCAGGATGTATGAAGAAAGAGACTGGAAACATAAACATCACTTAGAGTCCTGCAAAATAATACCAGACAGAAGAAATTGCTCATGGAGACAAATACATTGCTTATTGTTTTCAAAATTTTGGTATAATTTAAGAATGTTATAAAATATGCTAATTTGATTGCTTTAGAAAATGTTGCTTGGTATGTATGAAACACCCTTGCATTCTACATTCCATAGTTTTACAGAGAAAATTATTTTTAATATGTATTACATAAATACAAGTAATGGTCATAACACAATTCAGTAGATAGATTTCCTAAAATTTTGATCCAATCCTATGGTTTAGAAGGATCTAAAAATTAGGACTTTCATATCTATTCAATATACATGATGATATAGACTGAATTCACATTCCATTCAAACTCATGATCGACATATGAATCATCACATTAAAATGAAAAATAGGGTTAGGCAGGATGGTTCAATGGCTAAATCCTCATTTTGCAAGTGTCACAATCCCATATGGATGCCAGTTTGTGTCCCAGCTGCTCCACTTCCCTTCCAGATACCTGTTTATGGCCTAGAAAAGAAATACAGAACACTTGTTTTATGAGAAACCAACATGCACTCCTATGTTCATAGCAGCACAATCAGTAATTGCAAACACAGGGAAGCAACCAAAATGCCCATCAGCAGAGGATTGGATAAGAAAGCTATGGTTCATCTACTCCATGGAATACTACTCAGCTATTAAAAAAAACAAAATGCAGTTCTTTGTGGCCAAATGGGCCAAACTGGAAACCATAATGCTAAGGGAAATGAGCCAATCCCAAAAGGTTAAATACCACATGTTCGCCTTAATTTAAGATGATATGATGTTATGTATAACATGTTATGTTATGTATGTTATATGCTGTGTATAAACTAAAATTGAAATGTCAATGAGATGATCACAGAAGGTGGTTAAGAACTCGCATATATTTTTAACATATTGGCTACTCATTACTATGTCAATTAATTCCATAATGATGTAAATTTTTACTGATGGTATGTTGGAGCTTTTAATTGATCGGGATGATACTCTGCTGGCTCTGTCTTCAGACCAGAGAGGGTATACCTAAGAAGCCATTGAACTTGACTGGACAATAAGATGCTGGACTCTATGTTTGGTATATGCTTGCAATGAGGGAATCTCAACTGAACTTGAACTGTGGTTATGCAACAAGGTGGAGGAATCCACCATGGTGGGAGGGTTTGGGGAGGGGTGGGGAGAATCCAAGTACCTATGAAACTGTGTCACATAATACAATGTAATTAATGAATAAAAAAAAGATGTAAAAAAAATATAGCATAGCCCATGGCTTTGGGACCCTGCATCCACATGGGAGACTCGGAAGAAGCTTCTGGCTCCTGGCTTCTAATCAGCTCAGCTCTAGCCATTGCAGCCATTTAAGGAGTAAATCACAGATGGAGGATCTTTTTGTTTCTTCTTCTCTCTGGGGATCTCCCTTCACAATAAAATTAATTAATAAATCTAAAAAATTAAAAGTAAATTTAAATTATGTTCATTCTACAAAAAGGACAAAAAGGCAGACATGTGCATCTCATGGAGGTTGCCAACAATGGAGAAAGAAATAAGACATTTCTGATTGATCCAAAAATAATCAATGTACCTGTTCCAAAGTAGATTAGTTATTCTGTGTCTCACCCTATTACCTGGGGTTTCAGTAGCTGCTTTTGAATAGCAGAGCTACTGAAGATTAGCACTTCAAAGAGGTGGGCATAGCTTACAAATTAGGAACTTGTTTTCAGAGACTAGCACAAAAATCAATGAGTTCACTTTTGAGTTTTATATTTTGTCTTTGTTATATAGTAAAGCTATTATTGGTCTTGTAAAACTGTTAGGCTCACAAAAAATAGAGTGAAACATTCCTTGTGAGGATCACCAATAAACAATAATAATAGGTGAATCAACTCAATGAGGGTGTTCCCTCACGTGCTTCTGTGTTTCCTAAGACACTGCTGACCATCATATTCTTAAAATTTGATTATACTGCAATGTATGTGGCTGACAATCTTTCAGCTCTATATTTTTGGTCATTCATTGAAGTCCTAATTTCTTCATTGTTTTGGTATGTTTTTTTCAAAGCCTAAACGTTTATTTCTATATCACCAAAAATGTCCTTGGCTTGTCATTTAATTTTTTAAAAAGCTAGAGATCTTTCACTTGCTGTTTGCGTCCCAGCTAGGTGTGGGCTGAGCGAAGAGCCAGGAATTCCATTCAAATTTCCCATGTGCATGGCAAGGACAAGTAATTGAGCCATTACTTGCTGTCTTTCAAGGTGCACCTTAGCAGTAAGCTGGAATGGGGATCTGATGTGTTAATGCGGCTATCCCATGCTGCGTGGCTTAACCCTTGCACCAAATGCTTGCCCCTGTTTTTATGCATGTATATTATTTTCTGCAACTCTGGTTCTTCCTATACAAATGAATATTCCCACATACCCTCTCCAATTCTCTCAAAAATCATGCATATTGGCAAAAGCAGTGTCACCGCAGAAGTGACATTGGATTCACTTAATCTCCTCTTTTCTTCAGTCCTCTTGATGCCACAACCTTCAAACCAATTTTTTCTAGTACACAAATACATGTTTTTTTTTTCTCTTTCTCCTTCTCTTTTATGAGTTTTGTATTCCTGTCATAATAAGTCATTAAAAAAACTTATTGCTTCCTGCCTCCGTAGATCAGATGTCGAGGTTAAGCTCAGGTGGTTCTTCTGATTTGAGTTTCTCAGTGCAAAGATCAAAGTGTTAGCTATCTGAGCTCTGATCAGTCATCTCTGGAGAAAAAGTGCAGTTTCCCAACTAATTTTGGCGGCTGGTAGAGTCGAATTCTCGTAGGACCAACGGTCTCATATTTTTGGCTCGCAATTGGCCAGCCAAGGCCAATTGAGCCTGGATCAAGACCACTGCCATTGTTAGGCTTGTGTTCCCCTTCATGTTCAAAACCAAAAGAAAACAATCCTGTATATGAAATGAAAGGAAAATGTATCCACACTGAATCCTTTCCACTCTGAATCGTTCTGATTTCTCCTGACTCACTGCTCTCATTTCTTCGCCTCTTACGGCCTCTCGTTGTTCACAGGGTCACTTAGGTAGTTGAAGCTACCATCTCTTTTGAAATATGTTGATTGTTGACATCCTCAATTAATTCTTCCAAGTTCCTTTTGCCAAGTAATCTTACATAACTAAACACGTGTAACAGGAGGCAGATGTCACAGGAGCCAAGAGTCTGCCTGCCACACCTCCCATTTCCAGAAAACCTCACCAAATTGACTGAGCCAGCAAATAATTTTCCAGTTTTTGTTTGATTGGTTTGCTTGTTTTTCCTTTTCTTGTTTTTTAAGATTTATTTATTTATGCATTTATTGGAAAGTCAGAACTACAGAGAGATGGAGAGACAGAGATAAAGATCTTCCATCTGCTGGTTCGCTCCGCAAATAGCTACAATGACCAGAGCTGAACTGATTTGAAGTCAGGAGCCAGGAGCTTCTTCTGGGCCTTCCACATGGGCACAGGGTCCCAAGGCTTTGGGCCATCTTCAGCTGCTTTCCCAGGCCACAAGCAGTGAGCTGTGAGGCAAATGGAGCAGCTGAGATACAAAATGGGCCCGTATAGTATCCTGGCACATGCAAGGCCAGGATGCTAAACACTAGGCTACTGTGCTGGGCCCTGTTTTTCCTTTTCTGTTTATTTCCCTTTTAATTCTATTTCTCTCTGCCCATTCTTTCATTACTGACCATATAGGTCAGTGACTGGGAGTAATGTTCAAGGGAATGACACATTTTGTTCAGATATGTGAAAGAGGAAGAAAATGGTTTTGTTCATATTTACATATTTCATTCTCCTCATAGTAATAATTGTGCCACACTATTTTTTCTAAGATTAGTTTTCTCTGTTTCAAACTCTAATTTGTTTATTTCTTTCATCTTGTCAGTAAACTGTCCATGAACCTTTGCCTATGAATTGAAAGTCATGCAACTATTTGTAATTGTTTGCTTGGAAAGTGACCCTCTCTTCAATAAAAATGATAAATTTATCTATGGTTTCTAAAAAGTCACAGACCAAAATGTATGTCTGCTTTGCATCTCAATTAAAAGAAAACAATCATTCTCTCCTTCCTTTGTCAGTTTCATTAGTTGCTTTATTCCAGACACCCTGTTAAAAGGGTGGATCACATTCATGGTCGCCACCAATTTAGGTTTGGATAGAGGAGCAGTTGTGAGTCAAGCCTCTGAGAGGTATACAGTGGAGACTAAATAGCTCATAGCATAATGGAATTTCATTTTAAACTCTTCCCATCTTCAGTTTTAAAATGTCCCAGAAAAACAAAGATACACATTTAATATCTTTATATGGGAGGACCTCAAAAAGCTTATGGGATATGAAATTAAAAGATAAGTTTATTAGACATTTTAAGAAATTCGTTTAGAGGCAGAGGGAGAGGGAGAAACAGAAGAGGAAGAGAGAGAGATTGAGATTGATTCCATCTGTGACTTCACTCCCCAATGCCAGTGATGCCAGGACTGGGCCACACTAAAGCTGGGAGTGGAGAATTGAAGCTGGGTTATTCCATGTGTTAAGCACTCTACTACCTTACCTCCATCTGCTGCTCTCCAGATCTCCTCTGGCCGAAATCTGGGATTGAGTTTCAGAGCTAAGTGAACCCAGATCTATTAAACAGTTTCTCAACTGTTAGGACAAACGTGCATACACATCATTTGTTTTGGTTTAAAAGAAAAGAACCTAAAAATCATTTGCTCAAAGGCCCTTGGGAAAATCATGAAATACCTTTCATGGAAGAAAATGTGGTTTTAAAAGAGATTTTACATCATATTAACACCATATGAACACATATTTTCCATAAACCTGTTAAATTTCCATTTAATGTAGCTCAGAGATTTGTTATACAACAATATTGGAGACCATAATTAGTCAACGTACGAGACAATAATTTCTTTTTTGTTGTTTTTTAACTGTCATTTGTTCTCTTTGATATGAGGCAATCTTCACATAAAACACAAAACAAATAGATGTATAGGTAAACATGAATATACATATACTCCCACAGATGAACTGTATAATGGAGACCAGCACTAGTCTACCAGGGAATGAAGATACATTGCCGTGTGCATCTCGATTCCAGAATAAATGGAGGATTCCCCATGAAACTGTTAATACACCTTGACAATATGATACTAGAATTTCTACCACTGCCTAGTCCTACAATGCCATGATACACTTAAATAGCTGAATGTTGGACTTGTGCCTATTGTTGTAGGATTATACTGTTTCGATAATATGGGGTGTGAGAATGGTGGGCACTGGAGAATGAAGAACATAGAAGGGGAGGTGGTTCATGTCCCGGCTGCTCCACTGCGTATCAGCATCCTGCTTGTGGCCCTGAGAACAGTGGGAGACCAGCCCAAAGCCTTGGGACTTACATTCATGTGGGAGATCCAGCAGAAACTCCTGGTTCTTGACTTCGGATCAGCTCAGCTCCAGCCATTGTGGCCACTACTTGGGGAGTGAACCAACAGATGCAAGATCCTTCTGTCTGTCTCTCTTTTTGTCTGAGAATCTGACTTTCCAAAAGAAATAAATAAATCTTTAAAAAGTATGCCAATGTAAAAATTAAATAGAAAAGAAAAGAAACCTAAATTTCTCTAATGAAAGAAAAAATAAGAAAGGAAGAAAGGAGGGAGTAGAACATTGGCAGAATGGAGGGTGCTATGGCAGTATCATTATGCCCTTCAATCCACACACTTGAAATGGGTGACAATTGTTCACCACACATAAATACAACAATTTAAAAATTGTAAGTATTCTCCCTTCCACCTTAAATTTTATCTCTTGTCTTTACAACATACTAAATGAAGACTCTTTTCAACAACATATCTTCCCCTCAGAACTCTCTGATGGCCCCCACTTTGGGCATAATATGCTCCTTTCTGTTACCTACAAAACTATTGCGACCAAGTCTGTTGTAATCTTTAAGTCACAGTTACTCTTTTCCTATTCACTCTGTCCCAGCTGCATTGTCTTTTTCTAGGCCTTTAAACACTTGTTAGTAATTTTTCAGTGTCTATTAGTATTTTCAAAGAAAACAATTCATTTTTAAAGTCTTACCAGTATTTGCCCTTTCATTATTCCCCCTTATGTGACTCTTAAGAAATTATAATCTTGTTCCTTAGAACCAGACAGGAAACGGTCAGCGGGGACTCACATATACCTTACTAGGTAGGGCACGAAAATAAGTTACTCCTAACTAGGGTATTGAAGATTTCTCTGCACACCCCTCCTAAAATTGTTCTGTGCCTCAACTGGTGACATATGCCTTGTTAAAGCTATAAGCCAGTTTGGACTATCCTAAAATCTGCCAAGTTCAGTAAAAATTATGCTTCAATATAATAAACTGCTAAATACAAAAATGAAAATAGACATGAGACAGCTGAATAGTATCCTATAGTCATTTTAAGGCGGATAGAAGCCGGTTGTATATAAACTAAAAATTGAACTGTCCATGAAGTAGTCACAGGATGTGGTTAAGAACCTACATTTGCGGACATATCAGCCACTCAATACCATGTCAATTAACTCCATAATGTTGTAAACTGTTGTTGATGTTATGTTATGGCTTTCTATTGGTCAGAATGATACTCTGCCAGCTCTGTCTTTAGACCAGAGATGGTCTCCCCAAGAAACTGTTGAATTCATCTGGACAATAAGATGCTGAACTCTGTGCATGGCACATGCTTCCAATGAAAGAAACAAGACTGGATTTGAACTGCAATAAGGTGGAGCAATCCACCATGGGGGAGGACATGGGGAGGGATTGGGGGAACCTCAAAGCCTATGAAACGATGTCATATAATGAAATGCAATAAAAAAAGGAAAACAAAACACATCATAATCTAACTTTTTATTTGATGATTAGCTTGCATATTTTCACCTTGCGTTCTTTTCCAATTGATGGGTTTTAGGCTTTAAAGATTTGCTAAGAACCTCTTCTTTATATTTTATGATTTAATAAGAAATTGTTTTTGCTACAACTCAGTTGTGTGATTTCCATTGAGATAGTTTTATTTAGTCCAATAAGTACTTAGAAGCATTTGTTTTGTATTATTAATGCAAAATATGTGAAAAATATTCTTTTTGTTACTGTTTTCCAAGTCTGCAATATATTTCTGTATTGCTATGAGACTTGGAATAATTTTGAAACTGTTGTTATACTCATAATATGATCAAATTTAAACATTTCATAGCTATTTTAACACTTTTTGAGTCTTGGCTGAGATTTTTAATTGCGTTACTGAAGTCTCTGTATTCACATTGGTTTATTTATACATGTCCTTGGTCTATAAATAAGACATGGGTTCTAGAATATATTTAATTCCTTCAATTTTACTTGTTTTTAAAGCCATGTTTTTAAAGTCATGTTATTAGGGGCATAAAACATTAGGTTCAGGATATAATTTTGATATATTTATTCCTGTAATGAAACAAAGTGTATCTATTGTTATTTTAGTTAAAACTGCATAGTCTTAAATTAACATAATAGCATTACATTTCTTTTAGCTCTTATTTGACATTCAATTTTCCTCACTAAAAAATATTTTATGTCTTTATAACTAATTTATGCCTCTCTTTAGATAGATACAGCTTTTTAAAAATCCCATTCATAAGTTCAATATATTTACCTTTAAGATAAATCCATATTTCTTATTATCTTGAGAGAAAAGAAGTTCCAAGAAATCATGGGTTTTTGTGGGTTTTTTATTGGGGTCTTCTCAGCGCATAAATTAAGGACTTCATACATGTTGGTGGAATGAATGAGTGGGTGGGCAGTTATGGTTCATTTGGATTTATTTCTGATCTAACCTCTCTCTTACAGAGCAGTGATGTTTGGAGAGCTTGCACTCTGGAGCTAGGTTGCATGCATTCAAATGCAAGCTTTGACACTGTGACTTCGAGTTACTTACTTGGTAATTCTGTACTTCAGTATGGTAATGGGAATAACAGTAATCTCTCCTTAGATTTTGTGAAGTTTAATAATTTAAAACAAATGAAACATTGAGAATTTTATTTTATATATGCTAAGTATCATAGGAGCACTAGATGCTACCCCTCTGCCCCTGATTAAATTGAAAGATATGCATTATGTTCATTTCTAAGCATCTTAATTTGTCTACTTAACTACATAGAAATCAATGTTGCAGAATCATAAAATGTTTTTGCTCTTATTATATTCTTCTGTCAGAGCTGTAGTTCAGACTAAGATCACACTTCCATAAATGTTAGTCCTTAAATTACACACAATGTTACTGAGTTATGTAGTGATTGTCTATTTATATATGAGTTTATTTTTAATTTTAAGAAAATGATTCTATTGTTTTTAAAACCTCAATTATTTTGCGCTTAAATTTTTATTTGATACATCTAACTGTGAATGACTTTATTCAAAGCTTTGATTATGCTTTTGATGTTTTTTTAAAGATTTGTTTATTTTTATTGCAAAGTCAGAGATATACAGAGAGGAAGAGAGACACTAAGATCTTCCATTCGATGATTCACTCCCCAATTGAGCGCAACAGCCGGTGCTGCGCCAATCTGAAGCCAGGAGTCAGGAGCTCTTCCGGGTCTCCCATGTGGGTGCAGGAACCCAAGACTCTGGGCCGTCCTTGACTGCTTTCCCAGGCCACAGGCAAGGAACTGAATGGGAAGTGAGGCTGCTGGGATTAGAACCGGCGCCTATATGGGATCTTGGTGCATTTAAGGCGAGGACGTTAGCTGCTAGGCCATGCTGCCGGGCCCTGATTATGCTTTTTGTAAAAATGTATGTCTCTCATCTATTCTGGAAAAATATAAGCCATTATTTCTTTAAATATTGCCCTCCTTCTATTTAAAATCTGCATAGGGGTCTCCAATTAATGGCAGATTTTATTTTTCTGATTCAATGTTTCATTTCCTTTCCTCCAAGTTGGCATACACCTCCTTTTTGAGTGTGGAATCTCTGTAGATCTTTGTCTAAGTTGGTGTCATAAACTTTTCAACTGTGTTCAACATGTTCATTAATTTAATTTCAAAGCTTACCTTTTTTATTTCTTGGAATTTTGTTTTAAATTTTATACATTTCTTTGTTGCATATATATTTCTAGTTTCCTCTTCATATTTTTGAATTCTCTTTTACCCTGTAATAAAACCTGTCACCCCATCTTTGGTTCCACAATAGAATCACCAGCCCATGCCAATCAGTAAGAATCTTGTCCTTTACCACGAAGGCTATACCTAATTCAAATTTCCACTAGCTGCATAGTCTGTGGATTGGAGTCATCTTCAAAAGAGGCTAGCTCCATAGCTTGCTCATGGCTCCAGATATGGGCTAGCTTTGAAACATAATATAAATTTTTTTAAAAATAATAGTTATCCATAATACTGTACAGCCTGCATGATAAAGTCTCCCCATGTATTTTATCCACCTATTTCCAGAAATACACGTTCTACTCAATGTGTCCTCTGTATCCCATGATTTCACACTTTGGTCCTTGGAATTTGGTACCTCTATAGTGACAGCAGCAGTCATGTTGTCTTTGACCTGCCGACCTACCTGTTTCAGCCTCCATATTACAGCAGAAACCTTTGGACCCAGCACCCTGGCCTCTGCACTTTAGGCCATGACCTCATAGCAATTTCCATTTTTTCCTCATGCTTAATGCAAGTTTGAGCCTATATAATCATATTAAAGGATGTCCTCCTGTTGGAATTTTTGGAGTTTGACTGAATTTCTTATTCACCATCTAAGCTAGGAGTGTTTCTGTTAATACAAGATTCTTAAAAGCCTGTTGTCCTCCTGAGTATGTATGTCACGGGTATCCACACCACCAGAATACAGAAACACCCATAGATTTTTCTCTATGAGCCAACATTTATTTGTAGATACTTATTTTCCTAATTCTGGCAGCCTTTGAAATCTGAGAAGAATGAAGAACTTCCAAACCATCATGTACTGGTTCTTTTTTTGTTTAACTAATCCTTTATTGATTTAGATCTTCCGCTTTTATTTAAGTATAAGAATCAAGGAGCCATGTAACCAACAATAACTTCATCCTTGGCTGGAAACGTCTTTATCTATGTATTCAACTTTATCATTGACATGTTTTATGTTTCAGCTTATGCTGGAACAATAATATGCAAATTGTTCTGACACTTTATACCAAACACAACTCTTACAAAAGTTTTCTATCCTATGCCTCTCATTTTGTTTTGAAATCTCATCAAGAATAAACATAAATTTCTAATGTTTTTATTTATAACTTATTTTGATAGAACATGCACTCCCTTAGATAATAAGATTTCTTTCTTATGCTCCTTTCTGAATCCATTCTACAACAGCTTTTCGTTGTTGTTTAAATATCTATTTAATTTTTTTTATTGGAAAGTCAATATACCAGAGAGGAGGAGAGACAAAGAGGAAGATCTTTTGTCTGATGATTTACTTCCCAAGTGACTTCTATGGCTGGAGCTGAGTTGATCTGAAGCCAGGAGTCTACAGCCTCATCCTGGTCTCTCACACAGGTACAGCAACCCAAGGCCCTGGACCAACCTCAGTTGCTTTCCCAGGCCACAAGCAGGGAGATGGATGGGAAGTTGGGCTGCTGGGATTTAAACCGGCGCCCATATGGGATCCCAGCACATTCAAGGCGAGGACTTTAGCCACTAAGCCCCAGCGCCAGGCCGCTACAATAGCTTTTAATTTCTGTATTTCCACCAACAGTTATTTCAAGGAAATCTAGACTTTTTCGTGGCACATGCCTCAAAATCTTCCCAGCACCTAACTTACCAGGTAGTACAAATCCACTTCAACACATGTAGGTATTTTTTAGTATATAACTTTACTTCCCAGTATCAATATTTTTTTTTGGTTTTCTCTGTCATTTAGATAAACAATAACAGAAAATATCTAAAAATTTCCCTTACTATATGGAAGCAAAAAGCATTAAACAGAGTGTTGGGAGGGGAGACTCTCTCTTTGTCTCTCCCAGCTCCAGGAGTCTTCAGATGTTGTTTGGCTCTAGCAAAGTGTCTAAAATCCTGCATCCATCTTTACAAGGCTGCCCCATCTTTATCTCTGCATTCTCTTTTTTTCTCATAAAAAGACACTTATTCTCTCTAGGACCCACCCTACTCCAGCATGATCCCTCTCACTTTGAAGTCCTGATCCTACTTATTTATTCTAGGTTTTACTCAATATAAGGTCACATTTTGATATAGTGGGCTGATGCAGCTTTTCAGTGATAACATTCAACCAACTTGAATAGTCTTAAACAGTGCTTCTATTTTATGTACCTATGATTTCCTTGTTATTTAAATAATAAAAGTGAAACCTACTAACAACATTTGTTTCCTATATTTCCCTCTAACAGTGTAACAGGAAGATTAAGGTTTGAAATTTAATAACAACCAATACAGGAAAATTCAGGTCTGAAAATTGAAACTGAATGGAATAAAATATGAGGGGTTTAGGATTTTTTGTTTTTTCCTTGTGTTGCAGTAATATTTTTAATTACACTCCTAGAGGCACAGATAGGAAAATATCCTAATATGACAACACATGGTAAACACAAATGATTAAGGTCTAACAGCGTGACTGCTTGAGGATTCTGAAAACAACAAGCCCCATGTCACCTACTCACACTGAGATGCGGCATTCTTGAAAATAACTTCTTTGTTAACAAAAAGCAAGCTGCTACTGCTTCAGTGTACTCAAAGGATTTTACATTCAGAATAAAAAAAAAATGTTTTGGTTGTCTTTTCTTTGAGATCTGAAAGTTAAATAGAACTTCCGTTCACTACAAATTCATCGCCTGCTCTTCACGAATGAAAAATGACTATCATAATGACACTCAATATTATAAACTGCTAAAGCTTTACCTGGCATGTGTCCATGAAATTCTTGCATTGCTGACGGGAAATATCTAGTGGAAATGAATAATACTGCATTTTATTCAAGAAAGCACACAAAGTTAAGAGGACAAGAGGAATTTGTCCATAAACTGGTTTTATCCTCAGTAGCTCTAAAATAGGCCAGCTAATTTCAGGAAAAAATAAATCATGGCAGATGTTTCTCAATGATAATAATTTTGGTCACAATGTGCTAAAGTAACACCTTGAACATAACAATGTATATAATGGGGAAGTTGGAGCCGGTTTTAGTGAAATGAGCTTATCTGTGGTAAGTAGATGTCTCTTTTCCCATGTCATGTATTTTGTAGTGAATCTGTCACCCTAATCCAGTCTTTTCATCTTCTTGCCCCTCGTGTTGACTACCCACATAGTACAAATCTGCTAAAATCCCTGGTTTTGATTCCTATCACCATTTTTCCTGCAATTACAGGTTCTCATTTTTTAAACGAAGAGTAACACTTTGTTTACTATTGATATTCAGTGACTAACTTAACTTATAAAAAATGAATATTTGCTGATTTGATCATTTACCAATGAAAATACAAATTTTCAGCCCTGGCAGGGACAAAAAGGAGGTGCTCTGAAGAAACACAGGGAAACTTTCGGGATGTGACAAATATATTCAGTATCTAAATCTTCCTGAAATGAAATAATAATAAAACTTTTATTCAATTCAAAAGGATAAGTCGGCCTCGCAGTGCATGCCCTATAATGATAACTGTCTGCCTGACCTTCAGTGTCTGTATCTGGTCTTCAGCTCCGCTTTCTGGTTGTAGGACATAAAGGTAACTTTAAATGCTGCCAACAATGTCATTTGACCCTCAATTTTTTCTTTTAATTGTTGATTAATACACTCTGCTCTCAATACTGCTTAACAACAGTCATCCAGTTCCATAATCCCACATTTAATATTTCCCCCATAGCTATCAAATGTCAGACCAATCGCACTAGTTTTGCCCCTGCTTAATGTATCCCATTACATTCTGTAACCTGGTAGAAGTTTTTTAAACTGTACCGTTACAAGACAGACTATTAAAGCTGCGTTTAGCCATCATGAAGACTCATGGTGGGATCTTCATTGCCATTCTCTTGGTAAATGAATCCCCCAGAATTTCATCTATGATGTTTTCCTAAACCACAATAGGTATCATTTTTAATTTGCTCACATTCCTAGAGTCCTGCTTTTAAGAAACGTATCTAAATCAAGCTAAGAATCTTTGGTACTGTAAGAAAAACAGAAAACAAATAGACAACCAATAAAATGGGGGAAAAAACCAACAAATTATGCACTAGATAGAGGATTAATTTCAAAGATTTACAAGGATCTTCGGAAACTTAACATCAGCAAAGCAAACAACCCAATTAATAATGGTCAAAGGACATGAACAGATATTTAGAAAACAGTAAAATCTATAGGACTAATATACAGATGAAAACAATGTTCAGGTTCTCTAGTAGTTAACAAAATCCAAACAAAAAACACAATGAGATTCAACCTAACTCACTGAGAATGGCCACACTCAGAAGTCAACAAACAATAGCTCTGGAGGAGGAAATGGAACTAAAAGTACGCTAACCCATCATTTGTGGAAATGTAAAATAGTGCGATGACTATGGAAATCAGTACAGAGATTACTCCACAACTGAAGATAGCTCTACCTGGTGATCTAGCCATTTCACTCTTGGCAATATGTCTAAACAAAATGAAATACACAGATGAGACAGGTACCTGCCACCCAACCTTTATAGCAAGCAATTCACAATAGCTAGGTCATGAATACAACGCAGATGCCCATCTGCAAGTGAATGGGCAAAGACAAAGGGGTATGTTTACTCCACGCAATGCTACTCAGTCATAAAAAGTAATGAAATCTTACCGTTTGCAGCTAGAACCACTGTGCTTAGGAATGCTATTGTGTTATTATCTTTTGGTGTGATTTTAGTAGTGAGACATCATCAGGTTTCTTCAGACTACAATTTTTCATGGTATATATTGTCCAATTCTTTTTATTCAAACAGATAGTTTTTCAGGATTAGAATTGATCTCGAAAGGCACACATGTTGTTCAGATGGTGATTATTCATCTAACCAATCATTTTCATGTCCTTTTCCACACTATTTTAAAATCCTGGTAGTCCACAGGACGTTGCTTAACTGAGTTGGCAAGTTGGCAAAGCAGTGAAATGGTTTCAATAACAAAATTTGTAAAAGCTAGGTTTCTGAGAATTGCTGGCATTTTAACACACATACAAACATTCTTAAATATTTATACTTTTCAGAAATTTGTTTCAAAACTGGTTTAACATAAAATTTTCGCATAAATATGCTTCAGTAATCTTTTAAGACAATAGATCAATCATGGTGTCAAGTCAACAGTTTCTCTACTGGTTAAAACTTTCTGCATTATAATGACTAGTTGATAACGTATTTTGAGATTGTTAGGGATTTTCCCCAAATCCCCTTAATCAATTTGACAACATAATGAAATCACATAGAACATCAATATAGGAATTTAATGTCAATACACTTCAAAGTAGTTACTCTACTCTTATTAACAAGGCAATGGTAAAATATTTCCATGAGTGAAAACAATCCAGTTAATTTACTTGTCCCTACCTCTTGCCTAAATTAATACTTACGAAAAAGTTATTTGATTATGGAATAGCATTTTGTTTTTAGTGTTACTTGATTTATATAAAATAAAGTCTATTTCAGAACAAAATGTTTAACTTCAAATCATTAATAAGTTCTATATTTAAGACCTGCTCTTTGGTCTTAAAAGATAATTTTATACAAGTTATTCCAAAATCCTCCTGAACAAGAAGCAGGAACTGTAGTTTGGGAACACTGCTAAATAATGGAATTCTTAGCAGTAATACGATGTGATCTATGCTATATGGGACATTGGTGTGGAAGTAATTTAGGCTGAATGGGAGTGATTTGAGACCAATGGTGGGAAGCCATGTAAAAAATTACTACAAATATCCAGGTAAAATTTAACAGACATATGAAATATAGTGACGGAAGATCTTCCTTTCTGTCTCTCCTCCTCTGTATATCAGACTTTGCTATAAAAATAAATTAAAAAAGAAATATAATAATAGAGTTATAAATGGGACAAAGGTAGAGAAATAAGAGACAATTGGAAATAAAACATGTTACTTGTAAGATTTGGCAACAGATAAACTAAAAGAAAAGACAAATCAAAAGTGTTGGTTTAAACTCAGGAATTGGGGATATGACTATTTAATTGACAATAACATGGAGATTAGAATATACTATGCAGAGAATAACATGGTGAGTTTTATCTTAAAATAATGACATTTTAGTACAACATCATGAGGCATATGTTTTACATTTTTCTTAATTTTATTTATTTAAGAGGAAGAGTTATGGAAAGAGCTTCAAGCACTGGTTCAGTTTCCAAATGTCTGCAGTGGATTGGAATGAGCCAAATCCAGAGCCAGAGCAAGGAAAATAACTAAGTTTTCCCAAGTGATTGGCAGTGACCAATTTACTATCACCGCTGGCGCCTAGAACACCCAGGTACTGTGATGTGGAATGTTGACATCTTAAAAACCAGGCTAAATGCCCATATGTTGTGACACAGCCAGAATTGTGAGGCAGAACAGGGGGCAAGGCCACAGGTGCTTGAATGAGCCTCAAAGATTTGAAAGTCCAGTGTGATTCACAGAATATAAAGTGAGTAGAAACATACAAGTAGCTTGGAAGTTCCGTGACTGGAGCAGAGAAAAAGATGAACCAAAAAGTATGTGATGAATATGAACTCTCACGGTGAAATGTAAAACAGGGTGTCTCAGAATTCCTGCAAGGAATTCCAGGGAGAAATGGAACAATTCTTGCCTTTCAGTAGTGATTTTAGTGCGGTGGTTGTGAGATAGATTCCAGGAATCAATAAGGAGTTGTACAACAGAGTATTAAAACACAAATGTCTTCTTTAAAAACTTTTGCAGAAGGGCCTGGCGGCGTGGCCTAGCAGTGGAAGTCCTCGCCTTGAAAGCGCTGGGATCCCATACGGGCACCGGTTCTAATCCCACAGCTCCACTTCCCATCCAGCTCCCAGCTTGTGGCCTGGGAAAGCAGTCGAGGATGGCCCAAAGCTTTGGGACCCTGCACCTGCGTGGGATACCCGGAAGAGGTTCCTGGTCCCAGCATCGGATCAGTGCGAACCGGCCCGTTGCGGCTCACTTGGGGAGTGAATCATCGGATGGAAGATCTTCCTTTCTGTCTCTCCTCCTCTCTGTATATCCGGCTTTCCAAAAATAATAAAATCTTTAAAAAAAAAAACCTTTTGCAGAAATTTAAGAAAACATCAGATCATATCAAAGTCAGTTAACACATACGACTTAAGTGAATTTGGAAGCCTAAGCAAACACAATCTCCTCTCTTACACATACACACGTGCACACACACACAAACACATACTCACAAACTTACACGATCATACTACCTATATACACATTAGTGAAAATATACATTAGTAAACCCATGTAGAAAATAGTATCAATGTTACTTAAAAAATTAAACATAAAACTAGCAGCCATCTAACTCATGAGTCTGTGTCTTAAGGGATTCAAAACAGTCTTTTGAAGTCACATCTGTAATCTGAGTGAACTGGCAGCAATATTCATAATAACTAAGAAACGGAAACAACCTATATGTACATCAAATGATGAAAAATAAAGAAAATATGGCCACATGTGCAGTAGATTAACACTCCATAAATAAGAACAAAGTGTCGGCCTAGAATCATGGCTCAGTGACTAAATCCTCACCTTACAAGTGCCAGAATCCCATATGGGCACCAGTTTGTGTACTGCTGCTCCACTTCCTGCCCAGCTCTATGGCTGGGAAAGCAGTGCGGAGCGAGTCAAAGCCTTGGGACACAGCATTCACGTTCCAGACTTAGAAGAAGCTCCTAGCTATAGATCGCTTTGGTTCTGTTTTCACTTGGGGAGTAACCAGCAGTTGGAAAATCTTTCTCTCTGTCTCTGCTTCCCTCTGCAAATTTGATCTGCCTTTCATATACAATTCAATAATTAAAATAAATGAATCTTTACAAAAATGATATGTGGTTATTTGCAGCAACATGGAATTAACTAGACATCATTATACTAAGTAAAATAACACAAGCACCGAAAAACAGAAACTGCACAAGCTCACTCATGTGTATAATACTAAAAAGCTGATCTCACATGGAGTAAAAGCGGAATTGTGGTTTTAAAAATGCCAAAGAGTAGGGTGAAAAGAGACTGAGAGAGATTAATGGATCTGAAATCATAATGAGATACGGGAAAGAAGTCCTGGCGTCAAGTTGCACAGAAGTGTAACTATTGCTAATTAAAACGTACTGCATTTATAAACTTAAACCTGCAAGAAATGATTTTGAATACCTTATTTTAAAGAAATGCTGAATGTTTGAATACATAGAAATGTTTGTCTTATTTCAACTTACACAATGTGGACATGTGTTAAAACATTACAGGATACTCAGATGTGTCATTTTTTTCTGGTTTTTGAAAATGCAGTGATCATCATATTAAGCAAAAATGCATATTGCCTATAGAAAGCAACTTCCAGGACAGGAGTCTGATTTATTGCACCTGGTTTGAGTACTGGATTTCTCACTTTTGGCCCAGTTTCTTGCTAGCATGCACCCTACAAGGACCAGATGAAGAACCAAGTTCCTTGGTCCCTTAGACTTCAGTCTTGATCATCTCTGACTGTTGCTGTCACTAGGCCTCCCAAATGGGTGCAGAGACCCAAGCACTTGATACATTCTGCCTTGGTTTCTCAGGTGTTGGGAGCTGGATCTGAAATGGAGCATCTGGTATACCACTTGGTGCCCATATGGGATGCCAGCATTGCAGTCAGTGACTTAATGTGCTAACACACAGCACAATCCCCTGTTCCAACTGTTTTATCCAGATGTTACATTACTGTGTAGTGTAGTTGGCACACAGTGCTATTTTACTACTTCTTACCATGTTTTGGTACTTGTTATCCAACTTCCCTCAAGCCTCCCACTCACACCCTTCAGCCTTCATTAATCATTACTCTATATCCAGATTTTTTTTTTTAACTCCAGATGCTTGTCTTTCAATGTCTTGGTTATTTCAGTTAATAATCTGCACTCCTACCCTTTTGATTGCAAATGCCAGAGTTTTATTCTATTTAATGGCTAGGTAACATTAATGTGTGTATACCCCATTTTCTTTGTCTATGCTTTCATTAATGAATGCTTAGGTAGATTCTATATTTTGGCTATCTTAAATAATTCTACAGTGAACATGGAATGCAAGTAAGTCACATGCTGATTTCATTTCCTTTAATACATAAACAAAATTGTTATAGCTGGGTCATGAGATAAACCTGAATTGAGATTCTTACATCATACCAAGTGGGGAAAAGCTGAAATCATTCCTTTCAAGAACTGGAGCCAGATAAATATTTCTATTCTTATTGCTGAGAGTCAATATACAACTGAAAGTTTTAGTCAGAGGAATTGGGCAAGAAAGTAAATAGAAAAGCACAGAAACAGGAAAAAGAGGAAGTAAAATTATTCCTGTTTGCATTTGACATGCTTCTAAATTTAGAGAAATTTTTAGACCCCAAGAGATTATTATAACTGATACGTGACTTCAGTAAAGCTTCAGAATACAACATAGAGTCAAGAATCACTGTCCATTTTGACATGCTAATAATAAACTCACTGAGAAAGAAACTACAAAAGCAATCCTGCATATTATAGCTACAAAAATGAAACAAAGTGAACAACCTTGGGATGATTTTAATAAAGAATGTGAAAGACGTCTACAATAAAAATTATACACTGTTCACAAGAGACACTGAAGAAGAGATTAAAAGACAGAAAGACCTCACGTGAAAGTGGATTGTTAGGACTAATATTAAAATGTCAATGACCACAATGAATTTTCACAGACATCACAGAAATATTAAAGTTCTTGTAGAAGAACAGAAGCTTCCAAATGCACAAAGCATTCTTAAAAAAACTACAACAAAAAAAACCTGGGGCTGTCATAACATCAGCATGATTTCAACACATAGGACAAGAGTTACTGTAGTTGAAATAGTGTGGGACTTATGACAAAAAAAAATGGAGATTAACAAACAAAAGAGAGGTAGAAGATATAAATCCGTGCATCTAGAGTCTGTTCAGTTTTGATGAAAGCATATAAAACAAATACTGAAGAACAGCAACCTCTTCAACAAATGATGCCATGGAAACCGGATGTCCATAAGCAAAGACATGTCCCTAATCCAATTCAAAATTCTACTCAAAATGGATCAAGTGTCTACATGTAAAACATGAAACTTTTACAAGAAACAGAGGAAACACGTCAAGGCATTAATAGAAGCAGAAAGGTTTTATAAGACCCCAAAAACACAGGCAACAAAAGCAAAAAAGGACAAATGAGATTATATCAGAGACTTCTACATAATGAAGGAAACAGCACAGTGAAGCCACAAATGTCAGAATGAGAGAGATTTACCAACCATTATTTTGACAAATTATTAATCATCAAAAACTCAGTAAAATTAACAAATTTTATATATAAGCAATTCATTGTATGATTTTTAAACATTTTTAAAGTTGAAAGTCAAAGTTACAGAGAAAGAAGCAGAGGGAGGGAAAATCTTCCATCCACTCTTTCACTCTTCAAATAGCCATAAGGGCCTGGAGCCAGGAGTTTCTTCTAGGTTTATCACAAGTGTACGATTGTCCATTTTTTGCTGCTTTCCCAGGTGAATAAGCAGGAAGCTAGAGTAAAAGAGGAACACCGGGGACTTGAACCAATGTCCATATGGGATGCTGGCACCACAGGTGGGGATTTAAACTACTAAGCCCTGGCCTCAATATCAATGTATGTTTTATAAGGAACTTGATAGACTCAAAAAATGCCCAAACAACACAGTTAAGTATTGGACTAAGGATTTGAACAGCTATGTCTCCAAAGAAGACACCAAAAAGACCCATAAATGTATACAACAGGCTCATTATCACTCACCATCAGTGAAATTCGATTCAAAACCACAATGAGTTATGGTCTCATTCCAGTTAGAATGTCTATTATTCAAAACAGGAAAAAAAGAACAAATATTATTGAGGAAATGAATAAGTTATCCCTGTTGGTGGAAACACACTTCGGCAGAGGCTCTGTGAATAATAATACGGTGGTTTCACAAAAGCAAACCCCTATCCACTATATTGCAGCACCTCTACAAAGGAAGCCCAAGCCAAGTATACTGAGCACTGAAAGTACAAAATCAAAAGCACATTTTGAACAATCTTATTGCAATATATCATTTAATATTCTATTTCTTACTTACAAATATTTTTTCCAATTATTTAGTCTATGATTTGGCTAATATAACTTCAGTTTCCATGAAAGCTTACAGCTATTCAAATGGAAATTTCCTCTCAGAAACACGCTACATTTTTCTATGTCAAATTTTATCTGTCCCATTTTCCAGTTTTCCTGTAACATCAATTTTCTTTCTCTGAAGTATTGCTTTAATTATGTGGTTGTATCTTAGAGATTGTGTCTTTAATATAAACAACACAGCAATGAGCTCTTTAAAATTGTTATATTTTGAAACCTATACAGAGGATGTATTTATTCTGTTGCATTCCTATTGGACATGAAAGAAATATTATTATTGTGTTTAATGGGATTTCTGTTTCTATGAACTCTTCAGGAAGCTAACGAAAGTATAAGCAAGTAGGTATTTTTTTAGCCCCCCAAACAAGAAACAAGAGTTGTCAGGGAGCAATGCTCAACAGTACCACTAAGAAAACAGGCTGGTTCTAGTTTCTTGTACTCCATCATCAGCATCAGCTTCTGCATCTAAACACATCCCAGCAAGAAAGAGTTGGCTTTAGAAACAACACAAAATGTTTCCGATTCAATGGCCAAAAATAAGCAATGAAGTCATAGCTACACCCAATTTCTATGGAGAGTGAGATAATTTGTGTCCATTTTTATTTGCTTAGCTTGCTAGATCCATGCAAAATTGCACATATTTTCTAAAAGAATTTTCTTACATATTTAAAAGTTGTTACTCATTTGTAATACATTTAACAAAATTAGAATACTACAATGTCCATGTTACTGAAATAAGATGAGCTATCAAAATCTTAATTTAATAATTGAAGCAAAGCAATCAGCTTTTCCATGTGTTCATTTTCAAATCTTCATACTAGCTTTTATTGGTCAAGAATAAAAGAATATGCTGGATAACTGAGTCTTGAGAATCACCAATTTTAACTTTTGAAAAATAAGGAAACATAAGAGGAAAAATGAGAAGAAATGATAAGAAGAAAACCATAACATTAGTTGTCAGGAAGCCAAGTGAAGAAAGTTTTCCAAAAGGAAAATGATCAAACTACATCAACTGCTACTGACAGCTCAAATAAGATGATGACTGGAAATTGATCAGTGAGTATAATATCAGAGATGTCATTGGCAACTTTGATAAAAGGTTTCCAGTAAAGTAGTTGAGATAAAAGCCTGTGTGAATCAGAGAATGAGATCTAGAGACTTGGGATAGGTGAATATTTACATCACAGAGTTTGCTATAAAAGGAACAGAATATTGAGTAATATGACCTAAGTGGGGTGGCTACATTTACTTTTTGCTGATATGGAGGGGATTTTAGGATATGGGATTTTCTTTAATAATACTGATGGTTGGTAATTGATTATTTGCATTTTGATGAAAAAGAAACAGAAGTATGGAAAATTGTCCCTGGAATGTAACTCCAAGAAAGGAAGAGATAAAAATTGGTACACAGTTCATATCATGGATAAATCAACTTCTAATGTATTAATCCTTTACAAGTACTACCTTTGCTCTGACAAATATGTAACAATCACTGTTATCAAGATGGCATCCAATAACAATGCCATTTTGTTTGTCATTGGTAATGCTAAAGCTTTCCTTAGTCTTAATCAGGACCCTGTGCAATGACTCAGTGGCTAAATACTCATCCTGCAAATGCCAGGACCTCATATGGGCACCAGTTCATGTGCCATCTGCTACAGTTCTCATCCAGCTCCTTGCTTGTGGCCTGGGAAAACAATAGAGGATGGCCCAACTCCTTGGGTTCCTGTGCCCACATGGAGACCAGAAAGAAGCTCTTGGCTCCTGGCTTAGATTCAGCTCAGCTCCAGCCATTGTGGCTACTTGGGAAGTGAAACAGTGAATGGAAGATAGTTCTCTCTGTCTCTCTTCCTCTGTAAATCTTCCTTTCCAATAAAAATAAATAAGTCCTAAAATAAACTGCCAGGGCACAGATCTCAGATTTTTCTCTCCCTTGAAGTGTTAGTATCCTACCATGTGTGACATCAGATGTTGTGTACAAACCCCTTTGTCCCTCAACTGAGAGGTTAATTCACGGCTCTGGTGGCTGAAGACAATGAAGACACGCATAGTCACGTTTCTGTCTGTGCGGGGAATTCACTGACTTGCATGCAGCAGTCTGTAAGGTGCGAAGGCTGCACTGGATACGGATGGAGAATTAAGCCTCCCTTCTGATTTCCTTAGGAAGGACTTTGACCCATGTGCTTTTCTTTACATTTTAAAGTATCTGGTCTCCCAGGTTAAAGTAAGAGATCCTTGCAGAAGCCTTCTACTTCATTAGAGCTGTGTTCTTCCAGATCCTAATATAAATCATCAAACAAATGAGAACTTGATCTCGAATGAAAATGTTGAGTGCGAGATTATTTGAAGTAGTTTTTTATTTGGCAACCACAGTATGGATGGGATCTCATCATGAAAACCATTTCAAATTAATAACTATCATCACATTATTCTAAGCTAGCAATACTCAGTCTGCTTTTAAATCCATAATATGCAATGTTGCTCAAGTACTGTTGTGACTGATATACAAGGGTTTTTCTTTGTTTGCTTTTTCCCTCAGAACAAAACTTTAGAAAACCAGTCAATGCTTTCTGAGTAAAGTTTGACTATGAAATTAATCAGATTTGCTTCTCAGTATTGGAGGAGTTTACAGAGATGATCAGAGATAAGAAAATAGTGTCTAATCTGTTGCTGATCTAGCTAATGCAATATAAATAGAATAAAAGGAAGAGCAATAGATGCTGGAAAGAAGGATGTAAAATAAGTGCTTGCAGAATAATATAAATTGTCTAAAAATAAAGGAAGTTAAAATAGAAAGTTTTAGAATACACTAGAAAGTTTGTGAAAATGTGTGCATGTATCAGAGCTCTCCTATATACCATAATGAAACAAAAAAAAAATACAGTCAGAAAGATACCATTCTACAGAAGCCATATGAATATATAAGTGTGTAACTATAATGTGCAATTCTGTGTATAGGTTTATGTCCTAGAAGTGAATTAAGTGTGGAGAGACTATGTAAACAAAACAGGATAACTCTTCCAACTAAAATTAAACTAAGAAAGACAGACCTAACATACTCTACAATAACAAGTGACGGTATTTTATAAAGAAAGATCAAAATGTATGTATAGCTTTCATTCAATTTGAACAAAGTCTAATTTTTTTTGAAATTACATAAGAAGTATTTCCAAATACAAGCAATGGAAAGATGTGCAAATGTAGCTATTACAATAAATGAAAATTATTAATGAACAGAGATTTGTTCCATTTCTCCTGCCCCCATTTCTCACCTATGGCAGTCCATAGTAACCATAATTCTTATCTCCCTAAGGTAAGAATAAATTTCCTTTGCCCAAATCTGACTGTAAAATCTAGGAATATTTCTGTAAACTGCTGCTGCTCCATTTAAGAGTTGACCATGAAAAATCTCTTCGACTTATCTTGTATGATGGTAGATAATGAGGCTCATTCCAAAAGAGATCCTGAGGTCCTGCGTTATACTCAGGGGATAGGACACAGCACAGACAGGCCATGAGGGATGTGAACACACAGACTTTATTTAGTGACCCTGTCAGTCTACTGTCGTTAAACTCTGTTTGTCCAGCAAAGACATGGAAACAATCCAGATGTGCGTCCAGAGAAACTGTGGTACATCTACTCCATGAAATATTATTCAGCTATTAAGAGTAATGAAATTATACTATTTACAACTAGGTGGTCCCAACTAGACACCATTATGCTCAGTGAAGTAAGTCAATCATAAATAAGTAAATAACATATGTTCTCTCTTAAATAAGGAAACCAGTATGAAAAGTGTAACTTCAATAATCCAATCCATACTGTTTTTTGTTTGTTTGGCTGCATCCCATGTGTTTTAGTGTTTTTTGTTTCAGTTTTATTTATTCTGAATACTTTCTTTTCTCTTGTTGAATTCATGGGTGGCTCATGGATTACATGGTGGTATCATTTTTCCCAAGAGACTTTTGTGTTTCCTTTTTGTCACCCACTTGTTTGTTACTCAGTGGTGCGTTTTTTCAAGGTGCTGTAATTTGTTGTTGTTGTGGCTGTTGTTCTAACTGTTGTTGTTATTGTTGTTGTTGGCCTGGTTTCATGGCTTCTCAATTATGGAAATGTATAGTGATAGAGTACTGGGGTCTACCATATCCAGATGTGGGGATATAATGGAACGTGCATCCCTGCTTCCAGACGAAGGATGGATTCCCAATGAAACTGTTGGAAACGTGTAGACAGTAGGATGCTGGACCATCTGACATTGTATGTACCAGCAATGTCGGGGTACACTTAAATAAGAGATTGATGGAATTATGATTCCTTATGAAGGACTATACCATTGTAGCAAAATGGGGAAAATCTATTGGGGGATGGGAGTTCGGGGGAATCCCAGACTATATGAAACTGTACCACATAATTCAAAATTCAAAATAAAAATATATTTAAAAAAACCCTTTTTGTCCAATCACATTTGTGCACAGCTGTCCAATTCTCTTTAAAGGTCCATGTCAATGTAGCTAATAGCTCCTGGGTTTTCACGTCTTCATTCTAAAGTCTCTATATCATGTAAGATTTTGACTATACAAATGTGTTACTTTTTTCTCCTGTTGTCCTGCCTTTAACATAGGGCATCTTCCCTGATCTTTGTAATGGGTAAGAATAGACAGTTGCCTTGTCAAACTTGATGGAAATCTCAATCCAACTGCTTCACTGTTTTATCTGCCACCTCACTCATTGTCTGAAACAAATAGACATTTGTATATTAGTTATCTCTGCTCATTACATCCAACATCCATGAGGCAGGGGATTTTGCTTGTCTTTTCCTCATTGCTCTGTGCCGATGCATAAAATTGTACATGGGGCATAATGGACACTTAATTATTATGTATGGGATAAGTGGGTGAATGAAAAACAAATAGATTGATACAACTAAATTATACTCTAAGGCTATTAATTTCCTCCTTACAACTTGTTCTAAAGTAAATGTGGGAAAAATTAAAATTCTAAATAAATTTGTTAAAAAATGCGATGCAGAAAAACAATTTATATGATGTAAAATTGAATGCAATGAAGATTTTAATGGAAGAGATCAAAAATTTTAAAAATATGCTTGTCATTTAAAATTTAACCTGATTCTTAAAATATAGGAAAAATAAAAGAAAAATAAAATAATAAATATATAAAGTATTATTGTGTTGAGTTTAAGTTATACATTTTTTTCACAAACAAGTCCTAACTTACAAAAATGCTAATATAAATTATTAAATGAATAATGTTACAACTTTATTATAACCATATCCCAAATGTATCTGTGCTTATAGAAAAATGAAATAGAAATTATACTGACATTTTAACAATGATTTTCTAAGGATGTTGAGTTTCAAACCTATTTATTTTCTTCATTACATACTCCCAAATGGTCTGTCATAAATATGGATTAATTTCATTTAAATTTTTATACTTAGTTAACTAATTTTAATTTGCAAACAAAAGTTGCATGTATTTATAGGGCAAAATATGTTTTGATACATGACAAAATGCATATGAAGCATTCTGAGCTCTTGATTACACCTGAACTGCTCTCTCAGATATGGAATCCTTCATCAATTCAAACACTGTGACACTAGGAATGCAGAAAATTTTCTTTAGCCTCAGAAAGGAATCTTAAAATACAACCAGGACAGAAGTTAGTGGGATACTAAGGGTCCAGTTCCAACTCAGTTACTAGCAAAGATGTATTCATGAAACAAAACAAGAAAAATGTGCAAACAAATAAAGATGAGGCAAGCGTCACATGCAAACCCTCATCACTGCTGTGCATTGTCTATTACAAAGAGTAAAACACCATCAACTTCATTAATTAACAGAAATAATAGAATTAGTTATCCATAGGGAAGAGGAATGATATTTCCTCATCCATTGCTAGGTTCATGGTTAAGACTCTTTTTAACAACAACAAGAAGAAAATATAGATAAATTAAAAACACACATTTTATTTAATAAGTATTAGTGAAAGTTTTGCATGATATGGGAGCCTTCAAAAATGAAGACTCAAAAATAAATAACAGAAAATCTGTATATTTCTAAAAGAACAGTCTTGTAGACATATTCTTGGAGGATCAAAAAAGTATGATCTGATTTTCCTGTTTTGTAGCTTGCATCATGTATGGGTAGCAAATATATAAACACCAGAGGTGAAAATTGTCCCTTTATAAGCTCTTCTGATTTCTTTGAACTTCATCACTGGAACTCATTTTATGATTATTATGGTCCAAGCACTAATCCAAACACTTTTGTCTTAATATTCGCATAAATTGACTTACTGATTCATCATTACACTTCAGTATCATAACTATTATTTATTCTCATTTTTAAAAAAGAAACACATAACAGTTTAACTTGCCCATTGTTGCATAGTAGTAAGGCATGCACATCAGGTTTATATATAATAGCAAGTATAGAAAAACTAAAACTTTAATAATTTTCTCTCTAAATAGCTCTAGTTTTATGCACCAATTAAGTGTTTATATAAGCTTAGGCTCATATTACATAGTTTATTCTGAAATACCAAATAACAATGTGGAACATGTAATTTAATTCTATAAATCCACTATAATTATATTTCTAAAGGCTGACAAAAAGATAGAGGAAAAATAATGTTCTAATATTCCTTATTATAAATATACTAACAGGCAAAAATGCTAAATATAAGCAAATTTAATTCAATCGCCTAATGAAAGAAGGCATATTTGGCGACTTACAAAATTGTTGTTAAAATAGAAGGTCATAATCTTCTTGCATAATTTAGTTGGGTAGTATAGCACAGACAACATAATCCTTCCATATCTTGTGCTGTGTCCAGGTTTGCCGTATCATCATGTCTGTTTATATCCTTTTCCTTTTGGAAAAGTAATTGATGATGTTCCATTTTTTCCTGGTATTCCTCTTACCATGTGTAGTCTCAGTATTATTTTTCTTGATACTTAGAAAGAGGTAAAATGTACAATTTATCTTAAGAAAGGACTTCTGAAATGTCATCCAATTTGGTAAGTTTAGGACACTATTCCCAACCAGGCAAATAAATTGTGCCAGTTTGTTGTTATGATTCGGCCTATTTACTTCATTTACCATTTTGTATTGCAATAAAGCCAAAATACAAATATGATTTTACTAATCCCCTTAGGTGATATCTTAGTATTAAATTACTTCTGAAAAAGAAGCTGAAAAGAGATATGCTGTAATGAGAGCATATTTGAAAACAATCTTAGTCAATGGTAATGCGAGGCCAGTTAGAATGAAGCAGAAAAGAGGGAAAAGTAATGTCAGGTGCCATGTGCAACTAGGGCCCACTATGGACCTCTCAGGAGCTATCATCACCTTGAGGGATGATATTGAATGTGCAGCAACCTTTTTTTCCCCAAGAACAAGAGAGGAAATATCTATCTACTAACTCTGGTTCTCTTCAGGGCAATCATTATCCAACTGGAAAGTCACATCTTACATGACACAGCAGTGAGTGCTGTCTATGGTCCCTCAGAAATTCCCACTACAATGTCTGGAGAGCTCTTGTGGGAAAAGGTGGAGACAATTCCCCACTGCTTTCCCAGGTGCATGAGTAGTGAGCTTATTTGCAAGTGGGGTTGCCAGGACTTAACCTGGTGCCGTACCATAGGATGTTGTACCCAAAGAAGACAGCTTAACCTACTGCTTCACAAAGCCAGCCCCTTCACATCACGTTCTTTTATCCATCATATGTCAGGAACAATTATTTAACGTATGTAACAGACATTATGATCAGCGCTTGGATATACTCAGAAAGTCAATATCATTTCATAGCTTATAGTCTAATCTAGAAGAAACATGTAAAAACACAATTATAATACAATGGAATGTTGTTATAATAATACTTAAGTTGCAGATGTTATGAGAATATTTAGGAGGGGCAACTAATACAGACTTGAGTGAGTTCGAAATGATTCTCCAGTTCCCATTAATATCATACTAGTATCTTCTATGTCCTTGTGCCATTTTGTATTTTGTACATCATTTTTTTCTGAATCTTTGAAAAATAGTAACAATAAAATAACTAATACCAGTGTTAATCTATTTTGGGCATTGTAAGTCTGTGATAGAATAACCTTCACTTGTCATATCAAATCTTTAATATATAAAAAGTCTGGAATGCTAAAATTTGGATGGCAATTTCTTACAAGTATAATCATCTCCAATTTATGATTATGTGTTTTATGTAAAAGAAATGTTCTTACAACATTCACATTTTAATAATGTTATCTATTCAATTTCACCTTTAAAGTCTGCTGATAAATACCACCCTTGGTTGTGGCCCATGATTTCAAAATGGATCCCTTGTGCTATTAAAATAAAAAACTTAATGTAAAGTAAAAGGATCCACAATCAAAGTCAAACATAAATTTATTGTAAGAGCTTCACAGAAATATAAAATACACCCTATCATAATGAAAACAAATATCAAAATCATTGGTCAATAAGTACTGCATTTATGTTGTAAAATCATTATGTCGGTGACTGAAATATGTTGTCCTTGTTGGCAGAGTTCTACTTTATGGCAGAATATATTTAGATCACTTTGATCCTGTTTGGAATTGCTAGTATACAAGAAAAAGCACAAATACACATTTCTGTTTGGAAAAAAAAACTTCAAATATAGAAATGATTAAAGCTGGACAGCATTTCAATGATATTTAGTTTTTATTGTAGTGCTTTAAAGGACATGTTAGTTTTATGAATTGGCAGTGCATAAATGCAGTTTTGAAATCAAAATTATGTTGTAATTTAAGCCTCCAAAATACCTGTATTCATAAAAGATGTTATTCCATGCAGAAAGGAAATAATTTTCAAATTCTATGCATGAGAATATGTTGACAATTCTGTGAGTTTGGCTTTCCTTACTTATCAAAACTGTGGTAGCCTGAAAATACACAAAGTTGAATAATTTAAAAGAATGGCAGGGAACGAAGAGAGATTTTATACTCTTCTTTAAAAAAATACTTACTTTTATTATAAGGCAGATTTGTACTGAGAAGAGACAGATTTTCCATCCACTGGTTCACTTCCTAAATGTCTGCAACAGCCAGAGCTGAACCAATCTGATGCAAGGAGACAGGAGCCTCTTCTGAGTTTCCCACGCTGGTGCAGGCTCCAAAGGTCTTGGACCATCCCCCACCACTTTCCCTGGCCATAAGCAGGATCGGAAGTGGATCAGCTGGGACACAAACCAGTGCCCACATGCAATGATGGTGCTTGCAGGAGCATTTGTGCAAGCCCCAATAGCCTTTTTTTTTTTTTTTTTAGCTATACACAGTTCCTTCATATAATTCAACATACTGGTTCCAAATCCCCAGTCTTCCACACAGATTTATTTATACCTGAATGATTGCATACATCATTCCAGCTGCGTCCTGTGACATTCTGTAGACACAGTGGCTTTGTGCTCTAGTCCTCTCTGTGCACAGTACAGAAAATCTTCGAAAGAGAGGCAAAACTCAGGGAACAGAATGGTGGATGTTCTTATTGCAACTTATGCATAGATATGAAGATGCTAACTGTGATACGATCAGCCCTTAGGAGCCTTCTGATGCCTTTACACTTAAAAGAAGCTGTCCAAGTAAGAAAAATCAAGGAGCTGCCACTTTGGAAGTTGCTCCTAGGAACTGAAGGTTGATCCCTGGTCTCCATTGATTAATGTAGAAATGTGTCCCAGATATTGGTAGGTTTAAATTCACCCATCAGCCCAAGTTCCCTGCTTTCATTTCAGCTCTCTGTAATCTAATCACCCTAAACAGCCCGTTGTACGTTTGGATATGTAGACTATTCCATGAGCTGTATTTTCCAATCTCCCTTCAAAGTGTTTCCAAGGATTGCATGACCTTAAGCTTCTGATCTCATCTTATTCTCTATCATTTCTCTCGCATTTTCAACCACATTTAAAAACAAAAGCAACTAATTCAAGGTCATTTTCTCTGCTGTTCCTTCTTGGAATTTTCCTTTCCAAGACAAATTCATGGTATGTCCTTCATTCCTTTAGGCTCTACTCAAATTATTTCCTTATCAGGTGGAATATTCTTGGTCACATATGTATTATTGCCTATCTTTCCACTACTTTCTAGGCCTTCTCCTACTTTATTATGTACAGCACTAATAAAATAATTTATATGGATGTATTTTCGTAATGTCTGTTTTTAAACTCATGTGAATTGAAAGGGCAATTCAGTCATGGACTTTTACCTATTTTACTTAAGATATATTTCTCCTCACATCTATGATAGTGAGTGTTACATAGTTCACATTTAAATGACTGTGGAAATACAGAAGGAAGGAAGGAAGGAAGGAAGGAAGGAAGGAAGGAAGGAAGGAAGGAAGGAAGGAAGGAAGGAAGGAAGGAAGGGAGGTGAACAGGAAGAAAGGAAGGAAGATGAGCAGGAAGGAAGGAGGGAGATAGGCAGACACAAAGGGAAGAAAGGAAGAAGATCTAACAAAGCTGCTCACTTTTATTAGCTTATGGATAAGCTTATAGTATCTTTCATAATGACAGATGCTATACAACTAGCACAAGTTCCTCTGGTGGCAATATAGTCTTTTTTTTTAAACACTATTCCTGTGTGAATTTTGTTGGATAAGACCATTTAAAGTGCTCAGAACATAGGATATTTTATTAACATGTAAGCAGAAAATTATATCTGTACATTTAGAAACAGTCATACTATGATTTGAGTATATCCTTAACCTCTTTTCTTGCCACTAGGATACATTCAAAGCTGAACATAACATAGTAAAACTGGCTTTATGAGACTTCTTAGAACCATCAACTTTTGCCAACTGGAACAATGCTACTGATTAGAAATCCATTCATCAGAAGACCCTGGGGGCATTGACAGGAAAATGCTCTTGATTGCAAATCTCCTACATTTTCTCACAAAAAATCCTGCAGTATATATGTGTGCGGTGTTTCCACTTTTTGCAAATATTCTGCCAGGAAGAGAGAAATGGGTTTCTGCATCCTGGACTCTTTGCTTGATGCTCTAGAGTCCAGCATCCTATCATTAAGATATATTTACCAGTTTTATTGTCTGTCCATCTTTCATTTGGAAGTAGAGATGCATTCTGTCTGTATCTTCACATTTGGATATGATAGTCTCTTAAATAGTTACTATACATCCCCTTACATGAAAAGCAATAAAACAAAATCAACAACAGGAAGAATAAATAAAAAAATTAGCAACATGCTACTGAATGACCAGTGTGTTGCTGAAGAACTGCCATTGTCCATACCTTCAATGTCAGGATACACTTAAATGGCGGATTGGTGGACTTATGATTGATTATGAAGGACTGTACTAATGGAATGATATAGAGGAAATTAGGAGGGAGGATTGGGGATATGGACGGGGGGCGGAGGGAAATCCCAGAGTCTATGGGCCTGTATCATAAAATACTAAAATAAATAAATATAATTTTTTAAAAGTTCTCAGAGCTTGTGCCCAAATAAATACAAAGCAAAATGCTAGAATTACAAAGATGTTTTTTGTATACACAGAGCGCAGTCAAATTACCAGCAGGTTACTTCTGTAAGATTGCAATTTGCAAACTTATTTATCAACTTTCTTATCAATAATTCCTCACATGGGACTGAAAGTAGATACAAATTTCTATCTTTGGTGGAAATTTTAACCTGAATAATCTGCCAAGTAATTAATCCCAAGTGAAAAGATCAATCTGAAAGTAATCAGATTCAGTGTATGTCAGACTTGCCACTTTCCTGAAAATCAGATTACCATTTCATTATTATTTTTGGCCTGAGAAGTACAATAAATATTATTCACTGCAAAGGATGACTGAGACAGTCAAATTAGTTCATGATGTGAACATGTCTAGCACAGTGCAAATGCTGTTAATAGTATAATTTGATTTTTCCTTATTATTTAACATCACAATATGAATTATTTCATGGCACTATAAGAACAAAAAGTAGTGTGGGACTGAGCACTTAGCTCTCCTATTCTATTATCTGGCCAGCAACTCTGATGTGCTTTCTTTTTGTTGATGTTTTATGTACCTGAGATTTTTCAGAGAACTTTGGTCTATTAATGTGATCCATAAGGAGGACAAATGCATTGTGAAATGATCTACACAGTTGGTCTGTGGCAGAATCCTTCCTGAAACACATTTTTATTCATTTGGAAAGGTCTGTAATGCCGTTTATTATCTTTATAGCAAAAAAATAAGTAATGGAAAATAACTTTCTGTCTTACTTTATCCTATTTTAATTTCTAGAAGTCATTAGGACAGAGAGAAGCAGTAAATTTCTCATAGCTTATGGTTCACTTTTGAGGTCACCTACCTTTATATCTCTCATCTTTCTCTCTTTCTCCCCCATCTCTCCGTCTTTCTGGAAGACACAGCAGGAATGTTGAAAAATATTCTCCTATTTACAAACGTGTCCTAGGTTCCTAGGTGTCACGAGTTCCAAATAATCAATTCCAATCAATCAGTGATGTGTAAAAGTTGTTTTAATAAATGATAGCAACACTCATGAGTGAGGATGGGAAAGTATGGTTAGTATAACCACAGAAGTTTTATCTATATGAAAAGTTCACAGAAAATGGAATTAAAAGACAAGCTTATTTTTGTGCAAATGTTTTTCACAAATCCCTGCATTTTTAAAATAATATGCAATTTCCATGAACTTTTGAAAGACTGCTCACACAGCTGCCAGACTACCATCAGTCCCCATATTCAGTCCTTTCCGATAATTTCAGAGGTTTTATCAACACATTCTTCACAGAAAAGTTCAAAACGATATCTGTTTCCATTGCTCCAAGAAAGCTCTCTTCAAGACGGATTGTGCAGTGCACATTGAGCAGCAGCCTGGAAAATGAAATTCCAGCAAACACTCATTCATCACATAGGCCAGGTCTGCAGCCAAACAACAAACACTCTTCGCTGAGTCATCCAGAGAAGCAATGAAGAAAATCGGTACCTGGGTATTTTACCTTTACAAAAGCCTTACCGTACTATTACTCTAGTATCTCAAACATTTAGCATACTAGTATGGTACTGAACTCAGACCAGTCCTACAGCTCCCTTTGATCCCCTTTTTGTCAGAGAAGGTGGTGATACACCTACAAAACCTTCATCTTTGCTCCATTTTTGTCATAATGAGTATTTTTATTTATAGTTTAGGTACGTTTAGCTTACTTGAAGAGGCTTCCTCCCCACCTCCAATTGCAGAACAATGATAATATTTAGTGACGATAATGTTTGTATTTAGTTGTTTTTTTTTTAACAAGTCATAGTTTTTCACTGACCTAAATTAATGTTCTAAAGGAAGACGTGATTCTGTTCAAGGTCAAGCGTAAATTCAGACAATGAAGGATGATTCAGAGTACTGCAGTAGAATGTTTTAATATGCACAAAGGAATATGACATTCACCATGAAATGCTCAAAATTTAAAAGCACATATTTCACAAATGAACACAGTAAAAATTAATAACAAAAGACATAATGTATATTTTTCTGCTCACACTTGAAATCACAGAGTTAACATTGCTGCCTACAATCATTTAGGTTATGTTAGGCTGGAGTCATTAAGTACCATGAGCTTAAAAGACTCTGTAACAATATTCCTTGACACAGTATCTTTATCTCAGAAAGAAAGGTTGAAAAAAAGAAGAAATGATACATGAAGAGAAAGAGGTAAGCTATGGCTGGAGCACTCTCAGATACATGAGACCCAAAGGACAAGAAGTCAAATCTGTTAAAATTGATCTGGACTTGATACAAATACCTTGCCAAAACCAGTCCTGGTCTATTAGACTGCTGACTCCAGAGCTCCGTTCCATAGTTAGCCAAGGAATTCTTGAAATACTGCTGCAGTAATACTAGGCAAATATTGTGCTGAAAACATCATCCCAACCTCATTGTGCCTTGTTGTCTCTTTGAAATAAGGACTTAAATACACACACATAAAGAAAAGTCTTAGCGTCCACGTTTCTTGTGTAGGATCCCTGTGCACAGGATCTTACAAGAATGTTCTCAATCTGTATTTATAAGCAAGAAAATTTGTTTCAAACTACTTAGTCTTGAGACCACATAAAGAAAATACTAAAAATTTATTTATGCATACTAAGAACATCAAATATACTCATGCTGTTTCATAACATATAGCCACAAATGCATTACAGTACTATCTCTTTCAGCACATCTTTCTTTAGCTGAGGATTTGGAGCTCATTTCTTTTTCTCATCACTTTGACTTATGATATGCTACTTCTTAACTTCGAAGATGCCAGAAATCTTATCATGTGCTACTTTTTATTCATAGGAGTAAGTCCTTATTTGTACCTATTTTCTGTAACTAATCTTTCATAAGCCTTTTTTCTACTCAAGTATATTTTTATTTTCAGCAATACTATATTAATGAAACATTGCATGCATGATCTACATAGTAGAATACTCTTTGGTTTGTTCTTCTAATGTTTTCTAACAAAACAGTGTTTGATATTAATTTGTGGAAATAGCAAAGTATATGACTTTAAACGTAGTTGTAACTTTGGCATTCTATTCTTGTTTTTTTATTAGTTTTGGTGTATCCCACCAATACATCCTTTCCATCTAATCAGCAGATTACAATGAATAATTAGTTAAAGGACTATTGCCATGGAAGCAATAATACTGAGATTTAGAAATCAAACATGGTTAAACAAAAACACAATGAGGTGAATATTGTAGATATAGGAACAGTTCAATCATTTTAACAGACAGGGACTATTAATCTTATATTAACCTTCATTTATATTCACTTCAATTTTAAACAATGCCATACAGGAAAATGATTATCTTAATTATAGTATCACGTTACCAGGCACATATTTCCAATGAGCAATAAATTTTTAAAAGATTTTTCTGTTTTAGATATTTCAATGTCACTCCTTCTACACAGCAAAAATATAACTTAAAATAATACATAGATATAATGTTCAAATAATTTTTGCATGTTTTCATGTCTTTATGACAAAGAGTAATTCCTTATAGTAATATCTAATGAAGGAGGTGGTTTTGTTGACATAAACCATTCTGTGTATTGAGATACATATTCACATATGGAAGATATCCTTTCATGATCAGTGTGACTTAGGTTACACACACCTAAGAAAACAGAATTTGACTACATGTGGAACATTTCAAGGTATCTCTATTTTTAGAGAAAGAGGTCATATATAGCCGCAACAGGTTATTTTGAGTAAACTGTGTGAGGTAGACTGTTTCAGTATACAAAACTCACATAACATTTTGTGAATAACAGGAAAGAAGATCTGCATATGATACCTGTCACTACTCTCTAGCGTGGTGTAAGTCATTCTCTGAGTCTTAAGTCCCTCACTTTGCGATTGATGTCAGAAAGCAAAATATAAAAGTAATATTTGCAAACAAAATATCTTACCAAATTGTGTCAGGTGATGCTTTTGTAACAAACCAACAGCACATCCTCAGAGATTTCTGCTATCAAGATTTGGTTCTCACATGTGTGCAGTACAGCATGTACTTAGGCCATTTTCTGAGATAGTTGTTTGTCATGCAGTGACTCAGGGATCCACATTGTTTTATGTTGTGTCTAAAGCATCCCATTGTAAGTTTGTTATTTGTGAAAAACTCTAAAGGCACCACACAGATGTCACTTCTGACAGTAGTTCACTTTCCAGAACTAAATATATAGCCTTATCAAGCTGGAAGAGGTCTGGGAAGTGAGGGGAAGCAGATATTTCAGGAAGCGTCACTGCCTTTGACTCAGTTCTGGAAAGTATGTGAATTAGTGTAACTATTGTCAGTTTTACTAAAAAAGAGACAATAAGAAGAATAACCAGGGGAATAGATTAACATTGCATTTCATTAGTGATACATACAAACATAGTTGTGCTATTTGTATTGAGAACAAACATTTCAAAAGTATAAAAATATTTGAACTGAAGAGGTAGGTATCATACAAAGTAGGGAATCTTTTCCTCTGGGTTTTAAAGCAGTGTAGAAATTAATGTGGTTGGAATTAACTGCAAAGACTATTACAACAGCCCCACATTGATACAACGAAATCTCTAAGAATGCTGCTGTATTCATGAATTTTCTAGATTTCCTTCTCTAGAGACAACATTTTCTACTTCTAAGGAAGAGAGATTTACAGAGTCACTGCTAATCAAACATTATATTAGATAAGTAAATTTTTCTCAAATATGGTTAGGAAAACAACTCAGCCCACTTAATGAGCAGCAATGAAACAAAAGTCAACCCAATGTTTCAAACAAATGGAATTAGAATTCAGTTGAATTGTTCTAAACCAATCAAGCTTATGTTTTAAAATGGCTTATTTTTGTCTTTGTTAGAACTTGAGGATTTTAAGAGGATAAATACTTCAAATAATCTAGTCAGAAGGTGAAATAAGTTAAAAATTCTTGTGCTGTTTTCAAATTGAGTGATAATATTTATCTCTGACTCTTAGCAATAAAACTTTAAAGACACATCCTGGTATTGATACTCAGAAGGCTGGTATAATTTAAACTAATTCTTTATAGACTGTGAAATCCTTACATCCTTCGGTATTAAATCTGGCAAAGGAAACGGAAGGTCATGGGCCAGGGCAAGGTGAATAGACTTCCTCAGTCATGCAGGGATGTCACTCCCTAACAACGCACCTTACTTCCTAAAGACCAGATAAATAGAGAAACTGAAAGGAGAAACCGTAAGGAAATCATGAACCTTCTCTATATTTCTGGATCTCTGTGAGCTAGAAACTTTTACATCATGGAGTGCTGGTGCTGCTACCAGGGCATATAAGTGAAGGCAGTTTTACATGGGCTCACACAGGTGCAGAGGTGACAAAATGAGTCTCACCCTTAATTCAATGTTTTTTTTTTTCATCTTGCTGCAACCACTCAGCTATGGAAATCTGATACATTTATGCCCATACAAATGGAATGATTTAACATGAAGGAAAGAATAAAGTGCGGGGAAGTGTTACATTTTAATATTTTTGTAAGTTATTCTAAACATTTAATATACAAAATAACAAATATTGTCAAGTTATCACATGCACATGAAGAATTTTTATGTATCTTTATTAGAGATTCACTTCTTTGAAAGTCAGAGCTGATCTGTCACCATGATAGATTTGAAACACTGTGAAACACACTCAAGCCAAACATTCAAATGCCGGGTTTGAATTGTACATAGAATAAACCACCTAGCATGATTCAGTGTTTTCTGCTTTCCCAAAGAAAATTTGAGATCAGAAAATTACCAAAGCCAGAAAGCTACATCAATATTATATCAATAGTGTGCAGAAGGAAATGCATATATTAAATTAAACCCTGTTTTACTATGATGTCTTCTCTTTCACCGTTCATCACCCGTCTGTGTGTATTCTTCACTTAGTACGATTGTGGTAGTATTAGCTATATTAGTTATACACTATTCTACATTGGTTCCAAAAAAGAAATAGATCATATTCCCAATAAAAATTAATTCACATTAAATTGATTTATTGCAAGTGTTTGGGTGATATGTGATCCATAGCATTAAAAATCACCCTATGAAAACATAAAACACGATTTGAAATCAAATTAGATGTCAAGTCATAACTGTATTATTGACTGATAATGATTTGCACTAATACCTTCATGCTCTTAAAACTAGTTCATCCTAATTAGAATTCAGAAGACATGGTATAGAAACAAGAATTCAAAATTTCAATGCATTTGTAAAATTTAGATAATATATGACTTTAACATTTATTTGCTGCTGGCAGTTTGTAAAATAATAACAGTGTGACTTGATAAGGAAGAATAAATCAGACTGTAATGGAATCTTGTGCTCACAGACTGCTGGTGCCAGAAACAGAGGTCGAACTCTGTGGGCATTTGTGTGAAAGTCGGGCAAAGGCCGAGACAGAAGCTGAGGCCTGTGGTCAAGGGTCTGTTGCTGAGCCACTGTCTGAAGTCATGGGACTGTACATTTTAAAGGTACCCTGGAGACAGTCACATACTCCCTGCATGATGGCCTCCTCATTGTCATGCATTGGCTGATGAACATCACTATGAGGCAGGCCTGTTAAGTCTGTGCAACATCAATCCTTGTAATTTGACTCCATAATTAGTTCAATAAAATGTTGGGCAGTGAGTCTTGTGGGGTTCATTCTTCTTCCTTAGAAAAGGGTCCTTCCCTCTGGTTGTCCAACTTTTACAATATTAAAAAAATAGATAATATGTTATTTTAAATGCTACTGCTTGGAATAACTTTAAAAATGTGTAGAAATTTTGCATTTTCCTCTTTCCTCAATTCATTTACCTGTAACCAATCAGGATAATATCAAACAGGAATGCTATGGTCTTCCAGACTCCCCAATAAACTGCAATGCAGCCGACACATTTTATTTTTCCCTTTCTATTACGTGCAAGAGCATGGATGGTTGATCTCAAACAATCAGATAGTTGACAATTATGTAGAAAATATGTTCTATGGAATTATAAAATAGATTATCTTGTCCTGTACACTACATCTGTACAAATGGATGAAACATATTATCACTTAAAGAGACAAATAATTTGTGAAACATTCTTCAACTTCATATTTTACTCTGAAAGAAATGCTGAATAGACCATTCAACAAACAGCAAGGAAAACAAGTTACAGTCTCGGTAATTGGTGTGATCGCACTTCCATTGCTAAGCAATGCTCAAGAGTAGTTGCCCATCATGTGCTGGCAGCAAATCAGTGCGTGGTATTTGTAAAAGACACCTTGATATTTCTATCTCAATAATAAATTATTGCATTGTACAGTAGGACTTATTCTGTTACACACAGTTAAAACTGGAAACATGGGTAAATTATGTAATAATATTGAACAATATCGTCAAAGATAGAAGACCGTCCCCGGACTTCCTCTGCTCAAGTATCTCAATTAAAAACTAAATGCAGTCCCATTAAGTAAATGAAATCCATAGTTATCATTGTACACAAAAAGTGATTATTCACATTTTCATAAAAAAGTTTAGTGAATCTGATTTGAATATCAGAACTCTATTTTCTTGTTCAGACTCACTTTTCCCTAGTTTGAACTTAACAAGTAAGTGAAAACCACTAAAACTTTGACAGTAAAAGAGACTAGTAATTTTAAGAAACTAGCTCATAATTATATTAATAAAGAACATCAATATATTTTATTACATTATCTATGAAATTGTTTCAAATCTGCATTTTGCACCTGTCTTGAATAACTTTTTTTTAACAGAACCAAAGGCTTTAAATTTCCCTCAGTAACAACATAATGCAAAATAGTAGCATAATATCAAAGCCTCAAGCTTGGAACTAGAATTCATTGTTTGATTTTTTTCTAGGTTGTAATTTTCTTGTCTATCATTTCTCAAGATCCCAAATTAGAATTATTTGGCATCTTTCCAGAGGGTGGGTCTCTAAATTATAGTGACATTCAACTTTTTTATTCAAGTTCTGTATCAACAGCAAAAAGTGCTACAATGAAATGGGCAACAGATGTAGTGTAAGTTATGGCTGAGTGAACACACACACAATATAAAATACCTTTTAAAGGAGTTAGACATGCAGTGACAAATGTGTGGATAGGAAGTTTGATACAGATAACATCTTATTAAAATATTTTCAGAGATGAACATTGAAATGTCATCTTTTTCTACTCTGTTTGCCAAATAAACCTTACATAATGAAACATTCCAAACACTTTCAGAAAGGAGCCTAACCAATTGATCTTATGAGTATAAGTATGTATTACTTAATTATGGGTTAGAGTTGGCACACGAGGTCAGAAAATGAATGTATCACAGAGCAACTCCATATCCAACAATTAAAGCAGAAATCAAAAGGAAGTAAAGTGCCCTAAGAGCAATTAGCAACTGTGAGAAGGCAATGTTAGACTGATCTCTCACATCTTGAAAAACAGAAAACAAAAGACCTGATTTAATGATTTTTACCAAAAAAGAGGATTTGATTTCAGAATAACCTTGAACTAAGAGAGTTGTAAATAACATCCTAACTTTTGATTACTACACCAAAAGAGCAATTTACTCAACATTAAAAACACATCAACTTATTTCTAAGGTTTAGAATATATGAAAGGCTAGTACAAAAGGCTTTTTAAAAAATATTGTAGAAGTTTACATTGTATTTTAGCCAGGTTTTGAACTCAGATAGTCTGATGTGAGAGGTAAATATCCCAGACCAGTTTCTTAAGTACTAGGCTATATATTTACCTTTACATTATCTCTCAGTCCTTTTTTCCATAAACATTTCATGTCTGTGTTGACATGAATCTTCTCGAAAATGATTTATTTAGTGTGACACAATTTCTGCAGTATTGATAAATATTTTCGCTACTAAGTTCATGAAGAAGTGTGGTGTGTGTGTGTGCGTGTGTGTGTGTGGTGAGAGTGATATTGTACAATGGAGTATGACACTTTCTGTAGCAATATTCTGTTTTGGAATATTAGTTTGACACCAAGCTGCTAACTTTATCAAACTGCTAATGTGCCTGGGAGAGCAAAAAGAAATAGAAATGATCTGAGTATTCAGGTGGCTACCACCTAGATGAGAAATCTGGATGGTGTTCCAAACTCCTAGGGGCAGTGTGACCCCGCAGTGGTTGTTGCAGCCATTTGGGAACTGAATTAGTGGATGAAGATCTCCCTCCACCCATTCTCTCTCCCTTTCAAATAAATAAATACGTATTTCAACACACAAAAGCACACAAATGGGTGGGAGGTGGCATAACACCATGGTTATGAAATTGTGTGTCTTGATGACATTTAAGATAATTATTAAAAGTGAGTTTGATCTTTATTTGGGACCACCTATTTGCAAATAGTATAATTTCATTCTTCTTAATAGCTGCATAATATTCCATGGAGTAGATGTACCATAGTTTGTTTAACCACTCTTCTTTGGATGCACATCTGGATTGTTTCCATGTCTTTGCTATTGTAGATTGTGCTGCTGCAAATATAGGGTTACAGATCCCCTTCTCACATGTAGATTTCACCTCTACTGGGTATATTCCTAGCAGTGGGATAGCTGGGTCATGCGGCAGATTTATTTGCAATTCTCCAAGCACTCTCCATGCTGATTCCATAGTGAATGTACACTCCCACCAGCAGTGAAGGAGGGTACATTTCTCCTACATCTATGCCTGCAGGTGTTGTTAGTTGAGTTCCGAATGCAGGCCAGTCTCACTGGAGTTATGTGGTACCTCAACATGGTTTTCATTTGTATCTCTCTGATGAGTAGGGAGCCTGAGCATCTTTTCATATGTCTGTTAGCCATTTGAATCCATCCTTTTGAAAAATGTCTGTTTTGCTCAGTGAAATGAGTCAATCACAAACGAACAATTGCCATATGTTCTCTTTTAAATAAGGAAATCAGCATGGAAAGTCTAACTTCAATAATCTGATCCAGATTACTGTTGTTGTTGTTTTGTTTGTTTTCACTTTTGTTTTTGCTGCATACCATGTGTTTTGATGCTTTTTTATTTCAGTTTTATTTATTCCAATTTTTTTTCTCCTGTCAAATTCATTGCTGGCGCATGGATTACACTGTGGCATCATTTTTCCCAAGAGACTTCTGTGTTTCCTTTTTGTCACCCAAGTGTTGGTTATTCAGTGGTGAATTTTTTCATGGTGCTATAATTTGTTGTTTATGTTGTGGCTGTTCTAATTCATACCAGTTGTTGACCTTGTTTCATGACTTCTCAATTATGGAAATGTATAGTGATGAGGTACTGGGGTCTATCATAGGGAGATATGGGGATATAATGGAACATGCATCCCTGCTTCCAGACAAAAGATGGATTCCCAATGAAACTGTTGGAAATGTGTAAACAATGGGATGCTGGACTGTCTGACATTGTCTGTACCAACAATGTTGGGGTACACTTAAATAAGAGACTGATGGAATTATGATTCCTTATGAAAGACTACACCATTGTAGTAAAATGGGGAAAATCTGTCAGGGAGTGGGAGTTTTGGGTGAGGGGGAGAAGGAACCTAGTCTATATGGAAAAAGAAAAAATAAATTAATTAGTTTTTTTAAAATGACTCTGAAGGTATCACAGGAATGTTTTACACAATGAAAAAAAGCTTAAAAAAAAAAAGAATCTTTCCTTTTGGTTTTGCCATATTTTAGGGAATAGTATTTTGTACCATCCATTTAAGTACTAGAATTCAACTTTTAAGGAAACAGTTTTTGAACTCTATGGACACTATATAATGGTTATTACGATAAATCCTGAAATAAAAATATTTCTCAAATGTTTTATTATTCAATACTGAGAACTACAGAGTCATAAAAATTCAAAATCAAATTAGTACAGATATATCAATATTGCTTGTGCAAATACTGATTCTTCCATACAAACTACATTATAGGAAATCAGGTTCAATTTCATATACATAAATGGTATCTATTTTTATTTAACATCATGAGTGCTTTTGCAATCATTTGCAAAATGTACACAGGGATATCAGAGAAATGTTGTCTCATGCTGTGAGCACAATCTCCCCAGCATCCACCAGAGACACATCCTGAAGATAATTCCTGAATATAGAGTGAGGCCAGTAGACTGGGGAAATAACACAAAAGGTGTGTACTCTAAAGCCAGAGACCAACCCCAAGATGAGCCAATTCAACCTCACAAGGAAGCTCTAGAAAATGATGCAAAACATGTGTCTCAGACGTTTTTTTCTACCCAGTAGATAGGATACAGAATCTGATACATACACACCACACATACAAACACACACTCATTCAAGCACATGCACACATACATACATACATATACACGTATGTATGTACATCAACTCACCAAGGTCATTGAAATAAGGTGGCTGGAAAAAGTATCTGTTCTTGAATACTTTTCACTTCCACATGATGTATGAATGTATAACTTTCTACAGTTTCCTTGGAGACAGAAAAGCCAAGCTTAGGGATATACATTCTGACAATTGGAAGGAGGCTGGAATGCATGAAGAAGTTTAAGTAATATAGCCACAGTCAGATATCTCTAATTAAACATTTCATCCAAGAGGAAAAAAAAGCATTATTCTTATTTTTAGCCTTGCTACTCTTTTTTCTTGAGACAACCATTTTTTAAAATTGTATTTATTTTTTAAAAAAATTTCATCATGACAATTACATAGTCTCAACTTCCCTTCCTAAATTTTCTACCTTCCTCCCCATTTCCACTATATTATTACAGTGGCATAATCCATCAGACAATCCAATTTAAATGATTTGAAGTTAAAAGCATGAAATTCACAAGAGCTCTCATAGACAATATGAGGAGAACATACCATCATTTCTTCATTGTTTCTTTTTAAAAAGAAACTCATTGCAAGTCACCATAAGAGCGAGAGATGTTCCATCTGCTGTTCATTCTTCTTATGACTGTAACAACCAGGTGTGAGCCAGACTGAAACCAGAATCCATTAACTCCATCCAGGTTTCCCACATACGTAACAGGGATCCAAATATTTGGGACATTGCCCAATGCTTTTTCCAGCCACAGACATATTATCACGAAGCCTGTTGCAAGTAGATCAGCTGCAACTCCCACTACCACTCTGATATGGGATCCCAATGCTATAAGCAGCAACTTAATACATTGAGCCATAACTGTGTCCAATATGGCTCCTCTCTGATGGAACCAAAGACTCCTCATTATTGATAACAGTCCAAAATATTAGTTTAATTCAGTTAATTCTTTCCCACATGCTTAAAAGCACATGATTAAGTTAGTTACTAATTTAATAAAAACTTAGTAACTTCATTTTGAAACTGCAGCTTTCCACCAGCACAGAATGAAATCTATTCTTTTTATACATGTCTTAGATATATGCCAAATATGTTGAGTGTTTGATGCAAATTTCAGACCTTTGCTCTCATTTCTGGAATACTTCTTTATTCTGGATGCTCAGATGATACTACTGTGGTTATCGCTCAATGTAATTTCTTCCTTTCAAGTAGTAGATTCTCTCCAGTGTCTGACCTGTTCTGATTACTCCCCAGTGCTTCTGAATAACTCTGTATAAAAGTGTGAAGGCAGGTAAATGCATGTTATATATGTTTTGTTCAGAGTACATGATTGATTTTCACAGAAGAGTTGGGCACATGCAAGAAAATACTGGAAGTGAGTTTTGGTGTTACTTTTACATATTTCTGTTTCAGTGTTGTTTGTCTTCTGTGTGTGCTCCATAAAACAAACAATCCTGGTAATAGTAAAACCTAGGTGTTCCACTGATAAAATTCCTCCAAATGTCTTTTGGTGGGGCATCTGATTGTCTCTTTACATTCACAAAATGATCAGAGCAGATTACTTTTCTATAAAGTTATTCTTACAATTCATAGCTTGTACATAAGTGATCATCAATTTTAAAAAGCATAGCAACAGAAAATATTATGAATAACTGATTTTATCAAATCTGTCATTTACTTGAGATCTAGAACCAACTACTCTATAATTTAGGAGCTTCTAAATTCACATCTTAAAAATCACATCTATTTTATTTCCAATAGGCATTTTGCCCAAAGAGAGCTATCAATTTCATTACAAACACATGGAAAATGATTTGTGATTTTAAAATTAACATTAATTTTTTTGGTGGTAGGACAGAGGACCAGAGAGACAAAAAGAGTATTCATCTTCAGGTCAACTCCTCAAATACCAAAAGTCTCTGCAACCGAGCAACAGCCAGAGCCATGAGCTGGAAATTCAATCCACATTTCCCCTGTGTTTGCAGGAAACTAGTTATTTGAGCATTACCAGTACTCCCCTAGGTCAGTATTGATGGAAAGCTGAGCTCAGGAGTCAGAACTGGGAAAAGAACACTGTGATGCAGGGTTTTGGCATCTGCTCTATAGGCTGAACACTAACTTCCTAACAGCAGTTTTTAAATAATAAATACTCAATGACCTGCACAGTGGCCCAGGCTGGCTATTTCTCCACCCTGTAGCATCTACATCCTATAAGTGTGCAGATTCCAGTGCAGGTTCCTCCACTTCTGATCCAGCTCCATGCTGATGACCTGGGGGAGCAATAGAGAATACCTCAAAATTCCATGGGACCCTACACCTACAAGGGAGACTTGAAAGAAGCTCCTGGTTCCAGCTTTGGATCAGCTAAGTTCTGGCCATTGTAGCCACTGGGGAGTGAACCAGAGGAGAGAAATCTTCTCTCCCTGTCTCCCTTTTTCTTTTTGTAAAATATGCCTTTTGAATAAATATACATAAATCTTTAATAATGCATATTCTTGAAAATTATTCTCATTAGCAATTCAAATTCTTTATGTGAATAGGATATTAGAAGTCAAGAGTTAATGTGTTATTGGCAAAGTTGTCAAATTATTGCATTATTTTATAACAGCCTGCTTTAAAAGGCAAGAAGTCATTGATATCAAGAATAGATAATCCATTTAATTTTACTTTCCATATTTTTAGAGAAAAATCTCTACTTTTAAATCTATTGAGTTTAGTTCTGGAAAAACAGTATGTAATAAACCTTAAAGTACTCAATCCACATGTTTCCCGTGCACTGGATATACAACTGAATCCCATTGATATTTCAAGATTCTTCTCAGAAATGCCAATATTCACAAGCTTTTAATTATAGTACATTGTTTCAATCCATATCAATTTAGATTTCCAGCATCAGTTATGTCATTAACATAAATTTGCATACAAGTCAAGATTTCATAAATGTTTCTGCAAAGTTAGAAAGAAATGGATTAGCTTGAGGTTGAATTAGCTTCAACATCCTTTTAAAGGCAGCTTCTTCTTGTTTACAAGGCCCGTGAATTCCTGTAGTGAGTGTTTTCAGCTAGTTGCTTGACCTGCTTCCACATCACATGTATTTAGGAAGTTGGAGCATATCTAACCGCATTCGCAGCATTTGGGGAATCTCAAGCACTGTTTTCTGAACCTCTGTACTTCCATTAACTAGTAAACCAGTTGCAATCATGATGCCTGTGGATTGCGCTGTCCTTACTGTGGAAATAAGTCATATTTATAGTGGTTGAAAAAAAATGAGAATCCGATACATAGCAGGAGTGAAAGGTCGACACCATGGAGCCTTGGGCATTCCCACCACTGCTGGCCTATTGTTCTTTGCAGCACAAAAATGCCATGGTTATAGCACCCTGGGATTCAACATCACTGTAACCAAACGCCATGAGGCTGGGCTTACTGTCTGCCTCTGTCCCCTCAAGTCATGGCAAATGTATTCCCTACAGGTACACAGAGAGGAAGATCTCAGATGTTTTCATATGGGTGGCACTTGTTGATGGGATTAGAAGCTCGTTGTAAGAAAGATTCCAGAAATGGTAAATGCAGTACATGCTGTGGTATAGTAAGCTAAGTCTCTGCCTGTGGTGCCAGTATCCCTTACATGCACTGCTTTCTGTCTGGGTTGCACTTTTGATCCAGCTCCCTGTTTGTTTGCCTGAGGAAGCTGCAGAGAACGGCTCAAGTCCTTTTCTCCTGCACCCACACCCACATGAGAGATCTGGAAGAAGCTCCTGGCTTCAAATAGGTTCAGCTCAAGTAGCTGTGGCCATTTGGAGAATGAACCAGCAGATGGAAGGTCTCTTTCTCTCTGTCTCCTCTCTGTAACAATGTCCTTCAAATAAAAATAAAATCATCACTAGTCATTCTCTGAGTTAGGTTTTTTGTCCTGCCCTCCACGGTCTGCATTTCAATTACCAAGGGCCCATTTTGGCATCTTATTCTGTGCTATATGCCCAACTACTGCCTTTCTTACCCATCAATTCCAATATCATATATTTTCTGATGACTTAAAATTTATGTCATCACTCTTATCACTCTCTTGAGTTCCAGAGCCCTGAGTCAAGTCTCCTTAGAATACAATCCTGCTTGGAAACATACTTCAATATTTCAAAGGAATCTCATTATAAGTATTAATGGGTTCAGAGCTGAACTTTGAGTCTCCTGAAACCTATTTTTCCTTGAATCTTTTTCAATTATGTGAATTATGTCACTATCTCTCTAGCTACTTAAGCCAATGTCCCAGAAATAATGGATGATTCCTTTTACTTTCTTATGTACAACACATCAGCAAATCCTAGAGAATCAACCTAAAAAACTAGTTAAATCCATTCATTTATCAGCATGACTGCCATTATTATAGTCCTATTTTTCATAGAGTCCATTAGAACAATGTTCTAATCAGCATTTCTACACTTTTTCTTGCTTATTTTAACATATTCTCTACCATCAGATTTGTTACTATAAATAAAAATCAGATTAATTTACTGTCATATTTAAATTCTTTCATCTGTTTTCTTACTGCATGTGAAATTCTGAACAACTATGAGCTAACATTGTGGCTTTGCAAATAAAGCTACCAGTTGCAAGGTGATACCTCATATAGAATGCTTCACTTCTGATCCACTTCTGATAGTGGCCTGGTAAAGCAACAGAAAATAGTCCATGTGTTGAGTGCCTGCTGTCTCTGTGGGAGACTCAAATGAAGCTGCTTCAGCCTGAGCAGCAAATAGAAAATCTCTCTCTCACTCTTTCTTTCTTTCTCTCCACCCCTCCCTAAACTTCAAAAAGAAATAATCTTTTAAAAATAAAGAATAAAATGCTGAACATCCCACATGCTCCCTAAGACCACGATGGCTCTAACGTTACCTGGGATCATTTTCATCTTCCTTCTCTGGTTCTAGTTAATATCCCCTTGCCTCCTGGTCTTTTAATTTTTTCCCATATGAAGACATTTGCATTCTTTCTCTTTGCTCCTCAGACATTTTTTCCCAGATCTGCTCTTCACATTCTGCCTCACTTTATGTACATCCCAACAAAAATTTAAAAGAATACATCCTTGACAACACAATCTAAAATAATTTCAGCATTACTCATTTTCCTCAGTACATTGAATCTTTACATTCTAATATTATTATGTGCAGAGAAAGTAGAAGCATCCAAAATGTCATGCTTCATTTACTTGTTTATATTTCTCTTCTTCCACTAGAGAACAGTGCTATCAAAGCAGAGATTTAAACTACTACAGTACCTAGAACAGTGAGTTTATTGCACTTGAACTGAACAATAGGGAAACAGGCAGAAACAGGTTTTCTTTTGCCAGTTCACTTCTCCAATTGCTGAAACAGCGGGGACTTAGCCAGGTCAAAGCCACATCCCCCATCACATTCTCTCACATAGTTGGGAGAGACCGAAGTCCTTGAGCCATGGCCTGCTGCCTCCCAGGATATGCATGAAAAGGAAGTTGGATCTGAAGCAAGAGTAGTTTGAATTCAAAGCAGGCATTCCAACAGGGAATGTGGGCATCCCAAGCAGCAACTGAACTGTTATGCCAAATCCCTGTCTCGGGTATTTAATAACTAAATGTTCATGCAACATGTACACATATCTTGTGAAATAGAATGTTGAAGGGAGCTAAAATTCGTAGGGTAAAATATCCAAAACATAGCACAACAAGATTACTACATGTAGAGGAATGTTCATGTGGCAGAAACATGTAATAGAAATGGGAACAGCAGAAGGTTCAGAAGCAAGATAAGATGGCTCATTGACAGGAAAAAGACAATTAAATGATGCCTTGGACTCAAAAAGGATATGACACAAAAGGAATGGAAAATCAGCAATGGATGTAAAAGCCATAGGAGAAGCTGACCTCAAAGAAACTGCCCACTCACTATAAAAACAATAAAGAAATGAAAGTTAACTCATAAGTTTTCAGTATGGAGAATGGCTTTGTGGCACAGTAGGTTAACTCGCCACTTTCAAGCATGGCTTCCCATTTGAAACTTAGGGTCCAAGTCCCAGATCTGTTTCATATCCCTCTTCTTGGCAATGCAAAGAAGAAAGCAGATGGTGGTCTAATTGTTTTGGCCCCTCCTATTCAAGTAGAAGATATCTGGCTTTGTCCTGGGCCACCACTAGCTACTTACAACATTTGAGTAGTGAACCAGAAATTGAGTATGTGTGTGTGTGTGTGTGTGTGTGTGTGTGTGTGTGTGTGTGTGTGTGTCTTTCTGTCTGTCTCTCTGCCTTTGTCTTCTATACAAATACATTTTTTAAAATTTATTTTTATTTTATTAACAGAAAGAGAACATATGTTATGCATTCCACTATAGAAAGGACAATCACATTTCTCTCACTTCCCTGCCACCCTCCAAAGAAGGCTCTTCCCTACTTTCCCTGTCTTCAACAGTATTTGCACAGATATAATCTTAATCCATTCTATATTCACAGGCTTAATTTGCCAGTAGTCATAATTTTCAACAAATACAAAACAAGAGTACAAGATTACATTTCCACTGGCATATAAATAATATAAACTGACAGCCAAAGAAATGACCCAAAAAAATCTCTCAAAAAATACTTTCAGTGGACATGAGACTAAAAATACTAATTTCTTAAGAAAAAATGTACAAAATATGAATATGATAGATTATGGGATACAGCATGGAAATGTGTTTCAGTGTCTGGTAGTAGAACCAAGTGGGGATGTCTTTAATCAGTTGAGAATTAATGCTGGTGCAAACAGCAGGAGAGAGAAGTATCATGTTTTGAATAATGGTAAAGATTGAGATAAACAAAAATCAGACCTGCAAAATTCAGATCTTTCTTTCTGCCAGGCTATTGCTCTAGACATTGGAATCAAGCTAGTCATCAGCTGAATAGTTGAAGAGAGTTATTTTTTTTTGTCTTGTTACATCCTAAATCAATGCCCTTTAGGTTTCTAATTTCTTCAGTATTGTGCTATGATTGTCTTGTGTTTATCAGCCAAGTTATAACACCAGACATTTTTCCTCTGTGTTCTTCCTTCAATCTTTCCTCCCCCTCCAATTAGGACAATTGGGACAAGCATATCTGTTTATCAGTGGTTAAATGTCCTGAATAGTTTTGGTAGTACAAAGTATTTTTAAAGGCTTCAGAATTAAGGTCGTCATTGATTTTTGCATTTTAGGTAGATTTAAAACCAAAGGTAAATAGGTTAATGAATGGATTGTTCAACAATTGGAAAAACTAAAATTTTATAAGTTTTTAAGAATTCTATAGCTTTATAACTAGCTCAAGATTGGGGAGAGTTTTGATTGAGGTAATTGTAATTTAAAAGATAGGAAGTAAATCAGATATCTGTTAAAAGCAATATTCAATTATTGGATTAAATCAACACAGACTGAAAATACAAGTGGGAAGTGTGATTAGCATTATTTCAGAACTTTATGAGAATGTAGCATATCTGTGAATGTATTCCATGAAAAATTCTGAAAAAAATGATATGCTAGATTTAGCGGGAGGTATGATTCACTAATTGTTGCCTAAGATAATTTAGAGACATGTGTAACAAAGTGTAAAGGAATATGTACTCCCCCCAGATCATCCCACAAGACCCTGATTAAGTCTGGGAAGACTTTTCTTTCTTAATCTTAAGTTTCTCTAGGGGCACATTTCATTCTGTTATTATTATGTGAATATACATCTATCACACTCAAAAATTTGTAAGGTCTTTGGAAAAAAAATAATACTCTACTTTGTATTCTTTATTCATTTTTATCAATGTAAGGAATATAAACATGAGATGTTCAATCTTCAAAATTGAGTGAATGAAGCAAAATGTCTCTTCTTTGTATGTTGCCAAGCCTCAGGTGTTCTGTTATAGCAAAGGAAGACAGACTACACTGTAGATGAAAATATGTAGATATGATTAAAGTCCATGGTGACATGATTATACCCCTCTGAGGTTTATAACGTGTCTTTACGAAGCAGAAGTTAAGTGTTGAGGAGCAGTTCAGTGACGGTATAGGTAGATGGGCAGTCACATCCCTGCCTCAGATATTTCTAATTGTTTCACCTGCTCCTGTCAATTGAGTATTTTTTAAAAAGAAACAATAAAAGTAAAGTAGCATGTTTCTGATACAATAACAACTGACAATGCTCTTGTTACTGTCAACAAAAGAATACGGGTAAACTCTGTCAAGCTCTTCCAATTTAGAAAATGTATTCAATATAAAGGTAGGTATGTATTTCATGTGGTGAGCTTTTTTTTTTTTTTTAATTTCCAATGAGCAATTCGTGGTTAAAAAAAATCCAAACCCTTTCAGCCTGTCTCAAATTCTGATGTGGCTTTTTATATTCCTGAGTGTTGTCATGTTTCCAAAGCTTTCATTTTTCTACCATCTTATCTCAAGGCTGAAAGACGTTTATCATATGATTAGACAGCAGAACAGAACAAAACAATACCTCAAGTCTCAGCACTCAGAATTGTTCTCTGAAGGAAAGCAGGTGAAATCTCTCACTGTGTGATAGAAAAAACGAAGAGGATGTCTCAGCGACCATATTTCAGAAACTGAATATAGTTGATGTGCTTAATAAATGGCAAAGGGAATGAAAACATAGCACATAGATTAGAAATGAATTTAAATAAAAACTCAGAGACTAATCCTGAGGGGGGAAAAAAGATTTTAAAAACACACACCGGGAACACATAATGAATTAAGTACAAAATACTTCACTTTAAAAAGTCTTATTTACCAGGCTGACACATTGATGTAGTAGATTAAGCATTTGTCTATGGTGCTGGTGTACCATTTCATGTGCATGCTGCTCCACTTCCTATATAACTCTCTGCTAATGGCCTAGGAAGGCAGCAGAAGATAGTCCAAGTCCTTAGGCTTCTGCTTCTGTATGGGAGACCCCTGAGAAGCTCCTGGCTCCTGGCTCCTGGCTCCTGGCTTTGGACCAGCCCAGTTCTGGCTGTTCTAGCCATTTGGAAACTGAATCAAGGGATGAAAAATCCCTCTCTTTGTCTCTCCATCTCTTTTTATAACTCTTTCAAAAAATAAATAAATTCATTTTTAAACTATATTTTTAGATGTCTTATTTAGTTACGTGTGTGAAAGGCAGAGTGACAGCAAGGAGTCCCAATCAGTGTGAGACTGAGAGTGACAAGGGACAGAGAGAGAGGGAGAGAGAGAGAGAGGGGTGGAGGGGACTTTCCCTCTGCTGGTTCACCCTCCAAGTTCCTAAAACGCCTTTGGCTGAATCTGGCCAAAGTCAGGAGCCAAGACTCCATTCTGCTTGGCCACATGGATTGCACGGACTCCGTCCTGAAGCCTTCACCTGCAGCCTCCCAGGTGCGTTACAGGAAGCTGAGGAGGGAGAGAGATGGAACCAGAGTCCCAGCATTCTGATAAAGGATGCAGATGTCCCAAGTATGTGACTTCACATGATGCAAGTTTTCAATAATGCCGAAAAAGTAGGACTCACTGGAGCTCATCACATAGGCTCAGTGGTTAAATCCTTGCCTTGTGTATGCCAGGATCCCATAGGGATCCTGCTCTTCTTCCCATCCAGCTTCCTGCTTGTGCCCTGGAAAAGTAGTAGAGGATGGCTCAAGCCTTGGGACCCTGCACCTGCATCAGAGACCCTGAAGAAGCTCCTGACTCCTGATTTCCAAACTGCTCAGCTCTGGCTAGTGTGGCCACTTGGAGAGTTAACCAGTGCACAGAGGATCTTAGTCTTTGCCTCTCTTTCTATTGGTAAATCTGCCTTTCTGATAAAAATAAATATTTAAAAATTAACACTATAAAATTTTGTTATTTCCAATTACATAAATATTTATTATAATTTAATGCTAGCAACTAATCTGTATTAATCATTAACTTCTCTCATGAAATTATGCTGCTCTCTGCTCTGAATGAATGCCTGAAGTATCAACAACCACACCTTTCCAGTGAGTGTTCAGAATCCGAACTTCTGTCATCTTAAACACTTAAGAAAAAGAGCGACAAAGATGAAATTATTCATCATTATCCAAATAAATTTGGCATCACTGTCAAAGGGTCTTCATTTCATCTTCAGTTTTGGAAACAAATGTGTTTCATGAGACTATTCTGAACTCAATTTCTCACATTGAACTTGAGAAAGTTTGTCCTGAGGTATTTAGATATAAAACACCAGTGATGTCATCATGCAGCTGCATGTTCTGGGTGATCATTGCGTGCCTTCAGTGAGTAATGCAAAGCACGGGACGTGGCTTTGTGAGAAGGGGAACAGCTTCCTCCACAAGCAGCATCTGCTTATGACATGGAATGTACATTCCTCACACTACAGGAAAAGCAGCCATGGATGTGAGCATGGTCTCTGCAAATGATCACAGGAAAAACAAACAAACAAACAAACAAACAAATCTTGTACTGCTCACAGAGAAAGCTTCAGGCAACCCAGCTTGTTTCTACTTTTTACCTTTATACTTCTTATACCTTAAGTCAAATGACAACAGTTCTCTAGCTCGTCCGCTGTTGGGGAAAAAATTAAAGGATCATCATAATTCTTTAAAGCATACATCTTTTTGCTTTTTAGTATGTGTTTCCTTCTATAGACTATGGTAGTAAACAAAAAGAAATGATCTTACTTGAGTTCAATTCATTGAAATGTTGCAGACGTACGAACTCATACAATGGGATGTTTTCCTCATATAGATTACTATGTTACTATAAGAAGCAAATAAACACTTATATTAATAGTAAGGTGAAATTTAAATTAGCTATGAAGACTTTTGATTATAGAATTGTTATTCTGAAAGGCGTTGTTAGGAAGAAAATATGTTTTCTTTATTCTACAGTTGTTTTGGTGTATAGCCAGAGATTAGTGTGTTATACTTAGATCACTATTTTCTTTTTTTATTTATTTATTATTTTTAATTCATTAATAATATTGTATTATGTGACACAGTTTCATAGGTACTGGGATTCTCCCCACCCCTCCCCAAACCCTCCCACCATGGTGGATTCCTCCACCTTGTTGCATAACCACAGTTCAAGTTCAGTTGAGATTCCCCCATTGCAAGCATATACCAAAACATAGAGTCCAGCATCTTATTGTCCAGTCAAGTTCAATGGCTTCTTAGGTATACCCTCTCTGGTCTGAAGGTAGAGCCAGCAGAGTATCATCCCGATCAATTAAAAGCTCCAACAACTTAGATCACTTTTTTCATATTTAAAAAACGACACTTCCTAATTCCCTCAAAAAAATTATTCCAGATATTTTTGACACTAATCATTTAAAAAGCTGAAGCTCTGAAAAGCTGTGCTTGCATTCCTAATCCACATTAGCTATGTTTTTCTATCTTTTAATATGTGTATTTCCAGCCAGGACAAATGAAGGAGATTGCAAGCAGAAATGAAATATTTAACATTGACTGCGAGCAACAAGTTATTTTTCAGTCTGGCCAATAAAAAGAATTCCTAAAGGAGAGGGGAGCAAATGACAACGAGTTATCTACCTGGAAGCCTCATGGTAGTTAAGAATATATAAAGGAGTTTGCAGCAGCTGGATAATTTTAGCGTATTTTATGTAATATTTAATGTAGAATTTCTCCCTGGATGTGGAAATTTTCATTCTTGTTTGTCTGATACAAACCTCCAAGAATCAAGAGAAGCTGCTCAATACAAAAAGGAAAGTTCTGTGATACTGAAAATCAACCAAATTCCCTGAACCTCCAATGTGTCAAATACATTTCAGGGTTATTTCTCTGGCGTCAACCAGTTTATGCATGCCTCAATTGCCCAGTCTTATTTTCATACCAAATGAACTAGAGACCATTGATCAAACTGTGCATAGAAGCAGTGTGTTATACAACTTTCAAAGTCTTCTTACTTTTTGTTTACATTGACCTTGAAATTTAAATGACAAAAATAAATGGAAAAAAAAATAAATGGAAAGTTAAAGTCAATTTTTCATGTAAGAATTCTATTTTTCTGCAGAATGGTCCATCTATTTGCACTAGAGTTTTTAATGGCTCAGGACAGAAGATAATAGAATAGAAACGAATGTTCTGTCTTAATTTCTTTCTCAATTTTATTTGTTCCTGTGTTTTCTATAGTTTGTTATTCCTACCATAGAAAATGTTAATCATGTTTAGTGTTTATGTTACAGTCTGGCTTCTGCTACTGTGGAAAAGACAGTGCTATGAAACTCAGGTTTCATGTTATAGTTGTGCTAAATTTTACTATATAACCAGCATTGAAATATTAGTATGTGTGTTCCATTCAATTCAGTTATATATTTAATTATTACATACATTTACACTTATGTAGCCCCTGAGCTATAAGCAAGTGCTGGAAGAAAAGCGGCCAGTAGCTAGCAGACATTCTAAGCCTAGTTAAAGATCGTTAACTATACCAATGTGCCAGCATAGTTGCCTATTCTATTTTCTTTTTTAAAGATATGTGGAGAAGGTGGGGAATGCCAGGCTTGAGCAGATGCAGATGAAGAAAGTCTGTAAGCAGAAATGAAATATTTATCATTGTCTGAGAGCAACAAGTTATTTTCAGTTTGGCTGATATAAAAAATTCCTGCAGATTGCCCAGGGAAGAGGATCTGAGGATATACTGGAGTGAAGGCAGCTAAGGGTATATTTGGCAGGGGAGGAGGGTTGGGTAATGTTGCAGCACCCATTGGCATGAATGTGTGCTGGATTCAGGGTGCACTAGTCTGGGCTAGACTCTAACACCCACCAGTGAGTGCCAGAACTGGAGGCCAGCCATGTCAGATTGGCCTGCAATACACAGCGGCACATGAGAGATATGAGACTGGGAGCCAGCCTGGTAGCAGAATCTGGGAATCCTGCTAAACTGCAGTTGCTGCTGGTGAGTGCAAGAGCCAGGCTTTGGTGCTAGTCTGGCCAGATTTGGCTGCATAATCCATAGGCATTTGGGAGCAGGCTGGGCTGGGCCAATCCACTGGCATGACAGAGGATTGACAGGGCACAGGCCAGACCAAATTGAACTGCAATGCCTGCCAGTTCACATGAAGACCGAAGTGGGCCAGGTTGAGTCAGATTGTTACACCTACTAGTGAAAGCTAGAACTGGGGATGGGCTAAGCTGAGCCAGGTTGTAGCACCTGCTGACAAATGCCCAGTCTGGGGATGGGCCATCTCAGATGGGCTGCAGCACCCACTGGCACATGCAAAATCTTCCATTTAGAGTAGGACCTTCAGGGACTCAATTTCTGGGCTGTTGCTTCCAGTGGTTACTTTGAGAGCTAGAACTGGGAGTCAGCTGGTCTAGGGGTGGGCCAGACTGGGCTACACTTCTGCACCTGTTGGTACACAGGAAAGCCAGGTTGGGTATTGGCCAGACAGGCTTTGTTGTGGCTCCAGCTGGCAAGTGCTGGGACCAGGTGCCAGTTATGTCAGGCTGGGCTGCAGTATGCAGGGGCTATGACAGCAATTCGTGTGAGTCAGCAAAGGGCATCCATTGCCTCACCAGGGGATGGAAAGCAGAACAGGTTGGACAATTTTCCTGGCCAAGCTATGCAACATGGTCCTAGGCCCATGGATACACTAAAGTAGACATAGTGAGCCAACAAACCTTGGAAAGATTTTCAACCCTGGTATAATGCAATTGACAATATCTAACAAACTTAGAGCACTTTTCTCCACATCAGGATCTTTAAAGCATCATTAAATAACTGTCCCCCATCTGTGGGTGCTGATGTAATTTGATAGTAAGAGTGCTCCCCTCCCCTTCTCTCCCTCAGAACACAGGAGGAAGAAAAAACATTTGTTCTGTCCACCTTTCTCCATACCTCGACCCTCACTACCCAAATTGGAGACTCACACAGGTGTGCACCCCGCTAGACTATGTAAACAATATTAAAAATTAACATTTAAAATCATAACCAAATAAATAAATTTATGTAGCAAGAGGCATGTCCAAAAGAAGTATCCTCTTAGTTCAGATGCTGAAATCATAATCTTCCAACTGGAATTTCTTACCGTTATCTCCTCACCTAATTTTCAGAGTACAAATATCTCCTTTGGCAAATTTGAACTTAAGTAGATAGTACAAGTTAAACCACACTGCTGGAAATTATTCATACCTTCAGCCAATACAAGGGAAAGTGAGCCTCTTTCAACAAGCATAAAGTGGAACTGCTAACCCTGGAAGAAAGTGGTATTAATCAAACAGAAAGGCAAAGACTTTCAGTAGAGGCTCTAAGATATCAATGTGGTGTGACCTCATCGCCACAGGAGATTTTCTATCATTCTAATGATGGGTAAAATAAGACTTTTTTCCAAGTAGAAAGCTGTGGTTCTACAACCTCTAGTAAAATATTTCTGAATGCCAATTTCTGGTTCCAGGAGAACAAGCTGAATTTGAAAAGACCCTTCCAGTAGTAACTAGCAATAGAATAAATTTAGAAAGATGATATGCTTCAAATAATTAACAGATAAAATTTTGAAGAAGAGAAGGTCTTCAGCAAAGTGTAGAGCAGCCCATGACATGGATTATAAATTCATTTGAAGGCCCTTTTCAAATGTAGCAGACGTAGTATGTTAATGGAATCACAACTTGCAGCTCTTTCAAGGGTAATTCCACATTGGTCACATGGACTGTGAGATATCCTAGATATTTTCATAAGAAGACAGATTTAAATCATTGAAATTTCAAAAAAATTTTTCATGTATATTTGTGAGGCCTATTGGTCTATACATTTTTTATTTTTATAATGTTCTTGTCTGGACTTAGAAGTCTTAGTATCAGCACAAGCTTCATCAAATGGATTTTTTTAAGATTTGCATAACTATATTATTGATTTTAGGAGAATTCAACAGCAAATATATGAGGGTATGAAGTTTTCTTTGTGGGAAGATTTTCAGCTGCAAATTGAAAATTATTCAGGTGGTTTGTACCTTTGAAGAATCTTCTGCTCTTCAGTGGAATACATGTCTGTCAGTCACTTATGATTTATCTTGGAGCACAAGGAGAATTAACAACTTAAAATTAATAAATATAATACTGCACATTAACAGAATAAAGGATTAAAATTACGTGATCTTCTCAATAGATAAAGAAAAAGCTTTTGACAAAATTCAAGATACGTTTATGATAAACATTCTCAACATATTAAGTACTGGAATAATGTACCTAAGCCCAAAAGCCATGTATGACAAGCCCACAGCTAGCATCATACTCAATGGTGAAAACAGAACATGCTTCTCATTGACTACATAATTTAAAAGATTTGAAAACTAATACAATTTACAACACAATAACAAATTTTATATATCAGGAGGAGGGACTATAGATTGGTTCAAAAACTGAATACTCCACACCCAAATTTAATGGTTCTTGTGATAATAGAAAATATATGCTGCCTATTGTGATGAACATTGATATGACTAATATCGAAAGCCAACTTGGAGTGGTATTTTCTTAAAAAAAAATGTTTATTTGAAAGTCAGAGGTACAGACCAGGAGTGAGAGAGAGAAACACACACAGAGAAAAAGAGACAGAGAGAAAAAGAGAGAGAGAGAAAGAGATTGACTCTCCCATCCTCTGATTCACTCTCAGACAGCTGCAGTAATAGGGCCAGCCAGAACAAACATAGGAGCAAGGAGCTTCTTCCAGGTTTCCCACCTGGGTAGCAGGACCAAAGAACTTGAGCCATCCACCACTGATGGCCCCAGGCCATTAGCAACATTCTTCCTTTTCTGATACAAGTGTATTCTTATTTTACTTTTCATTTATTAATTTTTGTTCTTTATTGGTTAAAATTTTCTATATCTCATTGGAATGCATAATTATTCAGTCAATAATAATAATGTTTGATTATTTTAAATGTAAAGGATTGGGCCCAGCGGCGTGGCCTAGCGGCTAAAGTCCTCGCCTTGAAAGCCCCGGGATCCCATTAGGGCACCGGTTCTAATCCCGGCAGCTCCACTTCCCATCCAGCTCCCTGCTTGTGGCCTGGGAAAGCAGTCGAGGACGGCCCAAAGCTTTGGGACCCTGCACCTGCGTGGGAGACCTGGAAGAGGTTCCTGGTCCCGGCTTCGGATCGGCGCGTACTGGCCCGTTGCGGCTCACTTGGGGAGTGAAACATCGGATGGAAGATCTTCCTCTCTGTCTCTCCTCCTCTCTGTATATTCGGCTTTCCAATAATAATAAAATCTTTTAAAAAATGTAAAGGATTAAGATGAACTTCCATATTTAAAGAATTCTTTTAGATATAGCAATTAGTGTTTCTCCATCATAGGACCTTAATTCATGCATTTCCAGAATAAGAAAAATTTTGAAAGACTGTTGTTTTTTTGAGTACACTTCCAGCTAGACATCACAGCTTTTTTTGTTGTTCATCCATCTTTTCTTACTATACTGATTTCTTTTTATGGAAGTAGTGATATGTTTAGCGCTTAGAAAAACAACTCAGTACATAAGACTCATTCATGTTGAAACAAATAATTCAGACCCCCATTTCCAATGCATTTGTCACTTGACCTTTTGCACCATGTTTAGATGAATGACATGGTAATGGAAGTATGTTTTCAAGGAGAACTAATCAGTATGATTTGCCTTCATCATAATCAATATATATATATCACATTAAAATCTACAGCTTTTTCAATTTTGAAGATATATGTTTGTGTGTTTTAAACATCTGTTCAAACCACTGTATAAGAAACACGGTAAACTGTGTTATTTAGAATGGGAAGATGCTGAAGTGGCATTTGGTGCAGTCACTCATAAAAGGTTGCTAAAAGAGGCAAGTTTTAAGATGAATTTTAAACAAACGAGTCAGGACATCTGAAGTTTCTGTAACCGCTAAATCCAAGGCTAAAGGAAAAGCAGTCTTGTCACAATGCCCAGGGTCTCTCCCACAACATGAAATAATAATGTAAGTGACACCTCTATGGTTTCAACTGGATATAGCAAGTAGAATCTGAGTACATTTTAAACCCCATTATGGCACTTCGTTTAATGGCAAGTGTGAAACACCCCTGCTAAATCATTCCTGGCATAATCGATGTAGCCACTGCCGTGTCTAACTGCATTTTCCTGGGTTTGCTGCCTTAGCACATTTCCAAAGTTATTTCTTCCTCTCCTTCCCCAGCTCTCTAGTGAAATGCTCTGGTAATCATCCTGGACTGAACTTGAAGGCTGTGTCCCCTTCAGAGTATTCATCTATGCCGATGGCCTTCTGAGTTTAATGGCTTGTAATTACTGTTCCCTCCTTAAACTGTGTAACTTCTGTAACTGAAAAAGTAAGCAGTATTCTGCCAAAACCCTTCCCTACAGCAGAAACAAAACAGTGAAGCAAGGTTATTGGTATCCACGCCAGAGAAAGAGACTGACAAAGCGTATTCATCCTCTTGTCTGCAAGATCAAATAAAAGGTACAAGCCAAGGCTTTCCCTGAGCCTTGACCTGGCTGGGCCAATGTGAAATAACCTTATTCCTCATCTGTGTCAGTTGAAACAGGGTCATTCTGAGAGAGAGCCAAACTTAGACTATTTATTTCAGTTAGTACAATCAATTATTATGACAGCTCATCAAGGTTGTAAGTGAATGAAATTTCTTAAGGATGCAAGTTCTATAAAAATTCTTATACAAGCAATTCTATAGATTAAAGCCAGTATGCTATATTCAAAATCCTCGACTTTAGCACATATAAATAAATTTAAGCTTCAATCAATCACTCAGCATATGTAATGTATCAAGTGCTTACACAAGGTTTATTACATACAGTGAGTTATCTATCAACAAATAAAATGTTTGTGAAAGTACTGACATATCTACTGGTAGAGATGTCCACTGTGACTAAGAAATAAAATTGCTAAAGAAAATCCTGGAGAAAACATTTTTCAATATTTTTAAAGGAATAATACCTAAAATAATATAATTTTACTCTATTTATATTTGAGTGTTAATTTTATAGTGAAGTACAAAAACAGTAGAAGTGCAACTATTGGGACTGCCACCTGCCACCATGGCGTAGGAGACCCAGGCTCTGCCTGGGGCCACAGTGTCACACATGGGATTCTTTTCAAATCCCAGCTGCTCCACACTGATTCAGGTCCCTGCTGATGTACCTGGGAGTGCAGAAAAAAATGGCCTGGTCCCGGACCCCTGCACCTGCGTGCAAAAGTTGGAAGAAGCTTTTGTTTCAGGCAACCCAACTCTGGCCATTACAAACATTTGGGGAATGAATTAACACATGGGAGATCTGTCTCTCTCTCTCTCTCTGTAGTGTTGCCTTTCAAATAAAAATAAAATCCTATAAAAAATAACAACTATTAATTTTATCACCCACACGCTATCTTACAAATTCTTTGTGTTTGACATAAAAATATTAACATATTTGATTGCCAAGTTTACATGACAGTACAATCTTCACAATGGCAGAGGGATCGAAAGTTCTAAAATTGACTCACTCACAGGATGGAGATAGATCTTAAGTACTCAAATGGACACTCCCAAGGTTATCTTCATTCACCTGAGTTAGTTCTCCCTCATCACTTCCTTCCACTTCTCCCCCCCATTTTTTTTTTTTTTGTAGCAAGCATGGGGACAGAGAAACCACTTTTAAGCACAACTGGTTGAGTCTGTCCATGCTACAACCACACCATCACCATCACTACCCTCTCAGTTTTCCTGCTTTTACTCAATGACTGAGCACAGCAAGTGGAGAGGAAGTGGGAAAAATTAGAAGAACCATGGGCTCCCTGAGAGTTCCTACCTGCCATTTCCTATTTGATATGGGGCATTTTATAGTGGGAATCTTTAGCTAGGAATTTTCTGTGTGTTTGTGTGTGTGGCATGGCTGAAATTTTCTCAAGACTCTAGACCCATGTAACATGATGCTATGATCACATGTTTGAATGTGATTCCATATGATTATGCCTTCTAGCAATGCAGTGATTACTTAGTTTCTGTTAGGGAAACATACCATGTTTGTATAATGAAGCATATTTCTATTCAATATTGTACCTACTATTTTCAAACTTCAGCTTAACTAGTTTTCTTTCTAACCCTAAGTTGAAATGAACACACGTTCTCACTGTGTCTGTTTTCCACAAACAGAAATATTAACTTTGTATGAAGTAATCACCAATTATTTTGAAACAAATTTGATTTTTTGCTGGATTTTTATATCACTTAAGAGCTTATACTATAAAATCTGATGGTAATATATAAGTTTTCAGTCTCCAATGCAGCTTCCTGCTAATGCACCTTGGAGTCAACAGATGATGGCTCAGGTAGTTTAGTCCAAGCCACAAGTGTATATGAAGTGTATATGAAGCTTCTTCCTTATGACTCCCAGACTTGCCCACTCTTGGGTATTGCAGGCATTTACAGAGTGAGCCAGGGAATGGAAGACATTTCTCTGCCTCTCTTTTTTCCCTCTACTTTGGAAATAAATAAGTTGTTGAAAAATAGTGGAAACAAAGGCTGTGACTAAGACTCAAATGATCACACCCCCACAAAAATACCTAGGAGAACATCTGTATACACACTAAGTTACTTTCAGCAGAACTCCAGAAGTGAGGAGAGAGATAATGTGTTGCATTTTATATAATCATATGAGATATGTCATTGACAAAACATCTTGTGCCATCCATCCCCTAGCTCCACGAAATCAAGTATTGAGAAATTTTTCCTCTTTGGGAGAGGGACGGTGAACTGAATCCCAACGTCAGGTTCATAGTGAAACTTTGGATTGGAATAGTTCCCCCCTGTGTGGGCCCCAGAGAAACACTCGTGGAGTGAATATTTGGAGCCTCCACAGCCAAATAGCTTCTCCTACTCCTTCCACTGCTGGCTGAGAGTGAAGTTCAGATGTACTGAGAGATTGGGGATGAAGCTTAAGACTGTCTGTCAGCACTCTATCCCAGCCTACCATGCTGAGATGTAGCACCTGAAAGTGTCCAAAGGATATTTATCCCTGTTTTACTAAACCACAAGAGAACTTGTATAGCCAAAGAACAAAAATGAAACATTATGCTACAATTAAAAAAAAGATTTATTTGAAAGGCAAATTTAATAGAGAAAGAGGGAGGGAGAGACAAACCCAGAGTGAGGTCTTCAATCTACTGGTTCACTCCCCAAATGGCCAAAATAGCTGGGGCTTGGCTGAGCTGAAGCCAGGAGCCAAGGGTTTCTTTCAGTCTCCCACATGGCGACATGGGCCCAAGAAGTTGGCCCTTCTCTGCAGCCTTTCCAGGCACATTGGCAGAAAGCAGGATTTGAATGGAAGCAGTTAACCATATGGGATGCTCACACTGCACCATCGATCCTGGATTCTGGCTTTGGATCAGCCCAGCAGCCATTGTGACCACTTGGGAATATACCAGCAGATAGAATTAATCTCTCTCTCTCTCTTTCTGTTTCTTGCTGTCTCTCCTTCTCTCCTTCTTTTAAAAAATATTTATTTATTTTATTGCAAAGGCATATTTATAGATAGAAGGAGAGACAGAGAGAAAGATCTTCCATCTACCGGTTCACTCCCCAAGTGGTCGCAGTAGCCAGAGCTGAGCTGATCCAAAGCCATTAGCCACAAGCCAGGAGCTTCTTCCAGATCTCCCACATGGGTACAGAGTCCCAAGGCTTTGGGTCATTCTTTACTGCTTTCCCAGGACACAATCAGGGAGCTAGAAAGGAGGCAGAGCAGCTGGGATACAAACAAGTACCCATGTGAGATCCTGGTGTATGCAAGGAGAGGACTTCAGCCATTATTGCAGCATCTGGTCCTTTCCTTCTCTTTCTCTTTTTGTAATTCTGCATTTCAAATAAATAAATGCTCACCTTAAGGATATTGTCAAATACTTTATTGCATATTTTATAACAATGATTCATATCAATTATTATGGATAGTAATGTACTGATATTTAAGTTTGAATTTCCTACTTGTGATGATGCATCTCTATGTGCTGCTTTATCTCTGTGATATGACAAGTCTTGACCTTCCAAAACTCACTGGATGGATAAGTAAGAACAAAGGTCCACAATCAGCTGTTTTTAGAGAGAATCTGGATTGGGCATTAGGTAAATAGAGAAAGCCGTAGAAATCAGAAATGAGCCGAAGGAGCTTTATAAAGACACAAGATGCTCTATTTAGAAAGTTAACCCCATCTTCCAACATGTATCTATGACCTGATTTTTGATATTTACTTTTTGATGGTATTGTTTGAAATCTTACTGATTAAGAAGTTGATTTGAGATTCTATGCTTTAAGTGCTAAAATGTAAATCTCGAAGAGGGAGATCTACTTCCTGATAGTGACTTTACCTTGCTACAATTTCAACAGATCCTGCTACTAGATAGAGCTTCATTTAGAAGCAAGGATAAAGAACAGATGGAATCCGGATTTGGAAAAGATATCCGTACTCCCACTTTCACTACATCACCATACACAATGGCCAAGATGTGGAAACAAGGTAAGTGCACATATGGTATGTATGTCATTGGCAAAGAAACCAAGTATGGAGAAATTATTGCTGTTTGGGAGAGGGAGGGCAAACTTTTTTTTAATCCAAACTTTTAAAATCTCCTTTTCACTGATTCTTTCTTCAGCTGTGTTGAGCCTGTGATGAGATTTTCATCACTGTTGCTATCTTTCTTGTCTCTAGTATTTCCATTTGATTTTTTTTTTCTGATTCATTCTCCAATTCCTGTAGATCTTGCTTATTGCCTACCTAAATCACTAGAAACTTTGTATTTAATTAGTTATTGGCATTTCTCATCAGAGTGTACCAGATCATTTATATCTGATTCATATTCTTGAATTTACTTTCTCTTTTGGATTGCCACATTATATGGTGTTGCTGTCATCTTGTATGTTTTATATTATTTTTGTTGATAACTAAACATATGTGTGAGACAATAAAGGCTGAGACATAACTATCTTGGAAATATGGTTGCTTTTATTGTGACTTTGCCTTTATGCTGGAGTTTCAGTCAATCTTAGTAAAAGGTAAAAAAGTATATTTTGGAGCTTGTTCTAGCTGTTTACTGCCAGCACATTATGGAATTCAAAGTAGCTCCAGAAATACCTTGTGTTTAGGATGGTTACTTCTTCGTCACAGATTTTCTGTGTGTGATTGCTTGTGTGCCTTCTTATCTTCATGTATTATTTGTTTCTTTTTGTGTGGTTCACATTTGGGCACTACACTTAGCAACTAAGGTGCTCCAGGGTGCCTGGGCTTGAGCCCTTCTCTGTTCACAAGCCAGAGGCTTACTAACACACATCTCTCTGAGACAGCAGGTGTCAGCACATGTAGTTGGGTCCCTGCCATCCATGTGAGAAGCCTGAATTGAGTTCCCTTGCCCTAGTCATTTGAGTAATAATTAATCGGTGGGGAATTCTCTCTGTGTCTGTCTCTGCACTGTGTGTGTGTGCTTCTCTCTTTGCCTTTCAAATACGCAACAAATAAATAGAAGTCAGTATCTTATTTAGGCTCATCTGTCATCTATTCTTTTTCTGGGAGGTTGAGAGCTTTTTTTAAATTTTTCTTTTTAATTTTATGGTACAATTTTGTAGAGTCAGGGATTCCTCCCCCCACACAACCCAGGGAAGGTTTGTTTGGTGAAAGGTATTTGCAACTTAATGTCTGATGGCCTGGCAATGTGAAGCAGTATATAGGAATCCTGTAGTGTTCTGATAAAATTTAAGGTGGTTACCCCGCTCTTGGGTCTTGCTGGTTTATTATTCCCAGTACCCCTTTCCATCCTTGGCAGGGTTAATAGTCCATACATTTTCTAGAGACAACGTGTTTTGCTCCTACTGTTGTCCTCAGCTACTGCAGATTTTCTCCAATGACCTTAAGAAAACAGTATGAATCTGCCGCTCCCAACACTGACACAGGTTTTCTTGTTCCTAGTGTACATAAAGGTGAAAAGGTCCAGTAGGATAACATGCCCTTTGTCATAACTATTCTTTCTCACTCATCACTTTTTTTAACATTAGGAGAAATATGAGTATGCTTTTAATCTTTTGTATGTGTGGTCTTTCATGGTTTCCTGTGAGAACAGCCTGTATGGTGATGGAAGCAACTATGGCTTTTGCAGCTACTTTTCTAGTGCACCTTACTCTAGCCAAAATCAATTTTATATAGACATATATGTTTTAAACCGTATCTACAAGGAAAATAAGAACCTCAGCATAATTTCCATTATTAAAGATGGATTATGTGTCTAAAATGATTCATTTCATTCAAATCTATGTTTGGTAATAAAAACTGTGTGAACTAAGTAGAAATTCAACTGTGTGTATTCATTTACTCTGAAATGTTAATAAGAAAAGACTGATCTACAATTATCAATGAAACTTTGAGGAAAGTCACATTAAGAGAGTCTGAAAATTTTAGGATTGCTAAAATAATAGCTGTCATTTTATTTTGTGAATAGAATTGATACTGGGAAATAGTCACAAGAGTTGCTCATGGCTAGTTACTGAAGGGCCTATTCCCTCATTCTAATCTTGAAAACCTTTGTTCCAACATTTCCAGAATTATAATACAAAGAGAAAACTTATGGCAAATCAGAACGTAAAGTCTAATGCTCCAGAAGAATAACACTTAGCACATTGAAGAAAGAAAGAAATATGATGAGTTAATGTGAAGTCACCATTCATATTTAGTACAAAGAAGTTAACTCAGGTAAATTACAAATATATATACATATATATATGTATGTATGTGTGTATATATACATATATATATTTAACATTTGGTGGAAAAGTTTCACAAACCTGCTATGACACCTCAAATGAAGGAAATTGCATCAAAAATAGAGTATAGCCTGAGTCACAGCAGTTTCGACTAATTTTATCATGCTATTTTATCCTAAATAAATGCCTCACTCTATTGATTAAAGGCCAGAAAATATTTTCTTCCTTACAAGAAAAACTAGTTCTAGGCACAGCCTATAATCAACTGTTATTTGGCCAAATCAGGAACAGAGTGCAGCTTTATGACTGAGCAGTGCGTTGAATTCTGACAGCCTGCCTTCCCAGGGTGTCACTCATCAAAGCTCAGCACATAAACACGTTGCCTGCAGCCTTGCATTGATTGTCAGCACAATTAATTGCCAGGAAAACTGCAGCTTTATTAAGTGTTTGGTACTAACAATAAAAACATCACTATTTATAGCATGGAACACAGCAGGATATCTATACAAATAAAATATAGCAATAATAAACAAAAGGCGAGCCTGTAGTCTCACAGAAGAACATCAATGAATTTGTCCTAATGCTTGGCCACCACAGGATACTCAGGGTCCCTGGGCGTGAGATACTGCAGCCGCTACCGGAAGGCCCTTTTATGATCCCTGCAGTGGGAAGAGAAATGCAGATGTCTACACTTCTGATTTCTATTTCTGATACTCTCCAATCTTCATTGTCCCTATAATCAACTACAGAAATGCTAATTATACTATCTGCAGATAATAAATTTGTCCAGTTACAAACATGTATATTAAAATATGTCCTAAAACTTAATTATTAATGAAATTTTAAAGGCCAATAATTCTTGTTACTTCTTGGGAAATATACACGGCATGGAAATATAATGGAGGAATTCTCAGTTTGGCATTAAAGGTTAAGGTTTTGAAATAAAGAGAGTTCTGTTTTCCTATATCCTTTTATACCGGCTGTGTGCCATGTGGGAGTGGTCGCAGAGCCTTTTCTGCCAGGGAGCAGTGCCTCATACTGTCTCCGCTTTGCCTAAACTAACAGCTTCTTTCTTTTCTCATAATCGCCAAACAATAGTGCTTAACTTAACCAGAGTGCTTCCTGACTATTACTGATTTTAATCATTCAAGAAAATAGATTAGATGGAAGAGTATAGGGACAAAATGTATTGAATTTAATGTGAAATATTGAGACTCCAATGGTTTCATCCAATGCTTTATCACATAGAAATGTGATCATTGTGGCCAATCTGTGTGACAAAGGATGTCTTCAGAAGAAGCTATTTTAAATGATTTGTCCAAGACATATAAATTAGAAAAATAATATGGATATAACCATCCTTCAGATAGAGATATAAAACCATTCATTTTGGGATCGGTATTATGGCATAGTGGGTTATTCTACTGTCTACAACATTGGCATTTCATATGCAGGACATTACAAATCCCAGTTGCTCCACTTCTGATCCAGCATCCTGCTATTATGCTTGGAATTGCAACATAGGACAAGTGTTTGGGCTGCTGTACCAGAGGAGAAACTCAGATGAAGCTTCAAGCCTGCCCAGTTTGGCGGTTGAGGCCATTTTGGCAGTGAACCAGTAGATGAATATGTCTCTTTGTTTTTGCATTTCTCTCTCTGACTGAGAGCTTGCAAAGGATGTGTGGATCGGCGAGAGGATAAGAAGAAGAGATAAGACACGGACCACTATGACATGATGCTCATAATGGACAACTCAGAAAAGCTGCCTTCTTTATTTATACACAAATCATTACAAGCTTTTGCACAATATCCAATTGCTTCACTTTTACTTCATGGTTAAGAGAATACAAAAAACAATCCTAAGGAAAACATTTTCAACAATCATTACTCATTGAAACCTGCAGTCACCTGGGTGAAGCCAGGAATTCCACGGTTGGCAGTGCATGTGGTTACATAGTGACAAATGATTTACTTATGCTTAAAATCAATTTTTACTAAACACAAAGAAACTAATATTGCTTAGAATACTAAGAGTACAGAATTAAAAGATCACAAAAGGATCTTATAAAAGCATATAACATAGATTCTTTGTTAAATCTTACAATCACGTCATGCATTAATTACTGTCACCTTCACCTAGTACTGATTCAATTGTTTTTTGTTCTTTTGTTTTTTTTTTTTTTTTTTTTTTTTTTTTTTAAAGATTTTATTGTAATTGGAAAGCCGGATATACAGAGAGGAGGAGAGACAGAGAGGAAGATCTTCCATCCGATGTTTCACTCCCCAAGTGGCCGCAACTGGCCGGTACGCGCCGATCCGATGCAGGGAACCAGGAACCTCTTCCAGGTCTCCCACGCGGGTGCAGGGTCCCAAAGCTTTGGGCCGTCCTCGACTGCTTTCCCAGGCCACAAGCAGGGAGCTGGATGGGAAGTGGAGCTGCCGGGATTAGAACCGGCGCCCATACGGGATCCCGGGGCGCGTTCAAGGCGAGGACTTTAGCCGCTAGGCCACGCCGCCAGGCCCTGTTCTTTTGTTAAAGGGCAGTGAAAGGGATCAAGGCAGCTCAGCCAATCTACAAACAGAGGGCTTTTACAAGAAACTTCCTTTTATCTTTATAAACTGTTTTCTTTCCCTAAACATAAGTGCCAATATAAGATAGAGATTTTAAGCCATTTTGAGGGGGTTCACATTTGTTTCCCTTTAGAAGATGCCCATATACTTTTGCTTTCTGTGGTGAGAAACTAAAGTGTGTCATATCATGTGTTGTAACAGTTCGAGGCGCATGGTAAACAAACACTTTGTACATCCATGATTGTCATCAGTTCCAAGATATTATCAAGCCATTTCTTAAGGAAAACATTACTTTTACTAGGGCAAATTCCAGGACAAAAGTGGGCAAATAACAGGATATTTGGAGACATTGTGGGCTCAATTGTACTACTGTCTACTTTTAGCTGTGTGTCATAGCCTGACGTCGCTAAAGATGTTTTTATCATAACATGATTGATCAATTTGAGGTGTCATACCAGTTACAGGAATCACTTCACATTAGCAGAAAAACAACAACAACACCCTCAGGAGAATTCTATGAAACATCAGAGAGGTGACTGAGTGTCCATACAATGGGGTGAGGCAGCAATGAGGTGACCAGAGACATTCTGCCGGGCGTTGCCTGGCTGCTAGAAACTCCTCGTAGCCTTGCTAACCGAGGAGCGGTGCTCATCACACACCCATGCCATCCAACCCAACTGCATGGCTCCCCACAACAGACTGAATTGATCTTCACATCTTTAAATACACTCTAACTTGGGCCCAACGTGGTGGCCTAGCAGCTAAAGTCCTCATTTTGAACACCCCAGATCCCATTTGGGCGCCAGTTCTAATTCCGGTGGCTGCATTTCCCTTCCAGCTCCCTGCTTCTGGCCTGGGAAAGCAGTTGAGGATGGCCCAAAGTCTTGGGGCCCTGCACCCACATGGGAGACCTGGAGGAAGTTCCTGACTCCTGGCTTCAGATCGGTTCAGCAACGGCCATTGTGATCACTTGGGGAGTGAATCATCAGACGGAGGATCTTTCTCTCTGTCTCTGTTCCACTCTGTATATCTGTGCAATAAAAAAAAAAAAAAATAAACCTTAAAAACATACACTCTAACTTGTTATGGCACAACACAATATTCAAGAAAACCATAAATCCTTCATCTTTGTAATCTCAGCAAAAGATACAGGTGAAATGTATACCCTTCCTTTCGCACTGTCCCTGCATCTCCCATCCTGGTCCTTCACCATACTGTTCGGTCTGCCCAAAGCATCCCCCTGCCCTCGCTTACTCCACCTGGACTCTGCCTTCTTCTGGATGCCTGCTCAGGCTCCAACATTAGGCCAGCTGCCCCTCTGAACACCTGATGATGCTGAAGCAAGGAATACTGTGCCTGCTAATCAGGCTGTCCCCCGCCTTCCCTCCACACCCTATCCCTGTCCTCCCATAATGAACTCTGTTTTCTTTGAGCATGCACTTCCTTGACAGACTGTGTGCTCCTTGAGAGCATGAATGCTGTGCTCACTGCACCTGCACTACCTAGCGCAGCACTGCTTTCACTAAGTGTGTGCTAATGGAAAGCAGGCCAGATGCTCCAGGAAGTCCATCAGCAAGGCAGCAACTTCAGGTCTGGGCCTTTACCTTCTAGCTATGCAGCTTTGCAAATGACCTGCAACTGCTTGTGCCTCAGCCTCCTCTGCTGTAAAAGTGGGAAAATATATGCCTCACTCACTTTTTAAAGGTGTTAAGGTCAAAATTCTAGGGTCTGATGCAGTAGCCTAGTGCCTAAATTCTCACCTTGCAAACGCTAGGATCCCATATGGATGCCAGTTCATGTCCTGGCTGCTCCATTTCCCATCCAGCTCCCTGCCTGTGGCCTGGGAAATCAGTAAAGACCGGCCCAAAGCCTTGGGACCCTGCATGGGAGACCCAGAAGAAGTTGCAGCCCCCTGGCTTTGGACTGGCTCAGCTCCATTGTACCACTGGAGAGTGAAGTAACGGACCAAAGATCTTTCTGCTGTCTCTCCTCTCTCCTTCTCTGTAAAATCTGACTTTAAAAACAAATCAAAATTCTAGGTGATAGTTTATGGAAAAATGTGGGGAGGGGAACCTTTAACTTTGGGGTGGGGGTAGAAAGAGCATGAATCTCCTATCCCAAAATGAGTTGGCACAGCAAGAAGATGTGCACCACAGCAGACTAACACAGAAGTGATTACACAAGAACATGGGATGGGGTTGGCACCATGGCATAGCAAGAAAAGCCACCACTGGAGAAGCTGACATCCCACAAGGGTGCTGGTTTGCGTCCAGGCTGCTCCACTTCCAATTCAGCTCCCAGGAATGGCCTGAAAAAAAAGCAATGGAAAATGGCCAAGGGCCCTTGCCACCCATGTGGGAAACCCAGATGCAGCTCCTGGCTCCTGCCTTTGGCCTGGCTTAGTTCAAGATGTTGTAGCCACCTGGGAAGTGAACCAGGGGATAGAAAATCGATGTGTGTGTGTGTGTGTGTGTGTGTCCCTCTCTGTAACTCTTTCAAGTAAATAAATAAATCTTTAAATAAGAAAAAAAAAGATACAGGTGAAAATAAACCATATTTGCAAACTTTTTCATTATTGTTATTATTCCAAGTAAACTGGCTCTTCTTTCATGCAGTGATCTTTGCAAAATGAGAAGTTTTCAATATCTCAGCTCAAATAAATGGTCTTTTCAAAGAATAAATTTTCTTTTCAAATAAATTTTCTTTTCAAAGAATTCTGGATGTCATTTCACAGGTAGTGCTTTATTAGTTAAGAAGATGCCAGAGGAGAGAGGAGTCAGAAATCACCCAGACCTGCTGAGAGAAAAGGTTTACAAATTGGTCTTCGTCATCTTAAACTACTTTCAGTAATCTAAGGAACATAGAAAAGTTTAAAAAAATGCACTTCTTTGATTAAAGATAAAAAGAATTGAAGCGCAACTGTTGACATATGCCTTGTTAGAGTTATAAGTCAACATGGACTATTCCAAAATACACCAAGTTCAGTAAAACTTATGCTTCAACAGTATAAACTACTAAATACAAAAATGAAAATAGACATGAGACAGCTGAATAGTACCCTATAGCCATTTTAAGGTGTATAGCAGCCTGTTGTATATAAACTAAAATTGAAAAGTCAATGAAGTAATCACAGGATGTTGTTAAGAACTTGTATTTTTTAACATATTGGTCACTCAGTATCATGTCATTTAACCCCATAAGGTTGTAAATTGTTGTTGATGTTATGTTGTGGCTTTTAATTGGTCGGGATGATATTTTACCAGCTCTGTCTTCAGACCAGAGATGGTCTCCCCAAGAAACTGTTGAATTAATCTGGACAATAAGATGCTGGACACTATGCAAACTACATGCTTGCTGTGAAAGAATTATGATCAGATTTGAACTGTAATACTGCAACTAGGTGGAGAAATTCACCATGATGGGAGGGTACAGGGAGGGGTTGGGGGAATCCCAGAGCCTGTGAAACTGTGTTACAACATCAAATGCAATTTTAAAAAAAGAGTTGAAGCAAAACACTATTTGCACACACACACACAGGATCAAAGATGGAAAATAGAATTTGTTATGCAGTCTGCACTCTGAGCACCTGACCCAGTTTCCTTGCTTCAACAAGGCAAAATCCTAAGACCAAAAGTGACAGAGCATTAAGTATAGATAGAGTCCAATCCCAAACAGGTTTGTATTTCTTTTCCTGATAAATCCTATCTATACTGGGGCACAGAACGTGTGACATATATCTTAAAATGCTGAACAGCAAGAGTCTCAAATCATCTACATCCTCTGGTCAAACACAGATTAATCAAGTTTGATATCCAAGCATATTTCATTAAGCCCATCAAAGCTGAATACAAATACTGGTAATTTGTAATAAATTTGAAGGATGGATTTTTAAGTTGTCAAATATCAGGAATATAAGGAGACTATAAAATTTGTGGAAAATATGGGGCTAGAGCCTTGTGACAAGTTAAGCTTCTGAATGTAGCGCTGACATCCCATCTGGATGCTGCTTTGTGTCCCAGCTGCTCCACTTCTGATCCAGCGCCCTGCTTATCGCCTTGGAAAGCGCAGAGCACCTACATCCATGTGGGAGGCCCAGAAGAAACTCCTGGCTCAGGCTTCCAGCCAGATCAGCTCTGGTCACTGTTCGCTTACAGGTGAAACTTTCAGCCACTCCTCTTTCAGTCACTCCTCTCTGTAACTCTGCTTTCAAATAAAAAATAAAATAAATCTTTAAAAAGTTATGCAAATAGAAATAAAATATTTGTATTTTAGTGCAGAACATTTTAAATCTAAGCATTTTTCAAAAATATGTAATATCCTTAGACTTTTTGAAGACATTGTACATATCATATATTTTATATATGTATGTGTGTATATATATATACGCGTAAGAGTATATTTATTTTGTCTATTGAGTAAACTTTAAGCATGGGATCACATAATTGTCATGTAATTTTGAAAAGATGTAAAATCTCTTTTGGTTTTACTTTTTTATTTATATAATGTAACTACATCTATTCTCCAAAAAGTTTTAAAATACTTATTTCATGTATTTTGAAGGCAGAGTCTATATATATATATATACATATATATAGAGAGAGAGAGAGACAGAGAGACAGAGAGACAGAGAGACAGAGAGACAGAGAGAGACATGTTCCATCTGCTTCTTCACTCCACAAATAGCTGCAATAGAAAACCTGTGAACAACCTGGGCCAGGCAGAAGGCAGAAGGCAGAAGCTGGGAGCTTCACCTGGGCTCAAGTGTGAGTGCAGGGGCCCAAAGCCTTGGGCTTTCTTGTGCTGTTTCCCCAGGCACGTTACAGCAAGCTGCATTGGAAGTGGAGCAGCCAGGTCTGGAACCAGTGTTCATATGTGGTACTGGTGTCGCAGACATCACCTTAACCTATTACAGCACAATGTCAGCTCCATAATACTTATGTGAGAATTAACTTAAATCACAAATATTTTCAAAACTTTTGTTTCTCTGAGGGAGGGTTGAGGTGGGTATGTGGGGGTAGGAGAAGAAAGCTCCCATCCACTGACTGGATGCCGAAATACCTGGTCAGAGCGTAAGTGAGGAGCTAGAACACAATCAAGGTTTCCCACATGGGAAGTAGGAATCCAGCTACCTGAACATCTCAGATCTACACTAACGGGAAGATGAGGTCAGAAGTCAGAACTTGGAAATGAGGCCAGGCACTCAGGACAGATGTGAGCATCTTAACTATTAGTTCCTGAATAAGAAATTTAAAGTATCAGTCAACTAGAGGACATTCAGTACCATAATCAAGAATTGCAACTTTAGAAGAGCTGAATTTCCCTATTGCTACAAGATCCTCAGTAATTGATGGATTCTGGTGGGAAATATTAAAACTTTATGAAATGATTCCACTGATATTAAGCAAAATATTCCAATTAATGTTACAACTTAACCAAAAAAAAGCATAGTATATTTTGGAGTCCTTTAAACTAGAAGAAAATAACACATTTCATGGTTTCATTTTTTATTAGTCCTTGAAAAAAAAAAAAGCTCACAGCATACAGCTCTTAGGAATAAAAATATCTTCAATAGCCATTTTAGTCGGAATTTTAGCCAGATTTTATGTTTAAGACAATATTCAAAAGCAATTTAGGAACTGATTTTTCTCTGGAAACTATAATCAGCATTTTCAAAAAACCTTGTTTTTGTTGTTGAAGAACATTGTATTCATAAACAAGAAGCAAGCAGTGATCTGACCTTTCTCAAGGTGTTCTTTATTGCTGCAAAAACGACCTTGTCCTTCCTGAAGTTATGGCAGGTAACTGTGGAACCAAAATAGAATAAAATGTTACCACTATGAGACATAATGTTGGGAAGGAATTCATTGCAACATCTTTAAGAAAAACTGACACGCATTTGTTTTGTATCTACTATTTTCTTATTTTACAGATCTAAAAGGCCTGTGAAGTTCAAACTACATGCAGCTGACAAATAATTCATATTGCCACCCCATTAAAGAAAAGGAGAAATTGGTCTGTAATCACTAACCCCACAAAATGTTCTTCTCATTCTCTTCTTTGGAGCATTGCTAAGGTTCCATTTTATCTATGTTGCTTCCTTTCCTTGCATACTTAAAATATTTCCTCATTTTTAAATTATTTCTGGAGAAAGTTTTGGCAAAGTGGAGAAAGTGCTTTCTGAAATCTGTGTTGAAAAGCACATGCTCCTTAAAGCTGGACGATATCCAAGTGACACATCTGTTACTCATTTATGTCACTGAACCAGAAGCTGGGTCACAAGAATGGGTTTAGGAATAACAGGTTGTTAAACCATTTTTCTTTCACTTTGCTCTCACCTCTTACATCTTCTTAACAGTCAGATTCTTGGTTATCAGAAAACAGAAAATATATTCATGAAAACCACTACTGATGCATGTGTTAAGCTCATCCACTTCATCTTTTCATGATATTGCTATTCTATTTTTAACTTTTCTTTTTGAAGTTACATTTTATTTATTTGCTTTCATGCTTTACAGAAAAAATGTGAAATATGTGCAGAGTTCCAATATAGTCCCCAAAAACTTTTCCATATTTATTAACAGTTTGTATTAATAATCTGTGATTGTTACAATTAACAACCTGAAGGTGACAGACTATTTTAATTAATTTCTGCACTTCAGTCAAATTTCATTCAATTTCTTTCTTTCTTTTTCAGGATTCTAACTATAATATGGAGTAGCCATGCCTCCTTAGGTAGTTTTGACATATGAGCTTGATATTTGACAGTTTCATGGAATACAGACAAAATAGTATTCTCAAAATTGGTATGTGCCTGATGTATTTATTAAACTGAGGTTATTTATTTTTTGTGAGGAATACCCCAACAACAAAATGCATCTTTTCCACACACTAATCCTGTGACTGTTGGCACTGACCTTGGTGACATATGTGAAGTAGTGGGTCAGGTTTTCCACTGTAAACCTGTAAAACTACTCTTCCCCCAACTTCCATGTTATACTCTGTGTAAGGAAAGTATAGGGTACAACCAACACTTAAGATGTGAAATATATTTCTCCTTGAGAAAAAAAATACATAAATAAATATTACAGCTATTTGAAATTCTTCAGTTGAGAATTCTCATCCATTGAAAATTTTCAAATTTTTCTATTTAGTTAATTATTCCATTATTCTCAGTGATGATCCTTCCCCATGCCTTGTTAGTCCTTTTATTTTATCTTTCTGTTTTCCTTTTTTTTAGTATTTCCTTAATCTCTGGACTTATTATACACTCAGAATTTATATTGTATATTTCCAGCTCAAGTTCTGCATTACATTGGTGCTATGTAGGTATCAGAAAATGGTTTCTGATCTTAGTAGGAAGAATCAATGGGTATGTAAACTTTTTGGACTGGTTTAATTTGCTTAACAACATGCATTTATAATGTATCCATGTATTGTGTGGCTAAATACCTTGCTTTAAAAAAATGCTATCCTACTCCATTTTGGATTTACAACATGACATCTCAGATGACAAGAACCAGATATTTACTTCTCACAGTTCTGAAATCTGGGAAGTACAAAGCGAAAATGCTGGCCAATTCAGTGTTTGTGCTAGATACTTGATTCCTAAGCAATCATCTTTGATTATGACTCCACATGTTATAAGGGATAAAGGGACCCTCTAAAGCCCCATTTATAAAGGCATTACTACAATATATGCGGGGTGTGCCCTCATGACCTAATTACCCCCCAAAGACTCCACCTTGTAATACCATCCTTTGGCACTTAGGTTTTAACATGAGTTATAAAAGGGCCGTAAACATGAATAATAATTCATTGCATGTTTCCACTACAGTTTGTTGTTTATCTAATCATTTATGGAAAGATAGCTTGTTTGTATCCAGGTTTTGATAATTATAAGTATTATGAATATTCATGTACGTAGTAACAGGTAGACATAAGTTTTTGGAGTAATTGTGTATACATGATTTTTCATCTCATTTGGGCAAATATCAAGGAATACATTTATTGGAATATATGTACCATTCCAATATATGCATTAAATTTATAATTTATGCCCAGATTCACACATTTTATTAGGATTTCATTAGAATTTTTGCATCAAATATTGGTCTATAGTTGGTCTGTTATTTCCCTTTCTGATAATCTACTTATGATTTGGGGATTAGTGTTTTAATGGTTTTCCTAATCTGGTTTTAGAACTGCTACCTCCTGTTTGAATTATTGGAAGAGTTTTTTGAGAACTGGCATCATTCTTTATTAAGTATTTTATAAAATTCACAGGTAAAAAGCAATGGCTGTGGAATAACCAGTTAAACTAACATCTGAAACACAAGAATTTCATAAAGGCACCAGTTTGAATCGCAACTGTTCCACTTCCAATTCATCTGCTTACAAATGCACCTAAGAAAATAGCAAAAGATGGTCCAAAGTACTTAGGTCCTGCATCGATATAGGAGACAAGAATGACACTTTGGCTTTAGATTTGGCCCTAGCCATTTGAACAGTGAGCCAGGAGACTGAAGCTCTCTTTCTCTCACTCTCTCTCTTTTTGTCTCTCTCCATCTCTTTCTCTTCTCTGTCTCTCACTTTTCCTTTTAAATTAATAATAATAATAAAAAACCTTTTTAAAAAGATCACTGATGAAACAATCCAGTCCAAATGCTGTTATTTTTTAGAGGCTTGCATTTATTTATTAGCCAATTCAACATGCATTACCTTATTCAGATTATATTGTTCACTGTTTATGAACTTCAGAGGAACTTGGTATTTTTGTTTGTTTGCTTCAATTACTTCACTCCATTTGAGTTCTCAGCTAGAAGGCAGAACACTGTTCACAGTGCTCCTTCACTGTCATTTTGATGCCCATGAGTTCAGTGATAATGATTCTTCTTTCATTTCTTATATTAATAATATCTGCCTCTCCCCATTTTCTGTTTTTCCATCTTATCTTCTTTTCTTTGTTCCTCCCTTCCTCTCCATGTCAGTAATTCTATTAGAGATTATACTGGCTTGTTTTATGTGCCAACACATCTGGACTCAGTTGCCTAGGTATTTGATCAGGCTGTATCCTGTACTTCTCAGGGGGGTTGTTTCTGGGTGAGATTTGCATTCATAGCGATGCACTTTGAGTCACATAACCTGCCTTTTATACTGTGAATAGGCTTCAGCCAATCAAGCGAAGGACTGAACAGAGCAAAAAGACCAAGGTTCTCCGAGCAAGAGGGAATTCTGTACCCATGGCTGTTGGATGTCATCTACAATCCAGGTGTTTCCTGACTCTACAGCAGAAAGCTTTTGTTCTTGAACTTTAACTTTTGCCTCAGTCTCTAGCCTGGAAGTCCGAAAATTGGGTTTTGAACTTACCACTAAAAATCCAAAACTTTGTAAGCCAACATTTTTAAATCAACTTCTTTCTTCAAATATAAGTATGTACACCCTATCAGTTCATTGCTTATTTACTGGTTTGAATGTCAGAGCGAGAGCGAGAGCGAGAGAGAGAGAATGTGAGATCTTCCAGTCACTGGTGCACTTGAGAGATGGCCACAACGGCCAGACCACGTCACACCATATTAGGAGCTTCTTCCTCATCTCCCAAATGAGTGTAGGGAGCCAAACAGGTGGTTCTTGTGCTGCTGAACTTCTCATGCTGTTAACAGGTAGCTTGATCATCATGTTTTTTTTCCCCCAAAGTTTACAGATTACGTTCATTTTAAAAAACAGTTTTGTAAGTGCTGCCTTAGACTGTGTGATATCCATTTGTAAGTTACCTAAAGCTACTTCCAAACAATATCATACTACTTTGTGTCTTGCATTATTTTATTTATCTTTTGACAGAACACTCCTAACCTTTGCCTCTCTTCCCTATATTTACTATTTTTATTAGATACTTTGCTTATTATTCTTCCCTTTTCCCCTCTATTATATTTACATAAGACTATATACTAGAATGGATGTTCTAGATCCATAGGAAAAGTATGAATTCATGGAGTTATATGCTACATAATACCAATCAGGAAGCTATCCACACTTCAGAGAGATTGAGGAATGTCGAGGTTGGCTGTCACCTCCCTTCATGATATTGCTACCAGAGGGACTTCACACACCTGTCTGTGATGTATCAAATGGCTTTCCAGCATCTCCTTGCTTCCTCCCACCCAACTTCATATTTAGTACAGATAAAAAGACTTCAACTCCTTGGCTGAGGACTCACCAGCATAGCACTCTGAAGGGCCATCAGCAAGTTAATCATCCAAATATGTGAGAACCTCTGGTGTAATTTCCTGTTGTAAATGCTTTTTTTTTTTTAAGATTTATTATTATTGGAAAGCTGGATATACAGAGAGGAGAAACAGAGAGGAAGATCTTCCATCCAATGATTCACTCCCCACGTGAGCTGCAACGGGCAGTGCTGCGCCGAACCAAAGCTGGGAACCAGGAACCTCTTCCAGGTCTCCCACATGGGTGCAGGGTCCCAAAGCTTTGGGCCATCCTCTACTGCTTTCCCAGGCCACAAGCAGGGAGCTGGATGGGAAGTGGAGCTGCCAGGATTAGAACCGGTGCCCATATGGGATCCCGGGGCGTTCAAGGCGAGGACTTTAGCTGCTAGGCCATGCCGCCGGGCCCAGTAAATGCTTAATATTTGGATAAAGGTTGCTGACAGGGAAAAGGTTGAAATCTCACCAGCACATCACTGTTGCCTCACTGACCCCAGTTTATCTCCACTTAGCTTCGTTTTGATTGCCCTGCCTCTTTTTTTATTTTCCCATTCATGCCATGCTACTTTTCCCAAACAGGCACTGGAAATGTAAATGTAGGAGAATTACGTGGCAAGCTTGTTCTTCATAAAAGAACAGCTTTTAATTAAATTATAAAAAAAAAATGCCACCACAGGCAACATTTAAACTGACAAGAAATGCATTCGGTTAATCTTGCTAGAGCGGCTCTGTACATGGTGTTTAATTTAATTAGGTAGAAAAAGGCCCATTCAGTCCTAGGGGTTTACCAATGTCCTTTTAAATTGAGGACACAGCATTTATATAAAGTCATTTTAATATCAGGCAATACATTCCTAAACAGTAATTTAAAAATATTACTTGCTATTATTAACTGATACCTTGTTGCAACTTCTTGCTTGATGAAATAACTTTCATTTCACAGAGAAATTTCACCCACCAACAGGCACTTTGCTTCCCTCCAACAATTTATTGATTTTGAAACTGTTAAATGATGAGGACTAAGTTCCCTGGAAAACAAGTGCACTGGAGAAATACATGTCAAACCTATGCTCATATGGATAATGTATTAGATTATGCTTCACTTCCAGGCTATGGTACTGAGTGATAAGCAACTTTCATATTAAAAATCATATTACAATTGAGAAGAGGTTATGTCTTGAGACTACTCCCAGGACTACCCATGCAAAAAAAAAGCTTTGGGAAATTTTAATAATCTTTTTATATTTGAAATATTTCTCCCTAATGACAACTTCCACCCGACAACTCATAATTCTGCCACACTTCTAAATTACAGTGGATAATTATGTATCTAAATAACTAGCCAAATATAAGCAACTAGAGTACAAGCAGTAAACCAAACACCAAAAGAATGCTTCATTCCATACCCATTTTGCAAGCTTAGTGTCCTATGACCAAAAAACCTTATAGAGAAAAATGTTTTTTAAATTCATTGAATTTTATGTGTTATTTCTGAGAGAATAGGAGTGCCTACTTGAGAGTAGAGAGGAGCATAGGTAATAGTAGTAACTCGCTGAGATAGTTCACCAGCCAACCTGACAGCATAAAGATTCAAACCTAGTGATCCTATGGTAGTTTCTGTCTGTGGTTTCAGATGCAACAATGGTTGGAACAGTTTTTGTTCATTGGAGGAACTGCTGAATAAAGGATCAATCAGAAATTTGCCTACTTTATTTTTTCATTATCTACTAGTACCACATCCTTTTTAATCATGAGGATAATATATTACTAAAATTAATCCACAACAGTTGCTTCCAACCCACTTCCAGCAATAGCGAGTGCACATCTGATTTTCAGTTCTGGTCCAAAAACCAAAGTTGACCTCAGTTTTAAAATTATTGTGTGTGGGCTTATTAAAGAGGCCATTATCAGATGGATGCTTTTCTTGGCATTAGTTTGCATATAGATTTACATAACTGCTCCAAACGTATTCCATCATTCATGTATGCAGAATTCATTAAGTGCTTATCAGGGAGTCAGGACTAATGGAACCTTCAATGAATGCTGAGTTTTCTACTTACTAGAGTGATATATCAGAGTTAAGAACACTGATTTTGTTGCCAGATGCACCCAGATCTGAATGCCAATTTTCAGACTAATTAGCTGAACTATCTTAAAGCTTTTCAGTTAGCCTCTTGAGGCAAAGGATCTTTGTACTGAAAATTATAATCATGAGCATGCAACGTTGTTGTTGTCAGGATTAAATCTTAAAACATTCTACAAACATTTATTAGCAGATGTTGAATATTGTATTGATAGCCCCATGCAACCCTTAAACATTTTTTTATATTCCTTGATGACTTATCTAAAATGTTAGGTTCAGGAGGCTGCTGCATTGGCTCAACAAGCTAATCCTACATCTCTAAGAACAGGTAACCCACATGGGTACTGGTTCATATCCCAGCTGCTCCACTTCCCATCCAACTCCCTGCTGTGGCCTGGTAAGGCAATAGAGGGTGGTCCAAAGCCTTGGGACCTGTAACCACATAGGGGATCTAGAGCAAGCTCCTGGCTCCTAGCATCAGATCTGGCCATTGTCATCCTTTTGGGGAGCAAACAAGCAGATGGAAGATATTTCTTTGTCTCGCCATCTCTCTGCAAATCTGCCTTTCCAATAAAAATAAGGAATTTTAAAAACAAAATAAAATATAAGATGTTTTAGTCAGATTATAGAAACTCTGACTCGAATGACTCAAAAAATGGAGCAACTATATCATTATGATTAAAATGAATCTAAAAGTAGAATGCTATAAAATTTGCTCTGGTATATTTAACAGTATCCTGAATGATCCAGACTCTTCCCCAGTTTTGCTCAAACATATAAAATGTTGACAATTGATCTCAGATTTGCACTTTTGCGCATAAGGTGGCTGAACAGCTCTGCTTTTAGATTTTCACAGAAAGTTACCCAATGGCCAAAGATGGAAATGCAAGCATTACGAGATGTAAGGGGTTTGGGATTTGACTCTGCTAGCTGGCACATTAGCCTGCCACTGTTTAATAGATGCTGAGAGAAAATGAGACAATGGGGTGAGTCAGAATTAGACAGTTTAATTACTCATAAAGGAAGCAATGTCCAGAATATTATCGCTTTAATCCTACTTCCTAAAGTCACAGTTTCCAGAGAAATATGATAAAGACTTGGTGACGTGTGCATGCTTAGTGAACTGTTTCCTAGAAGAGGAACTATCGTGTTACTGTGCTATAATGCGTTATATACTAAGATTTAAGTAAACCGACTTGACTTTTGCGCTGGAAGGAGACATTATCTTTATTATTCTGAACGAAAGCTATTGCCCATTGCTGCAAAACTATCCCTAGCTTTGAATTTGTTACATAGACTCTTTTAAATATAGCCTGGCACCAGGGCATGAAGCATGGAAATTTGAACCTCCCACCAGAGAGTGTACCCCTTGTTACAAATAACTGAAACTTTCTCAAAGATTTCATGAACGCTTTGGTTTGTGCAACATCACTGCATTCTCAGTTGCATTCTTAACAGAAATTTCACTTGAAAACATGTGTAACATAAGCAGTTGCTAAACACAATATTAGTCACATGGTCCCTCTAGTTAGATGGTGTATAAGCACAATCCCCTCATATACTAGATTGAAAAAGACACAGTTGTAACAACATATCTAAAAGTTAAAATAGATTCAGTTTCTTTTGATCCAAATAAATACTGACCCTAATTCTCTGTGGCCATCCGTTATCTTGTGAGATTATGGATCATATCACATGTGGCTAAACAATTAAGTCTTCCTTAGGAAAAAGTACATTTGTGTTATTGTAAACTATCTTTATGTTAGGATGCCAGTTTGCTAACATTATTCCCTCTCCTTCAGCCAAATTTTTCCTCCCTGTTGCTAAAAATGTTTCTCTAAGATTATATCTATGTAATTTTTATTTGTCTAATTGATTTCTCTAATGTGGCAAAATATTTTATATGGAATTATGAAGAATAGTTTCCTCAAGGCTCAGAATTTATAGGAGCTACTTAATAATATTTAATATTACCTACATGCAAAATGGGGAATTTTAAAATGTACTATAAAAGTTGTTAGGCAAGCACACTGATATTTGGGGGGAAAATTGTATGATTAAGGAAGGACACACATTATCACTAATCATCTTACCCCCACGTTAAAAAAAAAAAGACTTTAAAGTTTTCTGTTGCTACTTTTCCACTGAAATGTCTGTGCTACCTTCTTTCATTAGTATTTCATTTACAACAAAATAATACTTTTTAAAAAACCACTTTAGATATTCATCATTTCACGTAGGACAGTTTACTTGGGTGCCTATGATATGTTCAGTAATATTTCAGTCAGGAAAGAAGTATTAATGGAATAGTATCTTTTATTCTGCCTAAAGGGTATTTTTTCCTCTGAATATGTTTCTGGAAATCACTAGAAATAAATTACCACAATGCTGCACACTGAGAGATCAGCAAACAGGTGCATATGGACTCCATCCTAGATAAAAATAACTAGAAAACAACTTCTTTCTTATTTCTTTATTTAATTGACAACCTACCAGTTCAATGAAATGAAGTGGTTCAGAGAAATGAAGGAGAATTTCAAGGAATGATTTAGGGAAGCAGAGGTAACAAGCAGTTTTGCAATATTTAAGTTACGTATCACACAAAAATAATTTTTGATATATTCATTTTGATTTCTCCCTGTAATTCTTTCTGTCATTTCTTATATAAGTCAATCAAGCCCCCTCTGGAAAACTGTGTATGCAATAGCTTATTGAAGATATTAATCTTGGTTGATGCATCAGGTGAAAGTTGAGGGGGGCGGGGAAAGTTGTAAATACAAGGGAAGGAAGAAGTTAATATGAGACAAATGAGAACGATGTCCCAGTCAAAGGAAGAGACAAAATTAGATGGATTGAAATTGAGATACCATGTAGTCAACAAGAAACACACTGAGGAAATCGCTAAACCAAAGAAAGAGATGCTTTTGTGTAATCTAAGTAAAGTAAGCCCAGGTTCAGCCATATTGTCACGTACAGAGGGCCCCATGCTGGAGGGTGACATAACAGAAACATAGTTGCTGGATTGTTGGAATCATAATGGATGTGAGAATAAGGAGCTTTTTTCAGCTACCAGGATGCACTTGACATGAAAGTGTTCTTGCTGTTTCTTATTCCTCATTCAACCTTGTGAATTCTTGTGCAATTACAAGATATAAGAATGCTTCAGTCCCACCCCTCACTCATAAAGTACTATGACATTAGTTTAGTACTGCTCTTGGTACATAAGCCTCATGACACCTATACATTTTAAATAATAACACATTTGGTTTCCTGGATTGAGGTAATCGTAATGGACTGAATATTTGTGTCCCCCTAAAGTTCATATGTTGAAATCAAATCCCCATTGTGATGGTATTTGGATGTAGGGCCTTTAGGGGTTGATGAGTACTAAGAAGCCAGCCCTAATAAATGAGATTAGGGACCATGTTAAGAAAGCTCAAGACAGCATTCTCTCCAATTCTACCAAGTGAACAAAGTTGGCTGGCAATGAAGCAGAGAAGATGCCTCCACCAGTCACTAAATCTGCAGTTGACTTTATCTTAGCCTTCTCAGTCTCTGCAACTATGAGAAATAAACTATGCTCATAGATATTTTTTTCACATTGGCTTGAATGAACACACAGAGAAATAAACACCTTAAACACTAAATAGCGTCCTGTTGAATGATGTTGTCTTACCGTCTATTTATGAAGATATTTTCACACATATACAGACTCTCCAGTTGTTAGCTTGTTTTGTTTTTCCACTACTCCCACATATGTGTTATTTGGCTTCATTTCCTTCAAATAAAAAAAAAAGATTCTTATGTGCTTATAGTGGGACTTTCTCTTCCATGTAAAAATTAACATTGTGTCTATGAAGAACTTCTTCCTTGTACTAACATTGGGTGGGATAGGAAACCAAATCAGTTGTTTGTTTGTTTGTTTGTTTGTTTGTTTGTTTAACACTATCGCCACCAGAACTCTGAATAAAAAATCTCTTGGTGGAAGAATTTCCTCTTTGAGAAGGATTAATGAGCTTAGTTCTGTGTGGCTGCCAAGAATGGGAACAAACACGTGGCTTCCATCCAAATAGAGATAATTGACTTGCAATCTTGATTAAGGTGTTTTCAAGAGTTCTTTGCAATTGAAATAAAGCCTTAGAGGCCAGCCAATGTAGTATCTACCTCTAGGAAGGATACTCTTGATGTTGTAATTAAGTACTTCATGCTGTATTTTATACTGTTAAAATTCTATCCGAAAACCTTTTTTCATTTTAGAAATATCTATTCCTGAATCAGTAATTCCCACTATGTCTGTACCTCATTATCACCTGTCTAACATCTTAAAAAATCCATATACTTAACTTCATTTTTCAAATTTCAAAGACTGAACACACAAGCAAGAGTCTCCATGACTAAAATATTGTTACCAAATTAGAATGTCTGATGATATTGTATTTAAAAAGGGTCAATTATTGGATCTCAAGTATTACATCCCATGGTGTCATTATTATTGTTGCTGTTATTTGCAATGGAAAATTCTCTAAGTGTTTCTTCATTTATTCACACATAGTCAAAATTGAACAGAAAAGAAGCCAATTGTTGAAAATATCCGATGAGAAATTTATTTGGGTCCAAATCATCTAGAATTTGGAGGCCATTATTGATGGACTGACTTTTAACTCATTAGAGAACTGGGGACAGAAAAGTGTTGTAATTGTAATAGCTTAAAGGATCCCTCTGGTTGCTATATTGAGAGCATACTGTTTGGGGTCAAGGTTAAAAAGGTAGTGTCAAGGTAAGACTTTTATAGTAATCCAAGTAAGAAATGATAGTGCTGGAATCGAGTGGTAGTAGTGGGGTGATGATAACAGACTACACTCTAGTTTTTTAAATTAAAGTAATGTAATTTATAAAAATATTTTAATTTGGCATGAGATGTGAGACAACAAAAAGTCAAAGATCACTCCAATGTCTCTGGGATAACCAATAACCAGAAGAATGCAGTTCATAGCTACAGCTCTTTACTGGTCAAGATTTTTTTTTCAAGTTTTAAAGTATGTGGCAAACTCAGAGGCAGAAATTAAAATAAATATCTAAAGATACCAACTAAGGAGATATCAGAAGATAAGGCACAAATAAAGCCATTAAAATGAATGTTTAATGTGATTGCAAAAGCACAGAGGAAAGATCTGAAGTGTGAGCTCTGAGTTTCAGTATTTACAGATAGCCACTCTACATTGTAGATAAACAAAATGAATTTGTATATTTTTATTTCTTTATAATTAGATAATTCCAAGTTGTGTTGCAAAACCAGGAAACAAACAAGATAATACCTAAAAAGAATTTATATAAAAAATTAAAAAGAAATGCTAAATGATTTCTTAAAAGAAGCCCTGTCCCATTGTCCCTGAGCCATTATTGTGACTATTTTTTTCATCACTGGTAATGACTTAGCCACTCTGGAAACCCAAAGTTACCCAACATACTAGTTGCTTTTGTTAATGTAGAGAATTACTGCAATTTAGTGGCTTATAAAATGACTTGTCTCCTACTTCCTAAAATCATAACTTTAACATAAGAAGTTGGGATTATGGCATAGAGAAGTTAGCCACTATTTGTGGTGCTCGTATCGCCACATAGGAGCACAAGTTCAAATGCTAGATGTTTGGTTTCTTGCCCCATTTTCCCTTAACATGCCTGAGAAAGCAGTGGAAAATGACTCAGATCCTTGGACTGGTGCACCCATGTGGGATATCCTGGTAGAATGCCTGGCTCCTAGCTGTGTTTTAGCCTGTATCTGCTGATCCTGGGCACTGTGGGAATGAACCAGTAGATGGAAGATCATTCTCATTTATTCCCTCTCTCTGTTGATCTGTCTTTCAAATGTACATACTACTCTTAATTAAAAAAAAAAACAAGCATAAAAAGAATCTCAATTTTATTTCCTAGATTCTAGGTATCAGGGCTCCTTCTTCCTCAGTTCTCAGGACAGAATTCATATCCTTGCTTATTCCAAGCTCTCTAAGCCAGTTTCTTGTCTTGATTTGTAGTCTCTTTGTGCCTTTACAGTCAATAGCACATCCTTTTAAAATACTTCTCCCAGTGTATGCTCTCTTCTCCACTGCCACGTTGCCTTTTCTGACGTATCTTCCTGCCTCCATCTGTTAAATACATCTCTTGCAGTACGTGAGGATCTCCTGAACAATTCTGGGGGATTCAATCTCAATATCCTTGATTTAATTACAGGTTCAAGGATTAGAATATGGTTATCTCTGTAGGGGAGTATTATTTGGCCTGTTACAGTAAGCAAGAGCTTGAGACTCTAGTTTTTTTCATGGAGTAGAGTCACCCACAGATAGTACTCCTCTTGCTACCAGAGATGTTAAGCAAAATATTTGTTTTATGAAGCACTGCATTTTGTATTGATCTGGTGTTAATTTTGTTATATCAATTTATCATCTATTATTTTTCAGCTCTGTATATTATGGCACAGAATATTTTATATTGTTCATTACAGCAATTCATTATATTTTATTCATACATATATGCAAGCCTTTAACTTACAATAATGCAATATTTATTCCATATTGATTTATAATTTATGATTACTATTTGTTTCCTAAATAACATTTATTCATAATGAGGTTTTGGGACTTTGTTGCTTTTGTTAAAGAAAGTCATCTTAGAAATTAAATGTAACGTGAGACCGTGGTCCTGAGTCAGAATTGATGATCTTGACCCTTGGATTCCAGATGGATCATTAAAAAAAAATCCCACCAGTTATTCTTTCATTTCATACTGTGCACTCCATCTGTTAGTTAACTTGCTTTGGTTAGGGGCTGCTGGTCTGACATGCTGTCCACTACTCCATAGAGACAAATGTCAACTGACATGTACACATATTATGCATATAGGTATATATTTAGGGTATATGTAAGAAGAATTCAAGGACAAGATAAAAACAAGGAAAATAAAACATTATATTAAAATGCAGTATATTTAGGCCAGTCAGTTTAGAAAACCAATCAAGCTAACATTTCTAGATTTGGCAAACAAACATTGAATACTTACTTATTCTACATATAGACTATAATTGAAATCCAAAGGATTTATGAATTTGAGATTGGAAGCTTTTAAGTTTATACCAAATGTTATTAACAAACATTTGGTCAAAAGACATTGTGAATGTTAGATAGGGCTACGAAGATCCAATCTGGTAGAGCTTATTATAGTATAATTTTTAGCTCAGTATTTCATTAAAAATCATGAGTAAGTAACGAAATCACTAGTTTTCAGGCTTAAATGTTTAAAAGAGTATGCTCTTATTTTTTAAGATTTATTTCTTTATTTACTTATTTATTATTTTTAAATCTTCATTGAAAGTCAGATATTCAGAGAGGAGGAGAGACAGAGAGGAAGATCTTCATCCAATGATTTACTTTTCTAGGCACGGCAATGCTCAGAGCTGAGTCAATCTGAAACCAGGAGCCTGGAACCTCTTCCAGGTGTCCAATGTGCAGATTCAAGGTCCGAAGGTTTTGGCCTGTCCTCAACCATATTCCCAGGCAACAAGCAGGGAGCTGGATGGAAAGTGGAGCTGCCTGGACACGAACCGGCATCCATATGGGATCCGGGCTAGGCTAGGTAGCCTGCTATGCTACCGTGTCAGGCCTGATTATGCTCTTATTTTAGCTATCAAATCAAAACATTGGTTAAGTCAAAAAATTAGGTCCTCAATTTTCTGAGAAGTGAGTTCTTTAAAACTGTGTACTGAACAAGAAACTATGTTATGAACTAAACTGGCAACAAACATCGTGAAATGTCTGTCATTCATTAAGACATTAATGAATAATATTGTAGCATTTGAGGAAGTGACATAGTTAATCAGTCTGCATTAATCCATCATCTACAGGTTTTTTCACATGCATATGTTCTTGCTTGTGGCAGAGATGTGGTTAATATGCTGCTGATATGAATTAGAACAATTGGAGTATGATCACAATTCTGACGGAATACTTGCCTACTCTTTTCCCACAACTAACACACACATTTTTGAAAAGACTAGCTGTGGAAAGTTCCTATTGGACTATAACTTTAAATCTTTTGTCTTATCCTGAAGCACTCATCATTCAATGTCAGTCTTTAGTTCAAACATGTTAGTGAACCATTTAAAGTGTAAAATCTACTTTATTGAAAAGGCATAAAATAGGTTCTAACAGGAAATCTGTTAGTACAAAAATTTTGCTTGGACAAGTGAATGATGGGCAGAGTGTGAAATGGTGACCAGCCATGCTTTAGTTATTACTGGAATTCAACAGTGACATCTGCATCACATACAATTGGTACAAGAAGCGAAAAAGCAAGAATGGACATAAAATAAAGTTTGACTGAGAGCTGGGCTATTGGTTCTGTTGCAGGGATTCTTTTCTGAACTTCATGGCACTGTATGAAACGTCACTGGCATTGCTGCTTAAGTAACCATGCACCCTAAGGGTTGATGAAGGCTTGGATTTGGTATCTAGTGAATGTACAGTATGAAGGAGAGTATAAGGTGGCAACAGCCTTGGTGCAAACACTAGTGGCTGATTAGAAAGCACATAATCAAAGGACCTCAAGTGTCTCTTACCTGGATCATCAGCTGGAACAGAGTGAGGCACAGAGTTAAATCCAAAGCTAAAAAATGATCCTTCTTAAGCCCAAAAAGAGATCTGCTCAGGGACTCCTAGAAATGAGAATGAGAGTTTAAGGAGAATTGTTTGATTGCTTGTTTGTTTATTTATTATTTGTATCGTTTTATTGGAGAGGCAGCTATACAGAGTGAAGGAGATACACGGTAAAAGATCTGTCTGCTTGTTCACTCCCCAAGTGGTTGCAATGTCTGGAGCTGAGTTGATTCCAAGCCAGGAAACAGGAATTTCTTCCAGATCTCCCTTGCTGTGAAGGGTCCCAAGGCTTTGGGCCAACCTTTTCTGTTTTCCCAGGCCACAAGCAGAGAGCTGGAAGGGAAACGGAGGAGCAGCCAGCACCCCCATGGGAGTTTGGCAGATGCAAGGTGAAAATTTCTCCACTAGGCTATCATGCCAGACCCAGAAGAATTGTTTATTAAAGATATGGAGATTAAGGTCTGAATTGATAAAATCTGGGTTACCACTAATGAAATGAAAATAAAGGAAAACCAAAAATCCAAGAGCAAATCATCCTCCCTGAGGATTTTTTAGATTATGCCTTAGAAAGACAATAGCCAAAGGAAAATGGAGAAACTGATTCCTGGTTAAAGATGACAAAACAACTTACGGCACTGAAAACACTCAGAACTGGAGCCATTGCAGTGGAGTAGCAGGCTGAGCCCAAGCTGTGGCACCAACATTACAAACGTAAGCCAGCTCCTAGCTCAGCTGCTCAGGTTCTGATGGAGCTTTCTGCTAATGTGTCTGACAAAGCAGCAGATGATGGCCCAAAGACTTGGGTCTATCTCTGCAACCATGTGGGAGACCCAGAAGAAGCTACTGGCTCCTGACTGCACATCAGCTTGGCTCCACCATTGTAGCCATTCAGGGATTGAACCAGAAGGACAATCTCTCTCTATCTCTCTGTATTTCTGCTTTCAAATAAATATTAATAATTCTTAAAAAAAACAGAACTCAGCAGCATATCTGATTCAAGTAATACTGGAAAAGGCTCAAATTTTAAAATGTAAACAGAAGCATTTAACATTTTCTTTGCAGTACATATCAATCAAAGTGTTAGAATCATAGGGAAATTCATTTAATTTGGGGGTAAAATGGAATAAGTAAATGATTTGGGAATGTAAATAGTTTCTTTAAAAAAAAAAATGATAGCAGATACAGTTTCCCCTGCCAGAAATTCTATGCTTTGAGCACTTTCTCACCTGTACTTTCTGTGCTAACTGAAACACAATTTCCTTTGGATAGTCTAGGATTCAAGTGTCCTGTTTGGTGATACTTCGTATTGTAATAAATGGAATGAGTGCCTATGTCCATTATTCCATGTGTAAGTCAGAACTTCGGCCATGACATGCATGTAATAAGCTCTGCAGTCTAGGAATCTTTATGTAAAATTCTCCTGTGTTTTTCTGTTCTCAAACAGATTCCCTCCTAGTCACCCTTTGAGTTGTGCAGTATGGCAGTTATGTGACATCCTCCTTCCCCTCCCCTCACCTACACTCACAATTAAGCTACTGCCCCATTCCTTTTTTATTTTTTTTTTCTTATGATCATGCTTAATTGGGAAATAGACTCAACAAAATCAAGAACTATTTCCTAATGCATCAATTTCCTCATTTTCCTCATGAAGATCGCCACATCCCGCATTTTCTAACATCCTATGTCTGGCATTAAATCTCACAAACTCTATGAAGCCACTTCTTAAATAGCAGTCTCTTCGCATCATTCCTGCAAGAAAATTGTAATTTATCAGAATGACTTTTACCACAAAGGGTACTATCTGAAAACAATATTATACATTCCATACATTTGCTGTTGAACTCAAAGTCATGCAGAATGATGGGAAGTGTAAGATTGGGGGGTTCATTCTGAGCTCTGCACTGGATAGTTTTAGAATTTTGAAGCAAATCACTCAACCTCTTCACATCTCCATTTCCTTAGTCAAGTAGAATTTTAAATATCTCCTTTACTTACTTCATATTTCAAGGTGCAAATATGCACCTATCCTAGAAGCAGTAAAGTGTCATAAAAGTTTAGTTATGTATATTACAGATACATGATGGTGTGTCCTTAAAAACATCCTCTAGGTCAGTTGCATTATAACACCTTCTCCTCAATCTATAGGATTTCTTTTGTCAGGTTTGTTGGTCTGTGACTGGCAAGCAATTACAATGAGTAATTCCACTTTAGGAGAAGATAATAAAACGTGATATCGTAACTACCCACAAAGCCTCAAAAGTATTTATGTTTCCTATAATAACCTGGTGTGATGCTGTTAATCTTGACAAAGGCGGCCTGGCAGGTGCAGGGGAGCTGAATCTTCATATTCTCTCACTGTTTGCTGACTCGTCCACAGGGAAGATTCTAAGCTATTAAAATGCAATGGCCCTGCTCTATTTTTAATTACATTCAGTTTATTAGAGGAACAATCAGATGCATATCAAATACTGGGAACAGACCTTCCCCGGTTATCTCAATGAAGGCATAGAACATTTCATCATATACAAAAGGGTCATGGGAAGCTATTTATTCACCAAAGGAAGTTAAAATACAGTTTGAGGAAGTGAAAGAAATGCAGCACTTTCAGAGGGGCTCAATTCTTTATTGAAAATTTCTCCCTTCTAACCAGTTAACCTTTTTGTTCATCATAAGCTACAGATTAACAAATAGGCAACCATAGATACACACCAGATTGTGAGCCCTGAATTTTTTTTTTGCAAGATATCACACACAGAGCTGTCATGACATAAACCAGAAGTGTTAAGTATATAGTATTTTCCTTAGACAAAGTCTGCAGATTATGAGGTATCAATAAACAAAACTCGAAGTTCCAAAGAAAACAGCCTCTGTTCCTTGGTTCGCCAAATCAATTCAGTTCCTTTCAAAACAGCATTACATAAAGCTGTAATTTCATGCATTATTATGTGCAAATAGAATTTAAGAATGCATTCCATTTTATACATAAAGAAAGGTGTATACCATAGAAGAAGAATAATAGATTTTTCACATTTATCATAAAGTTGTTTTCCAATTCCATTTGTGAATCGAGTCTGCAGTTCGGGCAAATGGCCATTATCATTAATCACGTAGAGCAGCTGGAAAGTGGCAGAGTGTGAAATGCAGATTGTCTTTCTTCTCTCCTTTTCTATTTTAAGAGTAGGGTTGTGTTATTGTTTCCAACACTGTGTAGGACAAACACTGGGCAGGACAATTGCAACACTGACAACACAGATGCAAACAGGGCAAATGATAAAGAAATTATCATTTGAAAGAAATGATAAGGGAAGGTCCAAGTAGGAGTACTTGACTTGAATTAATCAAAACTCAGATGGCGTACTAATTTTTGTTTTCTTTGTTCAGTATTAAATGCTACTTTGGGGGTAGTTTCCTAACTTCCAGGAAATCCTATTTTAAAAGAGAAAGAGTCAAGATCCTTAATAAGTTGAGCTATACTTGAAAAGAAAAAAAAAAGAGAACATTTTTTTATGAATCAATTAATACTATTTCCAATTTCAGTAAAGCTGAAAAATGTTACTGCATATCTTGTTTTTTTTATTGTTTAGATTTGATTTTGTAGGAACTTTTGAGAAAATGCCATTTGCTTATTTCAACTTTTTCCCATCTTTAATAACAGAATGAGAAAAAAAGTAACAATATTGAAGTAAGTTGAGAAAAAACATGGAAAAATATTCATTCATCTCAATTAAATGTACTAATTAATAAATAAACTAAATACAGTAGCTACTATGCTTTATTGTATTAACCAGTGAGGACCAGGAATAAAATAAAGTCTCACTCTGAAGTGTACAGATTCATGGGAAAGAAACATAATATGAAGTATTTTTATTTTCATGAATGTTTTCAAGAATAAATAAATAATATTACTGAAATTATAATAATTTGAATAGGAGGACTAGATGAAGACTTAGGAAAAATGTGCACCAAAAATGCTGATGTGGACATGAGACCTGCAGGATAAGAACTGAGAGAAGTCACGTTGCAGCTTAGAGTGGGCAGCATCAGGCGAGGCTTGAGAATCTAGGCCATGGATTATCCTATAAGGCTGTAGTGGTCACACAAGGAGGTGGGACTTTAGAAGCAAAATGGAAAGCCCATTCAAAGGCTTTCAGTCAAAGTGACTGATTTAAATTTTATAAAAATTCTTTAAAGTTTATCATAGGGTATACAGGGAAGTCAGGGCTATATTATACAGGGTCTTGCTAATGAAGAAAAGCAAAATTCCACCCCCTGTAAGAATTAATTCCACCAAAATTTTGTAAAATTTAATGTCGTAGTTACAGTCCTCTCTACCTGCAAAAAATGAAGGTGGCTCCCACCAGCACGTTCAGTGAGAACAGAGGTGCTCGGATTGCAAACACACTAATGAAACAGCAAAGGAAAAACCCTGTGTCTGTTGGAAGATGGGGACTAAGAGCACTTTTACTGAAAAAAACAAGTCAATAATCCAGTTTTCCCTGACAGCTGAAGTGTCAATTGAACATTTTGACAACAAGGAACTAGGGAATTAGTGTTCTTATTCCTGTGATTACTACCAAGGGAAAGAAGACATTTTCTCGCCCTCCTAAATCAAGATAAATGTATAAATGCAAGAGCTACAAACAAAATTGAGAATATGTAGGACATATATGCATCAATACTGACTTTGTGGATAACAGAAACTGAGGAAAGAACACTAATATGAGCTGCAGAAATGTAAGTGAGTTAGGTGAATTTGTATTATATCCATTTCACAGAAGAAAAAGTTGAGACATACAGGAAGAGGTTGTTGACAAATGGTAAAGTTTGGGACTTTAGAAAAAGCATATATGGTACCAAGTGAGCAAAAATGATAAGGGTAATAAACCAATGAGAGAAGACTCAAAGATAGAAGAGCAGATAAAAAAGGCATAAAATGAGGAAGTTTGGAAATAACTTTTGAACCAAGAAGAGTGGTCTTCTGGGAGAGAATAGGAGGAAAGTTACATGATGTGAAGTGCGGTATTGGGCACCGCAGACTAGACAGTTCCTAGGGTCAAAGTTACTCAGCCTTTAAACTAAAGGCTGCAAAACGGGGGAAAAATCCATCAGGAAGTCAACTTCAGTTGTGTGGTTACTGAAAAAAAAATCATTTGTTGGTTTTATTTAACTACTTTTTATATCCAGAATCGTTTTGCATGATTCTGAAGTAGTGCAACAAAGTTGAAAGTTAGAAGTTTTGTTTGTTTTTGACGGAAAAAAGTATCATCAACTTGCTTTTAGAAAACAGCTTATTAAGAATTAGGAAATAAAAAATGTTTTGTGTAAGTGTGAATGCACTCATTTGTATTTTTATGGAGGCAATTTTTAAGAAAATGAAAAGAAAAAGATGTGTGTGTCCTTTTTCAAAGGGATCATAAAAATAGCCAAACAATTGTTTCCCGGAACATTATAACACTGTGAAATCTAATGAGATATTTTACTACTGATAAAGTCAGCTTATCAAAGAACTCTTGCATAAGTTATTTAAAGCAAATCAATTATTTTAATTAAAATATTCAGTTCTCCTTTATTCAAATGCATTCATAAACAAATTCAATGTTTTATTTTAGTGGTATGCTTTATAAAAAAGTGCCCATTTGCTATTTCCCTGATGGATTTGAATTCTATTAATTTGTCTTATAACAGCACACAAGTTATCATTAATAAATACTTCCCTACGCTATGAACCTAACATAATGCTTGATAAGTGGTAGTGTTCAAGAGATACTTATTGGATCAGATGCTTAATGATAATAGACCGGTCATTTGTGCCAATTTGTTATTTTTCTCAGGTCCATAATTGTCACTCAAAAGTACATCCTGTGGAAATGAATATTGGATGAAATCTCAACAATTCATTAAAGTCCTCTAAATCTCACATAGCCTATATATGTTTATTTATATATATTTAACATTAGGAAAGTGTTATATTTAGGTTGTGAGGGTGAAACTGTGACATTTGTTATAAACATGGCATACAAGATCCTCTTATCTCAAACAATTATCTCCAGAGCCATCGTTTGACATAACTGTGAGAATTCTAAGAATTTTAAGATATTACTTTCCTCAAGTAGGAAGGAAATAATCATGAAATTTGACTTGCATTAAATATGTGAAATGGAGGCCTGGTGTTATTGTATAGCAAATGAAGCTACCATCTGTAATGCACACATTCCAATTGGGTATTAGTTTGTGCCCAGGCTGATACACTTCTGAGCTAGTTCCCTCATAATGGCTCCAGAAAGACAGTGGAGGATGGCCAAAGCATTTGGGCCCCTGCTAACTTCATGGAAACCTCAAAGAAGTTCCTTTTTCCCTGGCACCAGGTTGAAGATTGTGGCCAATCTGGGGAGTGAAATAACAAATAAAAGAGTCTCTCTCTCTCTCTCTCTCTCTCTGTAACTCTTTAAAAATAGAAATAAATGTGATAGGAAAATACTGACATACATGAAGCTTTGTAACAAAAACTCTTAACTGTTTCAAAGAAATAACAGTTTCAGACCTTTTTTTACATATCTAAGCTAAAACTTGAAATTGATTGACATAAGTAAATTAATATATAAAATTCAAGAAGAGAGAAAGAAGTCATACATACTTAGTATTTATCTTATGTAAGGTTCTCTGTTATATACAATAATCATTACACCTGTAGAAAGACCACACATAATATGTTGCCAACAATAAAGTTTTCCTCTGGTCACTTTTGTCTTATGTCTAATGAAGTAAGACTTTTAGTTATGACATGAAACCCAGTTCCTTTACAAGCAGGATTACTGACTAATGAGGGAGAGTGAAGACAGAATTATGTGAATTTCTGAATGTTTATTTGCTTCATTTAAGATTCAAACAATTTTGAAAGGACACATAAGAAGAACCTTGGAAAAGAACTGAAAGAAATCAAAATTTTAATGAAACGTTAGAGAAGCCATCAATTTGACTATGGATTAAAACGAAATTTGACTAAAACAAAGACAGAAAACAATGAAGAGAGAGAATGACTGGAAATGAGAAGAGCAAAGTGCGCTGAACCTAATCGAATACAAGTCCAAGATGGGAGTGATCAACATGCAGAACTAGCATGGACAGGATTGCCTGGGAAATGCATTACAGCGGCCTGAGCTAATGAAGTTGCACTTGCTTCTCATGGGGCACAAACCTATTTCATCTGATGCCAACACCCTGTCATAGCCAAAAGAAGATGATTCCTAGAAACGTAGTGTTTTCAACTGTCCGTAATGAGTAAGCAGTCTGCTTATGCTTATGTTTACTCGGAGCTGCCTTAGTCAGGACATTATATTTCAATAATTGAAATAATGCAGTGATAAGGATCATTATCTTAAAATGAATATTAAAATTAATATCTCTTACTGGACAGGAGACTTCAGGAAGGGAGGCAGTTGTTGGACTTGCTGAGTTGGATTCCTAACTCCTATTAGGTTTCTGCCATCCAAATAAGAGACATAGATTGTATTCCAAGCTCTCTGTTTTGGCTATTGCCTAGCTAATGCCAAGAACAGCCATTGTGGTATTGGTGAGTGAAAAATAAACACCATGGATTCTCTATCTTTCCCCCATCCTTCTCTCATTCCTACCCCATCAAGTAAATTTAAAGAGGAATTTTGCAAAGAAAAATTTTAAATATTTCTTTATTTAATTTGAAAGTCAGAGCTACAGAGAAAGACTGGGAGAGACAGATATTTCATCTGCTGATTTGCTGCCCGCATGGCCTCAATGGTCAGAGCTGGGCTTGCCAAAGCTAGGAGCTTCTTGGTTTTCCATGTGGGTGTAGGAGCCTAAGGTCTTGGAACATCCTCCACTGCTCTACAGGTCATTGGCAAGAAGGTAAATTGGAAGCAGAGCAGCCTGAATTATACTCTGTGCCTATATGGGATGTTGGCATCACAGGCAGAGGACTAGCTTGAATACCACTCTGCTGGCCCCTAATATATTATTGTCTTCCTCCTTGAAAATACGGTGGCCTGGGCCAGCGCCGTGGCTTAGCGGCTAAAGTCCTCATCTTAAGCACGCTGGGATCCCATATGGGTGCTGGCTCTAATCCCAGCAGCTCCACTTCCCCTCCAGCTCCCTGCTTGTGGACTGGGAAAGCAGTCGAGGACAGCCCAGAGCATTGGGACCCTGCACCCATGTGGGAGGCCTGGAGGAAGTTCCTGGCTCCTGGCTCTGGATCAGCACAGCACTGGCCATTGTGGTCACTTGGGGAGTGAATCATCAGACACAAGTTCTTCTGCTCTATCTCTCCTCATCTCTACATATCTAACTTTGTAATAAAAATAAATAAATCTTTAAAAAAAAGAAAATATGGTGGCCTTGCCAAACATTTTTGACCAAAATAAATGTGTATGTTTTGCTTTGCATTCTATATTTTTTATTTATATAATCAAATTTCACATTTCATTTTGCATATTTAGGAACATAGCAATACTTCTCAGCCTTCTCTCCTTCCTGAGTTCCTCACTCTTCCTTTCTTATTTGTTTATTTTTCTAGTTGACATTTTAATAATGATGATGTAAGTTATTGACTCTATCATTTCTGCAAAATAGTACATGTATATTACCCTAGCCTGACCAGGAGAAGAGGGATGTATTTTCCAGAGATTCAACATAACATCCTATGGCACATCAATTTTAATCTTAAGAAACATTTTAAGATAGAGTACTGTTAAAACATCAGAGTCTCATATCTGATTAGCTATTTAAAAAGTGTTCAGACTAAGAATAATAGAAACAAATATTGTCCAGACAAAAGAAATGTGATAAAACAAGTCAGTGTGCATTCACATTAGTGCTGCCACATAAATGAGGCCCATAAAATAGTTAATTACATACAAATGCAAACCACATTGAGGTTCAACCAAACTCTAGTGAGGCTGGTCTAAATTCAGAACTCTACTAACACCTGCTGGTATGGATGTGGGCAGAAAGGCACCCTCCTTCACTGGTGGTAGGAGTGTAGGATAGTACAACCACTATGGAAATCAGTGTGGAGAATGCTTAGAGAATTTCAAACAAACCTGCCATATGATCCAGCTATCCCTCTCCTAGGAATATATCCAAAGGAAATGAAAACTGCATATGAGGTGGGGATCTGCAATCTTCTATTTACAGCAGCACAATCTACAATAGCAAAGACATGGAGACAATCCAGACATCTGTCCAAAGAGGAGTGGTTAGAGAAACTGTGGTACAACTACTTCATGGAATATTACTCAGCCATTAAAAAAATGAAATCACACCGTTTGCAACTAGATGATCTCAACCAGAGATAATTTTGCTCAGTGATATAGGTCAAATTCCAGAAGGATAAATACCATATATTCTTTCTGGTATAAGTCAGCCTTCATGCAAATTGTAAGATCAATAACCATTTCCATACTGTTTTTTCTGTATCCCATGTGTTTTGATGTTTTTGTTTTCATTTTCATTTCTTCTGAATAGTTTCTTTCCTCTTGTCGAATTAATCGCTGACTCATGGATCACATGTTGACATCATTTTATCCAAGAGGCTTTTGGATAAAATGATAACCAGCCATGCATTGGTTATTCAGTGGCATGTTTTTTGACACCATGGTGCTGTAAATTTTTTAACTTCATACCTGTTGTTAATTTGGTTCCATGGCTTCTCATTTAAGGGACTGTATAGTGATGGCATATAAGAGACTGTCATATTCAGATGCAAAGATGCAATGCAGTATGCCTCCATACTTCCAAATCAAAGATGGACTCACAATGCAACTGTTGGACATACCTAGGCAATGCGATGCTGGACTGTCTGATATTGTCTATGCCAGCGATGTCAGGGCACTCTTAAATAACAGACTGATGGATTTATGACTGCTGATGAAGGACTATACTCTTGTAATAATATGGGGAAAATCAGTTGAGGGTGGGAATTTGGAGGGGAATGGGGAAAAAAATACCTGATGTCTTAACTAAAGAAGGCACGCTCTGAGCATGAAGCTCCATGATAAGCTTATAACAAATCTTTTTTAAACAGTGATTCCTAGCTATTAACTATAGAGAAATAAAGTATTAAAATGTGAAAAATGTTAATTATATACATAAAATTAGGTGAAATTTGCATATCTAATAAATGCTTTAATACCTTTAAAAATATGATATCCTTGGTTTTCTAGGAAATGGACTTAAATGAGCTCAGTGACATAACTGACTGTAAGGCAAGGTCCTAGCTTTGGAAAAGATAATATTTAGAGAGGATAATATTTCCCTAAGTATTAAATAGTAGTACTTTGGCTAGGATGTAATGCAAATTATGCATTTTTAGTATACTTGTTCCTAAAGATAGTTGTTTGCTTCTTTGATAAAAATATTCATTAATGTTTAATGAATTAGAATATTCTATAACTGAATGGTCTCTTTATCTTCTTGGATGTAAGAGTACTGTGCATGTATTTGCATGCATACATATGACTGATTAAGAAGTTCTTCACAGAAAATCAGGACCTGAGTCTTTCACAAAGGATAAAAAGCATACAGAGAAGCAAGAATGCTCATCTCAGGCAGGAACTAGGACAAACTAAAAGAATTTCATAATAGAATTGAGGCCCTATATATTTAATTTTGTCCAAGACTTGAGAACTCAATGGATTCTGATTTAGAGTAAGAGATTTTACTGCCCTGTTTTACTGTTTAGTTTTTTTTTTTTTTAATAATCTTACTTAGTCGATTAGGGTACAAAGGATCAAGGGCTACAGGAAAGTGGGTAATACCATTGTTTACACACCAATACCAACACTTTTTCCCCTGTATCTGGGGTCAGGGGAGAAACAAAGGGAGAAGCCCCATTCAGCCTCCCACCCATCCCAGGTTCCAGATGTGAGGCACGCTCCGAGGGTCCTGCTCAGGCAGTTTTGATAGTTCAACCATTCTGAATTGCTGCCAATCTCACCATTCCAAGCACAATGAAATCTATTCAGAATCCACTGGCTGACATAGTCTCTTCATGATTGGGGTTCTGAGATCAGCAGTTCAGTAGACGGGATCTCCAAAGAAACTTCATCTAATGTGATCCTTGACCTGATTCTTGTGTGTTCTTGCCAGTACAGGGTCCAGCACTGTCTGTTGCCCCAATCAGCTTATGCACATGTTGGTCATTGCAATTGCTGGGTCAGTTATGTTTCCAGTCCTGTCTTTCACGCAAACCAATGGGTGTTGTAGTCCAGCCCGATCTTGCCCACTTCATACTCGGCCCTCACACAAACTAGTGGGAGTTGCAGCCTAGTTGGGGCAAATCCTCATATCCCACCCCCTTAGGCCTGCCCCCTACCCTGGTTCCCATGCATGCCAGTATGTAATGTAGACTCGTTCAGTCTGTCCCACATCCCATTTAGCTCTCATACATGTCAATAGGCATACTAAACAGAATAGGGGCCCATTCGTATGACAAAGAGCATGCCCTCTTAAAAGAGGATTTTATTCACATATTATGAAAATTGGAACTTGAAAGCTATCCTTTGTAAGAATTTCCTAGAGCAGGCACTGCACATTGTGATCAGAATGCCAGGCTCAAATCCCAGCTACTCTACTTCTAGTCCAGATTCCTACTAATGTGCACTCTGGGAGGATCCAGGTGATAGTCCAGTACTTGGGTCTCTGACACTCATGTGGGGACCCAGGTAGAATTTTAGGCTGGTAGGGTTGGTGTGCATGCATGTTAAGCCTGGGAGCAGTTCTGAGTCACATGAAACAGTATGTTCAGTCATACCACAGACACATTATAGATTCAATACCAGACCACTACCATAAAGTAAATATAATAAAGTTTGTCACACCATTCTTTACATTTCCTCGACACTATTGAAGTCTTATTTACACTATTTTGTGCTTTACAAAATATACAAATGCATCATGTGTAAAGAAACAATGCATAAATCTTTGCTTTGCATGCCCGGGATCCCATATGTGCATCAGTTTACATTCCGGCTGCTCCACTTCCCTTCCAGCTCCCTGTTTGTGGCCTGAGAAAGTAGTAGACCCTGGCCCAAAGCTTTTGGACTCTGTACCCATTGAGAGACCTTTCAAAGGCATGACTGTAGTTTGTGGTGTTGTTTGATAGCAACTTACTGATAGTACAGTGACTTTTTTTGGGGGGGGGTGGTCTGTTCTCTCAACCCTTGCTGTTGCGTTATAAACAAACTTAATTCAGTATTCCAAATCTTTTATTGTCTTTTCAACAATGTTCACAGCATCTTCATCAGGATTAGCTTCCATTCCAAGACACCGCTTTCTTCCAAAAGAAATAATTGTTCATTTGTTACAGTTTTAACGTCTAATTGTGGCATTTAGTCACATCTTCAGGACCATTTCCAATTCTAGTCCTCTTGCCATTTCCAGGACATCCGCAACTATATTCTTCATCTAAGTCTTGAAATCATCAAAGTCATTCCAGAAGAATGAAATCAACTTCTTCCAAATTTCTGTCATTTTGATATTTAGACTTCACCCTACATATTATATATGTTCTTAATGGATTTACATGATAAATTCTTTCTGCAAAGTTTGTTTATTTTTCTTATATTCATCAGAACCTTATGGCATGTATTTGTTAAACAGCAAGACTTAACACTCAAAATTATTCCCTGACTCATGGGCTAAAGAATGGATGTTTGACTATGTCGGATGTGTTCTCAGGCATGAAAACACCATTAACTTCACTGTAAATCTCCACCTGAGCCCTTGAGTGACTGGGCGCACTGTCAATGAGCAGTAATGTTTTAGTTACTTCTTAGAGACAGACAGACAGAATTCCCATCTGTTCCCAAATGCCCACATCCACCAGGGGTCTGAAGCAGCAAGCTGTAACTCAATTAGGGTCTCCCACATGGGTAGCAAAAAAACAATTTCTTGACTCATCCTGACTGCCTGCCACAGTCTGCATTATCAGGAACCTGAAGTCAGGAACTGGAGTCAGGAGTCACAATCAGACATGAGACATACATAGGTGTCTTAATCACCAGTGATATTTTAAAAGAAATCTTTTTTTTCCCAATCAATATTTCTTATTAGTGGGCTTAAAATATTAATCAAAGCATGTTGCAGTTATCAAGTGTAGTTACCAAGGCTTTGTTGCTCCATTTAGGGAGCACTGGCATGGTGGTTTAGCATTCTGAAGGCTCCTAGAGTTTGGGGAAAGGCAAATTAACCCTGACTTCAACTGAACGTCACCAGCTGCATTAGGCTCTAACCTCAATGGCCCCACGTCTTTTGAACCATGGTAGTTAGACATTGATTTTTCCTTCCCAGCTATGAAAGTCCTAGATGGTGTCTTCCTTCAATAAAAGGCTGTTTTTGTCTATGTTAAAAATCTGTCTCTTTAGTATAGCCAACCTCATCAGTTACCTTAGATTTTTTTTTGTTTAACTTGCTGCATTTTCTACATTAGCACTTGCTGTTTGCCTTTTGTTGTATACTTCCTTCTTTCAGACATGGTCAGCAGCTTCCTTACTTTGATAGCCCTTATAAAATTAAAAATGTGAAGTCTTGGGATAGGCACTTAGCCCAGATGTCACGATGCTGGTTTAGAAGCCTACATCCCACAGTGGAGTACCTGGGTTCAATTCCCTTTCCATGCTCCAGCTTCGGGTGCTGATTCTGACTTCATGCCAGTGCAGACTCTGGAAGGCCATGGTGACAATTCAAGTAGCTGTGTTTCTGCCATTCATGTAGGAGACCTGGACAATATACCTGCGCCCTAGCTTCAACTGCAGGCTGGCCCATTGCAGATTTTGAGGAGTAAATCAGTGAATAGGACCTTTCTCTCTCTCTCTCTTTAGAAAGTAAGATATACAGGGAAGAAGAGAGACAGAGAGGAAGATCTTCCACCCATTGATTGACTCCCCAAGCGGCTGCAATGGCCGGAGGTGCACCAATCCGAATGCAGGAGCCCAGAGCCTCTTCTGGGTCTCCTATGCAGGTGCAGGGTCCCAAGGCTTTGGGACGTCCTCAACTGCTTTCCCAAACCACAAGCAGGGAGCTGGAGGGGAAACAGGACTGCTGGGATACAAACTAATGCCCACATGGGATCCTTGTTGGTATAAGATGAAGACTTTAGTTGCTAGGCTGTTGCACCGGCCCCTAAACAAAAATTTTAAAAATAAGAAAGATTATTAAATACTCTGGATTATGATTTGACTTGAGATAATATTGTGCTGATATAATATTACATCTAGGTCACTAAATTCTCTGTATCAACAATGAAGCTATTTTGGTTTTTTTTTATCATTCAGGTGTTCACAAGAGTAGTAGCTTTAATTTCCTCCAAGAACTTTTCCTTTTCCTTTGTACTCACAACTTAGCTAAATATTTGGCACAAGAGATCTAACTTCAGCTTATTCCAATTTCTTCTCTCACATTTAATTTTTTTATTGCTTTAATACTACACAACAAAATATTTCCTTATTTGTTTGATTATTATTATTACTATATACTAAAAGCAAAAGTGGGTTTTTATGTTTATTTTCTTGTTCTGCAGGGCATCTTAATCTTCCCAAATCTGAAACATCTAAGCAAACTTAAAGAAAAGGAGGGTCTGTCAAAATGCCTAGGGCAAAGGAAAGTTGATTTGTTAATCATGCCATAGGATGGGTGACTAACTGCTTACACAAATACATTTCACTTTTCCTTCATTGTGTTTAAGGCTTTGATTAAATGCGGGGTTGCCTTCTTACAGCGACTAATGCTGATGAGGATGAAAAGCATACGAGGCCATCCAGATGTTCTCAGCGCCCATGGTGCAAGTGAAGGCAGCACCAGTAGTCCCTATCTCCACCAGCATTATTGATTCCCATGGAGGATGAAACACTTGATCCAGTTAACATGTAGGTCCATTCCAAATTTGGAAGTATCGTCCTCAGGAGTAGAATAGCCAGTTAGTATGGAAAGTGGTCTGCAATCATCAGTTTGCCAGCAAGGTCTTTCTTAGCCATCAGATATTGTTTCTTGAGGAAGAGAATCACGAAGACAGTCCATTGCCATTGATTGTTCCTGATACACTTGAAGAGATATGAAGGCCTCCTACATGTAGTTGCTGCTGGTTCCCATGACGATGATGGTAGTCCCATCATTGAAGCAATGGATCCCTTTGCAGTTTCCATCCAACTGGCTGTCCCTATGGAAAGTATTGAAGTCAACTGTCCACCTTAAGCTTGGTCTGAAAGATTCCAGAGGACAAGACACAGAATCTGGGCAGTCCTGGCTGCTGGACAAGAAGTCAGCCTGTTTGATGATATTCATCTTGTGGGCATAGTCAATCAGCTGCTATTTCTGGCAACACTGGCTCACAGCAGGCTCACATTCCTTCTTCCTACAAAGTTTAGAAATGAGCTCTTAGAACTCAGAAGAAAGTCAATGTCAGGCACATGTATAATACAAAGAGTATAATCCTTTCGGAACAGATTCTAAGGGTTAGCCAACTCCACTGGGGGCATCAGCTTACACATGATGGCCATGATAGTTTTAATTGCCTCATTTAAGTTGTTTTTTGGCATCTTACACTCTGATTCCCTTCTCATTAAACCTATTAACATGCCTCACAATGCTGCTTTGACTACACTGTCCAGCTCCTTTTGGTTTACAGTCTCGCAGTCCTCTTAGTTTTCTTTTGCCTCCAGGTCTTTCGGCAAACATCCCTGGAACTGTTTCAGTCAAGCTACACCCAGCCTCAACACCTGACCAGCTAAGTCTAAAGATTGACATTGCCCCAACATAATCAAGTCTATTGACTCTGGTAGCCAGGAGGGGCACCCTAAAAGATCTCTATACTTTTGCTTCCTGTCTTCCAAGTGTCAGCAGCCCCACAGAGAGCTACCAAGGTAAAGTTCATGGGAGATGTAGGCCTTGGGGGTTACAGGCAGGTGCACACACTATTTTTCATTCTAGAATTTGTCAGGACTTTCTCACAAAGCTTAATGATCTGTAGTTGTTGAATCAAAATGAGAGATGTGTGACTTTCACATGAACACTTTAGGATTCTGTAGGTTTTAATTGGTGTTAGTTTATATTGTGTCTCAGGGAATAAGGAAAACCGCATTGGGAGAGATAGGGAGATAAAAGACAACCAGACAGTGAAACAATTGGAAGACATACACCAATTATCAATTAAGTTCTTCATCACATATTACAATTATTTCCAACACAGACATGTAATATGCACCATTACAAACATGGTACTGAGAGGCTTGCTTGTTGCAGAGTTGTAAAAGCACAGAATCAATGAGATGTAATACAATGAGATGTGCCTGTGTGGGCCACCACCTTAGCAGCAGGGCTCAGCCTCATCTTCCACAATGAAAGATGTCTAGACATGATTGTGAAACCGTGTAGCTGCCCACAGTACTCAATACCAGGAATTATGCACACAGCCATACTAGCCCTGCAGATGTCAGGGTGGATCCCAAAGATGGCTGTGTTCTGTATAAAGTCACCTCCAAATGAAGGTTATCAAAGGCAAACAGGCCCAGCTGTGGTGGAAAGGGCAGAACGCTGGAATTGAGGATCGTCCACAATAGTCTGAAGAACTGTAGGGCCTTGGAACCCCGAGAACACTGGGAAGTAGACCATTGGAATTCGTGGCTCTGAAAGTTACTGTATCATTTCCACATAAGCTGCTGAAGAGCAAGTATATTTTATTGTTTTTCGTTATTTGACCCCTAGGGTTTGAGATGGTGCTTTATGGATATAAGGTATCAGTGACTACTTATTGACTATATGAAAATAATAATTTCATCTTACACTCATGTGCTAGAAGCAGCTTACATATGTGGGTTTAATATGTAAGTGAATATAAACTTTTTACGTATGTGTGTTTAGACAAACAATACATTTTTAAAAACATGCTAAAATATGAAATATGTTGGTCCCTGGTTCAAATTGTGATAATTTATTCCTCTTCACAGATTTCAGTGTTTGTAATTTTTTACCTAATTATAATTAATCTGTGCTACTAAAAGAATCAAAATTAAACTTACATATAAATATTTCTAATGAAAAGAGATAAACAGAAATGCTTAACAGAAAATCATGGTCATAAATGGTTGATCATTTTAATTGCAACCCTGCTGCATGTTTAAGTAGCACAGTCTTTTTACACGTATGACCACCAAGTCTCCTATCAGAAAGGAGGTTTAAAAACATATACTGAAAGAGGAGCATTAGTTTTCCTTTCCTGCAGAGTGGCAGTTAAACCAAATAGTGATAAAAGTGCCCTAGATGAGGGTGAAAATCTCCCAAAATACTGCATTTCCCCCAGACAGTAATCGGATGGAAATTGACATACCCTTTTTTCTTGGGCATACATTCCTTTTTAAATTTGTTAATATTTCCAGCTAGGAATAATTCCATAACTTCAGCCTTATAATGATTTTATCTTCCTAAATGACATCTGGGCTGTTTTGCTCTGGTTGCTTGTCTGTTGTCTTGAAAGTTACCTCATTTTCTATCTTCCTGAATTCACTTCTCATACACCGATCAAAGATCTTTTACAGGGAAGAGCAAAGAGATCCATGCAGACTGGCCATTTAAGTGAAAAGGCCCTTTATTCCCTGGTCTAATTCTGCTTTGATTTCTTTCACAAATGAGTTAAAGGGCAATAAAATGTCAAAAGAGAGGAAGACAAATATCTTCCAGGATTAATGGCTTTTTTACCTCCCTGCAGACATGCATCATTTCAGGAAGGCAATAGGAGCATGTAGGCTGAGGAGCACTGAGAAATTAACCAAACATCAGGATTGTTTCTGTAGCTTCTCATTACAAATCAGCAATCAAAATACTAGAAAAGCGCTCTTACCTCGTAATTTTTGTGACTCTATTTTCCAAATTCCTTAACCAGGAACAGCTTCTGGAGATTCCTAAAAATGCTACTCTAAGAGTGATTTCTGAAAGATGCTGAAGAATTGAGCTTCATTCATAACATGAAGCAGGCTTCACTCTTATCTCTAATAAAGAATCATCATTTCGGGCTTGGTGGCGTGGCCTAGCAACCGATGTTCTCGCCTTGAACGCCCCGGGATCCCATATCGGCGCTGGTTCTAATCCCGGCAGCTCCACTTCCCATCCAGCTCCCTGCTTGTGGCCTGGGAAAGCAGTCGAGGACGGCCCAAAGCCTTGGGACCCTGCACCCATGTGGGAGACCCGGAGGAGGTTCCAGGTTCCTGGCTTCGGATTGGCACAGCACCGGCCATTGCACTCACATGAGGAGTGAATCATCGGACGGAAGATCTTCCTCTCTGTCTCTCCTCCTCTCCGAATATATGAATTTGTAATAAAAATGAATAAATCTTAAAAAAAAAGAATCACCATTTCAAAATAACTTCAGTTCATTCAATAAAGACCCATTTCTCTGTTAATTATGGAGCAAACACACCTTATGTACTAGTATACATGAAGATATGTGGTTTACAAGGCAGTAGAGGGTTACATTCCAGTTTTGTGCTTGTTGCTATAAGACTGATGATAAACAAAGCTCATAGGAACATGAAAAGATAAATACAGATTGGATTTGGGGTCAGAACATGAGTGGAGTGCTATCACTGGGAGGGAGAAAACTGCAAGACATGACCAATCGATCAAAGCTACAATAGGAAAACGTTCTTAAAGATCAAGTATAGGATGGGAGTGCGTGTCCAGAAGGAAAGCCTTGGAGGTGAGACATTTAGGAGTGAAAACAACCTTCTTTGGAATATTGTACTGCAAAATGCCCCTAAATACTGTTCATTAAATTCACTGCGCATGCATTTAATTAATCCACTTGCTTTAAAACTTTGAGAATAAACTTTGGGGAGAGAACGTATAGGATAGGAAGAACACAAAGGAGTAATCCAACTACAGCCTTAAGGTCCAGAATCAAAACTCTCTGTGTCTTCCATTTGTCTTCATCAAGCACATCATGAGGTGTTGAACACCAGGGACTGGATCATTTGGACATCCTGGTGTCCTTAGAACAATTGCTTTTTATTTATTGTTTAAATGATTTATTTTTATTACAAATTCAGAAATACAGAGAGGAGGAGAGATAGAGAGGAAGATCTTCCATCCGATGATTCACTCCCCAAGTGAGTGCAACGGCTGGTGCTGTCGATCCGGAGCCAGGAGCCTGGAACTTCCTCCAGGTCTCCCACGGGGGTCAGGGTCCCAAATCTTTGGGCCGTCCTCGACTGTTTTCCCAGGCCACAAGCAGGGAGCTGGATGGGCAGTGGAGCGGCCGGGATTAGAACCAGCGCCCATATGGGATCCTGGCACTTTCAAGGCGAGGACTTCAGCCGCTAGGCCACGCCGCCAGGCCCTGCTTTTTCTTCTTTTAAAGTGCAAAAGAATATTTGGTCATGCTTGTAAAAGTCTGAAGTCCTACATTCTACAGATTTGAATTCCTGAGTTTGTGTGCGTGTATGTGTCTTGGAATTCACTTTCATGTGTGATTCTAATAGGTAGGCTAAGAATCATACTTTTTTATAACCATTATCAAATATATTCCCTCCAACCATATGATCCAAACTTTCCCTAAGAGTTGAAATCTTAGGTTTAGCTTAAAATTGAAATTGCTGTTCCAATAGCCTTGTTATTGTCTTAATCTAAAGCCACTCTTAAGAAAAAGGCATCTTTATATTTGCTAGAAAAAAAAAAAAAAGGTGTCCCATCTCGGTAGACATTTAACCAAACATCTTCTCCTTTCCAACAGAGATAGCGTTGAACCAGAGTACAAAATTAGGAGGAAAGCAGGGAGCAGCTGCATGGCCTCCTCTGCTGGGTTGGGCCTTTCAACAGAACCTGCAAGTGAAGCTGCAATGATGTCCATATCCAGTTGTGCTGCTGCTGCTGTTGCCATGTTATGTTTCACTTAGCAGCATAATTTGTCTGAGTTCAAAGAAACATTGGGCATGTTTTTTGTTCTGTGTGGTTGAATCAGAAAATTCAACCTAAAATCATGAAATTGCTCTTTTGGTCTCTTTTCCAAGGTTTCCATCAGTCATATTATATATATAAATTTTAGTACCTTATATATTATTAATATATTAATCAATAATTTAATTATGTATACAATTATATATAACACATTATATATAAATTCTTTCTATATACATATATAAATAATATTTATTTAAATACATTTATATATAAATTCTATTTACTTTATTAAATACATATAATTATTTCATATTTATGAAGTATTAATGTGTATATTTATATATTTATAACATTTATAAAATATTTATAAAATTTATGGTGTTTATAAAATCTATAAAAATAAATAATTAAGTTATATTTAAGAATTGTACTGAGGGTCCAGTGTGATAGCATAGTGGTTAAAGTCCTTGCCTTGCACGCCCCGGGATCCCATATAGGCGCTGGTTCTAATCCCAGCAGCTCCACTTCCCATCAACCTCCCTGCTTGTGGCCTGGGAAAGCAGTGGAGGACAGCCTGCACCCATTTGGGAGACCTGGAGGAAGTTCCTGGCTCCGGATCGGCACAGCACCAGCCGTTGCGGCTCACTTGGGGAGTGAATCACCGGACGAAAGATCTTCCTCTTTATCTCTCCTCCTCTCTGTATATCCATCTTTCCAATAAAAATAAATAAATCTTTAAAAAAGGATTGTATTAAATATATACTTCATTATATATAAATTATATAGTTACTAATGCATAAATTAATGTATAGATTGCTATATTAATATAAAAATATTTTATGCAATCTCTATAATATGTAATATACTTAATATTATATATTTGTATGTATAAATACATATACATATATTTATTTAAAGGCAGAGAAACAGACTCAAAGATTCAGTGCACTGATTCCGTTCCCAACAGCTACAGCAAGGCCTGACTGAAGTCCGGAACTGCTGACTGGGTTTTCCATACAGTGGCAGGGATCAAACTACCTGAGCAATGAACTGTTGCCCTCTAGCATGCATATTAGTGGGAAACTAGATTTAGGAACAGAGTGGGGACTTGCACACAGGTACTTCAATATGGCACACATGTCAACTGAAGTCTTAATCACTATGCCAAATGCCTACTCCCAATCATAAATTCTTCTGGAGTTGGCACACATCCATTTCTCTTATTCCTTTACATTCTCTTTGGATAACATATCCATTGCATTGGCCGTAGATTTCATTAGCCTCTGTTGATCTGGAGATTTACCACTGTGGATCGCATATGAGCTTTAAATTTGTACAGAGTATCTGCCACATAATTATCTTTGCATCAAAACCAAGACATCCAAAAGTAAATAATCATCCTCTTTCTTTCAGCACTGTACTTGTCACAGTCTTCATCCCAACTCAGAAATGGTAAACTCTGAACCACATTTCGTATTCCTCTTGCTCTCTATTTCCATCAGAATCTAAACAGGAAAGGAAATCTAATGCAAGGAACTGGTCACACGGTCAATAGCAAATGAGCTGAGATGCCAATTAAAAATTGATGAGGAGCCCCAAGGATTCGCAGCAGGTCCAGGAGAGGATGTGGTGGTATGCAGACCTAGTGACAGCGGGTAGAATCTGGAACCTCAGCAAATCAGTCTGCAATGAACTGGAGCCACCGAGGCAATGCCACACTCAGTCGTGTCCAGCCTTCTTCCCATCTTCAACTGATGCCTCCAGCAGTGTAAACTATCTACATTGAAAACAGCCTGAATTTACAAAAAGAAAAAAATCTAATCTAATGTCACAGCCACTAAGAAAAATTTTCCTGAAATGTATCTAATATTGCTACAGGTTGCTAGCATGTCTGTCTAATTCATGCTCCACAGAACAGCTAAAGTACCTTTTAAAAATGTGTGTTGGGCCTGTGTCAACAGTGATTGTTCACCTTCACTCCTTGTCACCTTTTCATGCATTTTAATGACTTCATATTGCATTTTAAATGACATACAGGATAGGCCTGCTGACTTGGCCTCATCCTAGGCCATGCTCTCCTTTCTAAACTTACCGTCTGTTATCTAAACCACAGACCTTGTCATCCAGCTCATCACAAGCTTCTGTCCTCTTTCTGGCTTCTAGATCATGTCCACTTCTAATCTGTAAGGTTTGAGCAGATTTCTGCTCAGTTGTTGAACATGTGTCTTTCTATCCTTCACTGCTGAGGAAATGCCATTGGCCTTCGTTGGCCTTCCCAGGTAGATGCATCTAGGTAACACCTACCCAACTTCTCTATTAATTTCAAAGTTCTGCCCAAGTTTTTACATGTATTTTTTGGCCTGTCCTCCATCACTAAGTTATGGACAATAAGAGATAAAGGACCATATTATCTCCAGATCCATTATATCACTCAGAATTTAGGAAAGCATTTGGTACATTGCTAGTATTAAAAAAAAATTAGTGAGTAAATAAATAAATGGTTTGAATCCAGAGAAGATATTCAAGACCGACAGGATACTAAATATATTAGTTAAAAAACACAAAGATGAAATGTGTAAAAAATCTAGAATTCCTTTCTAAATTATCATCATATAATGTGATAAATGTGGTATTAGGGATAGGAAAATGCATTTTAAATCCTATAATGAATTTTTCCTTCTAATGATATAAAAACCCAATAATTACAGATACCTTCAGAGTTGTTTTGAATTACTCTCTTAATTTATTATAAACCTCTGCTTCTGAAATTTGTCTGAAGATTTTGGTTCATGAGGTGTGGGTGTGAGATATGGGACTCTGTGTTGTAAACATGCTTCCAGGAGATTCACAAGCCACTGCTCCGGGCATTACGTTTTTGAGTAACAAGAGAGCCATCATGTTGATGAATTGGATTTACACGAATGTTTTCCAGTGTTCATGCCTTTTAGTTTCTCTACATTCTAAGCTACAAAGTAGAAGAAAATCACAAAATCAATATGATGCAATTTTCAATTAGTCTAATCAGTCTCTCAGCCACATTTTGTCCATGTGAAATTATAGTCTCAGTCTCTATTTACTTTGTACTAGCCCTTTCTAATGGATTTTGTAGTTGGAATTTTCATCATTAAAGCATTAACTAACTCATGTTTGAGAACTAACAATTAATGCACAAATCAATAATGTTAACCTTCATTTGTTTAGTGCTTTGTATCTCACAAAGACTATCAGGTGCATGATTGTATTTAATCCTTATAGCAAGCCAAGATGTAGCAAAGGCAAGAATCATTAACCTTATCCTATAGCAGAGGAAGTTGATATAGAGAAACATTAACCTTGATCATAATTAGCAATACTTTCACAACTTCAAGTTTATTGATCCCTTTAATTTGCATTAGCCAGTTTGATTTCTACAATAATCCCAAAAAAGCAGATACAAATCTGTGCTTCTTCATTGATTGTATTCACATATGGAGTTGCAAAACATTTCCAAAATTGCTTATCTATTTGCATTTTATTTGTCAGAGAGCATCAAGGAGAGACCCTCCATCTGATGGCTCACTCCCTAAGTGTCTCCAGCCGCTGGGTCAGAATTAAACTAAGAATCAGAAACTCTGGGTTTTAGTAATCAAGGTATCATCTGCTACCTTTCAAGACTGATATCAGCAAGAAGTTGAAATCAGGATCAGTGATAATTGTGGGATGCAAGCACTCAGATTTTGGATTCAGGCAACCCAACAGACGGTTTAATCATTGTGCCAAACGCCTGTCCTTAAAATGCTTTTTCTGCATTAGTTTTGTTTCTGTTTCTGCTATTTTTATTAGTTTTGTTTCTACTATTCACTACCTTTAAAGAATTTAAACAATAGAATTGTAAATTTGAATTTGATTCTATCTCTACAACCTGTTCCTATGAGACTTTTCCACATTACTACAGTGAGTGAGATTACCTGATCGTATATTTAAACTGGAAGAAACAATAACTCCTATCAGAGGAAGTCACATTCTTCCCCACAGCTTTTCCAAAGGTGACCTCTGCTCCACTTCCTTAGCAAGGAACAATTTAGGGTTGCCTCCTCAGGGCTTTATGCTCACTATCCACACTTCCCTGGAAGATGCAGACCTTGACTTTTAGGACTAATTGACGTTTCCAGTAAGAGATGGATAGGATCCACCATTACCCACATTCTTCTATGAAGAATGATTAGGTCATTGAAATGCCTATTCCTATCTGTTCACAATAATATCTTATGTGCAGAACTAAAACATTTTCCTATGCGTTAATGCCCCTGACCATGGATGATGAATTTCTACAGAAACAGATCTGGAGTTTCATGTCATTCAGAATCTAGAACTTCTCCATACATAAGAATAAATAAATGTCTGAGACTCTCATGCATTCATCAAAATGCCTTCTATGAGTAATTTAGCCACAGGGAAGAAAACGGTCTAAATTCATTGGGGAAAGCACCATTCATTCCATAAGGCCTATTTATACCTGGATTTCTCTTTACTGTTTTCTAACTGAAAATTGTGAAATTTGGATCACTCTTAGACACCCCTACTTGCTTCTGCATTAGTTCAGTTCTTGAAAAAAGGTCATTTAATTGATGATCATTTTCAAAGAAAACCCAACACCTACTTGAAGGATTCTTAGAAGAACTGAAAATATACTGTGCTGTGTAATATAAGAGCATTTCAAAAAGCTGATGGAAAATGGAATTATAATAAGTTTGTTTTGCTATAAACATTTGAAATCCATGATCAGATTTTTCTTATTCCTAGTTAGCTCTTACCTACTGTCATTAATCAGGCTGTATGCCTTCCTTATTTATTCCTTCCCCAACATCTAGTAATCATCATTACACTTTGAACTTTTATAATGGCACTCTTTTTAGACTACATGTCTAAAATGAGATTATGTGATACTTGCATTTCTGTGACTGGGTTATCATAACCTTGTAATGTCATTGCTGCTATTAATGCAAGCATAGCTGGCAGAGTCGGCATTTACATCTAGCTATAAAGGCACACACTTACTGCATTGTAGTAGTTGTGTTCAGTTCCTAGCTTGGGCTCCTGATTCCAGTTTTCCATTTATACATACCCTGAGAGAAGCAGTTTTGGCACAAGTAGCTGTGATCCTGCCACCCATGTGATTTTGCTGGAATGGATTATATTTTTTACTCCCAGCATCAGCTTGAAGAAGTAACCAATGGCTGAGAGCTTGCTCTTGTTGTCTGCCCACCTCTAAAATAGTAAATAAATCAGTAAAATAAAAAGTAAAGAAGTATTTGCTCCTGATTTATATGTTTATGGGTCTCATTAATCAAATATCTTGCAAACACCATGAAAGTTTTTCTTCTTGATTTATTTAATTTTTTTAGAAATCCCCTTGAATTTCTTAATTGTTCATATAAATTTTTACTACTCACTGCAATAAATATCTATTTTATATTTATGTTATCTCATCTTGAAATAGACATTTAAAAAGGCAAAATAGTACTGAAGATTATAAATAAGTTCTGGAGAAGAAAACCAATGCAGTTATAGGCTATTGTATAAAAGGAGGCTCCTCTACTTTCCAGGAATAAACAAAGTAATGTGGTTTGGGACTGTTCATTCTAATGGATGTTTCTGAAAGGTGACTAAATATCCACCCATGATCAGAAGTTCAGGGCCACATTAAGGCTAGCAAGATTCTACTAAACCATAAATATCATAGTTATTACACAACTAAAATAATTTGAATATAGGTTAGTTAAATAAGAAATAAACACTTAAAAGAGGAAGAAAGGGTGTCTGGTGAGCTGGCACCATGGGCTGTGTCACCATCTGTTATGCCATAACCCATATGAGTGCCAGGTCAAGTTCCAGTTTTACAGTTTTCATCCAATCCCTCTGAAGGCAACTGGAAAGATGGCCCAAACTCTTGGGTCCCCACACCCATGTCGGAGTGCTGGATGTGTTTTCAGATTCCTAGTTTCATTCTACCGCAGCCAGGACTATAATGTCCATTTGGAACATACATAGCAGATATTGTGTGTATGTGTGTCTCTCTTTCCTGCTCTGTGACTCTTGAAAATAAATACATAAATCTTGAAAACACAATTTCAAAAAAGGGGAGGAGGCAAGAAAGGCCAATTTTTTTTTTTGTCTCACAAAGATCCAGATTAGTAACAAAGGAACTTTGAAAATAGCTCAAGATTCATGAAAAAAAAAATATTCTGGAAACAAAAGCTATCCAGGACCATGTAGAGTATGTGCACAAAGTTTACATATTGTTTTAATTGAACTTAGGGTTTTTTAATAAAAAAAGATTAAATGATTCTGCTAGTGTTAGCACAAAATGTAGCTTTCAACACCTTGCTAGCATGAGTATTACGAGAAATCCCTGATGACTGTGTCTGAGAGATTAGTTCTAGACGCTAATAAAGAAAGGAAGCTGAAAAGAGAGGAAAGGAATAATCCAATAGATTTTAATATAATTATATGATAATTCTAATTACATTTTCTCACACACCTTTTAGAAGAACCATGTGATTGGATTAATAATTGTCTTATTTTGTGCCTCATTTTAATCAATTTAATTAATGTGCAGTGTTTACTGAATAAATAAACATGAACATGATAGTAATCATTAGTGTCGTTAAACATATTAATTCCCAAGGGGTACTCACATTTTAAGATGAAACTTGGACCCCATAACAATTATCTACAGTCTAAAGGATGACAGAACAAGGGAAGTATATATAAATTGTGAGGAAATTAATCAGGAAGCTTTCAAAAGAAAGAACAGAAACAGAAACATCATGAACACAATCAAGTAGAGACAATTCCCAAATGTTCAGCTTTCTTTTCTCAGTCCTACTGAATCACACGTTTTCTTTCTCAAGAAGTTAAAAACAAAAAACTGAAGTGATATGTGACCTAAATCTGAGTGGAGGTTAGAGTATTTCCGAGTGCATTTAAAGCACAATGTGTTATACTGTCAGAAGGTGCCTAATCTGTGACTATTGCTGATAATAACATTGATAACAGCTTATCTATATTTGAAATGTTTATAATCACAAATTACTGATACCAAAAGATGACTGAGTGAACGCACACAGTAATGTACAGACAGGATAGCACACAAATAAGAAATAGGAAGAGGGGAAAACTTAATCAAATGAGATAATCTAAGAAATAGAGCAGAGACAGATCAATGTCACAAAAGGCATGAAGCAAGGAAACATGCTAGCTCCTGTGCAAGCAGTTTCATTAAAATATGCCTGATCTGGAAAAGAGTGAAGAATGGTTATTTTTAGAGTACAGAGAGCATATTCCCAGGTCCTGTAAAATGGTGTAAGTGCAGTGGACTTCAATGGAAAACTCCATATAAGAGCACATGGCAGGAAATCAGAGAAAATGTGTTTTATAGTCAAAAAAGAGAGAAAATGATGTAAAGAAATAAAGAAATTCTTATTCCCTATTGCTTAACAGTATTTATTCAATGGAGACATGAGAAATATCTTAAGTTTGCCACATCTGTCTTTTCAGGACAAAAACTGCAATTCATCAGTTAAAAAATCAGTGTAGGAAGGTATATTAGATACTGTGCTAAATTCATGGAAAAGCAGATGCTAATAAAAGATTAAATACAAAGAAAATAACAATTTAAAGACATTATTTCAGGGTAATAGAGATTTTGAATATTCATGATGTTTTGCAATATGCAAAACATATCACAGTTCACAATGGTCAAATGAAAGCAAGACATCTAAAAATGTATGAATAGTTTTTCTTTCTGTTAATATTACTATCAGGAAAATTTAAGACATAAAAAATAAACATTCAAAAACATTTTTTAAAACATCAGAAAACTACTACGCCAACAAAGGTTAGGTGTTCAGGTTCCCTGGGGAGGGGGAATATTGAGAAGAATCCAATAATTGATGGTGATTTTTACCTTGCTGCATTTGTTGATTGGAAAATGGCATAAGACCAAGAGGCTCAAATTTGAGTAGAGATTTGTGGCAAAAAGCCTAGAAATCTGAGTCAAGTGAGCTGCAGCCTTAAAGGAATGCTGAAGCAAAACTTGGAAGTTAGAACTTTCAAGACAGCTCAGATCGGCAGCCAAACACTGGACAGAAATAAACAGAAGAAGTCAATCAAAAATTTTGCAGGTATTAAGATAAGAAGAGCTTTCAATGATGCCAGAACACAGGACACAAAAAGTCCAGGGCCAACTGGCAAAAGCATCCTTGAAATAGAACAAGGAGTTAGAATCCTGGAAGTAAGACTGTATCACTCAGAACCCTCACATCATTTGTACGATTTTCACACCCAGTGCCTGGCATTTGACAAAGTGACACGGGATGAGACCGGACAGAGAGAAAAGGCCAGAATGAAGAGAAAGACAATGGTGCTGATGACTCCAAGAATCAGAATGCTTCGATCTGTATTTATTTACTCCTATTGGAAAGTCAGATTTACAGAGAGGAAGAGAGACAGACGGGGGGATCTTCCATCTGCTGATTCACTCCCCAAGTGTCTGCAACGCCCAGAGCTGAGCCAATCCAAAGCCAGGAGCCAGGAGCTTCCTCTAAGTCTCGCACGTATGTGCAGGGTCCCAAGGCTTTGGGTCATCCTCAACTGCTCTCCCAGGCCACAAGCAGTTAGCTGGAAGGGAAACAGGGCCACTGAAATTAGAACTGGTGTCCATATGGGATCCCAGTGTGTGCAAGGCGAGGACTTTAGCTGCCAGGCTACGGCACCAGGGCCTAGATTTGGATTTTAAAAGAACTGTGATGACTAGTTTGCATAAAATAGTTAAGAAGAATTTCACAAGAAAGCAGGAATCTGTAAAAGATGAGAGAAATTTAGAGATTGAAAAAATATGTAACAGAAGTTACAAATCCTTGGGTGAATACTATAGCAGACAACACACAACAGATACTGTCACTGCAACAACTGGAGAATGCATATTCTTCCCAAGGGAATTTAGAGTATCAAAGAAGTACAAAAATGTGTGTGTGCATTTGTGTTGGCCTCCAAACACATGCCTTTAAACAATTGTAAAACTAAACTAAAAGTAAATAAAGTAATAAAATGTAGATATCTGCAGTTCTTTGGAAACCAAACAATGAACTTCTAACCACCCAAACATTAAACAGTCACTTATCATGGCAAGGTGCGCTGATAGAATAATTAATAATTATCAAAATCCAGAGAATTAAATTTTCATTGAGAAATGTATAATCCCAAATATATATACATATTAGATATATATATCTAATGTATTAGATATATACATTAGAAAAAAGATTTGAATTTAAAAACTCTTAATATGCCATGGACTTTGAAAAGGACATATTAAATTCAAAGAAAGTAAGGATAATGTAGAAATTAATAAATCAAAAAATATTGGAAAAACTCAATTTATCAAAATTATCCAATTTCCAGTATGGAGACACAATTTGAAAATTTTCAGACACAGCAGGGACATGATTTGTTAGATATTTAACTTGTAAAAAGCAGTGGGGGGGCTCGGCAGCGTGGCCTAGTGGCTAAGGTCCTCGCCTTGATCCCATATGGCCGCTGGTTCTAATCCCGGCAGCTCCACTTCCTCTCTGTCTCTCCTCCTCTCAGTATATCTGACTTTGTAATTAAATAAAAAAAAAAAAAAAAAAAAAGCAGTGGGAACAGATTTTAAAATGCCACCCATTAGCCACAGTAAAGCAGCCCTCATTTTTAAAAGTTAGATGCTGTGGTATATGTAACTCCATCTTTTTCCAAAATCAGATCTTTAGAAAGACTGTTGACCACTGTGTTTTATTTTTAAACATGAGAAACCTCTGATTGTTTCTTAGCCTTGTGGCTAAGATCAAGTGTAACGTGAGACACCTCTGCATTTAAGAACAAGTGCCTTTGGATCAGAAGATCCCTAAGCTTGCTCAATTATTTTTCTCTGATGAAGGGCATGTGTTGAAGGTAATTATGACACGATGTGTGAAACAACTCACATGTGGAGTGGTACAGTGTGTGGAGTGGTACAGTGTGTGAGTGGTACAGTGTGTGGAGTGGTACTGTGTGTGTGGAGTGACTCAGTGTGTGTGGGAGTGGTACAATATGTGGAGTGGTACAGTGTGTGTGGAGTTGCACTCTGTGTGTGCAGATTAGCTGTATTACCAACAACAGCTTCAGTTCAGTTTGGAGAGTTTAATTTGGATTCATCTAAGTGCAGTGGAAAGCCCTGTTTCTGCAGAGAAAACCCAAGACAAGGTCTGTTTCACTGAAGCAGAATATAACCAAGAGACTTAAGATTCACCTGCACACAACCTCAGTGGCCAAAAGCTGGCATGCGCTTCAAGAATATGGAACACCGATGGCAAAAGACAGCGCATATTATGAATTTGTGTTGACAAAAAAGGTGACTTCCTGCCTACAAGTGATCTTCAGTGCTTCAACAGAGGCCAGCATTTAAGGATCAAACTAGGTGAATATCATATATTACTAGGTAAAAACCATAAAATATGAATCATCACAATACGACCACTCCATGATACACAAAGCACCACTGACTTAAGGAATTCTGCCTGCTTCCTGTATCACTCCTTTTGCAAAATTTTCAATTTTTTTTAAAGATTTATTCATTTTTATTTGAAAAGCAGAGTTCCAGAGAGGAGACATATACACACACAGAAATCTGCCGGTTCACTCCCAGGTGGAGATATCTACTGGGTCCTATGGTGCCGATTAATTCTGTTGCTTATTGATCATTTTGTTTGGTAAGTCTTTTCAAAAATGAAAACAGGATGTTGACAACAGAACAATTGATCTTAGCCACTATATCACAATGTCCAATTTTTAATACTTATTTAAAAGTACAAACTCATCTGTGACACTTACAGTTCTATATTATTAAAATCAGCTATTCCCTAACATTTTAATTTTCTTAGGTCTATATTCCCTGTGTTTTCCTTCTAAGATACTCTTTCTACCAATGCTTTTCTTCCATTTATTCAATAACCTATTCTTGTTACTGCCTTAATACCTGGCCTGAATCCACAACAAAAATAACTTCACCCTCCCACAGTCCGCTTTTTTCACTTTCTTTGTGTGCATTAGCTTGCATACGGTTTACTTAAACTATGATCATAGCACCACTCAAATTTGGAGGCTGTATTTTTTCATGTGAAAGGCACTTGTGTTCTCTTCCTAGCCATTACCCCTCCTTTTTTAATATCAGAGCTGCAATTTTGCTCAAGGGGCAAGGTGTCTAAAGGAATAAAGATTGTAAAGCCATGATAATCCTTGGATCCAGTTGTACTTATCCTTTTCTCCTGTGCAGTATTTCCCAGCTTTCGTTGTAACTAAGGGCTGCCAGGTGACAAGGTTCTGACTAATGAACAATAAGGGAAAGTCTGCTAAGAAAACAGATTTCTTTGTAGTCATATTTTTCTTGGGTAGTAGGAAAAAATATGTTCTTTCCTTCCTGATTTGGAGACAGCTATATTAGGATATCATAATGTTAGCTGTATAAGTCTTTCTGAAACCACAAGGTGTTATGGTCAAGGATCTTGGGAAAATAGAACAGAAATATTAAAACTGCTTGATCCTTCATGTCATTGTCCATCATCTTATTTCTATTATCTGAATTAACTGAATGTTTTTACGTGCTGCTGTTAGTCATGAATTAAAGCTGAAGTCATTTGTGTTTTACAGTTACACCTAAACAGTGCCAGCTGCAGACAAGAAGGCTTTCTCTTTCACCTCTTTTCCGGTTCACAGTTGAATTACGCTGCTTCATCTACTTTGCAGTTAGGTACAAAGCCACAAAGCTTGAGTGGGCCAATATAACACGAATAAAAGTAATGTGGATTGAAAGCCTTAAGAATCACTCCACATGTAACTTCAAGTACCCTTTGTCCTAGTACAGTGATTGGGGTGCATGTGTGAGTCTGAGTTCCCTAATAACCAGAACAAGCATAGCTCCTGTACGTACCCATTTGGACATGGAGATACGCAATAAGAAAGCCTCTGCTCTACTAAGTAACTGAAATCTTGATCGTGCCACTACTAGGTAATCCATCTAGCTAACTTGATTCATTCTGATACAACCGAATTAATAGTCACAGTGTAGTGGCACATAATTCCTTTCTCCAGGATCTACTGTACTGATTTTATTAAGATATTTTAAGCATGAAACATATTCTCATTTAAGGGAATGTATACTAACAGCATAATAGAGACTGTCATATCCAGAGGTGAAGATACAATGCAGCATTCATCTCTACTTCCAAATCAATGATGGACTCCCAATGAAACTGTTGGATGTATCTTGACAATATGATATTGGACTCTCTGTCAGGGTCTGCACCCAAAATGTCAGGATACACTTAAAGGGCAAAATAATGGACTTATGACCGCTTATGAAGGACTATACTGTTGTAGTAATATGGGGTAAATCATGTGGGGGGAGGGAATTTGGGGAGGTAGTAAAGGAAATCCCAGAGCCTATGGAATTGTATCATAAAATTAAAAATAAAATAGAAGGAATAAAGGAATTTAGAATAATGTTATTTATATTAAGATATATTACTAGTGACATTTCAATTTTATTATGAAGAAAGTAAAAGACTAATTATATGTTGAATATCTACAAAGTATCAGACATTGACATATAGGTTAAAGAATCAAGACCAGAATGACTAGTATTCCAAACAAAAGTAATGGTGGTTTCAGCAAATAAATCCCTCTATCACGATAATTAAAAGGAAAATAAGGTTAAATTTCTCAAATATATTATGAAATATTAATTATTATTTAACAAACACCATTTTTTCTTATATTGAGAGGATGCTTATCAAATTAAATAGTTACAATGATACATGCTGAAGAATTTTTTTTATTTTTTTATTCATTAATTACATTGTATTATGTGACACAGTTTCATAGGTACTTGGATTCTCCTCAACCCTCCCCAAACCCTCCCACCATGGTGGATTTCTCCACCTTGTTGCATAACCACAGTTCAAGTTCAGTTGAGATTCCCCCATTGCAAGCATATACCAAACATAGAGTCCAGCATCTTATTGTCCAGTCAAGTTCAACGGCTTCTTAGGTATACCCTCTCTGGTCTGAAGACAAAGCCAGCAGAGTATCATCCCGATCAATTAAAAGCTCCAACATACCATCAGCAAAAATTTACATCATTATGGAATTAATTGACATAGTAATGAGTAACCAATATGTTAAAAATAAATGCGAGTTCTTAACCACCTTCTGTGACCACCTCATTCACATTCCAATTTTAGTTTATACACAACATATAACATACATAACATAACTGTTATACATAACATCATATCATCTTAAATTAAGGCAAACATGTGGTATTTAACCTTTTGGGATTGGCTCATTTCCCTTAGCATTATGGTTTCCAGTTTGGCCCATTTGGCCACAAAGAACTGCATTTTGTTTTTTTTAATAGCTGAGTAGTATTCCATGGAGTAGATGAACCATAGCTTTCTTATCCAATCCTCTGCTGATGGGCATTTTGGCTGCTTCCCTGTGTTTGCAATTACTGATTGTGCTGCTATGAACATAGGAGTGCATGTTGGTTTCTCATAAAACAATTGTTCTGGATATATTCCTAGGAGTGCTATTGCTGGATCATATGGTATGTTGATTTTGAGTTGTTTGAATGTTCTCCATACTAATTTCCATAGAGGCTGTACCAGCCTGCAGCCCCACCACATGCTGAAGAATTTAAGCACAGAATTCACAATGGCAAGAAGAGATTTTACTTCAAAAATCAAAAGGCTAATTTCTTGGAACAAACAAAACTATATATTTTTTTAGTTTTTGCCTAATTTACTTTCTTAACTTTTATGTTTCAAAATAGTTTAAAATTTACAAAACATGTATAGAGTTGCAGCGAGTTCCTACAATCCCCATATAATCCAAAAACCACATATAGCTTTCCCTAGACTTTAATCCAAACTCCCTTTCCCTGCCATCCTTCAGACTCTGGTAATCAATATTCTGGGTTTATATTAGGGGTTGTTTGAGCCCCCAATATTGAGGATAATGTATGATATTTGTTTACCTGTGTCTAGTTTCACTTGCCCTGATGTTCACTAACACTATCATTTCACCACAAAAAGGCAGAATTTCATTCATTTTTTTCTAGTTTAATACATCGTGTGTGTGGACTACATTTTATATACTCATTCATCTAATAGTGGGTATCCTGGTTAGTTCCATATTTTATCTCTCGCAAACAGTGTTTTAATAGAAAAAGTTCAATGGGGCTGTATTTAAACAATTACTACATGTCTTTTGCATTGACACTCAAAAGTATGCAATGATCTCTTATTGGTCTTTTGACTAAGATCAAATGTGAAAGTATGCATTGAGATTACTATTCTTAGGGTAGTTACATTTCTAATTTTGAAAGAAATCTCCATGATGTGTCTTATGCAAGCTCTATTTCTAACTTTTAAAGAACTCCCCTTACTGTTTCCCACAGTGACTGTACTAGTTAACATTCCTATCATTGGTATAAATTTTCTGTTTTTTATCTCGTTAGCAACATTTCTTAATTTATCTGAGTTGATATTCCACTGTGATTTTCATTTGTGTTTTTCTAAAGCCTAAAGATTCATAATCCAGTTATCAATTTGTGTGTCTTCCTTGAAAATTGTGTAGACACATTTTTAGATAATTTTCTGATCTTAATTTATACTAATACTCCACTATTTTATTTAACAGGCTTGAGTGTCTAAGGATTTTGGTCTTCACAGGGGACCTGGAACAAAATGTTCACAAATACTAAATGACAATTATATAAATCTATGCCTGGGATATGCACACATACACTAATAACTTGTTCGTTTTGTTTCTATGAACACCTTTCAAAAAATACATAAGTTATTCCAAAATTTCTATCATATAGTTTCATGCTTAGTGCCTAATAACGATACCATCCAAAATGAGTAGCTGTATAACATAGGGTTGAGAGAACATGTTTGAGTAGCCCACAAGGTGTAAATCAGGCTTATCTCTGAAATACCATTGTTTTAGGTTGAATAGGAGTTGCTTTACCAAAAATTGTGAGTGCAGTTGCTTAACTGCCAGCGTCTTGATGCTGATTATTGGTGGATTAAAAATGGGAATTTGGGACCAAGTATTGTTTTACGACAGTATAAACCACCATTTGTGATGCCAGCAGTCCATCAGAGTCTTAGTGGAACTGAGTTCCAGTATCTGATTCTGACCCAGCTTCTTGGTAAAGTGTCAAGGAGGCAGCAGGCAATAGCGCACATGCTTGACTGTCTGCGACCCATGTAGAGACACGGGTAGATTTCTTAGCTCCAGGCCTCAGGTTGGCCAAGATTGGCCTGTTGTTGCCACTTGGAGAGTGAACCAGAAGATGTGAGATCTGTGTTTCTTTGTATTTCTGTCTCTTTCTCTAATGCTCCACCTTTCGATAAAAGGGGTGGGGCCAGTGAAAAGTGCTTAGATTCTCACAAGAGTATTGATTGTTTTAGTTCAAGTTCCGTCAAGTTTCCTTCTGCTTCCTAGCTCACTGTGTGGTCATGCCATTGCACCTGCCATGATCCAATGCTGGACAATAGGGTTATATGATCCCACAACCTCCACTGTAAGCAAAATAAGTGTTCTTTTTATCTAAGCGGCTCCACTCCGGCATTTTAGTTAGAGGCACAAAAGTGCATTGATACAGCCATGTCACAAAGGTGTCAGGTTATAAGGTTTATACATACAAAAAAATATCTGCAGCCAGAACTCTTGAGCACATAAAACATTGCATAAAATCTTTTGCGAGCTCCTAGATCATGCAAGCAAATTTGATGACTAAGGCATCACTCGCAAATCTGTTCTATGTTATTTATAAGCACTAAACCAAAAGTTGAAATAAATGAATAAAAGAGTTGTCATGATATATTAAAGCCTGCACTTTCCCTTCACAGCAGATAAAGCATTAAACTCAAGATTGCTATAACACCACAGATTAGTTGCTGGAATGACATGGTAAAAAACATTATTTTTAACATTACTATCATTTAAAAATCATAAGGCTATGGGCCTAGAGACATAAAAGGCATTCTCCCAGGATCAGTGACCATGATAGGAAGGCAGATTTTGATGGAAAGGCATGTTCAAAGTCAATCACTTTTCTGAGACTGTGTAGACTAGTACCAGCAACATAAATGTCACCTCTATAAGGTTAATGTTATCTAGTGAAATGAACAATCTTTCAAATCACAAGTCCTGAGTGTGAATTTCTGCTACAAAAATTTAGCAAACCTAGCACTATAGAAAACCACTGTATTTCTCAGCTCCTCAATTTCTTCATCTGAAAAATACATTAGAGGACTTAATTATTAATTTGATAATCAAGAAAGCAGGATCTATGAAAGAGTGAGACCTTGAACAGAATGTTGAATAAAATCCGTGAATGGTTTCATCATAGACTAATAGGGAGTATTATTATTTATCAAGTATTATTCAAATAATATTTAAAGTTTCTTTAAAATAGACAGAAATGATAATGGAAAACATGACCCAATCATATCACAGGAAAAAGACATTTAGATTGTATGATCATGTCAGATTTGGTAACTTAGGTTTGGAAAATCACTGAATTGTCAAGAAAATTAATTTTTTGAGTTGAAATTAATAGCTCATACTTAATGAAATGCCTGTTACATAAAAGGTATATGGGGAAAACAGTGGAGAAAAAGGAAGACGCCTAAAAATATCACAAAAACCAAGCTCTTGTTCTACTAGCACAGTTAAGAAAGTTTTCTGATCTTCAAATTAAATGCTATGGGAATCAGAAATGTTCCTCTCTATCTGGGTCATCTCCCTAAGTTTGCATGAGTACACTCCACAGAGAATGCTAATATTTGTGCTTCAAAAGTGACTTACTCTGGGTACTATCTTTGATTCAAAATTCTAAAGAAAAGTAAGCCAGACAATCGGAGTAAGAGTTGGAGAATTATCACAAAAAGCGTCATACCACCTGTTCATTTATTAATAAGGAGGAGGAAAATACGTAAGCGCTCAGTCATGCCCTGCAGTAAGTCAGGAACATCACTGACACATTTGATTATTGTATGTATGATTCATCAGCAACCCATGCCGACGAGGATATCTGCTACTGAAACCATTTCAGGGAAAATGGCAAAGAGCATTAAGGCTCAAGGAAAACATGTCTTGCTAAGCAAAAAGATTGCTAAAATTTACAAACCAAACAAGGAGGGCAGTTACTGAAATATTGCAGATGGTTCTAACATGCTCAAGAGACAGGCCAGTAAACAAGACTCCAAAGAGGGGCCCAGCACAGTAGCCTAGTGGCTATTAAGTCCTTGCCTTGCATGCGCTGAGATCTTCTATAGGCAACAGGTCTAATTCCAGAATCCCCGTCTCCCATCCAGCTCCCTGTTTGTGTCCTGGGAAAGCAGTGGCAGACGGCCCAAAACCTTGGGACCTACACCTGCGCTGGAGAGTCTGGGCTCCTAGCTTCGGACTGGCGCAGCTGTGGCTACTGGGGCCCCTTGGGGAGTGAACCAACAGATGGAAGATACTGCTTTCTGTCTCTCCTCCTCTCTGTATATCTGTCTTTCCAATAAAAATACAAAAAAAAAAAAGGTGGAAAAAAAAAACACTCCAAAGAGAACAAAGTGGCTATTTTATTCCGCTCATAGAAGGTTTAGTTCATGGGAGCTAACTTTTCTTCAAAACCAAGGCAGACATAGGTAAGGAGAATCAATTTAAGAGGCAATGCAACAGCATTAATAATAGCTTAGTTTACTCAGGATACAGTCTACACTAGGTACTCTGCAAACTACTACATCTGAACATTCTGAAATTCTCAATAATCCAGAGGTGAGTTTGTTATCATCCTTCCTCTAAGGACTTAATGTTGAGAGAAATATAATAAAAATCTTTCCACAAATTTATGTTAGATATGTGATCATCTTTCCAGCTTTTCCCTTTCTGTTTTGTGACTCTAAATTCTGTGTTCTTCATGCTATGTAACCACTATATCATCTTTAAATACAAATGAATCACACAATGGAAGTGAGGACATAAAGTGGGCTTTAACATAAAGTGACATTTCTCTTACACCACTCAATAACTTCCTTGCGAACAGTAACCCATGACAGTATAGTCTAATTAGTTCTTGTCAATCACATGCACATTATCATCTAGTTTATGAATTGTGAATGTTTTCATCAGAAGCATTCTTCCAGATTATAACCTAATATGCACTAACTGGAGAGAAACACCTTGCACATTGGTACAGTCATGCTTGCAAAGTACAAATATACATACGATATATACACTCAGACCATCAAGCTCAACCACAACTCAATCCTGTCTATAACATTCTCCTGATTTCTGTTGTAATGAAACAGCTTCTTAATCCCTTTCACACAGGCAAATGGAAACCGCATCACCGTGGTTGCTGACAGTGATGCTGTGTCTGAAAATCTTACGCTACATCTAAATGATTACTTAAAGGGCAAAGGCACATACACAACGAGTTCAAGATACAAGAATTTAGAGCCAAGCTTTCAGTCTTCTGCACATAACATCATTAAGCACATTAGGTGGAAGCAAAGCCTTCTTCAAAAATCAATTTCTAGTCGTCAAAGCCGGTGTTTCGAGCACCTTCATAAATGAAGCTTTAGTCAGTGAGGCAAAAACACAACCCTCCAGGGCAGGTAAGATCACACGGAAGAGAATAAAGGATTCTGAGTGTAGCTAGGTCACACCACTGGTCATATGAGGTAAGGGTTATAACTGTTTCCTTGGTAAAAGGGAATAGGAGACTAATTGGGTATACTTTGCAACTTACTACGTAAATGTACAGTAAGCCCAGTATTGCTATTATACATAATTGTTACAGTGTATGCAACAAATCCTCTTGTCTACCCCATAACATCCAGGGGTCAACAATACTCCTTTGCAAGGATAAACAGAGGGCTTTAATCAGGCAAAATTTGCTGCTTTGTTCTATAACTGGTAAAAATGTCTTCTTACAGTAGTGATCACCTATGAGATATAAATCTATGTCAGGTACATTTTACCTAAAGATCAGAAACCTTTGTTTTATCGTTTAAAGGATTACGAAGATCTCTTGACATTTATGCATATATATATGTGTGTGTGTGTGTGTGTCCATTTTAATTTGAAGACTTCACTAGTTTTTATTAGTTCTCACAGCTATCTGTGATCCCAAAATTGAAGCAAATTCGTGCCACTTGAGGAAACAACACTAAAAAGTACAGAGCATTTTACTTGCCACATTGCATAAAGAAATAACCATGGCAAAACAAGTATTCATTGGAGCAGAAAGCAAAGTGATATTCTAGAAACACAGTGATAGAGAACATAATCTCTTCCCCTAAAAATGCCCCCAAATATCATTATTCTCAGATTTTATGGTTTGTGTTTAAAAAGAAAAATCGAGTTGCTTAGAATGCAGACCCAACATACGAGCAGAAAGAATGTTGGATTTTCTTTTTAAATTTTTTTCCTCTTGAAGTTTTCAGTATGTGTTTTTCTTAGTATACAGGTGACTAACTTGTCATCTACCAATTATTAACAAAGAATAAAGAAGTGATGGACTATTTAAGCTCACGAATAGTAGAAAGGTCAAGGAATAGCGACCTGTGGACTCGCTCAAAAACTTCACAAAGGAGAGAAAGAGAGAGATAAAAGAAAAAAGATTGAGAAAAGGTTAAGCATTTAAACTGCTCAGTTAATCTAAATATAATTAGGCCTAACTTGGACCTTCTCCCAGAGTTCATAAACCCACACCAAGAAACTCTTTGGGGAGCAATATAGTCAAATAATATCTTTCTTTAATGACAATATAAATGGCCAGCCTTGTCCTACATGCTCTCGTTTGTTTTTGTTTTACTCTAGCCACCTTTCCCTTTTATTTACTTGATTGTTTGCTTATGTCAGAGATGTTTATCAGAACTACTCAGAATGAAAACAAAGATGATTGTAGAATGTGTTAGCTTTGCAAATAAAAACAACTGTGACCATTATGTTAACATGAGCTACCCTTTGTCAGCTTGAAGCCAGTTATACCGAATTCTTTATTTCACATAACTTGGGAGAGTTATATGACACTCCAGTGTAACTCTCTGCACCAGCTTACAGAGTAAAGCTACAACAATGAGGACATTGCATTTTAGAAAATGCTTAACTGGAAAAACAAGTCTCATGAGTAATGACTTTTATATATATAAAATTTAAGTCTTGTTTCTGGATCATTAGAATCAACATCCCCAAAATGTACATAATGCTGAAAGAAAAGTAAGAGTCAATGCAATCCCAATCAAAATCCCAACAACATTCTTCTCAGAAATAGAAAAGATGAAACAAAAATTCATCTGGAAACATAAGAGACCATGAATAGCAAAAGCTATCCTGAAGAAAAAAAGTAAAACTTGATGATCATAATTCCAGACCTCAAGACATACTACAGGGCAATAATAATCAAAATAGTCTGGTACTGGTACAAAAACAAAGATCAATGGAATAGCATAGAAGCCCCAGAAGGGAGCTTGCACGTGTATAGCCAACAAAGAGAACTGAAGATAACCCAGGGAAAATGTTCTGTTCAACAAATGCCATTGGGACAATTGAATAGAGGCCTGTAAAACTCAGAACAAGACCCCCACCTTTTATCTTATACAATAGGCAGCTCTAACTGGATCAAGGATCTAAGCCTACACCCAGAATCCAGATGCACTTCAATGGCAGAATGTTGAAACTTGTGACTGTTGCTGGAAGACTTTACTGTTGTAATAATATGGCAGAAAATGGTGGCAGTGGAGAAATCGGGAAGGAGGAATAGGAGAGTGAGGGGGGAAATCCCTATATCTACAACACTTTATCATGGAATATAATCATAGCAATAAAAACTGTCTTAAAAAATAAGCCTTATAAAAAGGGGAAAGCTAAACTTCCTAATCAGGCAGATCTAGGTTTAAATCTCAGCCCTGGATTTCTGGATTCAATTCCCATATACAAAGGTCCTGAATGTTGCCACTCTCCTCATTACAGAAAAAAAAAAAAAAAAAAAAAAAGAAATGAACCAGAAATCAGTTATTCTTATAATTATCGTTGGCAACCTCCAAGCCTGCAAAAACGAAGAGATCTGTTAACTTGGGGAAGAAGCTGCTGCAACCATAATAAATCAATTGATCACATTAATGAATTTCTAAAGATCAAAAAAATCCTATGCTCAAATTAAGATACCACTGAGTGTTAACAGTCTTCAAAGGAATCCCACACGTTCATGGATTTTAAACCCAGGGACCTCATAAAGTTTCATGGTGGCAATCAAGAATCCCTGTGCCTCAAGCAAGGAGAGAGAAAGTATAATTATCATGAAGCAAGACAAAGAGGATTTCCCATACCAGACATATTCCCAAGGAACAGATCTTACCAGAATCTTAATTGAGTTAAGTAGAGGTTACTTCTCCCACCCAGGCCCTTCTAAGCCTTCTTGTCTCATGTAAATGAATATGTCTTTACCAGTAGGAACAGTTAAAGGCCACAGCCCTGGGATCCATGCACGTTCCCTTCAACAAAATTAACCCACTACACCAACAGTGCTTAAGCACAGTAACCAATACATCACAACAACAGCAACAACCAAGCAACATTGCAACACAGACTATTTCAGGAAGTAAACTTAGGAAAACTCCAAATCAACAAGACATTTTTTTAAAAAGTACCAACATGATGACACTTTTAAAAACTCACCAGACTATCATAAAAATTCAGAGATGGATGCTGTGGTACAGCTGGTTAAGCCAACCTTGACAACACCTGCTTCCCACATCATTGTGATAGAATCCGTCTTCCTGCAATGGCAAATGTGGGTCTTCAGATGATGATCCAAGTAATGGGGTTCCTGCTGCCCTTGAAAAGGGCCTGGATGGAGTTTCTGGATTTGGTCCTTGCCTGACCCAGCATTAGTGTCACATGCATTTAGGGAATGAACCAGTGAAAGATTCTTTTTTGTTCTTCCTCCATCTCCCTCCCCATCTCCATTTCAAATAAATAGATAAGTGTGTTTAAGATTTATTTAATTAATTTGAAAGAGATAGTTACAGAAAGAGATTTTTCTAACCGCTGTTTAGCTCCCCAAATGTCCACAATGGACAGAATTGGACCACCACAAAGCCAGGAGCCAGGAGCCTCCTCCAGGTCTCCTGCATGGGTGACAGGGGTCTAAAACACTCAAACCATCTTCCACTGACTTCACCAGCACAATAGCAGGCAGCTGGATCAGAAATGGAGCATCAGAGACTCAAACTAGAACCCATATTGGATCTCCACATCACAGCAGTTGTTTAATCTGCTATGATAAAACATCAGTTCCAATTAATATTATTGTTTTAAAAAGAAGAGCATAAGAAAAATAAATAAAAATCTTCACCTAAGGTTCTGTTTATCTCGATCAATTTTACCCAAAAATAGCATGCCTGTTTTCAATTTTAAAAATTACATAATACCCAGAAAAGCAGTATAGAAAAAAACAGAACACTATTGTAGAAAAACTCAAAAAATATTAAAAACAATTAAGATGCAACTAACTGATTCAAAACATACGTATAATGAACAAACATTAATGCTATGTGAGATATGTAAGCAGACATGGGAATTCTAGGAGATAATCCAGAGAAAAAGTGACAGAAAATAAAAGTGAAGAATGACTTTGATAACTCGGTTGTACACTGGAAGAAGTAATTGAGAAATAATTAGTAAAGAGTGGGTTTTTCATGCAGTAATTAATGTCTTTTGAATCACCTAAATCCCTTGTGAAAAGCTGGAGTCCCAAGTCTCATTTCTGCTTCCAATTCCAGCTTCATGCGAATGCACACTCCGGGAGGTAGCATTATGGCTCAAGATGTCAGGTCCCTATCAACTGTATGCAGAAGCCGGATGTCTTCTGTGCTTCTGGCTGAGGTCTGGCTGTTGGGGATATCTGTGGAGTGGACAAGCACATACATGGAAGATCTGTATTTGTGTGGGTGTATCTATCTTTCAAATAAAATACAAAACTAGGTCAATAAAATGTTTGAAGATACATCATCAGAAACATCCAAAAACACATACAAAAGAACAGGAAAAGAAGAAATCCAAGAACTGCTGTGGAGATTGTTTCAGAAGATATTATACAAGTGCATTATAGACATATCAGAAAGCAAAGGGATAAAGAGCAGAATGATTTGAAGTAACAGCTCTGGGAACCTTCAGAACCTGATGACTAACACCCACTCACAAATTCAGAAAATTGCAAGAACGTCAAGCATACTAAGTCATGTAATAACACTGCATAGGCCACTTATACCATGAAGTTTTTTGTGTGCACAATGATGCAGTTCTGAACTTCTAATGTAAATGGAATAACATTTATCTTACAGAGTAAGTCACATAATATATATATATATATATACTCTTAATAAACAATTATATGGAATTGGTCTTTGAATATTTTTCTTTTGAGCAACAGTCTGACACCCTGTTAGTATTTTCTACCACTTTCTGTTGTTCTCTGTTTTTTTATAATAATATCTAATATTGGCAAAAATTTCTATAAAATATACCACAGTGTTATGGCTTTGAGATTCATGCGAATGCAGATTTTCAAGATCACCATTTGTATAAAAATAAAAATTAAATCATAACATGAAATCTACACATATTAATTTCCATCTGCAGAAAATCAGGAAGAGAGAAAGAGGAAGAGAGAGAGAGAGGAAATTCTGAGAGAACAGAAAAAAAAAGCGCTTCACTCGATAGGGGAGCAAGTGTAAAAATTACAATGGACTCCTTATATGATATATGAAACTCCATAATAAAGAAAAGTGGAGTTAAAAATGCAATAAGTTATTTAAAAATCAGTCTAGAATTTAAAATGTCAATCTAGAATTATACATTCAGTGAAATCATTCTTAAAACAGGAAGAAATTGGGCCCGGCGGCGTGGCCTAGCGGCTAAAGTCCTCGCCTTGAACGCCCCGGGATCCCATACGAGTGCCGGTTCTAATCCCGGCAGCTCCACTTCCCATCCAGCTCCCTGCTTGTGGCCTGGGAAAGCCCAATGCATTGGGACACTGCACCCGCGTGGGAGACCCGGAAGAGGTTCCAGGTTCCCGGCTTCGGATCGGCACGCATCGGCCGTTGCAGCTCATTTGGGGAGTGAAACATCGGATGGAAGATCTTCCTCTCTGTCTCTCCTCCTCTCTGTATATTCCAGCTTTCCAATAATAATAAAAATCTTTAAAAAAAAAACAGGAAGAAATAAAGATTTTCTCATGCCAAACTAAAACTAAGAATTTATTGTCATGATATCCATGCTGTAAAAGAGGTGTCATAAAAAGAAGAAACAAAAGATAATATTTTATTGTATTTGCTAATTGATATAAAAGAACAAGTAGCATAAAATAATAACAATATTTTCAGTGATATGTATTTTCTATATGTACATTTGTATATATAAATCAATGTGTAGTATCCTATGAAATGATAAAAATTTAGGGGCCAGTGCTGTGTCATAGAAGGCAAATCCTCCACCTGGGTTGCCAGCATCCCATACAGGTGCAGGTTCTAGTCCTGATGCTCATCTTCCCATCCAGCTCCTTCCTAATGAACTAGGAAAGTAGCATAAGATGCCCTAAGGTCCTGGGCCCCTGTACTCATGAACTCATGTGCGTGGTCCAGAACAAGTTCTAGTGATTGCAAACATTTTAGTGTGTGAATCAGCAGAAGGAAAGATGAAAGATTCTTTCTCTCTCTCTCTCTCTCTCTCTCTCACCCTGCCTTTAACTCTTTCAAGCAAAAATTTTTTTTTTTTTTACAAAATGAGAGGAAATTTTGAAGATACTCTTTTTTAAGATATCTGGGTATGGGCATTTCATATAGCGGTTAATATGCTGCTTAGGATGCACAGGCTCAGTCCTGGCTGTTCTCAGTCCTAGCTTCCTGCTAATGATCACTCTAGGCAGGCAGCAGTGAACAGCTGCAATTGAATCCCTGCTACCCATGGGGGAGACCTGAAGTGAACACCCAGCAGCTGGCTTCAACTTGATCCAGCCCAAGCTATGGCAGACATTTGCAGAGTGAACCATCAGCTGGGAAATCAGTCGCTATCTTTCTGAAAGTCTTCTTCCTCTTCCTCTGTCACTCTGTCTCTGCTTTTAAAAGAAACACATAGTTTTAAAAATACATATCTATTTATATACACAGATATAGGTACTGCAGGCTAAGTGACATATTTTATAAATGTGAGCTTGTATCTATTGAAATGCTTATTAAAATCTAGAGAAGCATTTAACTTTTTAAAGGGTGTTTTTATTTATTTATTTGAAGGTACAGTGATATGGAAAAGAGAGAGCTCCCTTCACCTGTTCACTCCCCAAATTCTTGTCTCAGCCAGCCATGGACCTAGAGCTGGGAGGGATGTAAGTATTTGACCCCTAAGTATGCATTAGCAGTAAGGTGAATTACAAACAGAGATGGAACGCAAACCTTAGAAGTCTTGTATGGGATATGGGAATCCCAAGTGGCAGTTAAATGTGCTACACTACAACACCTGGAATAATCAACACTTTTTAAAAAATCTGCAATACTTATATTTGCTAACAGAACATAAAAGGGTAACCATAAAGTTATAATGGAAAACAGAGTCAAAAGTAGGCAGGAAGAAATAAAGAACAAATATAATCAACAGAAAATAGTACTATCCTAGATACTAATCCAATTGCATCAATAAACATCTTAAATCTGAATTGTACAAATACACCAATTAAAACTAAGTGTTATAGAGAAAATAGATAAGATTAAATTTTAATATCTATGAAAAGTCCACTATAAATATAACAACACAGTTTAAAAAAAAGTAGATAGATAAAAATATACTACATTAGCTTTAATCAGAAGGAAACAGAAGGGCCATAACCAAAGAAAGCTAACTTCAGAACACACAAAAAATGAGAATAAACAACTTTATTACTAGTAATAACACTTAACTGAATGGAAATACAGAAAGTCTAGTATCTGAATTGAAGATTCAATACTTCTTTTTCACTTATTAACAAATCAGGTAGTCAGAAAATGAGTTACAATAAATTTGACCTGGACAGCTATACCAATCAACTTGATTTAAACATATTCTTCTCAAGATTTCATGAACAATTAGCTCTGATAAACCAAATTACAGGCCATAATACACACAACAACAACTTTAATGTAATTAAAATCATAAGACCTTAGAATACAACAGGAGTAAGCTAGAACTACCAATAGAATGGTAAATGCTCAATCAGGTATCATCTGCAAATTAAGTAACTACGCCTAAATATCACATAGCCTAAAGAGCAAGTCTTCAGTGAAAGCTTAAAAAATGTTTTGAACAATATGAAAACAATAATATGAATTTTAAACATGCAGAGTAAAGTGAGCAGAGATTCATAACATTAAATACATATATTAGAGAACAAAAATCAATCATCTGTGCTCATATCTTAGAAAGCTTGAATAAGGCAATTAATTTCAGCCTACAGAAAATATTCAAGCAGAAATCAATAAAGAGATAAAAATATAATAAGTAAAATCAATAAAACAAAAGACTATTTCTCTCAAAACAGAAATCCCAACTCACCACTTAATCAGATGCAAATTACAGAGTAAGCCCATCCTTTCTATGTCTTCCCATGTTTCCTCATTAGTAAGACTGACATAGTAAAGCCTCTTTTATACATATTTATGAAAAGTCAATTAACATGCTATCGAGGACAAGCAGTTCAATAAATCTTACCCACTATTATTAATTTCATCTTTCAAACTATAAACCTTACCATAGAGCAGACTCTGGAGACTTGCATAAGGCAACCAAGTGAAGCAAAAAGTAAAAACAGAAGGAGATAAGATTCTCTTACATCTGGAAAAGAGAATTATGGGAACAAATCATAATCTAGTGAACCTTCTAGAACTGAGTAGTGCCAAATTCAAAGTAAAGAAATCTCAACGGGCAGAAATCAGCAGAAAGAGATGGTGCTATTGTCACTCCAGATGCTCACATCTGAAGAGTTGGCATAACTGAGCTGATCCAGAGCCAGGAGACAGGTGCTTCTTCCAGGTCTCCCATGCAGGTGCAGTGTCCCAAGGACTTGGGCCATCCTCAACCGCTTTCCCGGGCCACAAGCAGGGAACTGAATTTGATGGGAAGTGAGGCTGCAGAGACATGTCCGGGAGCCCATATTGGAAACAATAGAGCAACCAGCTACTTAGAAATGACACAAAAACTGTGACATTTTCAAAGGAGAAAAAAATCTTAGTCTAGAAAAAACACCTGTCAATTTGATAAAGTAAATTTTATGGTTTGAATTTTAATTTCCATTTTAGAAATCACTAGTGAAAAGAGAATCTGTTATACATTATAATGATATTTGTATATTTTTAACATGTTATCACATTCTTTAACAAACTCTCTGATTCTTGGAATTGAACAACTTAATTTGTCATGGCCTGAGGTGAGAGAGACCATATTAGGTGATTCTTCCTTCAGTCTGTCCTTTTTCCTACTTAATGTTAGCTGTGGAATTTATAACGAAGCTTTTTGGAGCAACAAATATACTGCTGACTCAACCAGTACCACTTAAGGAGCCTATCACCATGACATGACTAGCTTCACTGACACCTGGACACACCAGAAAAAAAAATGAATAAATATAGGTGTATCAGTAATTATTCCTTCTATTATGAGGAAGTACATCTTTGGGAGTCGACATATATAAGGGCAGCAGATTTCATGATGGGTTCTTCCAGTGTGATAAATGCCTCCCTCAATTACGAACTTCCAAGAGAATTAAATCATATGCTAAGAGCTGCATCTTATTATCTGAATATATGTTGTGTGATCATATACCTGCAGGGATTAGCTAGATAAAGCCATGGTTTAGCCAGCTTCCATTATTATTCTAGCCATTTCTTCAAGATGAGGCATCCTTCGCATGAGTCTAGGTCGTGGATATCGATTTTAAATACAATATTATTTTCACATATTTAATAATAGAACAGTTTACAACTCTAGCAATATCATCTTCCAATAGAGACAGTACAACTTTGGATCATTAGATCTTGGTTTCCCAGGAAACAAATTTTGCAATGATCAAAATTTCTTTCCCATCACCCATTTCTAAAAAAAAAAAAAGACACTAGTCTGATTTCCTCCTGTTTTTGGTTTTAATTCACATCATATCACATTACAGAAAGCAAAAAAATTATATATATATGTATATATATATGTCATATACATACATTACATGCCTATACTCACACTGTGTACACAAAAGGAACTACAGAAACTGAGTTGAACAAGAAGGTTCCCACAACGAGAATATCTTGTGTTTTTTTTTTAACTTCTATTTCTTACTGCAAATAAGAGAGAATTCAGTCATTTTGGTATTATTTTGTATAAATTAGAAAAATCTAAGAACTTATCACCTAGAAAATATTAAATTTAGTTGCTATTTCTGATCTCAAATAACTCAAATAACACAAAAGAAGAATTAGGAGGTAAGAAAGGAAGAATGTCTTTTATCTAGTAAAAGAAATCACTCCATGGACAAATTAACAGTAATTATCATGATACGAAAGATGATGAGGCTCAAGATGTTGGCCAGCTGCTGATTTCCTCTGAGTCCTGACTATGAGGAGATGTATTTTAAACTCAGCAAATTTTTTTAAAAAGAAAAAAAAAGGAAGGGCTCTTAGGGAACTATTTTCAAGTAAGAAATTATTGCTAACATTTTAAAAACTTTTAAGAACTATGCTACTCCCTTGCCCAAGAGTAGTGTTCTCCATCAGAAGACACCTGATGGTCAGAAAAGTACATAATACCTAGGGCTAAAACTTTTCCTATGAGGCCAAAGATATGTAAATTTGCAATGAAAAATAACATGTTTTGCTTCCATTATCAGCATTTTGAGATTCTTTATTCCCCTTGAACAATTCCCTGTTGTTACTAAACTGCATATATTTGAGATCCACCCTAATTTTTGGTTAAGCAAGTGAGGGAAATAACCTACAAAGAGTCTGAGAGCTCCTGCTCTTTTGCCCAGTTTTGCTTAACAACATTCTGTTAGTCCTTACATCCTTCAGTCCTCGGGCACACACTCCTCCTCACCATTCAGGGAAAATGCCAGAACTGACTGCAGAATTACTGCCTGCACTCCCCTCCTCATATATTTGCTAAGCCTCTTATTTCTTTCAGGAATTTGAGTAAATACTACCTTCTCATGAGCTGATCCCTGGCAACTCAATCAAATACTATAATCCAACCCCCCCCAGGACAGTCTCACTCTGCAGCTCCTGCTTTTTCTGTCTTTTCTCTTGCAACATCCACTTTCTAACATATTTTATTTATATACCATTTTAATACTATGTATAATCCATCATATTCACTATTTGCTATCTAGGTTTTTTTTTTCCTACTAGCAAGCAAATTCCATCATTTTGAAGAATTCGTATCATTTGTTCCGTTCACTGGTATACCAAGTCACTACAACTATGCTTGGGACTCATTACATAGTGACTCAATCAATGAGTCAATGAGTTAATGAAAAAAAACAGGGTAAACTGGGCTTTGTCCAAACTGAGTCATTGATTGCCTGATTACATGTAATTTCAAAATGTGTCCTTTGCTGTCATTCAACTGGAATTCAATAGTTTAACAACAGCAAATTTTAGATATGATAAATGGATGGACTGCACAGAATGCAATATACAAATTAGGAGTCCTGGCATCAGGAAGATACTGACAGGTACTACTGATTCAGGTTTTAAGGAGCAAAGAGAGACTTTCAACCCCAAACAACTAGCTGTGATTTTTACAATAGTCATAAAGTCAAGCTATATTTACTAATGTTCCTTGATATTTCATTTTTTCTTTTCTTTTTTTATTTTAATTTCATTTTATGACTCAGTTTCATAGGCTCTGGGATTCCCCCAATCCCTCCCCGTGCCCTTCCCACATGGTGGATTCCTCCACATTGTTGCAGTATTACAGTTAAAATCCAGTCTTGTTTCTTTCATTGTAACCATGTGCCATGCAGAGAGTCCAGCATCTTATTGTCCAGATCAATTCAACAGTTTCTTGGGGAGACTATCTCTGGTCTGAAGGTAGAGCTGGCAGAATATCATCCTGACCAATTAAAAGCCACAACATAACATCACCAACAGTTTACAACATTATGGGGTTAATTGACATGGTATTGAGTGACTGATATGTTAGAAAATGCAAGTTCTTAACCACATCCTGTGACTACTTCATTGACATTTCAATTTTAGTTTATACACACAACAGGCTGCTATCCACCTTATAATGGCTTTAGGACACTATTCAGCTGTCTCGTATCTATTTTCATTTTTGTATTTAGCAATTTATTGTATTGATGCGTAGTTTTTACTGAACTTGGCTAATTTTAGGGTAGTCCAAACTGGTTTATAACTCTAACAAGGCATATGTCACCAATTGAGGCACAGAACAATTTTAGGAGGGGTGTGCAAAGAAATCTTCAATACTTTAGTGAGGAGTAACTAATCTTTGTGTCCTACCTAGTAAGGTATACGTGAGTCCCCGCTGACTATTTCCTGTCTGGTTCTAAGCTTTCCTTCTTGTTCTCTGTCTATTCTAATTTTGTTGTTGTTGTTGTTTGTTATGTTTTGTTTTTTTGGCGGGGGGGGGGGCACTCCGGGGCGACCCTGATAGTCATTGCAGAAGAGGGCAGGAATCCAAAGTTGGAACTAAGTAAGGACCAGAGAAAGCTCCTCTCCCTAGTCCTGAAGGGAGTTAGTTTATTGTTCTTTTGTTTCTGCAGTACTGTTCAGGGCTCCTGGCTGTTGTTCCAGTGACATTGGACCCTGCGAGGAGGGATTTGGACTTCTTCTACCCCATGTGGAAAATTCATATGGGAGTGGAGGACCTCAGAGTTCTCGGCCTCTGAAGGCGCTCCAATGAGGAATTGGAGTGACTTAATATTTTAATTGCAACTAAATATTGTGATCAAAAACTTGTAAAAGGGAAAAAAAGAAAAAATTGCTTAAGTTTGTCTCATAAGAAAAATTCTAAATTAAATCTAGCTACTCACCCATTCCTGACTTGCTAGTCACTCATTCATTAAGTCACGGTGACTACTAAAATTTTCTGAAAACACCAAGAAAAAGATAGGTGGTTTATTTTACCCTTTCTAGTAAACAATGCAAAATGTTTCCAGAGGGGTTGGGGAAAGATTTGAAGAGGTTAAATTTGCCAACAACTTAGCTAAATAATATAATAATAAAAGAGCCTGGATTAAGTCAAGGTTATCTAGCTATAAGACCTATGATGCTATTTATATGAATATATAATATATAAAATATATATTATACATAATATTATATATAATGTGTATATATATATATATAAATATATATATTTAAAGCAAGGAGGCTACTTCTGAAACAATTGCTCTGTCACAGCCTGAAACAAAAGGTATTGCCACAGGTTTTCCGGTCAAGCACTAATGTGGCCCCATGGCAACCATCAAAAGAAACTAACATTTGGGAAGAAACCTGAAAATCTTTCCAAACCTTTGTCCACACCATGTCATGAGATTTTTATATGAGATTCCAGATCATCAAATCAGTGATTTCCTGGTCTGTCTCCTCCAAATGCTGTCTTTTAAACATGTTACTTAGTGCGTCAAGCCAAAAAAGTGAAAAACAAAATCAAAAAAATCATAACCAATTGTGAGACAAGTTCTAAGATGAGGGATAAAACTTTACTATTTTTAAACCCTACTTAAAAAGTACTCCATTCTTCAGTTTGTTTTACACTAACAAAATGCTTTCCCTGAATACATTTGTTGGTATTTTAAGATCAAATAAAAGTTGTCATTATATTACACATAGTCTCTACAAAGAAGTCTTAATGTGTGACTTTTCTGTCTTTAATTTTCTCTTCCTTTCTCCTTCACATATCATCTTTGAATTTCCTTTAGTTAAAACCTCCAACTGGCAAGAACTCGTAAAATTCAAGACTCCAGCAGTGAATTTCCCCAATTAAATATAATTAATCATTTTTTCATGGGTTTCTCACTTTCCACCTGGAGATGTCTGTGGTAAAATAAAGGCCAACAGCTACTTGAATTTCAAGTAGAATTTATCAGTTTAATTGGAATGTTTATGGGAAAATATTTATCTCAGAGGATGAAACCAATAAATGTCCTCTATATTCTAAAAACTATGGAATCTAAAGTCAAGAGTCCCTTAGTATATACTTGGGCATTGTTAAAAAAGGTCCTTCATTTCACCTCATTTATAAACATAGCAATAATAGTGGTCATTATAAAATAATAGAAAAGCAACTTTTGGTTCAAAAGTTAGGATGTTATGTGGAATGCCTGCATTGCAGATTGGACTGTCTGGTTCCAGTCCTGAGTCCACCACTTCCAGTTCATCTTTTTGATAGTAAGACCCTGGGTAGAAGCAGGTGGCAGCTCCAGTACTTGTGTTTCTGCCAACCACAAAGGAGACGCAGTTTGTGTTGCAGACTCCTGGCTCATCCTGGCCCAGACCTGACTGTTTTAGGCATTTGAGAAGTGAACCAAAAAGGGTTTTTTTCCCTTCTTTTTTTTCTCTCTTTCTTCCTAACAAATAAAATATTTTTGCGAATAGTAGTAGAAATAATATTTATATTGTTATAGAGTTATAGAAAAAATGGATAACCTTGTACATTTGAAAATGTGCTGCAGTGACATTTGCCTTCACTTTAAACATCATGTGTCCTTCACATTTCCCAGAAAAGCTTGCAATTAGGCAAGGCCATGTGACTATCAGAAGTATAATGGATCACATGCAGGCCTAAAGATTTAAGAAACTGAGCCTGACATCACCTGGATTTTCCCTTAAGTGAAAACGGATTCTTTGAGAGATGGAAGAGTAGCCACACGAAGCAGAACGATCACTCAATGAAGAGAGAATATATAATACAATTTTCACATGAGAAATAAGCTCTCATTTTTTAAGCTACTTAGAATTCAGTCGTTGCAGAAGTATAGTCCTTTTCAAAGAACACAAATGGTTTTTTATAATCAAACATTGGGAATCCTCAATAAGGTTTTGCTGAGATAAAATTTCACAAATACTACATTCTGTTAGGTGGTCTGAAATGAAGCGCTAGATTACAGAGTGCAACCACCTCTGGTAATTTAACGGAGACAGGGGTTGTAATGTATGTTTGATGGGATGTCATCTGGTGGAGTGCATAAAGAAGTTGCAGTAGTACAATCGTACAGACAAACCAGCAAGAATGAGCACAGTCCATGGCAGGCAATGGACATATGCTACATATGCTTACACCGTATAATGTGAGTTGTTCAATGTTATAAAAGCTTGAAATAATGACTATGTTTGAAAACTGGGCAGAATTTAATTTCATTTAAGGTGATTTGCTAATGATAAAAGTACAAACTCAGAAAAGTGTCTGACTTAACCATTTATAAAATATTCACTTTGGAACAATGGTTCTTAACCGGAATCACATGGGAATTGTTCGTGCTACTAATGCTCCTCCTCTTATTTCCAATTCAGTCAGTGAACCAGGGGCACCAGTGTCATTTTTAAGTTGCATTCAGGTTCCCAGGAATCAATGGATCTTCCCGCGTTGAAAGGCTAGTCACCAAGACTATACATGATACCATTTCATGTGCAATGGTCACAAGAATATTCTACTCATAATACTCAGGAATTAAGAGGGAATAATGAAGGAAAAGTGACTTCGGGGATCTTCTTTGCCACTTTTTTTATATTCTGCAGAAATTTGAGCAACAATAAACTGCACTAGGGAAACTCTGATCGGGTTTCCACTTCCGTCTTCACTATAATCATGCTGTGCAAAATCAACATTTGATAAGACAGCGTGAGAAGCAGAATTGCACAAATTTCTCTCTACATAGCATCTCATTTCATAGCTTGGACTTAATGACCCATATTAAAAAACGAAAGGTTAAGTAATTTGTTTAATCCATTTGTGCAAGTTAACTAAACGTCAGTGTTTTGCTCAGTAACCTCTCATTACTCTAATTAAGCTTACAGCTCTATAATGCACTCAAAAGTAGCTGAAGAGGTCCAGTCACACATCACACAAATGAATTATAATTTATAAAAATATTATTTGTAATTACTTATCACATAACATTTTATGACCTTCCTTATTCCATACTCCAAACAGACACACCAATATATATTACATAATATAAACAGAATATTTGAGGTTAAATATGCTGAAAAATAAAGGAATGAAAGAAAAGCAATAACACTTTAACGAACGTTACCACTGTGTTATATTTCCTCATCAGACACTTTTATGTTGGTGGCAACTAAAATCTTGAAAAGTTAGCAGGACTCTCTTTAGCTCTTTTCATAAAACTATTCCAGTCATCAGGAATGGTGCAGGAAAAAGACTCCTGTAGGCACTGCCTCATATTAGGCTCACATATACCTTACTAGGTAGGACACAAAGATTAGTTACTCCTCACTAAAGTATTGAAGATTTCTTTGCACACCCCTCCTAAAACTGTTCTGTGCCTCAATTGGTGACATATGCCTTGTTAGAGTTATAAGCCAGTTTGGACTACCCTAAAATTAGCCAAGTTCAGTAAAAACTACACATCAATACAATAAATTGCTAAATACAAAAATGAAAATAGATACGAGACAGCTGAATAGTGTCCTATAGCCATTTTAAGGTGGATAGCAGCCTGTTGTGTGTATAAACTGAAATTGAAATGTCAATGAAGTAGTCACAGGATGTGGTTAAGAACTTGCATTTTCTAACATATCAGTCACTCAATACCATGTCAATTAACCCCATAATGTTGTAAACTGTTGGTGATGTTATGTTGTGGCTTTTAATTGGTCAGGATGATATTCTGCCAGCTCTACCTTCAGACCAGAGATAGTCTCCCCAAGAAACTGTTGAATTGATCTGGACAATAAGATGCTGGACTCTCTGCATGGCACATGGTTACAATGAAAGAAACAAGACTGGATTTTAACTATAATACTGCAACAATGTGGAGGAATCCACCATGTGGGGAGGACATGGGCAGGGATTGGGGGAATCCCAGAGCCTATGAAACTGAGTCATAAAATGAAATGAAATTAAAAAAAAAAAACCCTCTTGCATGGACCAGTGTCCTAGCAACGGAAGTCCTCACCTTGAATGCACCAGGATCCCATATGCGTGCTGGTTCTAATCCCAGTGACCCAGCTTCCCATCCAGCTCCCTGCTTGTGGCCTGAGAAAGCAGTCAAGGATGGTCCAAAGCCTTGGGACCCTGCACTCACGTGGAAGACCCAGAAGAAGCTTCAGGCTCCTGGCTTCAGATCGGCTCAGTTCCAGTCCTTGTGACCACTTGGGGAATGAATCAATGGATAGATCTTCCTCTCTGCCTCTCCTCTCTGCATATCTGACTTTCTGATAAAAATAAATAAACCTTTTTAATAAAAACCTCTTACATAATGATGCCTGTTTATTTCGCCATTGCACTAATATGTTTCTGTGTTTATTGAGCAAAGTTTTTTGTTTTAGTGTTTCTGCTTTGTTGGCCTTGAAACACTCTCGGCTCCCACAGGAAACTATTTCAATCTAAGGACGTCACTCTCCAAAGAGCAAGGAATTGCTGCAATATTTATGGAATTTAAAACCTCTGCTCTTGATCTTTTTAATAAATATCCCAAAGGAAGGTGTTGAGGCTAATAAAGAAGGAAAGGGAAAGGAAAAGCTACTTTTAAAGAGACTACCAGTGTGCTCTTGGAAGACTGCTAAAGGGTAAACAGAGAGGTGATCAGTGGCTGACTATACTTCTGAAAGTAGTTTTAAAATGCATATTAATGCATGCTTTTGAAAAATCCTATATTGAGAATGGCACTTAGGCAAGTGGAAACCACTTTTATTTTAGATTCAGCTTCCCATTTAGCTGAATTTCCTTATGATAAATGTTTTCTTAGTTAGTGGGTAATGCTGTATGGCTCATTTTTAAAGTTATTTGGAAAGATAATGTTTTAAAAATCCCAAACATAAACAGGTCAAATTGTGGCTTCAACTCATCCCTGAAGGGTCTATGAGAAAGACTCACAGATGATCAGTTGTACAATGCCAACTGCTATGTTTATTTTTTTAAAAAGTGTGGGATTACTTTGACTAGCAAGGGAAAAGGTCAATCTCCTGGAAATAAGCATGAAAAACTGAAAAGATTAAAACTTCGTGTCTCCATTCTGTGAAATATAAAGCAGATTCGTGATTCCAAAAAATGAATTTAGAATTGGCCTAAATGAAATTGAATATTATGCTGGGGTCAATGGCACCATAAAACCCCATTTTTCTCTTATCAAGTCAGTGGCTAGATGAATGTGAAGGAGTATAAATTAAAAGGCAAGGGCATTTTGAGGGATGAGGTTGGCAAATTGAGCAGCAGGTAGGGCATGAAAACGGTTGTCACACAGGCTATTGGTTTGCAGATTTCATAAAAGCACTCGACCTCTTCTCAGCCCCCATCATGTTATCCAAAACAAAATGGTTTAAGGAACTAAAATTTGTACAAGAAGAAAAGTAGCACTACTCTTCTTAGTTAAGTAAGAGCAGAGTAAGAATACAGGGGTAAGGCAGGAATTGTTCAAATTCTTTCTCCAAGCCCCAACAACACCATTATGGTCCCCCAGTGAAACCTAAGCCTTTCAAATAACCCTATTATACCTTGCTTGCATAGACGATGATTGTACATGGGAACACTAACCAAAAGAGGAGCAATCCAAATTACGATTTAGACGTCAGCATTATTCTAAAATTAGCAAAGAAGATTAATTTGAGCTTGTGATGTTGAGGGCAAAAAAATGAGGTAGAAGCTGGGCCAGTTGCCTGTAACAAAAGGAGTAGGAACCCTATCTAGCACAACCCCATCAGAGTGCAAAGGAGTCAAGTGGATATTCAAATCGTGATTTGAGAAGACGTGGTGATAAGGTATGGGAAATTAAAGAATAGGAAAACTCAAAGATATATCCTTGGCTCGTTGCAAAGCAGCATAACCAGGCAATTGTATTGAGAATAGCAGAGGGAAAAGTGGGTGTTTGTAAAAGGAAATAAACTTTCACTTATTTTTATATTGGGGTACATCAATCGTAATGATCTACAAGTATGAATTTGAAAGATAAGTTTTTAAGATTTATTTATTCATATTGGGAAGTTGGATTTAGACAAGGAAAGACAAGAGGAAAGATCTTCCATCTGCCGATTCACTCCCCAAGTGGCTGCAACAGTTGGAGCTGAGCCAATCTGAAGCTAGGAGCAAGGAATCGTGGCTTCCTCCAGGTCTTCTACATGGGTGCAGGGTCCCACGGTCTAGGGCCATCCTCAACTGCTTTCCTAGGCCACAAGCAGGGAGCTGGAAGGGAAGTGGAGCAACTGAGTTACAAACTAGCATCCTTATGGGATCCCAGAGTGTGTAAGGCAAGGATTTAACCACTAGACCACTGCGCTGGGTTCCAAGATAAATTTAATCTGAAGATTTGTATTATATAAATGGTAACAAAAACCATATCAAAACCATAGTCAGGAAGGAAGAATCCTTTTAAACTTGAAATCTATGGACTGACAACATCTAAGATCACAAAAAGAGGTATTTAATAAAATAAAAAAATATAAAGTGTGAGAGATAAGAATCAGGAAAACATCCTTATTCTGATCAAAGAATTGATCAAAAGGATTTAATCAACATTGTGAAATGTAGCAGGAAATTCTAAGGGAAACACATCTATGGGGTTAATATTTAAGGAGTCATTTGGGAATCACAATGAAAATGTAAAAAGTCGGGTTAGAGTTGGTTGATGAATAAATTGAAGGTTTAAGTGAACAGACGGCAAGTGGCCTGGGACATACAATACTGTCTACAAACAGTAGGTCAGAAATTTGGTTTCAAAGAATAAATAAATGCCTACCAAAATGAGTGAATGAGATGAGCAGAGAAAATGGAACGATCAGTATGATGTGATGAGAGAGATGTAGCATGTTTATACTATTGTTTTTAGGTTCATCAAGCTACTTCAGATTCTGAATCCCATGAGATAAATTATTTACTGAGATAACCATATGTCTTTTCACATTTCCTTACTGACACTCGTAAGAACAGGAATGGGAACACAAGGGAATGGAGCTAAACATTTATTCACTAAAAGTATTTTGCTTTCATTATTGCATTTGGTCTTTCTAACAACCCTGTGAAGCAAGTATGATTATTTCATCATCCTGCAAATGAGGAAACTGAAGTTCAGAGGGGTTAAATGACTTGCCTGAGGTCTTACATCATTATTTATATGCTACTATTCTCAGCTATCAAAATCGGCTGCTATAAATGCTGTCTATAAAAAAATGAAAACAGACACTGGAGTACAATTTAAAACCATTTTAAGTGGAGAAATTGAGTGGCAATATAGTATTTTAGAAAATCAAAGTTGAAATAATGAAATATTTTAAACACCACAGTATATAGTGAATGAGAACACAGGTTTTGGAATCAGATTGTCTGTGTTCTATGATTTTGGACTAGTTATTAGCCCCCAAAAGGGCCTGATGTTCCCATTTGCCAGGTGAACATTAGACTCCTTCCTCCCCATAAAATGCTTAACACAATATTTACCACACAGTGAATACTTAATTTGTGCAAATAGTTTTATCTTCGCCATCATTGGTATCATTATTATTATCACTTCGTGGCTTGTATTAACATGATACAAAAGGGAAAATCATATAATGACATTCTTATTAAAATACCTGGTGATCCTTTAGTTAATACATGCGAAATGTTGATGGTAAGGAAGCCAGGTCTTTGGGTAGGTTTCAACTAGACTGATTCTAGGGGTACTTTACTTTCATGGGTGAAAGATACAGATTGGCTGTCGAAAGGGAGGAGAGTTGGTACAGATTTATCCAAGGACAGTGCCTGAAATCCATGAAAGAACAAAAATAATTTCCCTACTTATGCTGTAGAGATCATGAAATGAAAACATCCTTGAGCTCTGTAGTTGAATGATAAGGTGGCTTGATTTGGAACCATGCATATTCATAATTCAAGACAGGCAGCCAGGCTAGCATGATGCTACTGCTGCTAACAGCAAGCATTGCTGTGGAGTGAATCAGCCCTTTCATATTAGAAAACCTATTTCTTCTGAAGTGAAAAATTCCAAGGAAGAGAAGACAAATCTAGGTTCTGGAGAATTATCCTTTTTAAAAAAACTTATTGGTTCTAATTTTTTACTTAGAATTAGATTTATTAGATTCTAATTTAGATTAAATATTAGTTCATACACAGAATTTTAAGAATATAATAGTCTTCCCTTCCTCCCTCCATTCTCTATCCTTCATTATTCATGGAATCCTTGAGTGAGACCCTGCTGCTCTGTCTCCCCAAATAGAATCACTCTCCTCAAAATTAATGCAGTGCTGGACAGCAGGTTTCCATGCTGAGGATAACAGTCTCTATTAACGTGGAGGACACCAAACTGAAGGCAGGATTTTGCTTTTGAAAGAAATTTGCAAAAACAAAAGTGAAAGTATGGTTTCAGTAACTCAGGAAGCTAGTCTTCCACCCTATGCTGCCAGCATCCCATACGGACACCTGTTCAAATCTCGGCTGCTCCACTTCCCATCCAGCTCCCTGCTTATGGCCTAGGAAAACAGTAGAAGATGGCCCAAAACCTGCGGACCCTGCACAGAATTGGAAAGCCTAGAAGGTCCTGGCTCCCAGTTTGGATTAGCTCAGTTCTGGCCTTCACAGCCTTTGAGGGAGTAAACCAGTGGATGGAAAACCTTTTGTTTCTTTCATTTACTCTGTAAAATGTGCTTTTGAAATTACATCAATTAAATCCTTAAAAAATAAAAACGAAAATATAGAGGATATAAATCTGAGAATAAAGTTATTTAGCAAGCATGGAAAATTAGCCTCTGTTTGACAAAGATTGTAGGAACTTGTCCTGCAATGGCTACCCATTCCTTAAAAGATGCCTACAGGAATGCAACAGAACATAAAAGTAAAATACAGCTTTGTAATGATGAAAAGATGACCTGTGGCCTCTAGGGATAGCTTCTGCCTAAGTAAGCTTTAGCCAGGACTAAAAAGAATAGGAAATTTTTTCTCCATATTTCATGTTCTCTGAAAGTACCAGCAATGGACACTGATCAGGCATTAACTAATTAGAATGATACAAGTAAATAATGTAGAAATGGAATCAAGTTTGGTGTCATGTGTCCCTGGACAAGATTCTGAGTGAAGATGTGTTATTGTGATGAAGAGCCATGTGCTAATATCTGAGTGTGTAGGACTGAATCTTAGCTCCATTATAGGTTAACATTCTGGCTTCTGGGAGCCATTCACCTTTTTTCACTCTGTGTTGTTTCATCTGTAACATGAAAATTACACTGGCACCTATGTCATGGGGTAGAGTGAAAAAAAAATACTCCCCTTAAGTAATAGTTCTTCCAGGGTTCCTAGTACATGTCATATATTCATCTTTATGTCCCCAGCTCCGAAAGTTTTTGCACATAGTTTATGCTAAACTATGTAGGGGACAAATTTTTTAATGTAAAACTAGATTACATAAGTATTTCATATAATACAACCAAGTTCATCTATCATTTAATGCTGAAAAATAAAAATGATTTGCACAATATTTATCTTAAATATTTGAAAGATTGCTTATTAAAAATATGAAAATTGTGACCAAACATGGGTCACAATTAGACCAATAGACAAATAGAGAAAATTGTTTATTAAAAATAGTTTAACATGAAAATGTCTATTGGACATGCTAAAATCACATTTCTCCTTAACATTATTATCTATATGAACTCAGGCTGTCAAACACTGCTTTATGAATAGTCAGTAAGGAGCAGGAAGAATCACAAGGGACAAATCACTGTCATTCACAGAGGACTACCTGGCAGTGAAAGAATCAGGTTCACTCTTTGGGGCATGCTATCCTCAGCTGTTATAAACACACTGAGTGCCTCTGTCAGCAGGCTCAATAGAGACTGCCTTCACCCACTGTGGTGCTTGTATGGAGCAGTCTGTTGCTCAAAGGGAAAGGGAATAAAGACAGTTTGTTTACAATTATTGTCACTTTACCTTTTAGCTCAGCTGAGCAGTTTCATGACCAGTAAGAAAAATATTTCTAAACATGAGAGTAACTAAACAAAATCCCTGTAATTCAATGACATGTGGCTAAGGGCAGGGGACACCCTGAATCTGGTCCAGAGCAAGTTGTTCCTACACAGAATCAACTGTTTTATCAGTTGGAGGGTTAGAGAACATTTATGTATTTGCAAATTACTCCACTCAGTCACATTTACACCTCAGTGATCTATGGTTTTCTCAGGGACTCGCTGATTCATTAAGGCCCACAGCAAATAGAGGTTGTTGGTATAGTCAGTACTTTCAGAGAAGGTGTATAACAGTAGCTTGCCAGTTTATTTTTTTTTGTCTCCTGTCCAGAGCAAATATGAACTATTTACTTGCACTTGTCATCATTTGAGATTGTAAAATTTACTTATCTAACTCCCAAGTCATTAGAGATGATCAAGTAGCTAATAGACCCTTTTCCAACATTCTTTGTCAAGTCATGACAATGACAAAACTGTGTGGTTTCTAGTACAATCTGACAGTGCCTCACCTGTGTGGTTTCCAGCAGAATGTTTGTAACTATTCTCCTAGTCTGAGATGCGAAATCCCAGAACTTTCTGGAGCTCAACGTCTAAGAAGTCAAAGGGATAATACAGAAAGTGGATGATGCCAACTCACAAGTGGTCACCATGGACCATTGAATAAAAGAAAGGAACCTGTTTCACAAGCTAGAACACAAAATACCAGTGGACATGTTCATAGTCGTCTTCAGAACTTACGGTTATGGTTCTAAAATCATGTATCTTAGGTTGTGTGAACCTCTGTAATCAAGAATATTTACATCCAGAAGTAAAGTAAACATTATCAGTAGAATAAATACACACCTACTGTACACAAATTTATTTTCCAAATGTATACTGAAAGCAGGATACCACATCAGTTTATTTAAAATGTTTCCTGAAAGCCTAATATCTACATTTTTCAAGTATTTTTTTTAATCACTAACTGCTTCTAAGAGTTAAAGTAATAGGAAAATGGTCTTTCATTCAAAAGAAATTTGAATCATCTCCAAAAAGAAAACAGTAAACTTGTAGAGAATCAAAATTGATGGGAGGGAAAAAAAAGAGGGATAGAGAAAATGTTGCAGCCTACCAAATTTTCAGCCCAAAACGGAGATGGGGAGTTACTACAGCATATGTTAAATGGGCTCAAAGTCCCACCTACCTTGACACAGTGCCAGCTTTCTGCTGTGAGATACATTTTAATGCAGTTCTTTAATTAACACTTGGGTACTTTTCTCTTCTTTCTTCCTTTACATGACAGCCAGAGCTAAACACTAAATTTGCAGGTCTTTTATCATGGCATAAGTTTTATGAGCTAGTCAGTAGGCTATTACCACTGCTTACTCATTTTCCTCATTTCCTGTATCACCTGCTTTCTGTGCCTATCTTAGTCATAGATCGGTGGCTTATACTGGCATGCTGGGATTGTTTTAAACATTTACCTTGTGATTGCTGAAATAGTCTTTGCATTTTAATATTTGAATGTACCCTTTAACCCTAACTCAGTTCTCTAAGTGGTAGAGAAAGTCCAACCTAAACATTTCAAGTAGAAGTGAATCATTTACATGAGAGATGATAATAGCATATAAAATTATTGCTAGTTCATTCATTTCTCATTGAGGCAGAATGCTTTCCTCTGCTGTTGACCCATACGTTATTTTAATGTCATTTTAAATGCTAAAATAAAATGATTAGCTATAAATTTCATAAAGACATATTTAGTTCTTTTACATTATTGTCTCATTTTATCACTTTCATCTATCATGGTGGGTGTATTGTGGGAACATGCTCATTTCTAAGAGAAGAAATAAGCAAATGAATGAATGAATGAATGAAGTATTTTAGCAAATTAGTGACTCAACAAATACACTTTGGCCTGAAATTGTAATCGTGAAAACAAAGTAGAGTTTGGGATAAGGTATAGATAATCATTTTTCTATTAAAATTTTTTATTCAAATCTGCAAAATTATGTATAATTCTGCCATGGCAGTATCTTCTCTGCACTGTTCTGAAATATAAAAATCTGAACTCTACAAGGAGAGGGATCTTAATTGTTTCCATAATGCAATCCTTGGCATATAAGAAACCTCAATTAAATATTTGTAGCATTTGTTAAATGGGACACCTTCATCTAGAAACAAAGAGCCCTTGATGCTTTCTGCCAGTGTATGATTGTCTGTCTACATTCATTCCTTGCTACCTCATTTGACACCTTACTTGCCAAATTAAAAGTTTAAAACAAAAAAGCTTTAGAAGAATACAATAATCAATTCAGTGGAGCCATTGTATAACTTATTGAACTTCTATCTAAATGCTGTTTCTTTGGTTGGTCATTAGTGACACTCTGTGAGACCATCATTGAGTGGTACAACAGGAAAAGGCCAATGTAATAGGTGAAATAATCAAATCCATGAAGTGAAGTGCTTTTATATTCGCCATCTCATTTGATCTTCATAACTGTGTTGTAGAAGAGGAACTATTGAGGAAATGAATCTCAGGGAAGCCAAATTGACCAAACATCCACAGTTGGTAAAGATTCATCAAGTTCTATATGCCTTCACCTTGGAAATTTGCTTTTCATCTGGAACTTTAGATTCAAGAGCATCCCATAGGCTTATATATTTAGGCAATTAAAACAATTATGAGATAGAGGCAAGCATTATTGAGCAATAGCTTCAACCACGATAATGACTGAGTATAATGAAAGACCGAAAGACAGACAGCTTACTCTTTTAGAAGTAAGCCCTACAGTGGAAGAAATCTCTGTACAGTAAAAATGAGAAAACAGAAGAAAGTACAAAATATGTAATGGACAGGTGGGAAGTCTTTCAAAGAGAAAGAGATAATTGTGATTCTGCAGGGATGCAAGCCCTCCAGACCATGTGGCAGCTGCTTCCACGACCCGTGTCACGCTCTGCCCCGCATGCCCCTGACGTCAGTGGGGGGGAAGCAGGACTGCCTTCCATTCTCACTAATCATCCTTGACATCCAGTTGGCACACCCCTCGGAAAAAGTCCATTTGTTCCTCTCTAGGTCAACCTGGCAGTGTGCAAGGAAAGTGTCAGTATTTGTAAGACTCCTAGGGTTGCAATTAGAGTTGCTTTACACAATTTGGGCCACTCTGGGATATCTGTGCTGTCTTTGGGATTCAATTTACAGATGGGAACCCGTGTCCTTTGAGGGAAGCAGGTTCAACTTGAAGGCAAAGAAACTGGAGTTTTAGGGATTTTCTGTTGCAAGGTCTTAGGAGGAATCCAAGTAATAACATCATATAGTTATTTACTTTGTAAAACTTACCTACTTATCTACTATCTCTTCCCTTCTGTTACATTTTCTCTGTATCTGGTGACAGTGTAGTAGCAATTGACACTTGTCACATGTGGCTAAGGATATATTAAATTCATGATATATTAATATGAGTGTATCAAAATATATTTTTGGAGCTTCTAACACAGTTTCCCAACTGGTAGCCTTTTTTTTTAAAGATTTATTGATTTTTATTGGAAAGGCAGATATATAGAGAGGAGGAGAGAGGGGAAGATCTTCCATCTGATGATTCACTCTCCAAGTGGCCACAACGGCCAGTGCTGTGCAGATCCGAAGCCAGGAGCCAGGAAGTTCCTCCAGGTCTCCCACACGGGTGCAGGGTCTCGTGGCTTTGGGCCTTCCTTGACTGCTTTCCCAGGCCACAAGCAGAGAGCTGGATGGGAAGTGGAGCCGCCAGGATTAGAACCAGCATCTATATGGAATCCCAGCATGTTCAAGGCGAGGACCTTAACCACTACGATATCATGCCGGGCCCAACTGGTAGTCTTCAAATGTGGGACTGAAACTGAGCTTGGTTTGGCTCTAATGATATAATTAATAATACAGTAAGTATTCCTCGTGTGTGGTAATACATCAACAGATTGTGATCACTTAAACAAAGATGAGTGGTTTCTAAACACTGACGAGGAGGAATGAAGTGAATGCACGGTGAAGATTGGTCAAGTAGTATAAAGTTACAGTGAGAAGAAATAAGTTTTAGTGATCTATCACGTATTAGGGTAGCTATAGTTAATAATATTGCATTATCTGTTTAACAACAGCTAGAAGAGAACTATTTTCTCACCAGCTAAAAAAAAAGGAAAAGATAAAAGTGAAAGTCATAACATGGATAAACCTCCTGATCAGGGAAGTCCACAATGTTTACATTGCTCATGTGGATCAGAATATTCAATCACCACCCATTCATATTAACCCTGAATGTAAATAGCTTAAGCTCATCAATCAAATATCATAGATTAGTAGACTGCATTTAGAAACCTAAACCCATCTATTTGTTGCCTACAGGAGACATACCTTAGCAACAAAGATCAGCAGAAACTATATTCCATGGATTCTGAGGTTTTGTTTTTTTTAGTTTCATCTCTTCAGAACTCTCTCTCATTAAATTCTTCAGGGACTCATAGATCAGGCAGTAGCATCATTTTCTTCAGGAAGGCTTTTGATTTCTTTTTCATTTCTTCAGTGACACATTAGTCATTCAGCAGCATGTTATTTAACTTCCTTGCATTGTTAATTTCTTTTTTCTTCCTGTTGTTAATTTTGTTGTGTGGCTTTTCATTTAAGGGGATGTACAGTAACTGTGAAATGGAGACTGTCATATCCAGATGTGAAAATATAGTGCAGTATGCATCTCTACTTCCAGATCAGAGATGGACTCCCAATGAAACTGTTTACTATATCTTGAGAATAGGATGCTGTACTCTCTGCCATTGTCCATGCCCACAATGATGGACATATGACTGTGTATGAAGAAATATATTATGGTAATAATATAAGGGAACTCTGGGTGAGGAAGGGACATGGAGAGGGGGTAAAGAAAATCCCAGGACCTACAGAAGGTATCATAATATGATAATAATAAAAGTTAAAAAAATAAATAACTAGGAAAACAGAACATCACATTCCTCCTCACAAATATACCCAATTACTATGTGTCAGAAACATCCACAATAAATAAAATCAAGGAAAGGAGACAAAGACATGTGACAACATTTGTAAACAGATTGCATTTTTTTTCTCTGACCCAGCATACACTTAGCCTTATTTTTGAAGTATTTCCTTCCTGTTCACACTACGAATAGGCTCTATTTCCTGATGGCCTATTCACGTCTTCTTGCACATGCTCTTTTCTTGACCTGAAATTGACCCAGTGATATTACCACAGATTCTAATTTAGTTCTTCTTGGTTTAACATGAAGTACTGACATGACAAATATAAAATTCACACTATGCCAATATTACAAAGACACCAATGATACAAGTTGTCAAATCAAACAATATTTAAGAATACTCGAGATGTGTGGAAATTTTTAATAACCTGAAAACTTACAGTTAAATAAAAAAATATTTTTTCCTAAATTTGACAGTTCTAAATTTTCAAATGACAACACTAGTATCAAGTCATGAAGAGTAAATGAACTTTTCTAAGTTGTCAATAATTAATTGTTTCAGGAAGCATAGTAAAGACAAGACATAATCTTCATTCTATTTTCTCTATAAAATGATTATTGCAAAATTCTTTATAAACGTCATGCAACCAAAATGTCGGTTAAAAATACTACAGAGCTATGTGAGGTTTCCTTAACAACAAAAAGAATTGTATGTCATTTTTCTAGATTTAGTGATTTTGTATTATTTGTCACCATTTTCAGAACTTTTACTTTATTATAGTTTTCCTCATTCTACATAATCTCTAACAACTTTCTATTGTTTTTCTTAAAGAAACCCCTCCTATTTGTGAAAGCTTTGTGCTACAGAAAACCTTAGTTCACTCTTGTAGGAGGAGTGTTGAAAAAAACACATAGATGAATAATGTATCTTGCAGACCTAAGTTCAGATGCTCTTAGGACCAGACTGGGGCCCTCACTGCTAATACAAAGACATTGTAACTTACTTAGAGCTAAATGAATATTAATGAATTGCTTCAGGACTTGGCCAAGAAAGCAACAGAGACAAAAATGTGATATTGTGTGAGATTTCATGGATTTGTTTCCTTAGGTTGTCAAACAAAATAAAGAGAGAATTCTTAGGAAAGGCGCACTCAGCACAGATATATTTAAGTGGTCCTGTAGTTTGACAGCTTAGTGGAAGACCATTCAGATCACCTCCCTGCTCTCAAGATGGACTGAAGGAAAGGGCCTGAGGGAAAGTTCGAGAGACAACTGGAGCCAGGATATGAGAAGCCCTAAGGAGGACAAAGAAGCCAGAGGTTTTCTATTGGGGCTATTTATCCATAGGATACTCTTAGTAGAATGAAACTCTGCAGAGAGGAGCAATTCTCAGTGGAAGCCATAACACACGCAGTGTGTTCTGCAAATTTGTAGAGATATTTTTATTATTGCAATTATTGTGGAGTGCTATTCATTTTATTGAGCTAGGATTTTAAAGGCTCTTTCAGCTACAGAATAAGCAAGACTAATAAAGCATTTTATGCTCCGTGCTAGTTTATAATATTTTGCTGAATATTGACATTGAATTTGTAATAACTCTGTTGATGGCTATTTGATTCTTTTTGTATAAACACAAAGGATCTTTGTTTAGTTTTATACTCAGTTACATTTACATCATTTATATTATGCAAGGATTTTTATAATTTTCATAACACCCCAACATTTTATTCATCTGTTCATAATATCATGATTCTATTCACAGAGTACATCAGGACTTTTCCATTCCTAAAACACTGTTCCTACATTGCTATATTGTTCATTTATAGGGCCTTATGTAAAAAAGGCAGAGATTCACTTATGAATTACCAAATTGCAATGTTCAAGTGTGAGAAAAAATTGATTCTTAATATAAGTATGTGCAAGTACCAAGTTCTTTCATGATTTCCACCATTATAATGGCTCCTAACCATATACATCTTGTCAAACAGGAAATCAAAGACACTTACTCAGTTTTATGAGCAACAAAAATAGGTTCCTGAAATACCAGAACATCAGCTCACACATTGAAATCAAAAAACAATGACAAAGACACGATAGGTATACTTGCAGCCAAAAATAAATAAATAAATAAAAGTTGTTATGGCTTCATAACGTGAATGGCCAAACCAATCCACAGCAGGGCCTCGCACACATGAGGTGCACTCTGCATCCTCGCTACCTGGCTTTCTCACACTGATGATAGTTGCCACGTAAACATGTGCATTTGCATAGTTATGTATGTGCAATGTATCCATGCACCTGTACATGTTTTCTTGTTATCGCTTCCCCAATGTAATAATGTCTAGGTTTGCACTAAAACTTAAATCATAGCATCTTTAAAATTCTTCTCAAAAACTTTCAATTTGTTATATTAACTAGCCTTTATATTTTTCAAGCATTTGTTACTTATAAGCAAAATTTCTTTCAGAGTTAGTATTTTGTTCGTTAAAAAACGTCATAATGAACATGATCTAAAACAAGACAAAGTAAACTGAGATCCTTATAGATTGCACTATGTTCAAAGGCTATAGCTGAAATGTAACTAAATTTAAAGTGCCAGTAAGATAATGATGAGAGCACATTAAGGAAAAATACAAGCAAATTTTGAATAAGAGTGCTACAGATGAATAAAGGTTTAAGGGTAATGGAAAAGGATAATTTCCTATGAAAGCCATACACTCACATAATCACAAAAATAAAATTAAGAAACAGAATGAAATATGTTTTTAAAGCCAATAAACATATAAAATTATGATAATACCAAGAAGGAGCAAATTCATGGAACAATGAACTGGGGAAGGCAAATGCAACAGGAAATCCCTGAGAAGTGAATTACAATTTGATATAATCATTCTAGGACACTTTAAAACTGGTTGTTAAGCAACAAGTGCACATTGAGAAAGCCCTAGAAATTTTACATGTAATCGAAAGAACCACACTCTCCCCTCAGCCTCCCCCAAAAAAAGAAAGGAGAAGGAGAGGGAAAGAAAAACAGAATGGAGAGGGACAACATGTGTGTCCATCATTGGATTAGACGAGTAAGCAATCTGTTATTTAAATGCAATACTGTGTAGTGATGAAATGAAAGAATTGCAGTTATGCTTATATGTAATAAACTTTAAGCACTGCATTGGGAGATGAAAGCTGCTTTAAAATATGTAACATAGGTTATATAATATCTTCAAATTTTAAAGTATAGCATTTAAATGTACTTATATACTTAAAAGTAATGAAAAGCAAGCAAAGACAAACACAAGCTTTAATGGTCACGTTCTTAAGAAAAGCAAAGAACATGCTGTTCAGTGGCCATGTCTTCAGGGAGGCAAAGGGATGTGTCCTGAGAATCTGTTCAACACTGATTTTGGAAGGATTGGTAAGGCTCAATTTTAAAAACTGATTAATAATTTTGTTATTTAGATCATCAAATAGACAAAAATTTGGCAAATACCTAAGGAGTGCAGAAATACATGCTTGGCTATAATTGCACTTTATAGGCAACCAAGACATTGTCTGGGCCATTCTCATCAATGCCCTGGAGTTAGTGTTTCTATCCAAAAGCATCTTGACTATACCTCAGCAGGGACCTAACAGTCTTCATTAAACACCCATGAATGAACGATTGCACAGATAATGTTAATAGCTATCACTGTTATTCCCCCATAAATGCCCAGTTTGTCTCAGAGAAATCTCTTAGTAAGAAGTTTACCATCTCTATTAAAACCTCTTCTAAAACTCCAATCAGAAGAAAAAGCCAAACTAAGCTTTGGAGATGTCATTATTTGGGTAAAATTAGATTCCAGTTCCTCAAAAACCTGTCATTCCCGTCTATGATAATGCTTCTACTCCAACAGGCTGTTATAGTTTCTTATCCTACAAGAGGAGCCTACAAACAATACTACAAAACTACTCCCTCTTGTTGTTTAACACATGTTAAATTCAAGCTTTCTATGTACTCTTTGAGCATCTTTCCTGAACTGCAAAATGACAATACTTATGCCAGCAACATGTGCTTTATAATTGCATTACCAAATCAGTGCCAGTAAAGGCTTACAAGGTATATACTCATCAATTCATATACTCATATACTCATATACTCAATTCCAATGGCTATTGGTTAAAATGCTTTCTACTGAAATTTCTCAAGATAATTTTCCAAGTCTTCTGTCCCCATCATTACTTCCAAAAATGTTAATAGTATCATTTTCTAAGTGCGCTTATGAACATCTTATAATCCCTGCCAGTGTTCAGTAAAGTGGACCTATGTGTCATTTGTCATACCTCATCCTAATGTTTTCATATGTCTAGAGAGAGAAAAAAGCAGTTTTTTTTTCTTAGACTCAATATAATTTTGCCATCTCTTGGGTTGTCACTGATGTTTTCTTCCTGTCTGCAAATTACTTTACAGTTTCAGTGATCAGCCTGGATAGAAGGAGTAGACATACTGAGAATCACCATTTTTTGGAAGTCAACTTACTCATTACTCATTACCAGTAGTCAGGTATAGCCTAGTAACTATTTCATCCATCCATCCATTCACTCAATTACGACTTATGAAGTGATGATTTGTGCTTCTGGTGTCGTGAGAGGTTCAATTCATCTCAGAATAAGCACATTTCTACTATGAGGTTACCTTTTCTCTGTCCTTTGTCAAACTGCTGCCTATACGGCCAAACGTACTCGGTGTCTCTGACAAAGTTTGCCTGCACAATGAATTCACGTGGAAGCTAATGAAAAGAAGAAAGGATAATTTTAAAAATCTTTTCTGAGTCATGTCATTGTAACACTGTTAATCAGAATTCATGAGCAAAGTCTGAAACTTCCTTACTTGAGTACAAACTATGGTGACCACAGTTTCGTATTACAACCATCAGAGACTATCGTATATGCAAACAGAGCATCAACGATTTCGGACAGAAAAAGAGTAGCAAGCATATTTTATGTTACTCTTCACTCATATATTTTAAATTTTTTCTTTCTTGAGCCTACACATGATAACCTCGCTTACCAATAACCAGGCAGGATAATATGGACTATAAAAATATTAAACTGAAATGAATTCTTCGAAAAGTACTTACACCACTAACCTTTCTTTTCTGGCACCCTTTGGAAGAAGTCAGTGACAACATACTGCTTTACTTCAGCCCTACTTTTCAGCCTGGCTGATTCCAGATGCTAGGATTACTCTAGAAATGTAATTAGTTTCAATTAACTAACATCTGGCCAAATGTAAACATTCTATTTGGGATTCAGGTAAGGTAAGGCACGTGTACACAGCAAGCTTGTTTGCCAACGGTCTGAAAAAGGTTGAGATCTTGTTTTGGTGACAGATTAAGAAGTAGCTTTATAATATGTACCTTTTAAGACACATTCTGAGATTTTCCCCATTTCTAGGTTTCTGGGTTGCCCTTCACTACTATTCCTTGAGCCAAAATGTTTTCACATAATCCCAAGTCAAATCTTTTCCCGGCAAGCACCAATTCAGCTGAAATCTTTGCATGCCTCTAACTCAGCCAAGACTTCATCCATTTATAGGGAAAATTTAAATTTAGTTTCAATATGACAAAAGAGAGAGATTCGTCCAAAAGAGAACACGTTTGAGAGAAGAATTTTGACCATGATAGCTCTATGCATGATTCCTTACATATGGGCTACACGTAACAGTATAAATGTAAATCTCTAATTTAATGTGCCACAGATAGAGATTGCACTAAACACAGTCAAATTAAAAGGCATGCTTCATTAAAGAGAATTCTTTCCACACAATTTGTTTATGGGGCCATCAGCATAATATGCTTCTATTCAAACATGAGTCGTCAGAAAATACAGAACTGCCAATGTGTTGAACTGTGTCAACACAGACAATAGATTTCAATCTGTATGAAAATGTTAAATAGTTCATGTTTTGTAAGATCAAAATGAGAAAATATTTGGTCTTGCTCATTTCTAAGTGTATATGTAACATTCAAGTAGAAATTACCTAAAATTATCACTCATAATAAGAATCTATTCAAAAGTACATTCAATCATTGGAAACTGAAAATTTGATGCTAACATAGCATCGAGTCTCCACCAAATTAAGAATTGTAATCTTTCTCTTTGTGAACTAGCTCCAACTGCTTCATTCCCAATTTAATATACCTTCATCACTCACAGAATCTCCTAAACCAAAGACATGACTATCATCCCGATTCTTTTTGCACTACTTTTAATTCCTTGGGTTACAGTCTCATCTTCTTTCATTCAGATAAGTATAATAGTTGTAGACTTTGACACATGACCACCCAGCTTCAACCCCAGGGCATACCAATTCATCTTTCATGGTATAAATGCAAAACTGACTTTGCCCACTTCTTAATTAAAAGTTAGTCATGGCAGCTAAATGTCTTTAGGTTGTAAGTAAAATTATTTTGCTCAGGACATAAGTCTTTCAAAATGAGGTCTGTCAACTTTTCCACTTGAAGTTAGAGAACACCGAGTTCTACTGTACTGGATATCCTCTTGTCAACGTGCTTGCACTGAGTTCTGTATTTCCTGGCATTCCCCAACACTAAAGATTTCTAGGCAAGAATTGAGTAAAAGTGAAACAAGGAAAACTTTGTAGAAGTCCCATCACCTTCAGCATATTCTGAAGGTCATTGGCTGAGAGGGTTGATGAGAGACAGCTGATGAGGAGCTGGGACGTTCCTGATGGATGCCGTTCTCTTCCACTTGTTCCTGATTGCTGATCTTACTAAGCGGCAGAAACCTCCAGTGCAAGAGTAAACACTTTCTGACAATTTCACAGAGGTGGTAGCCAGACACACTAATAACTTCCATGGAGTATTACAGCAGCCTGCCTTTGCAACTCAAATTTAACTGATTTTACAAACTTCAAGCTTTTCTAATTAATTTCTTAAGCAGAAATGATTAGTAACTTACTTCATCTTTGAAGGTTTTTGTTTTAATTTTTATTTCTACAACTCCTCCTATGTTTCTGCAAGCCCAAAACTACGAAAAATTCGTTATTACATAATATGAACTTCCCGAACACTGGATGAAACATCTTTTAAGGAGTTACATGGACCAACAGGGAGATAGGGTAAGGTCCCTGGCTGAATGAGAAAAAGGGGCAGTATCTTTAAAACAAGATGCTTATTTCTCCCCAAAAACTACATTTAGCAATATCAATGTGCCAATCTCAACTGAGTTCCTAGTTTTACCATAAGCAGAGCAATTGATAGGCAGGTAGAGTCCTCATTGGAACTAATTGCAACTAATAGGCACAGATGGGACCCCTCATTAAAATGTCAAAAAGGAAATCTCTTTATGAGAGTGGCACAGTAGCATAACTGCTACTCCTCCACCTGTGGCACCAGTATCCCATATAAGAGCTGGTTTGTTTCCTGACTACTTCAGATCCAGCTCCCTGCTTACAACCTGGAAAAAAAAAGCAGAGGATGGCTGAAGTCCCTGGGCCCCTGCAGCCACATGGAAGTCCTGAAAAGAAGCTCCAGGGTCCCGATTTCAGATCAGCTCACCTCTGGCTGTGAAGATCAAGATCTCTCTCTCTCTCTCTCTCCCTCTTTCTCTCCAAACCTGCATTTCAAATAAAAATAAATAAATCTTAAAAAAAAAGATTTGAAGTGCTTGTTTCATTTTTTTCTCTCTCTCCAAAATTATGTTTCACAAACTCACAGATTGCCTAGTCATTCTTTTTTTTTTTAAGATTTATTTTGCTTTTATTAGAAAGTCAAATATGCAGAAATGCAGAGAGGAGTAAAGACATAGAGGAAGATCTTACATCTACTGATTCACTCCCCAAGCGGCCGCAACAGCCAGAGCTGCACCGATCCAAAGCCAGGAACCAGGAGCTTCTTCTGGGTCTCCCATGCAGGTGCAGGGTGCCAAGTGCCTCGACTGCTTTCACAGGCCACAAAACAGGGATGTGGATGGGAACTGGAGCAACCAGGATCAGAACCAGCACCCTTATGTGATGCCAGCACACACAGCCAAGGATTTTAGCCACTAGGTTACCGCACCGGGTCCTGGTCATTTTCTCTTAACAGTCCTCCTGACCACTACAGCAGAAGGTTCTGATCTAATAAATCTTGCTTTGCTTACTCTCTACCTATACGGAATTTTTTCTTACATATGAGACAATAGCTGAGGTTACTACTTTCCTTTGCTCTATATTTCCTATAACAATCTGATGCACAACTTTTTAATGTACTACTAATGTACTTGAGATTCTCTGATCACATTGTACTCTCAAGAGCTTAAACCCTAGGGATGGCCTGTGGTGTAGCAGGGTAAACTACATGTGCTGGCATACCATGTGGGCACCAATTTGTGCCCCAGCTACTACCATTCAGATCCAGCTCCCTACACATGGCCTGGAAAAGCACTACAGGATGGCTTGGGCCCCTGCACCCATGTGGGAGACTTGGAAAAATTTCCAGACGCCTGGCTTTGGATTAGTTCCGCTCAGCTGTGGTTATTGGACCATTTGAGAAGTGAAATATCAGATGGAACGCTTCTCTTTCTCTTTTTCTCTCGTTTCTGTAAATTGCCTTTCAGTTAAGCAACTAAAAAAAATTTTTTTGTTTTGTTTTTAAAGATTTTTTATTATTATTGGAAAGTTGGATATACAGAGAGGAGGAGAGACAGAGAGGAATATCTTCCATCCGATGTTTCACTCCCCCCCCAAAATTTTTTTAATAGGTCATGTCCTGAGGCCAGTGCTGTGCTGTAGCTGACGAAGCTTTTGCCCATTGCAGCATCCCATTTAGTTACTATTCAAACCCAGACTCCTCCACTTCTGATTCAGCTCCTTATTAACGGTCTGAGAAAGTAGCAGAGACTGGCCCAAGTGCAAGGCTCAGGCTTCTGTGAATATATGAGACACCCAGAAGAAGTTCCTGGATCCCAACTTTGGGCCAGTCCAGCTCTGGCCATTGTGACCATTTGGGGGTCTCTCCCTACCCCTCTCTCTCTAACACTGTGTTTCAAATAAAAACTAAACACATCTTTTTTTTTTAAGAGCTCATGCCCATGCTGTTCCTTTGCTGTACTATTTATTGGCCCATGTTATTTCATTCTCAAATTGCTCTAATTTCCATGGTTCTCATGCTCCAGTCATTTATAACTTGCTGTTAGTAGTATTTGCCTGCTGTGCACTACTTGCCTTCCCTTGATACTATTATATGAATTGCCATAGCATAACATAATTACTCATTTACCTCCTGTCACTTTAGCTTGATTCCCTAAAGGTAGGCACAATGTTTATATATGTGTCTTCCAAAATTGTCACAAAACTTATGAATGAGATCTACAATAGCAGTGAAACAAGAATGGTACCCAACCAACTTATCTGGCATGTAAATACAGAAAACAAAATTTACTTTATTTTCGAAGAGATTGACCTCAAAAGACACCAAACCAACTCACATTATGATAGATGATCTAACAGTTAGCAGTGTTTCTTTTTCCCATTGGGTCTCTTACATCCCAAGATTTCCTTGAAATTGCCTTAAGATTCACTGTAGGGGAGAGTATGGGGTTAAAGCCTGGGTGGGAAAATGTGAGCTGCTATGGCATTCTCTTGTCCAACATGAGCCCATTAAAGCCTCTGTTGACCGTCTGTTTAAAGCAAGCTGAAAAACAGTGACCCAAGGGACAATATCAGCTCCTTCGCTTCTTGGCATAGGTAGTGACTACTCCCAGGATCATAACTGTCCTCCAACTCGAGGTCCTTCTCCTCTCACGCCTGCTCTCCCTTCACATCCTGGAAATTTGGAATAGAAATCACACTGCTATTTCTGATTGGGTTCATACTGTTGTGTCTGCCTGGAATGCCCATCTATCTTGTCCTTACCTAATTAACTTCATTGAGATGTCATTCACAAGCTCAGACACTAGTATCTGCAGGCAGATTTTTTGAGACACCAGAGTGAAGTAGATTTGCATCCTCTAAACACTTAAATTACTCATAATACAGCCCTATCATGACACAGTGTCTCACTAAAATTTCTTCCTCTCAGTTCTTCCACATTTAAGTGTGAGTATTATAAGAAACATTCTAATCACATTCATGCTTCCAATACTTAACACAGCACTAACATAATTAGTGTTGAATAAGTTACCAATGAATAAAATCCTCCCCATATGTCAAGATCAAAATCTGTCAGCAAATGTTTGACTAAAAAAAAAAAAAAAACAAAGCAAAACAAAAAAAAAAACAAGCAAAGAGGAAATAGACCATGACTCTGCTTTAGCTTCTAGAATGTTCTCACTGATTTCATAAACACCATTTGAGTCTCAATGGGTCTCCAAGGCTCTTTTTCCTTTTCTGTAATTAGGAAATCTTAGTTAACAGAAACTAAGTAACTTCAGTGGGGTCCAGATACCTAGGCATAATAAGAAAGGCATTAGATTTCAGGATTACTTGACTTCACAGTCTAAGTATTGATGCTACAAATAATATATATTGAAATATGATACGCAACAATGCTGATAAACAAGTCTCCATTGTATGTTGCCCTTAGAATTCCCCAAAGTCTCTTAGCAAGATACATTAAAAATAAAACATGCTTTACAAAGAAGAGTAATTTATTTCTATGTATTTATCATCCAGCCAATTTAAGAAGCATTTATTTAGCACCAACTAAATGCAAATCACTATGCACAGCCTTTGGGGAGATATAAAATGAGAAAGGCATGTTGCTTGCCCTTCAGGAGCTCATCATCTAAAAACACACATTAACAACTGAGTGGAGGCAGATGGCGATCAGTGCTATAAAACAGGCATTTACTCTGTGCTAAGAAGTGGAGAGAGACTAATTCTAACCATAGAGTGATAAAACACCTTGGTAGATATATCTTTCACTACACACCAAGAAAACCTTTAGTAACTCAAGCAGAAGATGAATTTCTTTGTAAAACACTGGAGCTTATTTAAGAACCTAACAGATACGGCCTTTGTTAGCAAGAGTAGAATTTCACCACAATGGAGGCAGCCCCACATTTGTGTTTTCCATAGCAATTGGAGGGAACTCATTGGAACTATTCAGAGGAGGTTATGTTTCTGCCTATAAGTTCATGTTCACTGAGAGTATTTTCAGTTCACTTACAGGTTTAAAGTGGAACTCTGGAATGGTCAGTCTTGATGTGTGGAATGTATGAGATTTCACACCGACATCTCAGTTTAACAAGTCACTGATGAAGGTCAAGAGGTTTCTTTCCTTTTTCTTTTTTTTTTTTTTTTTTTTGTCTCTCTTCAATTTCAATAGGAAGCAACTGTAGCATCTCAGGCATTTCAGACTGTACTTCAAAGTCCTTAACGTTCCTTGGACTTAAACTGTGAATCATGATTAACTCAGTAGGCTATGTTCCTGTGACTTTGCCTGGGCACCCATTAACTCCCCCCACCACCACCACATACAGGTTTAACATGTCACTAGGTAATGATAGCAACACAAAGTAAGTAACAAATAGTGAAAATAACAAAGAACAACTAAAGCAACAAAAAAAGTCAGAAAAGCAAAAATCCTGCTTAGGAGTATAAACAAAGGTTGTGTACAATAATTAAATCCTGGAGTGTTATTCTCATACTATAGATGACATCCTTTGTACTCTGCATATCAGCTTCAGTGATTAGGAAAAACATATGATACTTGTTTTTTGAAGAATGGCTTATTTTAGTTAGCATAATTGCTTCTGATGACATCCATGATTCACATTGTGTAAGTCCAAGAAACGCACAAAAACCGGAAACAACTTACATATAATTAAATGTTTACTTTATATTTCTCAGCATTTCAATATTTGACTGTAATAAAGAAGATTTATTTATTTATATGAAAGGTAGATTTAGAAAGAGGGAGAGACAGAGGTGGATCCTCAATCTGCTGGTTTATTCCCTAGATAGCTACAATGTCTAGAGCTGGGCCAGGCTGAAGCCAGGAGCCAAGACCTTCAGCCGGATCTCCTAGCAATGTTCAAGGACCCAGACACCAGGGCCATTTTTTCACTGCTTTTCCTAGGCACACTAGCAAAAGGTTGGATCGGAAACGGTAAAACGGAGATACAAGTCAACACCCATACGACATGCTAACATCAGAGGTAGCAGTTTTACTCGCAATGCCACAATACCGGCATTGCATAACTGTACATAATCTGCACTATGCAGGTGATATTTTTCTAATCATTGTTAATATTTTCCCTTCAGTTCACAATCACAATTGAAAGGTATTTCTACTTTAGTCATTTCTTAATTTGTATTTCTTTTTAGTGCTCCAAACAGAACAGTGTGCTTTGTTTCTGCTTTTCTTATATTCCCACATTGTTGTGGATTGGTCTTTAATTGTGACAAGCGAAGGTGTTTATTGTGCTTATTGTTTAGGACATTTATTATCTAGCATGATAAAAAGAAAATTTTGTCGGGCCCGGCGGCGTGGCCTAGCGGCTAAAGTCCTCGCCTTCAATGCCCCGGGATCCCATATGGGTGCCGGTTCTAATCCTGGCAGCTCCACTTCCCATCCAGCTCCCTGCTTGTGGCCTGGGAAAGCAGTTGAGGACGGCCCAATGCATTGGGACCCTGCACCCGTATGGGAGACCCGGAAGAGGTTCCTGGTTCCCGGCTTCGGATCGGCGCGCACCGGCCTGTTGCGGCTCACTTGGGGAGTGAATCATCAGATGGAAGATCTTCCTCTCTGTCTCTCCTCCTCTCTGTATATCTGACTTTGTAACAAAATAAATAAATCTTTAAAACAAACAAAAAAAAGATTTTGTCTATCTCTTTCAAATATCCTACATGTTTCATGATTAATATTATATAGTTTCAGGGTTTTGCCAACTTTTGCATGTGAATAATACACAGAATTATACCACATTCAGTTCTTAAATATCTGCATTTAGTGGAGCTGGTGCCCTGGCCTAGGAGGCTGTCTGCCTGTTAGTACCGACATCCTTCGTGGGTGCTGGTTCACGTTCCAGTTGCTCCACTGCCAATATGATTCCTTGCTTATAGCCCAGGAAAGCAGCAGATGGCTCAGGTCCTTGGGCCCCTGTACCTACATAGAAGAAGCTCCTGGCTCCTGGCTTCTGATCTGCTCAACCATTTGGGAAGCCAAACTTACTGAATTTTCCTCATTATTTAGACAATGGCAGTAAGCTAAAGACACAAAGGAAGAGAAATCATTCACATAATAACATTTTAAAATAAAAAAATTCTTAATGTTAAAATTGCATCATATAGTTATTCTTCTTTAAAAACAAAAGTTAACATGTTTTAAGAAAATGTACCCCATGGAAGCCTGAAAGCAATAAAACCTCAGTGTGTCACTATTTTTTTTTTTATTCTCACTTGTACATGAAGGAGAGAGAAAGACAGAGAAAGACAGGAAGAGAGAGAGAGAGAGACTTTCATCTGTTGGTTCACCTCCCAATTGCCTCCAGCGACATTTCATGGCTTGACAAGGGTAAAGACCTGGGCCTGGAACTCTATGAAGGTAACCCATTGGGGCTGCAGGTATCTAACTACTTGGGCCAGCATCTACCACCTTCAGGGACCCATTATCACCGTTTTAGATTGGAATCAGAAAAGAAAGATTTCAATTCAGACATAATGATATGGAGTACAGGTCTGAACTGCTACGCCAAACACTTCCCTGATACCATTATTTCTAAAAGCTCTCTCCCTGGTAGGGATATTTATATCATACAGCAGAGAGCAAGTTGGGATTTGCCAAACACCAATGGATCAACAAAAGATTTTGCTTGTGTGAAGTCTTGACTGTTTTAGACAGAACAGGAAATTGAGGTGGAAATACCCATGGCCTTATTGTCTACCAATTTCCTTGAGTTCTTCGTGCTTCAATTATTCCATCTCTCCAGCCGCCTGAATCTTTCATTTTCTGATATCAACCTCTTACTATCTCAGATATGAAATTCTCTTTAGTAGAAAAAAAATGCTTTGCTACCAATATATTAACATTTTCTTCTCTTTTCTCTAATTATATACAACTTAAAATAGCTGCTATTTTTAACGATGTTTCGCTCCTTCCTATACGTTCTCTGCTCTTTGTCCCAACTACAGGATTGCAGCAAAACATTCTGATTTTCAGTTCCATTCTCCAGATATGATCACTACTTTTTTTAGTATTTACACAGGTGACACATATTTTATTTCATTTTAATACTGCTTATGAGGTGTGAAACACTTCTTTTCTGCTGCTGGCTTCTCCTTCCTAAGAAGAAGGATCCATTAATATAATTCTGGGTTTTTGATCATCCCGTAACTCAACTTAAGCTGAGGAGCTTCTGTGACTTATTTGGAATGGCACAGGATTCTAGATTTCTTCACTGCTCTGCCAGCTATGGCTTCGTGGAAGTGACTCTCCCTGCAGAGTGCTTCAGCTGCTCCTCCACTCCACACCTAGAATGTACCGATTCAAGCAATCGCATCAGCCTTCCTCAGAGAAGTAAATTCTCCTTACTCGAAGGTCCTTTAGCAGGTGCACTTGGATTTCCTTCACCCTCTGTTTATCAATTTGCTCAGAACCTTGGTATAAATGAAGGTTGTCTCCTTTAAATACTAGGATTACCTTGTTTTTAAAACCTTTCTACCCAAGGCATCTGATACATTTTTCTGTGTTCCCTTTTAATCTAATAACTATTTCTCTGTTTTAAGTCATTTTACTTATTTTAATAATTATCCTTTAACTTCGCACAGATAGTATACTGACTATGCTACATATTTCCTCTGTCTTTCTGTGCTTTTACACACACACTGTATATGTAGATATAAGCTTATAAAGTACATATTTATGCACACACAAATGTAAGAACCTTAATATTTTCCAGCATTGCTTATAGCTCTGCCCCTCTTAATAATGTTCATGTTACAAAAAGTTACTAAACAGTGCTAAAAGTTCTATTATTGAGCATTCAGGCTAAAAAAAAGTAGCAGTGTTAAACACACATTGCATATGTATCTATAGCCTGGTATTTTCTGACAAATTATTTTATATCATCGTTAAATTTCAAATCCTTTAAAATTTGTTCTCAAGACAACAAATTACCAAAAAGTTTCCAATGAAAAAGCCAATGCAGTAAGCCCAGTAAGAGTTTTAGATTAGATGAATAGTGAGCAAAACAAAGACAGCTTCTGCTCTCAGGGAGTTTACATTTTAGAAGAGAAGGCATATTGAATGTCAATAATTACAAAATGAGACAAGTGTCATGAAAAAAAGAGGCGCTAATATGAGAAATAACAGAAGTAATTGATTTATGCTTATAGGTAGAAGGATGCCTCACTGAGGACATGACATTTACCCTGAAATATGAATGATTGGAATTAGATGAACAGAAAGAAATCATACTTCATAGGCTGAGATCATAAGTCTGTATTTTATTATACCTCATAAATGACACACATATAATCTGCATTCAATTGTAGGTTTCAAAACTTAAATTCTTTTAAAATAAATTTCATTTGAAGATGAGCTTTTTCTGGAATAATAATGCTGGAGGAGCTGGTACTCTTCATAAGCATAAAGAAGCATGTATACAACATGCACAGGTATGCACAAGCTTGTTTGTTTGCAGGAACCCAGTGAACTTAACACGGCTTAGAACTGAGTCAGCCACACACTTTTGGGATTTAGCTTCCAAAACACTACATTGAGTTTTTGCTTTCTCAAGTAGTTTGAAAATGTACCTGCACCAGTACACATGACATGAATGACTTTCACATAATTCACATCACCACAGTTCCTCTGAAAATAGATTCAAATGGAAGGTTGACTCGAAATTCGTTGATTGCCATTCGTGTTATCCACAAAGGGAAAATTGTGAAGATAATGAAAACAATAACTTCAATTTCATGAGACCAGAGCGTGAACACTGTGCTCATATAAACTTAAAATCTTACCTCAGATATATCTTTCCTTGTAAGTGAACCCCTAAATTTAAGTTTTAATACTACGACAACAGCATCTAGACGATATTCTTATTCTATCCCAGAACAGTACATTTCAACTTAATCTGTACATGATCTGGCAGGTGCACACCCGTGGAGTGTTACATTGATGGAGATTAGGCGAATACCTCCGAGATTCTCCATGTAGCAGCTTGTCCAAAAGCAAAGGCTGAATTATTCACATCGTTGTCATTGTTTCTCTAGGAGAGAGTTTTTAATTTCAGTTATTAAGACATTTGGCAAATAATAAAATTATAATGTTAAAGCTAGTTCAAAAACCTTAAGCTATTTATTGCAATTGCGAGATTCAGAGAATGTGTTTGAAATGTAGTAATGTTCTAATACCAAACTTCCTTTGCAGCCCAGTAAATTATGTGAATTTCAGTTTCTAATGAATGTATGCAACTCTTTATGTACATGAAATAAGTGTAAACACTTTTCTCATTTCTGTTAAAATGATATTTGTAAATTTTGAACCAAGCTGTGATTTTACTTGCTATTTGGGCAAGTTCGCATTTTGAATGCTTGGAAACCATATTAGATATTAGAAATCACAGCCCATGTTCCCATCTGTATTTAGGGGACTGTAGCTTACAAAGCAGAATTCATTTTCTGTAATACTAGTTAAGGCTTCAAACACTCAGTTAAGAATGAAAAATGAATAAACAAATTGGACTTGCCGGAGCTTGCATCACCTGTCAGAAAAGCAGGGAAGGTGAACAAAGATAATAGAAGCAAATGTGTCTTGTCCTTTTGGTAGGACAATGCTGAAGCACACAGTTTAGAATACACTCCTTTTTGCCTCTATTTACCTAACCTGGAAACAGATGCAGGCCTTAGAAAGGATGGGACTCCCACCTCCTGTGGTGAGTCTGCCTTCCTGTGGCACAGCACTCCCCAGAGACCGCTGATAACATCACAAAGCTAACTTCATTTAGTGTCTGGGGTGGTGGTGAAAGCAGGGGATGAGCCATTTCCTCGACAGGGAGAGAAATCTGCCATGGCAGAAGTAAGCCTGTCACGCTCTTTCTACTTATGGGCTGAATTTGAAATGCCAAAATTACAAGTAGTTACGGGGCCTCTCACTCTCCTTTCCTAAATCTGAGGGGAACAGCAGAACCAGTCATCATGCCTGAAACACCAGGGTTTACAAAGCAAAAAAAAGGAAACAGTATGATCTTTTAAGTTTAGGTGTACAATGTTTTGGGATTATCCGATTTAATGTTTTACATTGTAATATCCAAACTGTGTAAATAAGCATCTGTTTTGGATCCTTCTACCTATTTAATCCCTCATCATAAAAACCCCTCCCACACTTCACCCTCAAGCAAACCCACTTCCCCCTCTCCAAGGAGCAATTAAACCCTGTTACCCTTCAGCAGGGGCATCAGGTCCAAGGGTCACTGACAGCCTGTAAAACTGTCATCAGGTAAGAACCTTACAGGCTGCGAAGACCCCATACCGAGATCCATCAGAGGAATTGAGCCTGAAGCCCTGCAAGGTGCTCTAAAACCTTGTGGAGTCTCACCTACTCTCAGGGAGAGTTTCCTTAAAGACCTGTCTTCCTTGGAACAAAGGCACCTGGACTTTCTCTTAGGGAAGGCAGCTGCCTGCCTAGTCACTTTTCCACAGTACTTTAACTGCACCAAGAATGGAGTCTTTCAAGTGGATGATTCACATGAACCCACAGGGAGTGAGAGTGATGGTGGCATTTACATATCATTAAAGAAAACCCCAAGGCAAGCATCAAGGCACAGCAGGGAATGTGACAGTCATGAATGGTCCTGGGGCAAATCCCAGCCTTGTCAGTGCTTCTTGTCTCTTGATACCTCTAAAGTCTCCCTACCCCACTGGTCTGAGAGCAGGGTTTGCAGGCTCCCATGGTGTGGTAGTGTGTTCTGCATTCCATCTTGGCTCACAGACATCCTTTGGTACAGAGCAGTTTCCAAAAGTCACGTCAGTCAATTAACCTTTAGAATATTGGCATTTTCTACCCTTGCAAGTAAATACATCTTATAAGAACTGGAGATGATAATCACCAATACACAGCTCAGGGAGCAGCATGTGAAGGCATCCGGCCTGGTTTAGAAAGGGCAACTACCTCCAGCTTCCCTCCACACGAAAACAACAGAAATATAACCTTGGTTCCCCCTTTTTCCTCAACTCGGAGAAATACAGGGAAGTCAATGAATGGAATGGAATTAAATATTCATGGAATGTTCACTGTGGCAAAGTTTCCTACTGAAGAGAGAAAAGGGAATTTGTGCAATGATCCCACAAAATTAAAAAGAGAGCAAAAAAAATTTTAAAAATAACAAAAAAGAAATAGACTCATGTTAGTTTTGTTTATTTATAGCTAATGGTGTCTATGCTACCCGTGTGAGCAATAAATTAATTTGAAATGTGACTTTTGTGAAGTCAGCTTAGAAACATTTGGAAATAACGGAAGATGCCCTGGACAACATTCCCGTCACAGAAGAGACAAAATGGATCCTAGACATTTTTTGGTTTAAGTTTCTGTATTTTCAGGCAAAGGAAACATACACTCTGGAAGGTAAGTAGCTGGAAGAACTGAGTGAGCAGCAAATAAAAATTGTACAAGCACTGTCTGAAGCAGAAGAGGAGTAATTTCAAAATTACCCAGAAAATGATTATAAGCATCACTCAAACCTATGTATTTCTTTCCATAATCTACATATGAGTTATTAAATTTATTTACACAGTGAAAAACCAAGGAATTACTACAGCAGGTAAAATACTCATAATAATAAAAGGACAATTTTATAAGACACTATAAAATCTGTGTAATTCAATGGCCAAAAATTATGAGCAGGTGGAACTACTCCATAGGGGTCGATACTATTTGTATACCTTTTCATACTGTGAAGTAAATGTAAAAACTCAATAAATAATATGTGGTCTTCTACAACTACTTCTGGATCAATTTCATGAAAATAAAAATACTTTTCTCTGTGTAAATTTAAATTATAGAAAGTATGTATTGGGGTGATATTTTTAAAGTCTCAGATATTTTATTTGTCTTTAACATGGATATCCTCTTCATGTACTATTGAAAAATTGAGAATGGGCCAAGAGACTTAGAGTGCAACAGAAAGAAGATGCAGTGTAAAAGTTATCCACCTGTAAAAGAGATTTTTAAAAAATCCTTTTCAAAAGATTGGGAAAAAGGGATCCACTGCGGTAGCCTAGCAGCTAAAGTTCTTGCCTTGAACGCACTGGGATCCCATATTTCTGCTGGTTCTAATCCCGGCAGCTCTGCTTCCCATTCAGCTCCCTGCTTGTGGCCTGGGAAAGCAGTTGAGGACAGCCCAAAGCCTTGGGACCCTGTACCCACGTGGGAGACCCGGAAGAAGTTGCTGGATCCTGGCTTCAGATCGGCACAATACCGACTGTTGTGATCACTTGGGGAGTGAATCATTGGACAGAAGATCTTTCTCTCTCTCTCTCTCTCTCTCTCTCTCTCTCTCTCTCTCTCCTCCTCTCTATATATCTGACTTTGCACTAAAAATAAAATAAATCTTTTAAAAAAATAAGATTGGGAAAAGCAAAGAGTGGATTTTGGAGAAGAAAAAGTAATCAGACCCAGAAATGAGCCATGATTTAATGTACCTCTTTCCTTTAAAATAATTTGTTTGATTATCATTAATTTATTTCAAAGGCAGAGAGAGAGAGAGTGAGAGAGAGAGATCATCCATTTTCTGTTTCACATCCAGAGTGGCTGCAATAACCAGAATTAGTCCAGGAAAAACCCAGAGATTATGAACTCCGTCATGCCTCCTACATAGGCAATAAAAGCCCAAGCATTTGAACCATCATCAACCACTGTTTTCTCAACCACATTAGCGGGGAGCTGAATGAGAAGGTCAATCAGGACTGTAACAGGCACTCTGATATGTGATGTCAGGGTTGCAAGCACAATGTCGGTCCTTCCCTTCCTTCTTAAGGTCTAAGCATAGCAGAAGGGATTATTAGGGAGAAAGACATTACAGTGATAAATATGGCTCAGATAGATCTGGATGAACACAAGAGCATAACATCAGGTACCCCAGTGCTCTGCACATATACCTGGAACAAGAAGACAGGGGGAAGCCTACATCCCACTGAGGAAGCCCCTACTCTTTTCCCAAACCATATGGTGTGGAACTGTGGCATCTGGAACAGCTGTGGCTCATTTGCACTGTACCTGAAGCTAAGTGTGCAAATAAACCACACACTCTGTTACTAATTGATTGAGTTATACTCTGGTTTCTCTTCAGATCGTATAAATCTTTTGCCTTTTACTAATTGACTAAATTGTGGAATAATAGAGGTGAATGAGATGCCACTAAAATACATAAGTAAATAACCAAAGTCTTGATTTTCTGGGAAATTCCAGCAAGTTTTAGGGAAATTTTCATGAGTTTTGAGTTGGTAACTTTAGTAAGAAAAAATCACTTCGTTTTTCAGAAGCACTCAGAAAACCTTTTACCACCCGAAATCTGCCATTAGGTAATCGCTGAGGAGAGGGTGATATTTGTCACAGACTTCGCCACTGTTCTAATGAGAATTTGCTCTAAATAAGCTTGGACCCTATTCTACATGAAACATGGGAAAGCCAGTAGAAGACATAAAAGGAAGCACTGCGTTAAAATTCACTCTAACTTTTCTTATATTTTCTGGAAATATTCCTATCTCAATGAACAGATTCTAGATAAAAATTGGGTCTTCCTATGCACTTTACAAGGATGTATTCATGGAGCTAGAGCCATAGTGTAGCAAGTTAAGATTCCTCTTGTGGTGTTGGCTCCAGTAGGGTGCCGGTGTATATTCTAGCTGCTCCACTTCTGATCCAGCTCCATGTTTGCAGCCTGAGAAAGCAGCAGAAGACAGATCAAGTCCTTGGGCTCTGCACCCATGTGGAGAGCAGAAGAAACACCTGCTCCTGGTCTGGGATTGGCTCAGCTCCAAAGAATGCAGCAATCCGGGAAGTGAACCAACAGATGGTCTCTCCCCTCTGTGAAACTCTGCCTTCCAATAAAGAATAAATACTTTTTTAAAAAATAGGGCTATATTCACTATATTCATTAGCAACCTATTCATGTCTGAGTAGGAAACTTAAGACAAGACTTCCCTCTTTTTTTCTTTCACTTTTTCTCTGATAATTTTATGTTACTGCAGCTTTTATTAAGTTGGCCTTCATGCTTTCTATCGCACCTACCTTGGGCCAACTTTTTTGAGTTTAACCAGTATAGTCACACAAACCAGAGTTAGCAGATATAATGCCTTTTGATTGCTATGTTCAAATTGTTTGTAACTCTTAACCAAGAAGATCCATGTAGTCACATTGGCAATGACATACCTTATTAGATGACCAATCTGACTTCTACTCAGAACCACTACAAACACACATATGTATATATCACATATACGCACATGAATACTAGACTTTCCTAGACCCACCCTTAGAGTACTTCTAGCACTGTGGCCCCTATCCTGCTCAGTCTTAGCAGAGAATCCTACAAGAATTGTTTTAGCACAGTTTAGTGAGAATTTACTTACCTGTTACAGCTGCTTAGTTGTTCTTCCTCCATTGACCACCCCTTACTCTAATCATTGGCTGTAAATTTCAGCCTATTTTACCTGATTTGGGTACAGTCAGGACTAAGTGCTAGCTCTCTCACAGCCATACTCCTTTGGCAGTAGTCTTTTTTTTATTAATTATTTTGCATTATGTGCCAGTTTCATAGGCTCTGGGAATCTCCCCACCCCTCCTCCTCCCCTCCCCTCCCCCCCTGGTGGATTCCTCCACCTTGATGCAGTATTACAGTTCAAATTCAATCAAGAGTCTTTCCTTGCAAACATATACCAAGCATAGAGTCCAGCTACTTATTGTCCAGAAGAAATGGTCTCCCCAAGAAACTGTTCAACCCATCTGGCAGTAGTCTTAAATAAAATCTTCCTTACCATGTCAACAACACACATACATGTACACAAAAACACTTTTACTTCATTTCATCAATTTTGAATAATAGCGCATATAACTGAGATTCAGTAGACTTATTCCTATTATGTGCCAAACACTGAATTGGAGAAAAATATTTACCATTTGCATTTACATGCGAGGTATGAACTGATTAATAATATACTTAAACTTGCCTATCATTCAAAGACCGAGCCAAAATTCGAATCAAAGAAATCTAATATGAACTGTTATGTTATACTACATGCATTTTTCAACAAACTTAATATTCCATGAGAAAACTGGGTAGAGAAGGCTACATTCTACCCACTCAATTTACCGCTTTAAATTTGCATCCTTCTTGACTCAGAAGTGCATCAAGTATTCCATATGATTTTCTGAGACAGTCCAAGCCCGCTAAAATCCTGGCCACTCCTTCAAGTGGGTGGCACAAAAAATTCGCAGACATTTCGTAACTGGAGGAGAGACTACCAGTGGGGGATATCTTCCCAGTAGGTTCCTGCCCTGACAAGGAGAGACCAAGGAATGCTTAATATACCACGATCCTTCTGAAAACCTCTGTGTTCTCTCCCTCTCTCCTTTAAACAAGCATCCTGTCTTCCGACTCCTGGGAAGTGTTTTCCCTTTCCCTCTCCTTTCTTCCTACATTCAGCTTCTCACTTTGCAAATAAAACTGTTCTGTCTGGAACCAGATGTTTATTTCCGTACTAAGTTGAGGAAAGCACCCACTGAGCTATACCAGCAACATTCCCCAAATCATAGGTAACAAAACCCGTCTCAAGTTAAGCATATGCATATGTGGCTCTAGTTAGAGAGACAAATTTATTTTAAATTTCACTAATATTCTACAAGGCAGCTATGGAAACCAGAATTTATGCACAATATTCCCCCTTAATCTCCTTAAATATCAAATTTCATTCATCCAGTTGTTTAACATTCAAAACATAGTGTTGTAGGAGTTGAGAATGAATTATTAATCAAAATCTGAAAAAAATTCATAATTACATATTTATAAAAGTAATCCCTATCTGTGGCTCTGCACTTGTGGAGAAGAAAGACAGCTGAATCGCTGACAGACGAATCCAGCTGCTGCCTCTTTTCATTGCAGCAAGAAAAAAATGGCAGATGTGACATCTTTTAAATATGCTTAAAATTCATGCTTAAAAACGTTCTGCTATTTCTTAAAAATAAACTGAGAATTATTAATAAATACCAACTCATTAACAAGAAGCAAAGGCCATTTGCCCACTTGAAAAAAAAAAAAAAGAAACACCATTCATTCCACCCGTGTCTCAGGCTGACTGCATTTAGCACAAAGTCCCTTCTCTCCTCCTTTGGTGCACTGAGACAGAGCAAGCTCCTCCTCCTCTAGGAGTGAATGGTGCTTCCCCTTTCTAAACCACCTTCTGCTTAAAGATGTGCTTTGCAAATTACTTCTCTGCTTTTTCCTCCCTTGCAGGTGATGGATCAGATTTATTCTAGTAGTGACCCATTTTGCAGTTTTTGGATAAGAAAGGCCCCAATGAGCTCACCTTTTCTATACCACGGGCAACAAAATATTTCATGCTTTTAGCTCACTGCACTTATCTTTAAAGTTTTCATGTTATCAACAGGTATGTCCTTTTTAAGGGAGTGTTGCTTATGCAGCTTGCATTTTTTACCATTGGCAGTAAATCACATCAGGGTTATTTTTGGTTTCCCTAACATTGCACATGTCTTAAACACCTGTGGTTTTTGTATTCTCTTGTTCAAGGGGAGATGATGTTCTGTCTCCATCTCCTGTATGTAACTCTTTCTGGTGAATAACTCAATACATAATTAATAAATGAAATGTCTTAAAAACTATATTCCCTTGTTTAAGTCATGTGACAAACCACTCCCATCCTTCCAAAACAACTTCCAGGAGGCTTTCCTTATCCCCACTTCTGGCAGTCCTGTTCATTTAGGGTGTCATTGAAAGACTAGTTTCTGTTAGGAGTTGTTACATAGAAAGATTCATAAGTTCCCTAAAGCAACTGTCATTCTGCAAAGCAGTTTGCTAGAGTTTTACAGCATGGTTAAGGGAAGCATCCAGGATGTGGAACAGGTGGGCTGGGAGAGGCCATGCTAGCCAGGCAACACACACCGCAGACTTGTTTCTTGCAGGTCTCCTTGTTAGTGGTGATCTGGCTCTCTCCATGTGTACTGCTGCAAGATCATTTTCCTGGAACATCCTCTGAGACACAAGTTATTTCCCATTCTCTGTCCATGTTCCTGTGCCACCCTTCTTTCCTGAACCCTGCACGCCTGCTTACAAGCCCTCTCCAATACACATGACAGAGACCAAAGACCTCTCATACGCTTCTTTATGATAGTTCTGCTCACCACACTGGGCAATATTTGCTTGTTTTCCTGATTGGATCTTTGACATCATTTCCTATCCCAATCTAACACCTAGTAATCAATGTTTATAAAAATTGAGGAAAGTATGGGCCCAGTGCAATAGCGTAGTGGTTAGCGTTCTCGCCTTGCATGTGCCGGGATCCCGTATGAGTGCCGGTTCTAATCCCAGCATCTCCACTTCCCATCCAGCTCCCTGCTTGTGGCCTGGGAAAGCAGCTGAGGATGGCCCAATGCTTTGGGACCCTGTACCCGTGTGGGAGACCCAGAAGAGCTCCTGGCTCCTGGTTTCGGATAGGCTCAGTTCCAGCCGTTGCACTCACTTGGGGAGTGAACCATCGGACGGAAGATCTTCCTCTCTTTGTCTCTCCTCCTCTCTGTATATCTGGCTTTCCAATAAAAATATATAAATCCTTAAAAAAAATTTTAAGGAAAGTAGAAATCTCAAAGGAAGTATTCTGGATTACTATTAAAGTTGTCATCCATGGAATTCCTTATAATCTGCACAACAAGTTAGTCAATGCACAGTGTTCCTACACATTGTTTGATAAAGGAATTACTAATGATTTTATGAAAACTTTACTATGCTTGAGCAACACTCCCCATATATTCCCTGGTTATGCATTCTACTGCTGTCAGTCACAATGTGACATCTACACAGTTAATAGTAGTTCAGAAAACATTTCTTTCTGAGTTCTTGCTTTGATTTATAAAGCAAAGACGTGGGGATGGTATTGAGCTGGTTAAGCTGTGGCATGCATTTCACCAGCATCCCACTTGAACACTGGCTTGAGTCCATATGAGCACTTAGTTCTTTAATGTGCCCGGGTCAGCAGGGGAAGATCACCTGTGTACCTAGGCCCCTGCTACCCACATGGAAGACCCAGCTGGAATCTTAGGCTCCTGGATTCGTCTTAGCCCGACCCCAACCATCAGTTGCACACATTCAAGGTGTGAACCAGAGGATGGAGGATTCGAACTTCAAATGTACCAGTTATAAACATTCAGAACTTATGGATTTGTTACAGGGAAATCAGTTACAAAAGATTGCGGCAACCTCAGTTCTTTTCCCATGTGAAAGAATTTTCTTAGGAATAATTTCAGTGAGCAAAGCAAAATTTATGAAAAACAGAAATTTCCTTCCACATCATAAGTATGGGAACTCTAAGAGAGAAAGATGCAAATATATTGATGAAGTGGTGTGTTTAAGGCACAATTTTAGTGACCAGAGCAACAGTGACAATCATCAAGATGGCTGAGACAAACCCCATAAGATGGCCAGAATTATTGTGGTGAGTTGACCAAATCTAACCCCCCAAATGAGTCAGAGGCTGATGCCTAGGAGCTCAGGGGTTTTTATTCATTGACCAGCACCAACTGGTGCACTGTCCCATTCCACTACATGTGACAGAGGGGAACAGCACCAACCAGCTACGTTTAGGGGTTTTTCAGTATTAATCATCCAATCAACTGAGACAGCATTGGTATCTGGTAGGAATCATTCAATCAACTGCAGTGGCACAGAACACGTGCTGCCTAAACTATCCAGTCAATAAGAGCTGCATCCCACCTAGTAGGAACAGTGGGACCAAGCAAACAGGCCCTTGGGCCACTCAGCTTTCTGTTTACTGCCTGAGCTGTAAAAGAAAAGATCCCATCCTGGAATGTTTCTTTCAGAACTCTCTAAGAACCCAGGTTATGGCAAAGGTCAGGTTACGGACATGTCCCAGAAGCATTTCAGAAGACTTAGCCTTACTGTCACCATTTTCTATTATCCAGACTGTCACAATTATGATACATTCTAGCTAGCTTAAGGTCAAATTAAAAGCCAGTAAAAGAGTGATATCCATAACTTTTTCTTTCTATTCAAACAAGCTGGAATGCAGAAGGGTGGAATTGTTGTGCCAGATTTTGTGATCCCCAGAAAATCATGAGTCTGAAGTCAATACAAATGCATAAAGCCAGTTTATTCAGACTAACCTAGGCTCCCAGCCCAACAGGATGGGGGAGCAGGAGCGGCTGAAGCAGGAAAAGCTGCAGCAGAAGGGACAGAAGAAGAGAGCGAGGTTGAACAGCACAGGGTTTTTATGCATCTCAGGCCAATTCCACACAATGATACAGTTATGATTGGTCAGTTTAACTGCTAACTTTGAAAAAGAGAAAGTTGGCAGACTTCTGTTGGTGGGTTTGAAGTAAGCAACTTTCAAAAAGTACAAACTAGTGGACTATAGGGCAGTGAGGAGTCTTATCTAACACCAGGGTCCTCCTTCCTGAGGAGTGCTCTACCTACGTGACCTGCCAGGTGACTGTCAGGTGTCCTGCCAGGTGTCGTGTAGACTGTCAGGCCTGGAGTTCACACAGCCCCCAGCCAAGCAAGTAAGGCAGAAATCACAAAAGCAGAAAACACTTAGGTTCTTCATTCTCTCCTCTTTCTAGTAACTAATCAAAACTTTGATTTAGTAACATACTTAGTAATACAATTAACAATGTACAAGTTATGTTGGAAATACTTTTTTTATTTTATTAATTCATTAATTACATTGTATTATGTGACACAGTTTCATAGGTACTTGGATTCTCCGCACCCCTCCCCAAACCCTCCCACCATGGTGGATTCCTCCACCTGTTGCATAACCATAGTTCAAGTTCAGTTGAGAATCCCCCATTGCAAGCATATACCAAACATAGAGTCCAGCATCTTATTGTCCAGTCAAGTTCATCAGCTTAAAATTTCGTTTTATGACACAGTTTCATAGGCTCTGGGATTCCCCCAACCCCTCCCCAGGCCTTCCCCCCATGGTGTATTCCTCCATATTGTTACAGTAAAAACAGTTCGTGTCCAGTCATGATTCCCTCATTGCGGGCAGGTAGCATGCATAGAGTCCAGCATCTTATTGTCCAGATAAATTCAACAGTTTCATTGGGAGACCATCCCTGGTCTGAAAGTAGAGCTGGCAGATTATGATTCCCTCCAATGAAAAGCCACAACACAACTTAAAACATGATGAAGCTAATTGACATGGTATTGAGTAACCAATACGGAAATACTAATATTCAAGACTCTCTTAGTGCTGATAACAGGGTGGTAGTCACAAGACAGTTTTACCAGGAACCGGCGACATTAACTGCCTATCATCCCATCTGGCTCCTACATTTTCATTGTCAATTACAATAATATAATGTTTGTCAAGTAGATTGAGTCAAGTAATAATTTTTAGGCAACAGATGCAGAACAGACAAAGAGAGACAGTGTAGTGATTCACAGCCTCCTCAGATTTATTATCAAAAGGGAAAATAAATCCACAGATGACTGTCCATGTGTATGAAGTCAAACCTGTGGCAGGGGCCCCATCCTTCAGCAGGCTGACCTTGTTATGGTTTATGGTCTTGGAGATATTTCTAGGACTGGGGAATTGCAAGAAAATAGAGGAATGGATAGGGACTGACCAACTTTTCCCATGCATTTCAACATTGGTAGATCTTGCTCCCTGGAGGCTAGGAAAAACAGACTGATCTTTTGAAACGCAGCTTCTAGTGGGAAATTCTTTACTTACCATCCCCAGGGCATAAGGTCCAAAACTGAATTGTGTTCTTTCTCATTTAAATAACTCCTTGAAAGAAAAAAAGAATATTAAATCTTATTATATACTTACATGAAACAATGCATTTTCACAATCAACAACATGCAACGAGGCTTTCACGTATGTCATTCTTCGTTTCCCATAAGCAAATAGTTCAGGATTCCTTGCTTGTGATGAATTTTATTCACTTAGGATGTGTTACCCAAAAAGCCCAGTGGGTTCTTTCCTCAACTTAGTACAGAAATAAAAATCCAGGAATCAGTTACAGTCAGAGACGTTTTATTTGCAAAGTGACCAGGTGAATAGAAAGAAGAGGGAAGGGGAAAGCACCTCCCAGGCGTCAGGAGATTGGATGCCTGGTAAGAGGAGAGAGGGAGAGACATGGAAGTTGTAGGCTTTCAGAGGGGACCTGCAGGGAAGATGTTCTCCATTTGTGGTCTCTCATCCAGTTGGGAAACATCTGGACACTTTTTGTGCCACTCACAAGAAGGTGTGGCCAGGATTTTTTGCTGGCTTTGGTGGTCCTAGCAAACTTTCGGGAAAAATGTTATTTGAGCATATTAAGCAAAATTGAGCAAATGTATTTGCAAGGGGTTTCGAGTATATGGTTTAACTAAAAATATTGGCTGCCAAGCATTCTCAAAGTTCTCTCTGTGATGGGTGGAAGAGAAGCATTTCAGATGTAATAGCTAGCATTTCAGAAAAGGTGAAATTGGAATTACATGAGCAATATAAAATTTCAGTTGCAAAAATTGTTATCGGCACAGCTCAATGGCTCTTTCCTCAGCTTGGTAAAGAATTGAATAACTGGGAATTGGCTGCAGATAGAGATGTTTCATTTCAAAATGAACAAGTAAATGTGAAGAGAGGAAGAAGGGGAAAGCACATGCAGCAGTTTTTAAGCATCTTGGGTTTTTAAGAGTTCTCTGACTCCTTGTCTGGACAGGAAGCTGCAGAAGAACTACTTCATTGGTGGTCTCTAACCAAACAGGAAATGGCTGGGCAATTCCTGCTTTGCCCACTTGAAGGAGTTATAGGGCGACTGACAAAGGTTAAGTTTCCCAACAGTGTACACGCAAACAGTGGCAGTATACATGCAAACATGTGGGGCCCACAGAGACGCTCTACAAGGCTTGCCCTTGGACCTGACACAAGAGTTTAATAGGCTTGAATGGTCTCAAATATTGCACAGATTGCAATTTGTATTGTTCAGACACATGGAAATCCCACAGAAAAGAAGACCTGTCTTAAAATACATGCCTCATTGCAAAAGTTTCAAGAATAAGTGTTTTTAATTACACATGATAATTTTCTTTTTGGCTATTTCTTGGATATACAACTATAGAGATCATAATGAACAGATGGATTTATTTAATTAACAAAAAAGGTAATGGCTTAAGTGGCAGCTAGGATAGTCTATAGATACTATCTAAGGCTGTCTTTATGTTTAAGCTAAAACATACCACTACTTTGGAAATACATAAACAGTAAACGTTACACTCACATGAAAGCTTTTATTAACGAAATAATTATTTATTCTAAGATATAGCATTTTGAGTAGTGAAATGTTGACAAATCAGTATTGCAGCTTTATTTAAATGACCTAATAATCTGTCATTTGTATTTTGTAGAATGGAAAGAAAATTTAATTTAATATCTCTCTAGTTTAACCACTGATCTAGATTCTTTTACATGCAAGCAATTTTGTTAATATTTGCTCGTAGAAAACAAATAGAAAACTCATCCTGGTAGGATCTATAAACTCATTTATATGAATAATTACCGATAGATTATGACTACAGTGTAGCATCACAAATCCCTAAAGTGTAAAACCGAGCAGAGAATTAAATAAATCACAATAGTCCAAACCAGGCTAAGCAAATCTCTTTTCTCATTAGATATTACCTTAAATTCCACAAGGTCATTAGAATTAACATGAGATTGTCTAGATTATCTAAGTAGTAACTACTAAGTTCCCTAACTTTGAAAATTTCCTATGTGAAAACCAGAGAGACACATAGGTAAAGACAGAGTTCTTCCATTTAAGGTTCACTTTTCATAAGCCCACAACAGCCTAGTGACTGCAACCCTAGGAGTCCAGAATTCAGCCTGAGGAGAGGAATCCAAGGATCTGAGCCATCACCTATGCAGTCTCCCAGGGTGTGCATCAGCGGGAAACTAAAACTGAAGCAGAGTAGCTCAGAGCCATGCCAGACACTCCAAAATATATGGTGTCTCTCTAGACACCTTAACTCTTTCACCAAATGTCTTCCCTTCCTGCCTTTATAATTAAAACCAGTTGCAGAAATTGCTTTAGTGGAACATCTAAGTGACTTTGAATTAACGCATTCCTTTCACAAAACCAGAGAATAGCCCAGGTTGGCAGTCTCTGTTAAGTGCACACAGCACATAGCTGATTTTCTTGCCAAACTTCCTACTCTAAATTTGGGGTTATAAAACAGAATTATTACACCAGAAAGATTCCCTGTGAAAACAGTCTAATTCTAGGTGTCTTGAATTTTGGACTTGTGGAAGAAGACGTGTATGTTTTATACACAACATGCTGTGCTTCAAAGATAGAGCTCTGGTCCCTTTGGCCTTTTTCCCACCACTCTGCGTGTGCTGTGGTGATGGAAAAAGATTAGCCAAAAGTAATTTTATCTGTTTCTGACAGCCTTTGCATCTTTTGCCTCTTACACTATTCCAAACAAAACAATTCCAAACAACAAAACAGAAGTGCTCTTCTCTTGATTAAGAAGTATCACCAGATATTGTAACATATTTCATCCTTCCTTATGTTTCCACATAATACTCAAACTTCTCTGAAGCATTACTGTGAAACCCCCACACTGGGTCCAATAACCAAATGTGCACAAAGCCAATCACTGACATTAAGGTGCTGGAAAGTGGGCATTTATTGTGATGTGCAGGGCAAGGAACCAGGTATCTATTGTTTAATTTCAGGGCTCTCTGAGAAGTTAAAGGTGAAGGTTCTTACAGATCAAAATGGGGGCTGAAAGGTACATGATAAGTCCATGTCCAAGTTCCTGATTGGTCAGCGATTCTGTGCTCTTCAGGGAATGTGTGATGGCCAGGTGGGCTCCATTAAGCCTGGGGGATTTGTGAACATAGCAGTTATGTTCTGGTTCTGCCACCAAGGTTCTTATACAGCAGACTCAAACAACTCCTTGAGTCAGGTGATCAGAGCCTTGTAAAGCCAGCTGGATCACACCTTTAAGTTAGTGAATTCTGCTTGATAAAGGTCAGGAAAGGATAACCTGGGCTAGGGGAGACAGATAAGAGGCTGGTTCACTTTTCTTTCACTTAACCCATTGTACCATAACATTGCACCTTATTCTTTTTGTTTTTAAAATCTTTCTCATAATTATTATAAGCTCAATCTACAAATAAACAGTTTCCTATCAGTGAATACCCTGTGATAGAACAAATGATGAATCAAGTACTTACGTCTCTGCTACCCACGTGAGAGACCCGGATGGAGTTTCAAGTTCCTGGATTTAGCCTGTTCCTACCCTGACCTTTGAGGGCAGAGAGTAAGCCAGCAAATGGAAGATCTTTCTTTCTCTCTCCTTCTCTTCCTCCCTCCCTCCCTCCTTTTCAAATAAATGTGTTTTTAAAGAAAGAGTAAGATTGACTCAAAGCCTATGTTCTTCCACAAAACCATTCCCAAAGTCTGTTTTGTCCTGACATGCCTAATCACGTCTTTCAATGAATTGGCTTCTCTATGACATGAATTTGCTTCATTGTGAACAGTGAGCATGAGCTGAATGATTGTGTTTGCTAATGTATAACAGCTATCGTTACCAAAGCCTATGAAATTCTCACTTTAGCCTAAGGAGTGTCTGATACTTTTTTTTACTGGGGCAAGATCCATGGGACAACCAGTATTGGTTATTGGGCTTTTAGCTGAATGGGCTGGGCCCAGCAACAGTGTTCAGTCTTTGGTATTAATATGCCAGCCAGGGTGGAGTATTCTGGGACATGGGAAGGATGGAGTTGTTTTGTGTTCGGGGCAGTGTCCAGGATATCCAGATATTAACAGTTCCTGTTAAAGACATCTTATGGGGGGAGAGAGAGAGAGAGAGAGAGAGAGAGAGAGAGAGAGAGAGAAGAGAAAGGTCAAGAAAGGTAGTTTAATGTTACATTTTGTTTTGAATTACAATGAAGTGGACTCTTTATCCACTAATAATTTTAACAACAACTAAATAATCTAATGACATTGAATTGGGCAACACACATGCTAATAAAGGATTTTTTTCTTACAGTTATTCAACCTCAAGAAATAGAATTATCATCAAAAATTTAAAAAATTCTAAAAAAATTATTTAGCCACTTTCATTGATTTCTTCAATAACTCATGGACTGGATGAATCTTTAATGAGTGAAGTCTCCTCTAAACATTCTTGTAGATATTAGGGACAGAGTAGACATGTGTTTATTAGCTATATTCTCTTGAAATATATATCCTAGCAGAAAAAAGATTGACTGAGCTGCCTAAATACTTGAAATATGTCAAACAATAATTGATTAATTCGTTCTAAGTAAAAAAAATAAATAAGTAAAACAGAGAAATAAATTAAAGAAGCAGGATGTGAGAGAGGAAAGGGATAAGAGGGTTTAGGAAGGTACCAAAGTGACCACTTGGAAAGCGGGCATGTGCGCAAGGGAACAGAGATGAGGGAAGAAGCCAGGAGACTCTCCTGGGAACATTGCAAGCAAAGAAGACAGCCATTTGAGCCAGAGCCAAAGGATTAGTAGATGGAGTTAAAGCAAGAACAGCAGGAATGATAAACACTGGTGCAGTTTAGGGGTGCAAGAGCTGGATCCTGCGCAAGGGCTGGGCTGTGACTGCTAAGAAAGGCTGCTGGGTTTATTCTCAGCGAGGCGGGATGAGCTTGATGGATTTTGAGCAAAGGAATATGATTTAATCTCTGGGATGCTCACAGCAGCTATGATGGGTGAGGGGTTTAGAAGCTTGATGGAAGAACAGAAAAAACGTCTTGCTGTCCAGAACTGTCAAACAGAATCTCGTATCTCTCTCCTTCTTTAATGAAAATCCATAGCATCTGTTTCCTCATGTGACACAAGCAAAAGTGAACCAATCCTGTTCCAAAGGGAAACTCCTCCTCAAATACCAACTTCCTGGAAGTTGAGAGTCACTTTATCAACATAGCCAAGGCTCCCTCTGGGCCCAAATGCTTTGAGAGAGCTTCTTAATTGCATCTAATTAAAGAGCAAGTAAACAATCTTAATTTGAGATGCCTATGTGAGGATCGGTTTTAATTATTTAGTACTAAATTTAAAAACTCTTCTCCATAAGTGGGTTTTTTTCCCAGATGAAAGGTTAAGCTAGAGACATCCTCCAGACTAAACATATGGTGCGCTAGTTTCCTAACCAAGAAAATATAAGCAATTTAAATCTGACACATGCTTAGAATCCTATCACATGGGTCTCAGTAAAGCTATCACAGAATTCAGAATTACAGAAGCAAAAACTTAGAAATATCTTTGCATTCCAGAGGGTTTCTTTACAAGTTTAAAAAACGAATCACCCTAAGATTCTATTAAATAGGAAGCTCTCATAATGAGTTGTTAATAAGTTGATGCTAATATCTTCACAGAAACATAGTAATGCTTCAAAATGAGATGTATAATCTGGGTTACTGGGGTTTACCATGAGGCGTCCTGGAGTCTATAAAGTGCCTAGAATCATATTGAAAATATTATGTATGTGTAATATTTCTGAAAAATACAGTCAGAGACTTTATCAAAATCTCTAAGATGATCTTCACTCAATAATGTAAGTCTCTGTATGCAGTAAATACAAAGAAATTATTGCATTCACAAGAGTAAGAATAAAAAAAATATTTAGAATTTATTGTGAAAGCATTTCCTAGAATCTTCTAAGTGTGTAGTATTACGGCACTCACAAATCATTTAAGCGAAGATTTAACTTTCCTAAAATTTATGTTCTTCTGTAACAGAAAAATAAAACATACACAGTGTTACTCAGGAAAAATTCAAGGAAGTGATCTGAGGAAGAAACAGAGTTGTGGCTTGGATGTCCACATTAAAGCTCACATTGAAATTTTAATTCCCATGAGCACATATAAAGATGTTACAAACTTAATCTGGTATTTGGAAATTGGACTTTTACGAGATATTTAAGGTTAAATGCGACCATAATAGTAATGTCCCAATCCAGTGGGTCTCTGGCTGTACATGAACAGAAGAGACCTGAGCTAGGATTCTTTGTGCCACCTTGGAACTCTGCAAGAGTCATGTGCAAGGACCTCACTGTATGTGGCCAATCAAACTTGGGCTCTAGAACTGTAAACAGAATGAAAACTCCAATCTCTATAAATTACCACATCTCTAGTATTCAGTCACAGGAACAGAAATGGAACTCAGCAGAAATCCCATCTCACTGAATAAAGTAGCCCTAGATGCCAGAAGAAAGACCAGGTGTAAGAGGAAGCAAGATCATTTCTTGTTTGCTTTCTCTTTCTTCTGTTCTGCAGTATATTTGATTCATTCTTCAGTCTACCAGCTGTCTCTAACAGGATAGCTATTTTTGGTCCTTCAAACATTGATTTATGAAAATTTTTTGAATCCTCATTCAAGAAAATTCGATTCTTACAGCCTAATGAAATTTCAACATCTGTAGTTCTTAACACTTTTTTTTTTTTGAGAAAGAGTATTTTGTGTTGTCAGCTTAGATTCTGAATCTATCCGTCTTTCAAGAAAGGAAACATTATCTGCTATAAACCCAGCTACCTGCTCTCCTCATTCAGAAAGGGAAATTGAACACATCTAAGGAAGACTACAGAATATAGGCTGACCACTAAAAACAACTATGTACTGTAACATCCTATGAATAAGTACCTAAACAGCTCAGTGTTGACCTGCCTTTTTATTAACTTTTTCTTATTTACTCTATTTGAAAGACTGAGTTCTCCATCATCTAGTTAACTCCCCAAACACTCCTAATGGTCAGAGCTGCACCAGATCAAAGTCAGGAGCTTGGAACTCAGTTACAGTCCCTGGTCAATGGCAGAGAGCCAAGTACTTGAACAGTACCTGCTGCCTCCCAAGGTGCACATTAGGGAGAAGCTTGAATTAGAAGAAGAACTTGGCCTAAGAATCCTGCTTTACAGTATGACATAAAAGAGTCACAAGCAGCCTTTTTTTAAGGAGGGGGTAGATTTTGCTTTAAATATTATTATTTTATTTTGATGACCTTTGCATTGCTTATTAGGGCATAAAGGGTCAAAGGCTACAGGAAAGTGAGTAAGACCATTGTTTCCATATTCTCTTTTTTCCTTCCTGTATCTGCGGGAAGGGAAGAGATAAAGGGAGAAGCCACATCCAGCCTCCCAACCATGCCAGGGTCCCTGATATAGGGCATTCTCCAAGAACACTGCTCAAGTGCTTTTGATACTTCAACAGTTCTGAATTGCTGCCAATTTCACCATTCTAAGCACGATGAAATGTCTCCAAAATCCACTGGCTGACATAGTCCACCTTAGATTCTCAGTTTGCCCAGATTTTCGCTGTCAACATGTGGCTGGGGTAATTGGTCAATTTGTTCTATCCTCTGTCATGGTCCCAGGTGTTCTCTGCAGGCTGCAGTGTACTGCCGTATCTTCCAAGTGCACCTGGATGCGCTGTCCACTGCTTCGTCTGAGCCACTGAGGCAGCTCAGCTTTGATTCATGCACTCCAAGAAGCGTTTTAATAACCACTGTGCCAATTGCCTGCCCAAAAGTTAAAGAATAAACTTACCTTTAATCTGTGAAGGACCTGGAATATAATTAAATATAGTTAACCAGCCTTAAATATTAGCACTTTCACAAAACACATTCCTCCTTTACCACATCCCATACAGGATATAAAGGGTTGGAGAGGAAGACAGTGCTGCATATAAGAGTGCTACACTTGTAACAGTTCATAAATAAAGAGATCATTTTTATCCCGTTATGTCTACGACAAAATTCTGTTCAGTAAAAAATTTAAATTATCTTTTCTTTAAAGATTTATTGATTGTTATTGCAAAAGTCAGATATACAGGAAGGAGGAGAGGCAAGGAGGAAGATCTTTCATCTGATGATTCACTCCCTAAGTGGCCACAATACCTGGAGCTGAGCCAATCTGAAGCCAGGAGCCAAGGGCCAGGAGCTTCTTCCAGGTCTCTCCTGTGGGTGCAGGGTCACAAGGCTTTGGGCCGTCCTCAACTGCTTTTCCAGGCCACAAGCAAGGAGCTGGATGGGAAGCGGGGCTGCCAGGATTAGAACCAGTGCCCATATGGGATCCTGGTGCATGCAAGGCAAGGACTTTAGCCACTAGGCTACCACTCCAGGGCCTAAATTATCTTAAAGTTGTGAATCCTTTAGTAGGCATAATATTTCTACATAACAAGGAAATTAATTTGGAGACATCTACCATTTTTAATGGATCAGAAACACTCAGATTTGCACTGAATACAGCTCTTGTTCTGAACCCATATATTAAGCATATTCCTAAATGTAAGCAATAGTCTTCGGAATAGGAAAAGATTTTTTTTATAAGACCCACGAAGTAAAGGTAAAAAAAGCCAAAAATAGAGAATTGAGGTTACAATGAGCTAAGAAGCTTCTTCACATTAATGCGAACATTCAGCAAAATGAAGAGGCAATTGTCAGAATTGGAGAAAACATTCGTAAATTCTCTATCAAGTAAAGACTTAATATCTAAGATGAAGACCTCAAAAAATTCAACAGCAACAATACAAACAATCCAGTTAAGAAATGGCCAAAGGACATGAACAGGAATTTTTCAAAGGATAAAATATGAATGACTAAAGGACACAGGAAGATGCCCAGATGACTAACCATCAGGGAGATACAAATCAAAACCACAATGAGATTTATCCTCAATCCAGTTAGGATGTCTATCATCCAAAGTAAACAAAAACAAACACCGGTGAGCATGTGGGGGAAAAACCCTTGTCCATATCACTCCTGTTGGTGGGAATGTAAACTAGCACAACCATTAATGAAGACATGGCAACTCCTCAGATAGATGAAAATAGATATACGATCCAGCCATTCCAGTCTTGAATATAACCAGATGAAATGAAATCAGCACATGAGAGAGTGATCTGTACATCAAGCTTGTACAAGTTCAACTCACAATAGCCAAGATGTGGAATCAAGCCTGATGTCCAGCAGCTAACAACTGGGTAAAGACATCAATATATCAATATATATAACTATTTAACCACAAAAATGGAATGAAAACCTGTGTTTTTCAACAATATTGTCAAAAAAGACAACCATGCCTTCCCTAATTTGAGGTAACAGAGTCCAAAACAAGGCAATGTATATGAGCAAACTTGACGTTTTGATATTTTGATTACTTGCTATTTGTTTACAGCTCTTGTCCATACTCTTGAGGAAAAGAGGTTTCTCTACTTAATGTTTCTTGAATGTTTTATTTAGCACTGGGTTAAACTTATAATTAAAAAATAAAATTGCATCTAGGACCAGCACAGTAGCCTAGTGGCTAAAGTTCTTGCCTTGAATGCTTCTGGATCCCATATGGGTGCTGGTTCATGTCCTACTTGTTCCACTCCCCCTCCAGCTCCCTGCTTGTGGCCTGGGAAAACAGTCAAGGACATTCCAAAGCATTGGGACCCTGCACCCATGTGGGAGACCCAGAAGAAGCTCCTGGCTCCTGGGTTTGGATCAGGTCAGCTCTGGCCATTGCGGCCACTTGAGGAGTGAACCAGTAAATCTGAATTTCCAATAAAAATAAATAAATCTTTATTAAATAAATAAATAAATAAAGTGCATCATTATAAAAATTAAAATCACAAGAAGAAAAAGGTAGGTAAGGAAGGGAAGAATAGGATGTCAAGTATCAGTATGCTTAAAAAAGTATTTGTATAAAATTTTTAAAAAGCTCAAAAGTAACCAAAGCAACTGTTGACAACTTAGACCAAAAAAAGATTTTTTACAAAGGAATATTTTATTGTTGACATTATTCAGAATTGCCAGCCCAGGGTGATAATAAACAGCAGATAGAGCTTTTATCTGCAATAACTTTGCTTTTATATTCTTCATAAACAATGTTCCCCAGCCTGACTGGTCCCTGTTCCTGATGCTTTGCCTGGAAACGGGATGCCACAGATCAAATATCCTGGCAGTAGAGAGTCAGAAGGTTTTACACCAGAATGAATTAAGACCACTAGGTAGGTGTGTGTGTGTGTGTGTGTGTGTGTGTGTGTGTGTCACACATATGATCTTGGTAACTTAAGACCCTATTGGATTACTGATTACAATGTGTCTTCCCCTGCTGTGTCCATTCACAAGAAGGGTCAAGTTTACAGGTATAAGACTATATTCCAACAGCTCCCAGACATTCTCCTATTCTCTAGCAATTGGGTATTTCTGCCTATTGTTCTGACTTTGTCATAGGCCCATCTTAAACCAATTATTGATGCCAAGGATATGCAGTAACTAGCTAAATGTGGTCACTGCATCAACTCGTGGGGCTAAGAGTCAGTTTATGCCATCAAGTCATAGAAATGAGAATGAGAGACAGTTTTTAGATTACTAGATGGAGAGAATCTTCTAGAAAGTGCTTGTAACTAATTTTAATATGGGCTGAATAGGCCAGAAGTCAGATGGGTCAGTGTGAGATGAAAGCTGTTTCAAGGTCCGATATGCATTTCTATTTTCCTGCCTGTCAATCAAAGCTCCTTCTTTCTCAGGATCCACCTGTTTAATCTAGGACCTAAATACAGATATCAAGCTCTACATGGAACTTTTGCAGATATCACAAAATTCCCATCATATAAAGGGACTATCCTCTACTTCATAAAAGAACTCCACAATGACAGGAAGCTTTCTCACCTTTCTGCTGGGGCCCATGGTTGGAAGTGCTGTATAGATGTTCCTTCTGTGCCCTCCTCCCACACTTCCCTTCTTTGGGCAATCTTCTGGTCCACTGCTTATTCACACAGGGCATTTCTGTGTGTGAGACAGCCTGCACTTACCTGCGCACGTGTGCACACTCTCACCTTTTGAATAAATTTTGCTATCAGTTTGTGTTCCTTACATATGTCTAAACTTAGAATTCTTATGTGTGTATAAGGGGGTTGGATTAAAGTTAATATGTCCTTGTCCATATCACCCTGTGTTAGTCTCTACATGCAAAACAGGAATCATAACACGTACTCCACTGTATGTGCACCTGTCAAATTAGATAACATACAGAATCCAGGCCATCACTTAACATGTACAGAATACAAATGGAAATATATCTGAGAGAAGGTGAATTTATTGCTTTTGTTTGCAAAGAATTGTTTTTTTACTTATTTGAAAAGTAGAGTTACAAAGGGGAAGAGACAGAAATCTCTCTCTGGCTGCAATGGGTCGGGCTGGGTCGTGCCAAAGACAGGAGGCAGCAACACTGTCTGGATCTTCTGTGTGGATGCACCAATCAAAGTAGTTGAGCTATCCTACACTGCTTTCTCAGGCATATTAGCATGCAGCTGGATCAGAAGTAGAGCAGCTAGGACTTTTAACAGGCCAGGTGTATTAGCCTTGTAGTCAACAGCTTTAACCCCTTAAGCCACAATATCAATACTTTGTTGCTTGTAAACTTTGTATGTACTCTTGAGGAACAGTGGTTTTTCGACTTACTGTTTGTTGAATTTTTATGTGGTGGAGGAATAATCATGTGATTATACAAAACACTGAAAGTATGCCACCAGAAAAATTCAAGAAAACAATACGAAAATAAATAGGAGGAATGGGAGTGAGTAAAGGGAGAAAGAGTCTGTGGCAAGTGTTATTATGCACTTGAAACTGTATATATGAAATACATGAAATTTGTTGTCTTCATATTAATGTTTAAAAGTTAAAAAAGGAAAGAAAAATCAACCCCCAGATGTCAGTTATTTATTAGTGCATAAAAGAGTCTAAAGAGAGTTCTGTGGATGGAAGGAATATAACCCTACTAAAACAGGAATATTTTTAAGAGATGAAAAGTGGAATGTATAAATAAATGCAATGCAAATATATGCATACACATATTTAACATGAAAGGAATGTATAATAAATTAATATTACCTATATAAACAAGTATAATAGATTTTGAGATTGTATGTGTAATGGAAGAGCATAAAAATAGCATTCACAAAAAAGATCAACTTTCAATGAAAGTTGATTTGACTAAAGGTCAAATCAAGCTTTCATATATATCACATTCGATTCATATTACCTTCACAACATTGCTGTGTGATTGAATTTATATATTAACTTGGCTAGGCGAGGGGACCCAAAAATTCGCTCATATACCAATGGAAATATTCCGTGAATGGGTTCTCAGATGCTATTAACCCTTAAATCCATAGACTTAAAAGGAGATGATCTTTGCAGAAGATTTATTTTATTTATTTATTTATCATGTACAGAAAAAAGGAGACAAAGATCTTCTGTCCACTGGTTCATTCCCCAAGTGGCTGCAACAGCCAGAGCTGAGCCAATCCAAAGCCAGGAGCCAGGAACTCCCTCTAGGTCTCCCACATCAATGCAGGGTCCCAAGAGTCTGGGGCATCATCTACTGCTTTCGCAGGTCACAAGCAGGGAGTTGGGTGGGTAGTTGAGCAGCTGGGACATGAACCAGCACCATATTCAAGGCTAGGATTTAGCCACTAGGCCATTGCACCAGGCACATAGAGGAATTTTTTTAATGAAAATAAGCTCAATCAGTTGTAGGCCTCAAGCAAAGCAAAAGAAAAACCATGGGAACAGTGCTGTTGCATAGTAGACCAAGCCTCCATCTGCAGCATTGGCCTCCCATCTGAGCACTAGTTAGTTTCCTGGCTGCTCCACTGCTGATTCATCTCCTTGTTAAGGCACCTGGGAAAAATCTAGAAGATATCTCAAATCCTTGGGTTCCTACACCCATGTGGGAAAATCAGAGCAAGCTCCTGGCTCCCAGCTCCAACAGGCTCAGCTGCAGTCATTGCAGATATTTGGAAAGTCTTTCAAATAAACATGAATCTATTTGAAAAATTAAAGTTCACCTAATAGGGAAGAAGTTTGCTCTTAGGTTGCCTTCAGACTCATACCACTATGGCAGTTCCTGGAGTCCCCAGTCTGGCTTAGGAACTTCAAGCTTACCAGCCCTCACAAGTGAATGAATCAACTCCTCAATATTTTTTTAAAAAAACAATACAAACACATCCATCATTAATACAGATGCTGGTACTGAAATTTGCTCCTGAGAAAGGCCACTAAGTATGAATTTTCTACATTGATTGTGGTCTTTCTGGAATTGGTTCTCTATTCTGTTTAAATTTGAAAGAACTACATGCCCAGTGATAGAGATCATGTGACAATCCATACTGTGTGTATAACACCACCAAATATTCCCAATTAAATATACTTCGAAGAGTCAAGGCTCTGAATGGCTGTGCATTCCATAGTTTGGAAGTTTCTGCTAAACTATAGGGTATTGGAAGATGGACTGATTGCTACTAATTGCTCCAGTAAAAGTGCTAGAGAAATGACAAGCTCAGAGATTCAAATTCTCAATTCAGGTGTCATTTCCATGACCCACAATCATCCTGTATATGCCCTGAAAATAAATAAATAAATAAATAAATACCTCTTGCCTTCTTCAGCTGTGTTTTCAGGACTACCAAAATTCGTGTGTGTGTGTGTGTGTGTGTGTGTGTGTGTGTCTGTGTGTACTTGACAAGTTCAACTCTTTTTTTTTATAAATGACTTTTGTGCTCCATGATTTTGCTCAATCATAGGCTAAGTTAGACCTCCTGATCAATTTTAAAATTAGGTTAGACTTCAGTAGGTTAAGTGTATTTAACATTTTCCACTTTATTTTCAGCTTATGATTTTAGATATTTTTAGATGTTCTTCAACTTATGATGGGCTTATTTAATATGGGGTTAAGTAAATTCATAAGTTGAAGGGCATCTGTATAACCAAAAAAATAGACAATATCATGTTTTTTAGCCACCCAATTCCACCCCTGGGTCCCCATTGTGGGCTATGCTCTAAGAGTCATGCTCAAGAGGTTGTGATAGTTCAACAGTTCTGAATTGCTGCCAAACTCGCCACTCCAAGCACGATAAATATGTCCAGAATCCACTGGTTGACATGGTTCACCTCAGAGTTCCCGTTTGCCCAGGTACTCTCTGCCAACACTTGGCTGGGGTAGTTGATCAATTTCTTCTGTCCTCCATCTTCTGTTGTGGTACCAAGTGTTCTCTGCCTACTCCAATGTACTGCCAAGTCCTCCATGTGCACCTGGATATGTTGTCCACTGCTCTGTCTAAACCATTTTTGAGGAAACCTCATAATGGTTTCTTTGGTGGTCTTCATCTCTGGGAAACTAAGATATAGGTAATGCCTTTTCTTGAGCAAAATTCCACTAAGATATTATATCCCTACATTCTATGATAACAACTGCAATAAAAAATAGAGTTAAATTACAGATAAGATCTTTATCTCTACCACATGAAGCTTAAATAGATATGTAATTGATGCTTTCCTGACTAGAAAAGTCATTATGCATTGACAAACATATAATTTTCAGTTTATAAGATGCAGAGGTAAACCACAATGTTTCAGAATAATCAGAGTCCATACATCTAAATTCAGGATAAAAATCAACTGTTTCCACCTATTCAAACAATTGTAGTATTATTCAGTTGTTTCCTAATTAAACATATATTCTATTAATCATTTATGCAATCATGTGAAAAATACTTCTCATGCTATAATCTTTAAAACAGTTAATAGCTACATGTTTTTTGAATCGGACTTTTTCATAGCATTTCTAGTATTCTTCAGATATGAACTACTATAGATTGAAATTCATGGTCACTTAAGATTTGCATGCTGAAATATTTTTCTTCAGTGTAATGGAAATGGAAGAGAGGCAATTGTTACACAATTAAGCATCAGTTTGGAGCCTTCATGAATGGTATCTTTGACCTTATATGAGAAAGAAGACAATGTTTTCTCAAAGTTGTTGAGGACAAGCTAGAAAGAATATCTTTACCTGAATGTATCTTCATCTTGGACTTCCCAACTTCCACAAGTTATAGAAATGAATTTTTGTTGTTTTGATTTAATGCACTGTTATATCACCAGCAGCTAAGAAATGAACACACATAGCCTCCTTAAACTTTTCCTAAAACATCTAAAGTGATTTCTTTAAATTATAGCTGACTTTAATGGAACATATCTTACATTATACTTGCTTAAATGAATATGTTCTATAAAAATAAATATGGCAATAAGTTTAGTAATTTGAGTATTTGAAATGTGGGTTATATCTGTTTTTACTTAAACCTAAATGCCTACAGTGATCAGGAGTAAATTGAGAAAGCATAAAGGTAAAGGGGTAGTGAGAGAGAGAAGCTAGACATGTCAAACTGGAGAATCTGACTAATATGAAGAAAGATAAGATCTACGTATTCCGGTTGACATTTTCCATGTGGGAAATTGGGCCCAACATTGCCACATAGAAGAATATTAGGTTTCATATTTTGAATTTTCAATAGGAGACAGAAAATCAAATATCATGTTATTTTTAAATGTCAATATCTAACTCCTGAACATTTGAAGTGATGTGGGTATGATGTGACAGATGATTAACGGGAATCTGGATATGCCATTATCAGACCTATAGTGGACTGTTCGCAATTTCTGGCTCAAATAATAAGTTGAAACAATTTCATATCACACAGCATTTCTCAGCTAATGGAAACAGAATGCTGCTAGCCTCAGTTGCTTGCATAGAAGACTACATTGATTCAGTTTATGAAAACCGGTATAGAAAAAAATCTTAATCCTGATATAAAATTATACTAATTGAGCAATGTTATCACACACATGCAGCACTGTTGGGGTGGGCTCATTTCAATTAGGCAAACACACACTGCTCTGACAGGCAGAACATATTCTAAGAAGAAAAATATCAGAAAAAATTGCATATAAGCAATTTTGTCATGATCACAAACTGTTTCAAATCAACATCATCAATCTGCTTTAAATAAGCAATAAACAACTAATTAAATCCAGAATCATAACAGACTCAACAGTTAAAGTGTTTACTGCCAAACCAGCTATTCTTTATCCACAGATAAATCTTGATTTGACATACCCATAAGTAATAGCTTCTAGGCTTCAATGTGCCCACTCCCTTTTAGCAAGACAATGGAAATATGATCTAATTATTGCACAAGCATAATTATAGAATGTAGTCCAATCAACAGTCCTGTTTCCTAAGTCAGAAACACCTGGGGCTGTAGCTAGCAAACTCAGTTTTATTGTGTATTCCTGCACCCTGCCTGAAGCTGTCCTTGATAGTTTTGCTTCACTGTAGAGACAATACAGTCTCTTGCCATAAGGAGGTTCATATAACTGTTAGCTCTTGAAACTAAAGTTTCATCATGCAAAGGAGTCATTACTTCCCTAACTGCAACATTTCCTAAGACTTTTGAAAACGCCTTCCTGAGTCTAAAACTTTAAAACTCCACATGGACACCCAACACCTAATACTTAAGAGGGTTGTTCATCTGTCGATCATGTTACCCCTGCATCAAATATAGCATTATCATATCACTTTTTACAAGTCCTTCCTTATAAAGCCTTTCTCCAAGTGTACGATTAACAGTGTGTATAAATTAATTGAAATGAGAAAAACAATTTATATTTTGGCAGCATGAAAGCAAATCACTAAACTATGTACAGAGGGTTAAGTTGTTGCTTCTGACACTGGCATCCCAGAAAGGTAACAGCTCATGTCCTCATTACTCCACTTCTGATGCAGCTCTCTAATAGTGTGGGAAAGCAGCAGCAGACGGTCCAAATATTTAGTCTCCTGCCATGCACATGGGACACCTAGATAAAGCTCCTGGGTCCTGGCTTCATCCTGGCTCAGCCACTTGCAGTGACTTGGGAAGTTAAACAGGGGCAGGAAGGTCTCGGTAACTTTTCTTTTTCTTTTCTTTTTTCTTTTCTTTTCTTTTCAAGTTCTTTTTTCAACATCACCTACACAGTTGAGAGGGATGCATGGATGCATGTCCATGTGGGCCACTGACCAAGGTGGTGAGGGTCAGGCATGAAAGACAGTGGGAGGAACAAATGTTTCAGCTTTTTTTTCCCCTACTGTGTCCACAGGGGAGGCGAAGGGCTGCTTCTTGTTGTCCAACTACATTAGCACCTTGGGATGGTGGACAGTTGTTTGATGACATCTTACAGAGACCGGATATGGGGAAGAGTGTTCCAAGGGTATTACTTTAGTGGTTTTGTAGTTCTGAGAAGTTGTTGATTTCATTGTTCCAAGATTAAGAAAATCTTTTCAGGGTCTATTGGTTGACAAAATGCACCTTAATGCAGTCACAGACCCAGGAGCATGCTGCAAAGCCTGTCTGGAATTGTCCAACCTGTTCTGCTTTCCATCCTATGACAAAGCAGTTGATGTTCGGCCAAAGTGCTGAACTAGATGACATGGCTATCATGTTTCCTGTGTGTATCTGGACATACTTTCCACTACACAGGGATCAATAGCAGAGGAGGCCCAGTCCCAATACATGCAGTCCAAGGACAGACCACAAATCCAAGGATTTTCCCTGTGGGCAGGGTCTGATTCCAGCGGTCTAGTTGTGGAGTCCTTCAAGAAACCTCCTCTGAGGGTAACCTTAGACCTGACTCTTGTGTGCACCAGCCACTGCAGGGTCAGGTTTGGTCTGTCACCTGCATCAGCCAGCACATACCAGCAGATGCAGCTGCCTGGTCAGTCCTCATTTGCTTTTGACCCACTCACCTTCCCAGTTCAGTGGCAATACACACACTGAGGCCTGTAGTCACAGTTTAAGACTAGTCTCTTGTGAGAAAAAAAAAAATCACAGCACATTTTTTCCCAGAGTTGCTTGTCTATGCTAATTTGTCAGAGTCTGCATGAGAAACCTAGGCACATCAATTGTTTTCTTTGCCCTAACTTAGAATAAAGTCAGAGTAAAAAAAAAAAAAAAAAAAAAAAAAAAGGTGTTATGCAGGGAGCATTCCTAGGAAAGGTTGCACAGCAAGCAAACAACTGAGGTAAAATAAACTACAACAAAAATAAAATGTATACAGAAAAGCTAGTGGGAAAATCTGGGGAGACAGTTCCTTTAAGTTATTAATGCATTCAAAAATATCTAAGTATTAGAAACTCATGTGAATGTGTCCAGCAGAATGCATACTCAGAAAAAATTGAAGAAACCCCAGTCTTTCACCTCCACCCACTCTCAGGATGAGCAGTACTTTAAGGTCAAGGCAGAGTTGTAAATGGGCTGGCCAAAAATCAGAAAACTAATCTGTGAAGACACAGAGATCTGTCTCCTTTCTTCTTTTTTTGGAAGAGTTTGTTTTTAAGGCAAAACAAGATTTAAAAAAAAATTGGCACATTTACATGTGCCAAAGTTTACTACTAAACTGTTATTGTCCAAATCATGTAATATGGATATTTTTGTCACAATGTTAATGGAATTTAGGCTCTAGAAATAAATCTATTCGTGTATGGAAAGATGTTTGTTGACAAATATTGCCAAGATCATTCGAATAAGAGTTTGCAAGTCATTCCTTAGAAACCAAATATTCGCATGTAGAAATTAAGAACTATGTCCCTATCTCGCACCATATAAAAACATTTTTAACTAAAAATGATGCAGTGATTTAATAATGAAAGAAAAAGTGCAAAGCTATTAAAAGATAAATATGGATAGATTTTAATGACCTTAGATTTGACTCCCATGTAGCCAGAATTACGAGTAATGAGATTGAAAAAAATTAGAAATAAAGTTTTTTTAAAAAACTGAAAATTCTGGTCCACCCAAAGGTGAAATTATAGTCAAAGATTATCAAAAACATAGAAAAATAAAAATAAGGCAAAGAATTTTAAAAGCATAGAAAATAAAATGTTTTTAAGACGGCCAGAAAAGATCCAGCATTTCTAGACTTTGAGTCACTGAATAAAAGAATCCAAACACTTGTACTGTGCTGTGACAATGGATTAATCTACGGCATGCAAGACTGGCTCCACATTTATAGTATAGGTTCATCTCCTGGATATTACAAATAATCTCATGAGATCAGCAGAAAATGGTCCATGTAGTGTACCTTGTATTGGGAAGACCAGGATGAGAACCTGGCTCCTGACTTTGGCATGGTCCAATCCTTGCTGCTATGGCCATTTGAGAACTAAACCAGCAGATGAAAGATTTCACTGTCTATCATCCTAGCCTTAATAAATAAACAAATCTTTCAAGAAACAAAAGCAAGGAATCAAACAATTTTAAAACCATACTCCAGGGACTAATATTGTATAACAAAAGGTTATTCTACCACTTGCAACAGCAGCATTACTATTTCAGAGTGCTGGTTTGAATACTGAAGCTTCCTGCTGATACTCCTGGGAAGACAGCAGATTATAAATCATATAAATACTTGGGACCCTGTCACCCATGGGGGAGAACCAGATGGAGCTCCTGGCTCCTGACCTGACTTTGTGGCCACTTGGAGAGGAAAACAGAGGATGAAAGACTCTCTCTCTCTCTCTCTCTCTCTCTCTCTCTCTCTCTCTCTCTCACATCTCCTCCATTTTTTCACCCTATCTTTTAAATAAATAAACTTTTTTTAATAAAAAGTCTTATCCCATGAAAAGATTTTTTTAAAAAAATCTATCTGAATCCATCAATTGAAAAGGCTCAGTTAATACCCAAATTCACACAGCTTTGTTGATGTCAAGATGTATCACACTACAACTGCTAAAACTTAAGATGAAGGGAAAAACATCAGCCTAAGTTTCTAGGGATAAAAATGAAATGACGTACAAGGAAGTAGAGCATCTATAAACCCTCCAAAGCAACTCACATAGTAAGCAGCCAATCCTGACAAACCTCAAGAGCAGTAGGAATGGACCAAAGATATTTTTTCCCTTTTCCTGTTTTGTTTTTTCTTCTTTTCCATCCAGCTAAGCACTTCAAGTGCCAAGACTAAAGGAAAATCAACTCAAGTGAGACTTCAATGAATTATGAATGCATGAGTTTTTTCTGGAATAATCTACCCTCTAGAGAGTGAACTTGATCCAAACAAATGATATTCAGGAAACTGATTAAAGAACAGATGGTAAAGATACAACATGTTAAATTCTAGATAAGACTTTAAAAATAGTAGTCAAACATTTATATCAATTATATCAATTTTCTATTGCCTCTTCCCAAAAATACCAGAAGGAATTACCTCACAACTTTTTCTGCTAGACCTGTATTACCCTAATACAGAAAGGCATTTCAAGAAAATTTTAGAACGTTCTCTCTTGAACACATAACAAAATTACAAAACAAAATATTTCTCATGAGCAAATAGCAGAAAAATAGTATTATCAAACTGAACTCAACAATGTGCGAAAGAATTACATGTCATGATTACGTAGCAGTGGATGAAGAAAATAAATTTCACTAAATTCAAAATTAACTCCTAATTAAAAACTCTTAGCAAACTAGAAAGGGGATTTTTTCGACTTTTTCTAGAAAAAGCTACCAAAAACAATGTACAGCTAATACCATATTTAATACTACATCCCATCAAGCTTGCCACTGGAGTTCCACAAGAATGGCAGCGGAGAAGCTTTCATAAGAAATTTACTCAAACTGCGCTCATTAGCATTCCAAAGAATGAAGGAAACATGGACAGCCTGAGCATCCAATCCAAAGCGTCCAATTTATCAGGAAGCTTATACCCAAAGGAGCGTCATCTTTCCATGGTGGACTGCAAGACAACAGAATTCTGTCTAGGGTTCCATTCAAGGCCACAGCTGGTTAGTTCAGTGTAGCCAAGAAATACTCTGTTTCTCAATCAAGATGCAGAAGGAAAAAGGGAATACTGGAAGACTTCACACCAGGAAACTAGAGGAGTCTCTCCTGTGATCAGAGAAAAAGCAAGCAAGAACTGTCCCTTTCAATTTGCTTTACTGGAAAATCTTGGCTTAGTAACAACCTTTAACATAAAGAAATGACTGTGTTGCAGATGATATGAGCATGTATGTCTGATTTGCATAGTATATAATACCAGTGACCACAAAAAGCTCATGAAAAAAAATTTAAATGAAAAGATGACCAGCATTTTTCATGGACTACCTGGAGATCTCCATGTATAAAAAGCACTTTGTAGACATAGCGACATGGCAAAGCATTAATGAAATGTTATTTTACAAAACATATTTTACTCTTAAAATGTTAGTCTGCAAATCAAATAATTAAGAATAACATGAAATCCTTATGCTAACAAAAAAGGCATAGGAAAAATGGTTTGTCAAATATTTTCCCAAATAATGTACAGTAGTGTTAGCTTATAGTCTCTTAACTGTAATTCTAGATCTAAATACATCTAAGCATTCAAAAATATTCAAATTGACAAAGACATACACGGGAAAGCCTATATATTTTATATCTCCGATGAGATCTGAGGCATCACTCAACAATCAAACATAACAATATTCTGCACCGGAATGCATGAGTATTTAAATGCAATGCAACTTTTAAGTGATTATGTCACCTCTGCTCCAGATGAGGTTAGATTTTGCAGTCAAATGATGTAAAAGAAAAGTTCAGTTTTCTGAGATTTAGGATTTCAAAGTCGTAGCCAAACCATCTTGACACTATATGTGCATGCCTACTATCAAAGCTTGGCACAGACAGAATTCTTTATATGGCTATTAACTGAATGATTGCCTGATTTGAGCAATTTTTATCCAAACATTCTTCTCTCTTTTAAAAATCCCAATGTGCAAATAACACACGTATTGTTCAGCATGTCAGCCATAAAACTGCATTTTTCTTAGCAAAAGTGATCTGGCAGGACCACAACATGGAATTGTATTCCCAATAGTTTGAGTCATTAGGAGATCTGTAACAGTTGCTTGCTCTGGGTTGGTTTTGTTTGGGTTATTTGGTAGTTTTGTTTACATAATCCATTGAGTGTGTATGTCTTATCTTTCCAAGAAACATGTATCCAAATAATTTTCTATATGTGCTTGGTTTATACCAGTTCCTTAAACTGCCATGATTTAAGTGGGAGAAATCATTAGAGTGCTCTGATTTTCTTGGTGAAAGTTTTTCTTTATGCTGACCAAACTTAACAATTACAACAGCAGCTCAGTAGAACTTCATTTTGCATATACTAAAATCAATATGGAAAACCACATGCTGAGCTTGCAAACACATTATTTATATCCAATTGTAACTTCATTCTCAACAAATCTATTTCTTATGTTTAGCATACATAAGCCACGATGTTTGAAGTATGCAGGCTTAGAAATAAAATGAAATAAGCTGACAGATTTTAAACCACACATTTCTATTCATAATTGGACATTTCATCACAATCTCAAATCTCATTGTATTTGACAAAGACAATCAAGAAAGCCAAATTTGAAAAATTATACTTCTCCAACTATTAACTGAGTCTTAAATTTCACATTGTACCCTTGAATATCTGTTTCTATAGGATTTGTATTATAATCTTTCAGACTACAAAAATCGACACTTAACATCAGGGATAAAATTTAAATTTGACCACTCAGTCTAATGAATGCCTTAAATATCCCTGAGAATAATTCAACAACCCACTTCTTAAAAATAAAAGCCATAGTTGTTTCAAAGCCTCATACTTTGCCAACTCTGATAAAAGTGGATGGTAGACGCTCTGTTCATTCTGCGTAAATGGATCTCTCCAGAATGAAGTTCCAAACTCAATGAGAAAAGAACTTGTTTGCTACAGGCCTCTCACTGATGGAGCTGAGAAACACTTTTTTTTTTTATCATACTCCAAGCTGAGATACGAAGCTTATCTTTCCCTAAACCAAAATAAATCACTCAGTGCCCGGCTTGACACCAGCTAGGAAAGTTTTTACAAAAGGAGCCCAGGGCTTCTTTGGGTTTGTCAAAGGAAAGAAAGCAGGATCTCGATCTTGCGCGTGCCAATTGCAGGTGATTAATGATTCAACACAGACGAACAGGAAGGGGAGTAAATCAACAAGGGGCAAGTGGTCCACATGTCAAAAGGTGGAGCAAACAGGCAATTTGTTGCGGTGTTGAAGGAGGCTTTTTCCAGGGAATCTCACAAAGTACAGAGCGCAAACGCAAGGAGTGCAGAGACTTCACTGGCTTCCTGAGAAGGAGCTGGGCGTGTCTGGCAGAGATACGCCACGGCACCGATCCTTGAGTCTGTTCACTCTATCCAGAGTGCTGTTCCCTCTGTAAAATGACTGCATGGATTAGAACTGCGTCTGGCGGTATCCAGGACCTGGAAGCACAATCCAGGTGTCCCATGCGGATAACGATAAAATCAATGATTTTATCTATAACCATTGCCTCCCAGGATGTCACAGGAAGCTGGGCTCGGATGTGAGGCTAAACTGAAAGCCAGGTATTCCAATATGGGATATACAGAGTAAAACAGCATGGTGCTCAGCTGAACAGACCTTAGAATGTACAAGACACTCCTTCAGAAAAAAAGTTAGGTATGAGCCAGTGGGAGGGAATGTAGAAGGATAGTTAAGAACGTCAGAAGAAAATCTACGTTTCCCTGTAAAACATTCAAAGCCAGGGCCCAGCACAGTAGCCTATTGCCTTAAATCCCTGCCTTGCATGCTCCAGGATCTCATATGTGTGCTGGTTGTAATCCCGGCCAACCACCTTCCCATCCAGCTCAGTGCCTGTGACCTGGGAAAGCAAATGAGGACGGCCCAAAGCCTTGGGACCCTGTACCTACATGGGAGACCCTGAAGAGGGCCCTCGCTCCTGGCACCAGGTTCATGCAGCTTCGAATTGGCTCAGCTCCAGCCATTGTGGATGCTGGGGGAATGAGTTGATGGACAAAAGATCTTTCTCTTCTGTCTCTCTTCCTCTCTGTGTATCTGCCCTTCAGATAAAAATAAAATAAATCTTAAAAAAAAGAAAGAAAAGGAAAACACCACCCAAACAGTCTTGGGTTGGCCCTGCCATACTCTTACGAGGAATATTCAATCCAGGATCCATAAGAACTGTTCAGGAACTTTTAAAACCTTATTCGCTCCATACACATAGTATACTCATTAATCTGTGAACATTATGCTAATAATTCTTTAGTCTCCATAGATTCTCAAATGTTACTTAAAAGATTAAAAACTAGAATAAGTACAATAGTATTGCAAGGAAGAAACAGAAGGCATTTGCCAGCCAATCACAAACAAGGATTGTGTGTGTGCATGTGTGTGCATGCGTGTGTTAGAGAACTGAGAGTCAAATATCCAAACTTCATATTCTTAGTAATTATTGGCAACAAAATTGCAAAATTTAGGGGACTAGAGTTTGGGGCAGAATTAAGGTGTCAAACGGGACTTTCATATTGCATATTGGAATACCTGGCTTTCAGTTTAGCCTCACATCCGAGCCCAGCTTCCTGTGACATCCTGGGAGGCAATGGTTATAGATAAAATCATTGATTATCGTTATCCACATGGGACACCTGGATTGTGCTTCTAGGTCCTGGATACTGCCAGACGCAGCCCTAATCCATGCAGTCATTTTACAGAGTGAACCAACAGATGGAAGCTGTTTCTGTTTCTCTGTCTCATAACTCTCCCACCTCCCTCTGTCCAGTAACTCAATTTTGAAATTTAAAAATCATGGGATATTCTACAATATTTTTGATATTCCTCAAAATTGCCAATTTTATTGAAGTGAAGGTAGTCTTAGAAACTGTCCCAGCCAGGAGTAGCCTGATGCAATGATGATCAAATAAAACATGACATCAGGGATAAGTTCCTGGAAGAGAAAGTGCATGAAGCGTTAATTCAGGAAATCTGAGTAGAACACTGACCTCCATGACAAGAATGTGTTAAGATTCTTATTTCTTTTTAGTAAAAGTGCCTGCTAACTGGAGGTGTTACTGGAGGAACAGGGATTAAGATGCTACTTGAGACTCCACCTTCCCATAACTGAGTGCCAGGTTACAAGTCTCAGCTGGCTTCCAGATCAGTTCTCTGCAAACACACTGTAAGGGGTCAGCAGAGAAATAAGAGACTCTGGCACCAGACATGCAAGACACTGCTTTAGTTTGCAGTCCTGGTTTCAACTGGTCCATTCCTGACTAGTGTAAGCATTTGGAAGTAAGTCAAGAAATACTAAACTCTCTCTCCCTCCCTTTCTCCCTTTCTCCTCAGTCTCTCTCTCTCTCTCTCTCTCTCTCTCTCTCTCTCTCTCTTTCTGTATGTGTGTGTATATCTACTTGTCTTTGAACTTTTTTCTGAAAAGCAGCTTAATCTCAGAATAGTACTAACCAACAGAATATGTCACTTATAATTGATCTTGCTTTTTAAAATTGGGAGAAAAAACATAAAGTGTATAGGGAATTCCTGTGTACTTTCTATGTAATATTTATGAATCTAAAATACTGCAAAATAAAAAATAATATATAGGGCTCACAGTTTAAGACATTGGTGTGGGTAATGACTTCTTGGATAACTTCCAAACACACAGGTAACAAAAAAGAAACAACAAAATGGAATTATACCGAACTCAAGCCAAGGAAACAATCAAAAGAGTGAAAAGACATTCAAGAGAATTAGAGGAAGTATTTGCAATTACTTAGCTGACAAAGAATTAATATACAGAATTTATCAGCAACTTTCAAAACTCAATACAAAATTAATTATATTAAGAAATGGGCAAAGGATTCAACAGACATTTCTTAAAAACGGAGAAGTACAAATAGCCAACAAATACATGAAAACCTGCTCAATCCCATTAGTCACCAGGTAAATGAAAATCAAAGCCATAATGAGACATCACATCACCCTCTTCAGAATGGCTATTCTACAAAGGACCATGAGCAACCAATGCAGGAAACGATGAGGAGAAAAGAGAACTCATACCCTGTGGGTGGATATGTAAATTAACACAATCACTGTGGAAAATAGTATGAACGTTTTTAAAAAATTAAAAATAGATTTTCCAGATGAGCCAGCATTCCCACCATGTGGTATATATACAAAAGACATGGCACTTTGTGTCAAAGGGTTACCTGTACCACCATGTTTACGGCAGCACTGCCATAATAGCCAAAATATGGAAACTGCCACGGGAATCATCATGAGGTGAGTGGATAAAGATGTGGTACATACATTTATATATATTATACTTAGCTGAATATTCCATCGTGTGTCTGTATACATATAGGTATACATGTATGTATGCACATTGCTAGATACTGCATATAAATAAAATAGAGTGAAATTCTATCATTCTATCATTTTCATCAAAATGGTTGGACCAGGAAGTCGTTGTATTATATGAGGTAATTCAGACATAGAGAGACTGGTACAAGTTTATTTCCCTTATCTGTACGGTTTTGGGGCAAATATAGTATTTTTCAAACTTGCAAATTTTCACCAAATTGGTAAGGGTTAAACACTACAATGGTTTTCATGATTTTGTAACTTTTAAAATTTATATGAACAAGGAAAATTATTGTCTTGACAATCACCTATTTTCCTGATCAACTACGATTTCCTATTTTTTCATTGGTTGAACTCTTTATATGAAAAAAGCATTACTAAGCCTATTAAGGCCAGCAAGGTGGCAAAGCAGGTGGAGCCATCATCTAGATGGCAGTATCCCATATGAGCAGCTGGTCTGTTCCCAGTTGCTCCACTTCCAATCCAACTCCCTTGTTATGGGCTAAGGGAAAGAGCAGAAGATGGCCCAAATGTGTAGGCCTCTGCCCCTCACAAAGAAGACCTTAGGAGGCTCCTGGTCACTGGCTTCAGCCTGGTCCAGTCCCACTTTAATCAACTGACATCTGAACCCACAGGTGGAATATCCCTCTCTGTCTCTCCCTCTCTACCTTCAAAATGAGTGAAGAAAATCTTTAAAATACCATCTTAAATTTGTTTCAAAGTATCATTTAAAAGAAAAAAACATGATTTTCAGCATATATGAGTTTTCCTTCAAAAGGCACAGAAAACATTCAAGCCAGAAGACGTCAAAGAAAACCTGCAGTGAAGCGCTGGTGAGCTTCGGTGAAGAGTTCCAGAGTGTTCATTGGTTGATTGCCAAGAACAAGATTCAGCTACCAGCTATTCATTCTTTTTTTTTTTTTCTCAAAATTCCTGATTCCCAGGAGTGAAAGTGGATCCCATCTGGCATAAGTTACATAACTAATATGGACATAAATTACTGTAGTTCACAGAACAGTGAGTTTAATGGCTTGCCTGGATTTTCGTGAACAGTTCCCAAAAACAGGGAACATGTGCTTCCAATGATGTAAGCGTCCATATACTGAGGAAGTTGAATCCACTCAACATAAATAGCGCTCAGTGTAGCTATACCAGGAACCATTCAGAAGATAAATCAAAGTAACACAGGTTTTGATCTACCATACCCTTTTGATTCATGTATTACTTAGGGTTCAGGGTAAGTACTGTCAAAACAAGAACCAAAAATTCATGCAATTGTGTTTTACTCACATATTGATCATACAAATGAAAATGGTCTGAGCATTATGGGTTGCTTTGCCATCTCCAAATAATTGGCATTCAATTCTGGGTCAATTGCAGTCCATTTTATTGCCACAATTTTCCAGCTACTGAAGGAGGATTAAAGTAGTGGAAGGTTAAGAGGCCTTCCTATTTTAAAAAGTGGAAAAAAAAACCATGAGTTTATACTCTACCTCTATCCTTTTTTTTAATTATTTATTATTTAACTTCAGTAACTACATTGTATTATGTGACACAGTTACATAGATACTTGGGTTCTCCCCAACATGGTGGATTCCTCCACCTTGTTGCATAACCACAGCTCAAGTTCAGTTGAGATTCCCCCATTGCAAGCGTATACCAAACATAGAGTCCAACATCTTATTGTCCAGTCAAGTTCAACGGCTTCTTAGGTATACCCTCTCTGCTCTGAAGACAGAGCCAGCAGAGTATCATCCCAGTCAATTGAAAGCTCCAACATACCATCAGCAAAAATTTACATCATTATGGAATTAATTGACATAGTAATGAGTAACCAATATGTTAAATGTAAATGCGAGTTCCCAGCCACCTTCTGTGACCACCTCACCTATACTTCAATTTTAGTTTATACACAACATATAACATTCAAAACATAACATGTTATACATAACATCATATCATCTTAAATTAAGGCAAACATGTGGTATTTAACCTTTTGGGATTGGCTCATTTCCCTTAGCATTATGGTTTCCAGTATGGCCCATTTGGCCACAAAGAACTGCATTTTGTTTTTTTTAATAGCTGAGTAGTATTCCATGGAGTAGATGAACCACAGCTTTCTTATCCAATCCTCTGTTGATGGGCATTTTGGTTGCTTCCATGTTTTTGCAATTACTGATTGTGCTGCTATGAGCATAGGAGTGCATGTTGGTTTCTCATAAAACAAGTGTTCTGGATATATTCCTAGGAGTGCTATTGCTGGATCATACGGTATGTCGAATTTGAGTTGTTTGAATATTCTCCATACTGATTTCCATAGAGGCTGTACCAGCCTGCAGCCCCACCAGCAGTGGAGTAGGGATCCCTTTTCCCCACAACCTCGCCAACAAGTGTTGTTGGTGCTTTTATTCATGTGGGCCAGTCTTACTGGCGTTAGGTGGTACCTCATTGATGTTTTAATTTGGATTTCCCTTATTGCCAGGGAACTTGAGCATTTTTTCATATGTTTATTTGCCATTTGGGTTTGTTCCTTTGTGAAGTGTTTGCCCATTTCCCGTGCCCATTTCTTGAGTGGCTTGTTTGTTTTGACATTTTGGTTGTTTTGTAGCTCTTTGTATATTCTGGAGATCAGCCCTCTATCACCTATGTCGTGTGCGAAGATCTTCTCCCATTCTGTGGGTTGCCTTTTTACTTTGTTGATTGTTTCTCTAGCTGTACAGAAGCTTCTTAGTTTGATGAGGTCCCAATTGTTTATTTTGGTCTCGATTTCTACTGCATTTGGAGTCTTTTTTAGGAAGTGAGGGCCTACCCCTAAGTGTTCCAGTGTGTTTCCAACATTTTTTTCCAAAAGTTTGAAGGTTTCTGGATGTAGGTTTAGATCTGTTATCCATTTAGATCTGATCTTAGTGTATGGTGAGAGATGTGGATCTATTTTTTTGTTTCTGCAGGCTATTAACCAGTTGTCCCAACAGCATTTATTGAACAGACCTTCCCATTTGCCTGGATTGTCGTTTGTCTTTTTGTCAAAGATTATTTGGCTGTATCTGTGTGGGTTTCCTTCTGGTGTTTCTATTCTGCTCCATTGATCTTCCTCTCTATCTTTGTGCCAGTACCAGGCTGTTCTGATAACCACTGCCCTATAGTATGTCCAGAGGTCTGGAACTGTGATTCCCCCTGCTAACTTCCTGTTCTTCAGGATGGTTCTAGCTATCCGTGGTTTTTTGTGTTTCCAGATGACCCTTTGGATCATTGTTTCCACTTCCATGAAGAATGTTTTGGGCAATTTGATTGGGATTGCGTTGAATGTATATATTGCTTTTGGCACTATAGACATTTTAATGATATTGATTTTACCTATCCAGGAGCATGGGATGTTACTCCATCTTTTGAGGTCTTGTTCAATTTCTTTTTTAAGTAGTTTGTAGTTTTCTTCAAATAAGTCTCCTACATTTTTTGTTAGATTTATTCCCAGATATTTCATACTTTTCTCTGTTATTTTGAATGGTATCTTGCTGTTTAAGTCTTTTTCCATCTTGGGGCTGTTCGCATACACTATGGCTGTTGATTTTTGTTCATTAATTTTGTACCCTGCCACTCTACCAAACTCTCGTACAAGTTCTAGCAGTCTCTGTATTGAGTCTCTTGGCTCTTCTACATAAAGAATCATATCATCTGCATATAGTGAGAGTTTGACTTCTTCGTTTCCCTACCTCTATCCTTTTATTGCATGCATCATAGGCATAATTGACAAAATGTAGGAATCATAATCTCTAGCCAGATGGACAGGGACAAATTATAGTCTACAGAACTTGAAAAACAAAGGACAAAGATTTAATCCATTAATCCTGGAGATTATCACAGTTACAGCTGATAATCCTTATCTTTCTTCCCATGTGGATAATTCACCTTGCTAGTATTTTATCAGTGTCCATCAATTGTGTCATGGTATCCAGTGAAAAAAGTGCAGTTCCATTTTGTCCTAGAAATACTTATCTATTTTATAATTTACCTACTGTTATTATTTATATTTGGGATAATTTAATGTAATATTGATGCAACCTAAATGCCAGTGCTTTTGAGGTTCTTCCCTAACATCAACCCCATCTCCACAGTTACAGAATATCCATGCTGATGGATGCCACCGAAGCTCCAGAGAGGAGACCCAGCCATTATTTCAAATGCATTGAAATAAAAATAAACTAACCTAGTCATCATGAATCTTAAGAATTTGTTTGTTGGTTCAGTTCAGAAAAGTTATTCCTCCCTCCTCTAAGACAGGATCACTCAAATCACAGATGGTATCATAAATTTCCACTCATTTATTCAAACTGAAAAACCTCTGGATCCATCACCAATACATTGCCTTATCACATCATCTGCTTTAAGATTGAGATTTCTTTTTTAGTAAGATAACTCACATGGAACAATATTTTGGGGTCTACTCTATCAAATGCTTCTGGGTGTTGCACAAGACAATACCCTCTGAATATTATCTTTGTAGGGATATCTTAATCAGCATGAAAATGTCATGTCCTAATAGGCTGTCTGAATAAATCATGAAGAGTCCACAAAGGGAAGATAATATGCCCACTCTGAGTTAATACGAAATTTAAATTGTTGGGCCTGGCAGGGTAGCCTAGAGTTTCTTCTATGTTTCTTTCTTTAAAATTTGTATTAGCATTTTAAATTTATTTTAGGGCTAAAGAATTAATGGTCCACTAAATAAGGATTTCAACATGCAAAAAGTAGAAAAACCACTGTTCAGGAGAAATATGTACAAGTTCTATAAAATAACCAAATTCTATTATGTGAATTGTACTCAAACACATCAAATTTTTGCTTATATTCTATGTACTGGCTACCACATATCAGAAAAAAAAAACATATTCATCTCTTGTTCTCTGGCTTACTACACCAAGCACATTGATCTCCAGCTGAATCCATTGTGTTGCAAATGTTGGGATTTCATTCTTTAATGTCTGAGAAGTATTCTTTATTGAGTCATCAGTTGATCGGCCTAGCATCCAATAACACATCTTAGCTATTGTGACTTGAGCTGCTATAAACTTGAGAGTGCAGGTAACTGCTTTGTTGATTTTCATTTTCATTGAACATATTCCCAGAAGTAAGATAATTGGTTCATATGGGAGGTCTATTTCTAGTTTTCTGAGGAATATGCATGCCGATTGCCATATGGTCATTAAGTTTACATTCCCACCAGCAATGTTTTGTGGTTCTTTTCACTCCACATCCTCACCAGCATTTGCCTAAGAAAGCATTGGATTATGACCAATCTAACAGGAGTAAGGTGTTACCTCATTATGTTTTTCACTGCAATTAGCTGATGGCTAGCAGTCCCCAGCATCTTTTCATATGACTGTTGGCTATTTGAAACTTCATCCTTTGAACGATGCCTGTTATGTCTTTTGCAAATTTAAGTGTATGGTTTGATTTGTTGCTTTGTTTCTTGATATCATCCTATATGCTGGGTATCATCCTTTTATCAGGCACATTGTTTGAAAATGTTTTCTTCTATTCTCTTGGTTGCCTTTACGCTTTGATGAGTGTTTCTTTGCCATGCAAAAGTTTATTAGCTTGATGCAATCCCATCTAACTCTCCTTGTTTTTACCAACTGTATTTCTGAAGCCCTCCAAGAAGTCTTTGCATTTATAGCATTTCTCCCATTTTTTCCCTCTAGTAATTTTATAATCTCATCCCTGATTAACTGTGAAATGATTTTTGAATACGGGATAAGGTAGATGTCTTGTTTCATACCTGTGTATGTGGAGATCCAATTCTGCCAACACTATTGGTTGATTAGGTTGCCCTTCCCAAAGGGAGATTTTAGCTCAGTTGTCAATGATTTGTTGGTTGTATGTGTGTTGATTAATTGGGTTTCCATTCTGTTCCATTCATTTGTCTACTCAGTTCCAGGTTGTCTTCAATATATCAATGTTGTAATATGTCTCGAAATCTGGTATTACGATGCCTCTGGTTTTGTTTTTATTTCTTAAGATTGTATTGGCTCTTTGGAGTATTTCCTGTCTCCATATTAATTTTTGCAGCATTTTTTCCAGATGTTAAAAGAGTGCCCAAAAGGACCTGCTGGAATGCGTGAAGCCCGACACCATGAAGGAGTCGGAGGGAGGAACCTGAACAGTTCCTCTGACAGGACACTGACTCTACAAATAAACGCAAGAAGCATGGAGGTAAATAACCCAGAAGAGGCTTTGGAATGTGACCCACTGGAATACACTTGGCTCGGGTTGGGGCAGACCAGGCTGAGTCGGTTCACATCATCCACTGGCAAGCCCAAGTGCTGAAACTGTGTGGGGGCCTGGCCGGGTTTGGTTGCGATAAAAAAAAAAAAAAAAAAAAAAAAAAAAAAAAAAAAAAAAAAAAAAAAAACAGTACAAAACACAGAATGCCAAGGTGAAATGGCCTGTGCCAGTAGGGAATGCAACACCCGACCAGCACTCCTCCCACTGGTTTAGGTGAGGGACGAGAGTGTGATGGGCAGAGCCGGGGAGAGATGCGATACTCATTGGTTCCAATAGAGGTCGGGGCTCAGAAGAGAGCCAACCCAGGGGTTAAAACCATCAGCTGATCGGAGTGATGGACGGTGGCGAGCACTGTGCTTGCTAGTAGTACATGTAGGAGCCTGGACTGGGAATGCCTCAAAGTTTTTTTTAGGGGGATTCCCCTGAACAAAATGGAGGAATCAAAGCATTAATCAAAAAAAGATGGAAAATGGAGTAGATGAATCAACCACCTCAGCTTTATGCTTGCAGCGGAAAACTGGACAAGGGGAAACCCTAAGACGGACTATGTCAATCAGTGGACTCTGCACCAGCCTCATCATACCTGGACTGTTGCTGATGATATGTTGGAGCTTCTAATTGATCGAGGTGACGCTCTGCCTTCAAACCTGAGAGGGCCTCCCTAAGAGGCCGTTGAACTTGAACTGGACAAGTGGGATGCTGGACTCTGTACGGTGTAAACTTTTAATTGGGGAATCTCAACGGAACTTGAGCTGTGGTTATGCATCAAGGTGAAGGAATTCATGATGGGGGAAGGGTTTGGGGTGAAGGGGGGAGAATCCCAGTACCTATGAAATTGTGTCATGTAATGCAATGTAATTAATGAATAAATAAATATTAAAGGAAAAAAAAAAAGAGTGCCCTTCTTATCTTGATTGGGATAGCACTGAATCTGTAAATTGTTTTGCATAGTTTTTTCTTCTATTATTTTAGTTAATACGTTATAATTTTCATTGTAGAAATTTTTCATTTCCTTAGTTAAATTTATTTCAAAATATTTTAAAATTTTTTTGCAGCTGTTGCAAAAGGACTGATTTTTATCGATTCTTTTTTCGGTCAGAGACTTTTTAGAGTGTATAAATGCTATTCATTTGTGTGTTGACTTTATTTCTTGAATTCAGTAAGCATTGAGTGGAGTTTTTGACTCCTCTTCCAGCTCATATCTTTTTTATTTCATTTCTTGCCTAACGATTCTTGCAACTTCTAAATAAAATGCTAATGGTGACAGTGGGCATTCATTTCCGGTTCTGGGTCTTTGTGGAATTGTTTCCAAATTTCTTCCATTCCATATTGTACTGTCAGGTAGAATTCACAGTGAAACAGTCCAGTTCTGGGTTTCTCTCTCTCTTTCTCTCTCTCTCTCTCTCTCTTTTGTTTGCTTGTTTGTTTCTTTTTAATATTTATTTATTTCTATTGGAAGTCAGATATACAGAGAGGAGGAAAGACAGGGAGGACGATTCTCCATCCACTGACTCACTCCAGAAACAATCGCAACAGCAGGAGCTGTGTCGATCTAAAGTCAGAAGACAGGAGCCTCTTCTGGGTCCCCCACAAGGGTGCAGGGTCCAAAGGTCTTGGGCCATCCTCGACTGCCCTCCCAGGCCACAAGCAGGGAGCTGGGTGGGAAGCAGGGCCACCGTGATCAGAACTGGCACCCATGCGGGATCCCAGTTCACGCAAGACAAGGACTCCAGCCACTAGGCTACTGCGCTGGGCCCTGTGCTTCTCTTTGTCAGGGAGCTTGTTGTTACTGATTGAATCTCAGTCATATTTATTGATCTGTTGATCTATTCAGATGTTCTATACCCATGTACCTCAATTTTGATAAATTATACATGTCAATTGCAACATCACTTTTTTCATCTCTGATCTTACTAATTTGGGTCTTCTCCATTTTTATTTATATTTTTACTTAACAGAGAATATATAAATATGCTTATTATAAAAGCAAGCTCTTTCATGAATGCTTTTAGTTAAAAATATTCTTCGTGTCTTCTCAACTTTTTTTATTTCGTACTATTAATTTGGAGCTTGGTTTGTTCTTATTTTACTAGGTCTTTGATATGAATTGTTAGATAATTTATTTGACATTTCTCTATTTTTTTGATGTAGGCAGAAGTAGTTATAAACTTTCCTATTAACATTACTTTTGCTTCTCCCACGTTTTAATTTTCATTAGTTTCAAAGAAATTTTTCTTTCCTTTTATTTTCTCCTATGACCCACTGTTCATCAAAGAACTTATCATTCATTCTCCAAGTGTTGATATACTTTCTAAAATGTCTTCTAATTTCCAGCTTCATTTCATTGCTCCATTATGGACAGAAAAGATACATGGTATGATTTAGTGTTTTTCAACTTGCTAAGACTTGTCTTATGGCCTAGTATATGTTCTAGCCTAGAGAATGCTCCATGCAGTGATGAAAGGGACGCATACTCTGCAGCTATTTGATGAAATGTTCCATAGATATTAATCAGATCCATTTGGCCAATAATGGAGGTTATAACTCTATTATTTCTTTACTGAATTTTTGGCTTATTGATCTGTCCATGGGCGAATTATTATTTTATGGAAGCTTATGTGTCCATTTAAATCTATTAACATTTGTTTTAAATAGTGTTTTTAAATGTACCCTAGCATTTATGTGCATACGTATGTATTACATTGATTTAACCTTCTTATTAAATTCATCATTAATCATTACAACATACATTTTTGTCTCTTCTAGCTATTTCATGCTAGAGGGGAGAAATAGAGAGAGATTCCAGCTGCCCATTCACTCTCCAAATGACCACGGTGCCAGGAGCTGAACCTATCCAAAGCCAGGAGCCAAGGAGTTTCTCTTACTTGGGCACAGGGACCCAAGAACTGAAGCTTTCTCCTTTACTTTCTCAGGCCATAGCAGAGAGCTGTTTCAGAAATGGAGCCACCAGGATTTTTTAAAAAAGATTTATTTTATTTTTATTACAAAGTCAGATATACAGAGTGGAGGAGAGATAGAGAGGAAGATCTTAAGTCCAACGATTAACTCCCCAAGTGAGCGCAACGGCTGGAGCTGAGCCAATCAGAAGCCAGGAACCAGGAACTTCCTCCAGCTCTCCCACACGAGTGCAGGGTCCCAAAGCATTGGGCCGCCCTCAACTGCTTTCCCAGGCCACAAGCAGGGAGCTGGATGGGAAGTGGAGCTGTTGGGACTAGAACCGGCACCCATATGGGATCCCGGGGCATGTTCAAGGTGAGGACTTTAGCCGCTAGGCCACAACGCTGGGTCCAGCCACCAGGATTTGAACCAACACCCATACAGGATGCTGGTACCACAGGCAGAGGCTTAGACTACCATGCTACAGCATGTGCCCCTCTTTCTTCCTTATGGCTGAGCTTCTTGTTTCATACCTTATGATGCCAACCTAAATCACAAATGCAGTAGAGCCCTGTAAGATTTGGCTGTGTCCTTTAGTCTATGATATCTATTGTGCATAGCTCCAAAGAGGATGACATGTGTTGAGGTTAAAACAGATAAGTTTTTGAGCCAATCATTGTCAATAAAAAGTTTTTAAAAAGATAAAGAGATCATAAAAAATGTGAATCCCAGGTCAGAAAGTGAGGCAGGAAAAAAGGAAGGAAGGAAAGAGAGGGAGGACAAATGGATAGATGGAAGCAAGGAAATAGGGGAGAAAGGAAGGAAAGGTGGATGGAAGGAGTTGGAGGCAGGGCAGAGAAAAAGCAAATTCAAGCCAGAGTGTAAGTAAATTTAACTGAGCCCTCTTTCATTTCAAGAAAGATGAAAATGTGACCAGTGCCCAAGAACACGCAATTCATATTCCCTTTACAGGACTGCAAGTTTCAGCGAGGATAAATGATACAGCTTTCTGTGTCTCTTAATCTTCTATGTAGTACTGAGTTTCCATATTCCTCACACAAACATTACTTGTTTATGGACGACTTTTACTTCAGAAAACCTGAAACTTTCTTTATCATAATGGCGACCCAAGGACTTTTGTTAGCTTTTTATGTTCTGTTTTACAAGCATTTGTTGACTGGAGTAGAGATACATAAATACCTCACACAAAGGCACTGTTTTTAATTTCAAAATATACCTGCATAAGAAAAATTAGAAGCAAAGTGCCCGTTAATTAACTGTAATAAGCCAGAGAATATAGACTGCTTCATTAATGAATGATTTGAGCCAGAGAAAATGCTAACATATTAAATACTTCTCATCACATTTCTATAACAACATCTTTTATTCTTCTTATATCACGATTACAATAGAAAGGAAGAAAAAAAGACAGAGATAGAACTGATAATGAAATTCCAAGCAGAATGTTTGAAGTGAGAAAAAGTATCACTTTAAAAAATCGTCATAAGAAACTTGCAGTGATACATTGTTTGCCTAGAAAATCTCATAATCAGTGGCAGGAAAATATGATAGCAGAAGAGAAAAGGTGTTGCTTTTGACCTAATCTATGTTTACAAATTCAGCACAGGAGGGCCTGGCGATGACTCAGTGGCTAAAGCCTCACCTTACACTTGCTGGAATCACATTTGGGTGCTGGTTTGTATCCTGGTTGCTCCGCTTCCCATCCAGCTCCCTGCTTGTGGCCTGGGAAAGCAGTCAAAGATGGCCCAAAGCCTTGGGACCCTGCACCCTCATAGGAGACCTGGAGGAGCTTCCTGGCTGCTGGCTTCGGATTGGCATAGCTCCAGCCATTGCAGCCACTTGGGGAGCGAACCAGCAGACAGAAGATCTTTCTGTCTCTTTTCCTCTCTGTAAAATCTCTTTCTAGCAAAAATTTTTAAAAAATAAATAAAATTCAGCACAATTCTCCCAAGTTTAGTAATCCAGATTTCTGTCACTACCTTCTCCAGGGGTGGTAGAAGTAACAATTATTGTACAAATAAATTGAATAAAAGGAACTGTTCATGGTTCCTCGGGACTTGTTTTCCTCTTTCTCCATATGAATAAAACATAATAAAAGCCAATTATTACAAGATAATTTTTTGGCACAGTGCTGAAGATGCAGCTTGGATGCCAGCTTCCCATAATGGAGTGCCTAGGGACCAGTTTCAAATTTCAACTCCCTGGTAGAGAACACTCTAGGAAGAAACAGATGATGACACAAGGGCTTAAATCTCTGCCACACGCATGAGATTCAAACAAAGGCCCAGGCTCCTGACTTCAGCCTCATCTAGTTGTTGTAGGCCATGCAGCATAAACTGGCAGATGGAGATTCCTTAATCTCTTTCTCTGCCTTTCAAATAAAAACAGTAGGAAATCAGAACAAAAATCATGGTTTTCATTCATTCTTGTGATGATAATGCATATACATGTTAGCAAATGATATGAAGCTTCCTGAGACAAATTTTGGAATCTCCTTGAAGGGACTCTCACAAATGCTCTTCATCTTTTATTCAACATGGAATTTCTTTCCCTCTGGCCGGCATATAGATGTGAAGGTTAGAGTTGGAACACCAAGCTAGATCGTGAGATGATCATGAGAATAGAGACTTCTCACGTCACAAGATCAATACATAAAACATGAATTCTAAAAAACCTCCAAGAAGTAGAAGTGTTCCTGGACTTTGATCTTGTTTAAGCTACTGTTGAAATTGGAATCTCTGCCATTCGCAAACATAACTGAACCACGTAACTACCACTTCTACCCCGCAGCACAGGGCCATGCGACACAAACCACCCTGTTTTACCCATTCCTTGTTGAAGAAGACAGCTGGCCTAGACGGGAGCACAATCTGCAAGAAGGACCAATGGGTGTTCTTCATAGAAATTCTAAGAATATAAACCTGGAATGGTAGCTGGGAAGATTTAGCAGGAGGGAAGCATTTCAGAATAGGAGATAGTCAGAAGTTAAGTAAATACGGATAAACAACATTCCAAGCAGAGGACACTTTTGCAGTGGATAGAGAAGCAAGGAATGGCACAATGTGTACAGCAAATCAAATGGTCCCGAGTTGGTCACCAATTACTTTAAGTGCAACGAGTTAACTGTAAAAAGCTCTAGCTCTTGGTGGAGCATGATTTGAGGATTTTGAACAAAATTTGACTGAAAATTCATGTTGCTTTGTGAGGAAAGTTAATAGAGGGGCAACAACTGATGCATGAGAGTCAGGCTTCTTGATAGGAGCCCATGGGAAAAGCAGAACAACTTGAAAAAGGCAGATATGGCAAGAAATATTTTGAAGACCACCTGTTGGGGTTGGTTAATGGGAGAGAGGTGTGAAAGGAAAGAAACTAGAATGATACCAACATTTTTGTTTTCGGCCTAGGCAATTTGGGAAATAGAAATGCAAGTTACTTGGATAGAAAATACTAGAAAAGAAAAAGTTTCTAGAGAAAAAGAATGATATCACTTATGAACACTGTAAGATAAAAATGGTAAACAGACATTCAGACATAAATATCATACAGGTAATCATAGGACACTGGATTAACAGGAGTGCTCAGAACTAAAGATACAAATTGCGACGTGTGTGTGTGTGCGTGTGTGTTTTATTTCAAGACATGAAGCTGGGTAAGACCATTAAAATGCTGATTGTAAGTCAAAAAGATACTTTCATATTGAGTGCTGAGGCATTATATTCCAAGATTGAGGAAGAGGATCCAGCAAAGCATATTGAGAAGGAAGAGCTGTCAATGAGACCACAGGTGTTATCAGCAAGGATAGTATCCCAAAGGTAAGCAAGAAAATGTTTCCAGGTAGAAGGAGTAATAACATCTGTAGAGCCCTTTATTTCCAGATTTGGGGCAGAGAACAGTTCCTTACAACTCATCTCTGTCATTGTTGAAGTGTGCCCAGTCAGTCCTGCCATCTCCAATAATCCCATGGTCCTGACCCCTGATAACTACTGCTTCTTCCCTGCCACTAGGAAAGTATCCTTTTATTCTTAGCAACTCATCCCAAAGCTATGATAACTAAATCATGTTTAATATGTATCATGGGGCAATGACTTAATAGTGCAAGAAATGGCAGAAAAGAAACACCAACTTGAAAAGCAATTATCTTGGACATAAAATAGGAGTTGTTTAAATTAGGTGAAAAATTTTGCAACCCTTTGGGCTTTTCTAATTTTCTTGCCTGCACAACTCATTACAGCAGCATCACACACAGCTCAGGGCTTACACCAATTTAAGAGCTTCAGTTTTTCTCATTTCGAAAGTAATTCTGATTGATAGTATTAATATTATAATGTTGCTTCAGAAAAGTTATCAAATATTCATTTTTAGGTATCTGTAACACTGGTTTTCATTACATAGAATGACAATAAAAATTACCTTGGACACTATAGGCAATTTTTCCAAACTTATAAGATTATCTATCCCAATTTCATTTCATTTTTTATTATTCCAAAGTTAAAAGCTTGATCCAAAGTTTTGTAGGTATCACTTCAGAAGCAGAGACTGGAATCCAATCAGTTAAGAAAGTGGCTCTGAAAATACAGACCAGCAGCAGTGGTACCACCTGGAAAACTATCAGAAACACAAATACAGGAGCCACACCCAGACCTCCTGAATCAGAGCCTGTGGGTGTGTGCCAGGGGCCAGCATGGCTTTTGTTTGTTTCATTTTTGTGAGCTTTTTTAAAGTCTCCTAAGATGCATATAATGTAAAGGAAATTTTGGGAAGATCTGAGTAAAGAATATAGGAAAGAAGCAGAACAACAAATCAAGACAGAAAAGGGGAAGAAGACAGGAAGTAGAGAGAAAGAAGAGATTGGGGAATAAGCAGAAGACTAGAGTAGGGAAAAGTGGAAGATGTGGGAAGGATGTGAGTAAAAGAAAAGAGACAATCATAGGATGAATAATAATCATTTTACAACATTGTTGTTAAAAATTGAGAAAATTACTTTGCCTAGTTTCCCACCTCCTAATATTGTTAATATTTGTATAAAAGTATTGTCTAGAGGCTGGCACTGTGGCACATGTTAAGCTGTGTTTGGGATACTAACATCCTATAGAGCACTGGTTCAAGTCTTGGGTGCTCCACTTCAAATCCAGATTCCTGTTAATCCCTGTAGAAAAATAGCATAAGATGGCCCAAATGCTTTGGCCGCTGTCATCCACAAGGGGAACCCAGATGATTTGCAGGATCCTGGCTTTAGTCTGGCCAGCCTCAACTCTTAGGATCATTTGAAGAGTGAACCAGTGGGTAGAAGATTACTACTCACCTCTCCTCTTCTCCCCTCTTCTCCCCTCCCCTCACTTTCTCACCTCCCCACTTTTTTCTTCTCTCTGTAACTCTGCCTTCAAATAAATAAATCTTAAGCATATTATTGTGCAAAGTAGCACAATGATTTATCTAAATATAGCCCCTTTATCCTTCTTTCAATGCAATGTTAACAATTATTGTGGGGGGAGAACAGTAGCCTGACAGGCTCATCTCCTTCCAGCAAATGCCAACATCCCATACAGGCACTAGTTCATATGCCAGATGCTCCATTTCCAATCAGTTCTCCCCTTATGGCTTGGCAAAGCAGCTGAGGATGGTCAAGGTTCTCCCTGCACCCATGTGGGAGACTCGGAAAAAGCTCTCAGCTTCTGTCTTCAGATGGGCTCAGCTCTAGCTGTTGTAACCATTTGAGAAGTGAAACGACAGAAAATCTTTCTCTCTGTAAATCTACCTTTTCCTTAAAAACAAATAAATCTTTTTAAAAATTATTGTTACATAGTTCCTTTTAGCAGTTTTGTTCTCCATTTGTTTCAGCTCTTGGCTTACTTTAATTCTACTTTCTTTCAGGATTGCTTTGAAGACTTCAGAGTCTGATGATTTCCAACTAATACAAATGCTGGGAAAGGTACCAACTGAATTGTAGTGAGACCTGCACTTGCTCATTTTAAGGTTCAGTGGGGTATCATAATCATGACCAAGAATACTGGATCAGGTCGGTATTTGTTCAGACCAAGCCAAGGGCATAGCCCATACTTTAAAAAAAGTAAAGAGGAATATTTTCCTATTCTCATTTCACTCCTTACGGATACTTGAAGATTTCCTGGAACTTTAGTACCACCAGAAAGCACCTGAGAGGCCAACTAATCTCAGAGATTCAGATCTTCTTCGTTGTTTAATAAAGACCATAAAATCCACCTGGCTAGGAAATCCAAAGATTAAAAAAAACAACTAATTAAACTTAATTGGGTCAATCTGGGCATGCTGATTACCCTGTTTGATTGGCCTCGGGAGAATGTGATCAGCATTCGCCAAGTGCTCCTTGGCAAAGGAAAGCCTGATGTCAGGGAAGGTGCTGTATCTTTGTCTGCCTAGAGCTGTAATTTTAGTAAGAAATAGCCAAAGCACTTTTAAAAAGGAAACAATGTGCTGGGGTATAGCACAATCAACCACAAATAAATCAGTTCAGATCCTTCCTATTTTCTCAGAGTAGAGCAAAGAGAATCGTTGGAGCAATTCAGGTAACAGGCTTATTTCTTAGGAAGCTTGTGTTTCCTTCACCAGAATTAACAAAATATATTCTCTTTTGTTTTTTTTGCAAGTTGTTTCTGACCTGCAATGAGAAAACATCAGAAAACCTATATGGAATGACTCAAACACATGGCAAGGTCAAGTTTGTTTGAATGGTTCAAACCATAATATACCGTGAATAAAAATCATTAATTGCCAGATTTTGAGAGAAATCTTACCAGTGTATCACACGGATGGTAATCATTTATTCTGAAACCCTTATTCTTAATGAAGTCATAGCTCGTCTGGTTAATCAATGTAATTTTGATTGCATCAAGACAAAAATGGCCTTGCACATAGAAATGATTTGCACCTAGAAAATCATATTTTCAGTCCTACATTTTTACCTTACAGAGGTAAAGGGGTAAGAGCATTTTTTAAAGATGTATTCAGTGTTTCATAGGAGGATCTGTGAAACTCCTGAATTGTAATCATGTTAAAAAGGAAAATTTCTGAGCTCAATCCAAGATACCCAAATCAAAATCTCCAGGGATTGATACATAAACACAGCATTCAAAAAGTTCTTTCCAGGTGACTCTTGTTCATTGTAGAAAACTAGGAAAAAATATCCACTGTCGGGCTGAGTTGTGTATGGTTTAGAGCTTAACCATCAGGTCTGTTATGCCATGAGGTATTGACAAAGTTGTTTTTTGCCTTATTACTAAAATGAGCATATGAGAAATTCCACTACCAAAATGTTGTTGTAACAATGAATACATAGCAAGCGCTTGTATGTAAATAAAATACCCAACCAAGTACATCTAGACCTTTACTATTGCCATCAGCAGTAACATGACTTGGATTGAAACAGTAAATCAATAAAAACAGTGCAACCTAAATAAATAAATAAACAAAAGGGCATAGCCTAAGTGGTAATCTTTGGTTAGATACAACAGCATTACATACAATAGTATCACATTTTCACAGTTCTTGCAACATGCTAATTAGTCTTCAATAAAGGCAAATTTGTTTCAGTTGAATCCTCCTTTTTTGTCTTTTATTGTACCCCAAAAATATCTAAAGTTATCCATCAATCTCAAGAAGGAAAGAAAAAGAAATGGAACACAAAAATTGGAAACAAATTTCAAAGACAGAATTTTCCATGATTCAGCAAGGGGAACCCAGGACCTAACCATTATGAGATGTAGAGCACATGGCAGGAATATAGAAACATGACCATAGGAGGAAGCAAGAAGCTTCAGATCCTGTGGCCACCAACTACCCTGCATAAGCTTCACTGGCCCGCAGCAAAAAAGAAAAAAAAACATCCTCTCTGTCTCAAGCCAAAATGGTCAAAAAATAATTAATATAAGTTATGGTGAAATATTTCCCAGTGCTCTGGGACAAGTGGAGTATATGTTATGGAGAGATAGAATGAAAACAAAAGAGACAGTGTATACTGCATTTTATGTATACGTTTTAAATATGACTCGTTTTGGTTCAAACTTCTAGAGATTAAAGGTAAGAGGCTTTATCTGGTGTTAACGCATTTTTATTTTCAGAATCCCAAGACAGCTGAGGTCACCACTAGGTAAAACACAGAACATGTGTATGTATCGTCTGGCGTTTCCTCTGATAAAATGACTAGTATTGTGGGTAGACACTGGGGTATAGCCGAGTAAGTTGCTACCTGGAATGCCTATACCCTCTATCAGAGTGCCAGATTAAGTCCTGGCTTTTTGCTTCCAACCCAATTTCCTGCCAATGCATCCTGGACTGCAGCAGATGACAGCTCAGGTAATAGGAGCTCTGCCACTCAGTGGGAGAGCTAGATGTATTCCAGGTTCTTGGATTCAGCCTGGCCCAACTTGCTATAATGGCATTTGGGCATTTGATAAGTGAATCAGCAGGTGAATGACACTCTCCCTTTCTCTTTCTCCCTCCTCCCCTTTCTCACAGCCTTTCAAGCAGATGAAAATTAAGAAAAAAAAAAAACTAAATAAAGCTACCTATATTTAATCATGAGGGCTCCACCCTGGTGACCTTACCCAACCCTACTCACCACTGAAAGCCTCCACTACATGTGCTGTAGTTGTATGAAGTCACTAACCTTAATAACTCAAATGGACATTAGACTCCAACATGAGTTTTAGAGGAGACAAACCATACTAAGCCTATAAAATTAGGCATAGTCCATATCCTACATGTAATCCACCATAGTTAATATGTTACTCCTACAAATGCATGCCCACGACATCACTTAATTCTCAGAAAACTGCAATAAAGACATCATTTCTTTTCACATGGAAGGTAAATAAAATCCAGGAAAGTTGACTTACCCATAGTCACACTCCAGGCTCCGTCAATGATTGTTGGTATTGACTCCAAAATCCTGATCACTATCATTTGACAAAAGCTGTAGAAGGATCTGTTGGGAGCTCAGTATTGAACTGGTAGTGGTAGACGCAGCAGTGAAAAGGACCACATGGAGTTTGATGTGGAAAGTGAGGAAATACTGTTCCATACTATAGGCACTATGGACTACTAAAGACGAAAAGCCTCTTTCAAAAAGAAATATCTAACTTGAGACATGAACAATGAGTACTGTCAATAGGACAACGGGAAAGGAAGGCCATTAGTGATGGGAGGCGGGGCAGTCAAATATTTGAAAAACCTGATGGAAAAATGTGCCAGATACTTTCAAGCAGAATCAAGACATCCAGAAAGGCTGGAAGACCAGAGGCAAGGTCTAAAAAGGCAGCCAAGGAGAAAACAATGTGAGACCTTGTAAGTTAGGTGGAGCTTCAGGAATTCCACATAAAAGAAGAAAATCACAAGCATCAATTATCAACAATTATCAACAAATCAGCAGATGAGTGGCATGAGCAGATTTTCCAGTTTGTGATGTACTCCCACATCAGGACTGCCATAGAGGAGTAACTGGAGTTAAGAGTTTCATCCTCCTTTCCATGTGTTTCTGAGTAAAAGATACATGGTTTTCTTCATATTGTACCCTTGCTAATTCTACTAACACACCACAAATATAATAAGCACTTTACATACTTTGAAGTTTCCACAGACTATAGCTGCAAGCACCACCTCTTATCTTGATCTCAAGATGTACATCAGCTGTTCCTCTCGTGGCTTATCGTCTGCAGCTGTGTAATAACAACACCCCGGGCACCCATTAGAGTCAATTTTATTGGTAACTTCTGCTTACTTAGGAAGACGATCATCAATCAGCTCCAGGAAATCAAACCCAACAGCAGCTTTGGTGCTGAAATATACTCGTATTACGCTGAGTACTAGAACCATATGGAAAGACAGATAGAAATTTTATTTTTTTAAAAAAAGCAAAGTCAGTACAGAAAGACAGCCTTTCTGGAGTACAGTCATAAGTCATTCACTACCGTCATATATTTTTTAGCTGGAGTCACTGCTTAGTATAGAATGAGACTTCTTGTGCTAACCTTGAGTAATGCCTTAGCCCTGAATGATCCTCACAGCTTCTGCATTTAAAAAAAATAATAAGCTATTTGATTAACTGATTAGCTGGGGATAGAAAAACTGGGGTGTAAGCAACTAAGATGATTCATTCCTCTTCTGATTTGCTGCTGAAGAATAGCAAAAAGTCGACCCTGCCATTCTCTTGTTATTCCTGACCCTTCTTTATCTTATGCACATGTCTGTCCCCTAAAAATCCCCTCGTGGCTGACTGCCACTTCTTCACACCTTTTTTCTCCCAAAGCTCTTCTTCTACCTTTTTCATCATTGAGCTTGGAACTAAAAATCTTCAAGGATATATCCATAACCTCAGGGGAAGAGCCACAGTTTGTAAAGTAGAAATGAAAAATAAATAATGTATATTATAATTTGATGCTCTGATTCCCATCAGAACTTACATAACAAACACAAAAAGCTCAGGGCACTGTCCTGAGAGAAGAGACTCTGCATCAGGTTAGATGTGTGAGGAAAACGCACAGCAGCCTCTTTGGAATAATTGTTCCAATATGATCCTCCTGAAATTAAACTAAAGCCTAATATACTGGAATTTATTATATAATCATTCAATATTATTCTAGTGTAGAAAACTTTGGTGGACACATTGAAGGGGGGCCCTGGTGAATCACATCCTTGTATAATCTCCCCATCATTGCAGGAGGATTTGCTCATGTTTCTACGCAATACATATGGCAAAAGTGATGGGATGTCCCACTTTCATTAGATTGCTTTATATAGCAAAGTTGATGGTTATGTCATTTGTGCCACTAGGATATATTAGCTAGGACTCTGAGTTAGAAAACTGGAGAGAAAGGCCTAACACAATAGCCAAGTGGCTAAAGCCCTCGCCTTGCATGCTCCAGGATCCTAGATGGGTACCGGATTTAATCCCAGTGCTCTTGCTTTCCATTCAGCTCCCTGCTTGTGGCCTGGAAAAGCAGCAGGAGATGGCCCAGAGCTTTGGGACCCTGCACCCACATGGGAGACCCGGAAGAAGCTCCTGGCTCCTAGCTTCAGATCAGCCACTTGGGTAATGAATCAGGGGATGGAAGATCTTCCTCTCTGTCTCTCCTCCTCTCTGTATATCTGACTTTCCAATAAAATAAATAAATCTTTAAAAAGAAAAGAAAGACTAGAGAAACATTATCCTGCTGGCTGCAACCTAAGCTGACATGTTGTGAGAGATCCTAGAGAAAAGTTTGTAGCGCAAGGAACCATGGGAGGCCTCTAGTAGCTGGTAACCAGCCTCAGCCAACAACAAGCAATAGTATGGGACTTCAGTTCTACAACCACAAGGAAATGGATTGTGCAGCAACTGAAGGGATCTTGGATGCAGGACTTTCCCAAAGGACTGATGACAGTGCAGTTTGCTAACTCCTGGAGAGTAGACTCGGATCTTGAACAAACCTTGCAGCTAAGCTGGGCCTGGGATGCAGTCTCACAGCGGCTATGTGACAACTGCTCATTTTACTTTTTCTTTCCTTCCACATGTCACTAATATTCTGTTATCTTCTTGCAACCAGATTCCTCTGAAAATTAGTTATTAAATTGAATTTTGGTCTTTCATAAGTACAATGCTTTTGTGATATCCTAAGTCTCAGAATTTTTCTCTTACCAAATAGACATACACACAAATTGCACATTTTTCTTCAGAAATCAGTTACAAACACTATGGGATGACAACAAAAAGAGCTCTGCACACTTTATCAACAATGAAACAACCATAACTGATGAGAGAAAATAAAACAGCTCTTGAAAAAGAAAATATTTGGAGATTGTCCTAAGGGCCTGCTTCAAATGGAGACATATTTAAGGAAAAAAAATCTACAAAATATTAGTATAAACTTTGAGAAGATTTATGAGGCATGATTGGTCTTTCTCTGAGCTCAGTGTAATCAAAGGTTACCCTAGGCAGGTGCAACAGAAACACAGGGTCACCCTCCCCCAGCCCTAGTCAAGGGCAACAGTATCTCCTAGTCCTGGTGAGCCACCAGTACTCCTCACCCCAGGGCTCTGGGTTGCCAAAATTCCATTGCAAGCAAAAGTAGATGAAAGGCCTGGGGCTTACTTCCTCCACTCAGTCTTAATCCAAGTGCCCGGCAGTTTTTCTCAAGGTGCATTAGACTAGAAACACGGGTTCCCAATTGCCCTTGTCCCATTTTGCTTATGAGTAGAGTAAAGTCTCCATGCCTTAAGAGTCAAGCCAAGAAAACAGTTCAATGTCCTACACACTACCCCACATCTGGTGAAAAGATGTTGCTTTAAGAAAAATAAGCCAGTGTCCTTGTCTGTGGCTCTGGAGCAGCAGTGGTAAGCACTTCATAGAGAGCTAGTAGTTTAGTGAAAGCAACAGCTAAATCACAGACCAGATACAAATCTAACAGAATCATGGAAAGAGATGGATAAGAAGATTCCTTCTGGGGTAAGAACAAACTTCAAAAAGCTAGTTTCAAAGAGTACCCATGCAAAGAGACTGAAACTTAATTGGTTCAGACTGTGGAGAAATTTATGCCCCAAGTCATTGCTGAAAACAATAGAATGACCAGCAATTAGTGGAAGCTGGGAGCCAGATGTGATATGGTCAGAGCCACAGTTTGCCAGAGAACAGGGGAAAATACAAAGTGAGCCCTGATCAAATTACTGTCATTCCTAGTGGGACTGCCATACCAAAGGATGTACCCTCTGAGGCAGCACACAGGAGGGAGAAAGAAATTTCTCTGAAAACAGACCAGGCAAGCAACTAAAAATATAAACAACAACAACAACAAAAATAGCAACCATAACAAGCCCAGTAGGAGGGTGAAACACCATGACCTACAATGAAACTGTGAGAGTTATGTCACACTTGGAATGAAACTGTGAGAGTTATGTCATGCTTGGAATGTTCACATGCCATACAGGAGTTCCGGAGTTCCGGTCCCAGTTTTGCTTCTAATTCCAGCTTCCTATTAAGGCAAGCCCTGGGATGCAGTAGATCATGGTCCAGGGAGCTGAGTGCCTGCTAACTATATGGGCAACACACATGGAATTTCTGGCTTCCACATTCAACCAAGTGCGACCCAATCCCATGAAGATGAAAGATCTCAGTCTCTCTTCCTTCTGTCTTTCAAATAAAAATAACTAAATAAAACATGTTCAAAAGTTTTCATAGCATAATTCATAAAAATCAAAAGATACAAGCAATTATGTCCCTCAGCTGTTGAATATGTAAACCAAATGTGGCATATTCATACAACAGAACATTAATTAATCAATAAAAATGACATGCATGTATGCATGCTACAATATAAGTGGAACTTGAACACATTATGCCAAGTGAAAGAAGTCAGTCATTTAAGTCCAAAAAGACTTAATAAATGTTAATTGCATGAACTTTGGATTTGGGGGAAGAAATGGAAGCGGCTACTAAGGATCCTATGGTTTTGGTGGGGTAATGATATATTCAACAATTGATTGTGGTGGTGGCTACTTACAGCTCTACGAACAATTTAGAATGTGGAACTTGTAAAGTAGTTAAATTATACCTCAATTCTGTTTTATGCAATGCTTCAATGTCAGTACTTACCTCCCTCATTGAACTGAGGTGTTTATTTTATTGGAACTAAATCTAAATTTTTACGGTTGCCTGAAAATTTTTAGAACATTTCTTTCATTATGTTCTAGAGAGAGAAGAATGTTTGTTTTTTTATTAAATAGTAAAGGTATAACGCTAAAAGTACATCCATAGCCAGGAACTAAGAGGTTCAGTGCTGCTCACTAATACATTATTTGCCACAGAATGTTTCTAAGTAGAGCACACATTGTCCCTTCTGCTTCTAAATCAATGGTTTGTTTAATGTAGCATTGGTGATTTTTCTAGGCATAAAAAATACTTTTCTGTTATGCTTTCAGCTCGAAAGGGCACCTTTCATATTTCACCTTATTCAGTACACAAAAGCACCGAACCTGCAATTTGGGTCACTATATCACATTTTTACTTTTTAAAAAGAAAGAATTTTGTCATTTTTATATTTAAGAAAAATTAGAATGCATGTTTTGGAATTTATACATAACGGTGAAGTAAGTAATTAAAAGTAATAATCAAGAAAGTATTTTTAGAGAAAAGTTTAAGAACTGTTCCCTACTCCACTGCTGGTGGGGCTGCAGGCTGGTACAGCCTCTATGGAAATCAGTATGGAGAATATTCAAACAACTCAAATTCAACATACCGTATGATCCAGCAATAGCACTCCTAGGAATATATCCAGAACACTTGTTCTATGAGAAACCAACATGCACTCCTATGCTCATAGCAGCACAATCAGTAATTGCAAACACAGGGAAACAACCAAAATGCCCATCAACAGAGGATTGGATAAGAAAGCTATGGTTCATCTACTCCATGGAATACTACTCAGCTATTAAAAAAAACAAAATGCAGTTCTTTGTGGCTAAATGGGCCAAACTGGAAACCATAATGCTAAGGGAAATGAGCCAATCCCAAAAGGTTAAATACCACATGTTTGCCTTAATTTAAGATGATATGATGTTATGTATAACATGTTATGTTTTGAATGTTATATGTTGTGTATAAACTAAAATTGAAATATAGGTGAGGTGGTCACAGAAGGTGGCTGGGAACTCGCATTTACTTTTAACATATTGGTTACTCATTACTATGTCAATTAATTCCATAATGATGTAAATTTTTGCTGATGGTATGTTGGAGCTTTCAATTGACTGGGATGATACTCTGCTGGCTCTATCTTCAGACCAGAGAGGGTATACCTAAGAATCCGTTGAACTTGACGGGACAATAAGATGCTGGACTCTATGTTTGGTATACGCTTGCAATGGGGAAATCTCAACTGAACTTGAGCTGTGGTTATGCAACAAGGTGGAGGAATCCACCATCGTGGGAGGGTTTGGGGAGGGGTGGGGAGAACCCAAGTATCTATGTAACTGTGTCACATAATACAATGTAATTACTGAAGTTAAATAATAAATAATTTAAAAAAAAGTTTAAGAACTGTTGGCATATAGGCTCTTGTGGTATAAGAGGTAAAGCTACCACCTGCAGCACTGGTATCTCATATGGGTGCAGGTTCAAGTCCCAGCTACAGCATTTCCAGTCCAGCTCCCTGCTAATGCACCTGGGAAAGCAGAGGAGGATGGCTCCAGTGCGTGGGTCCATGTTCCCATGTGGGATATCCAGCTAAAGCGCCCAGTTCCTGGCTTTGGCTTGGTCTAGCCATGTTGCAGATGGAAGATTTCTTTCTCTTCCTTTCAATTAAAAAAAGTATTTTTTAAATACTGACCTATAATGCGTTTGTGAATGATTTTTAAAAGTCCTGTGAGTTAGTCCATTTTCTATTGCTTTAGACTAGTAACCAAGACTGAGTAAACCAGAAACTCCTCTCTTACAGTTCAAGAGACTAAGACATCCAAGAGCATGGGCCAGTTTCTGCCCAGCCTCTGGTGACAGCCTTGCTACTGTATCACAGCATGACGGAGGGCATCACGTGGTGAGCTGGGCAAGTGTGCTGCCTGAGGCCTTATCTTCTTTCCTGGGAGAAACTATAAGTGCATCACAAGGACCCTACTCTCATGATCTCATGGATCGCTTCTAGTTCTGACCACCAGTAAAGATCCTTCATCCAAATTTCATTAATATGTCATGGCAATCAAATTGCTAACATGTCAATTTTTGGTGACACATTCAAACTGTATCAGCTTCAGTTGTTTTTTGTTTTGTTTTTTTAACATTTGTTCTCAAATATCGACTTGTGTTTAAATACACTCTTTGGAACTTTACTGTAAATAGCCTTCATTACTGAGGCGAGTAGGTTGAGACATACAAAAGTCTGTTAACTTTTGTGCCACAGTCAGTTCTTCAGAATATCCATGTTAATTACTGGATTTAAGTTTTGCTTCCTATTTGTGTTTAGAACTTGTATAACTTTTTCTACATATATCAGACATGATAAACCTCTACATCCTGCCTCCTATCTCACATTTTGTCAAAGCAACTCTGAGAGTTTGCTTTTAGAAACAGAGGTGCTATTCTTCTTTTTCCTTTCTCCCTCCAATCAGGTATCTGAAGCTTTAGGTGAAGCCATATGTCACTTGATTAATGTATATCTGTTTACATTTTGAAAATACATCATATTTGTCAAAAAATGCATAAAATAAGGGCCTGGCGCCATGGCCTAGCGGCTAAAGTCCTCACCTTGAACACGCCGGCATCCCATATGGGCGCAGGTTCTAATCCCAGAGGCCCCACTTCCCATCCAGCTCCCTGCTTGTGGCCTGGGAAAGCAGTTGAAGACGGCCCAAAGCCTTGGGACCTTGCACCCACGTGGGAGACCTGGAGGAGGTTCCTGGTTCCTGGCTTCAGATCTGCACAGCACTGGCCGTTACAGTCACGTGGGGAATGAATCATCGGACGGAAGCTCTTCCTCTCTGTCTCTCCTCCTCTCTGTATATCTGACTTTGTAATAAAAAATAAATAAATCTTTTTAAAATGTATAAAATAAAACACCAACAGATTCTAAAAGTTTATAACACTGTCAGAAACAGGCAATTGAAAAAATCACGTAAGAAGCAGAGACATAAAGAAATCTCCTGTCCACTGTTTTTTTATTTCCCAGATGCCTGAAAACCTAGGCATGGGTTAGACCAAAGTCAGAAATCTATGAATTCAACCCAAGTCTCTCTCATAAATAGCAGGAACCCAATGACGTGAGCCATTGCCTGCTGCCTCTGATGGTGTACATTTAGCAGGAAGCTGGAATTGAAAGCAAACATCCTACATAGGCAGTACTTACCCCAGGTAGCGTCTTACTACTACGCCAAACACCCAAAACAATACTTTTAAATCAAATGAGTATTCTGATCTTTGTTGAAAATTTGCAAGTTATCTGTGTATAGTCAATCACATTCAGGAACTCGGCTCTCTTCTAACTCTGGTGGCAGGAGCAAAAAATTGATGGCATGACGGATCATTAAATTTGGCTAATTGGTTGGATATTATTCCTTCTAGCAAATGAAATATAATTGATTTATCTCTTAACTTTGAGATATGTCACATCAATTTGTTTTTCCTACCTCAATAATAATTCTTCCGTGTTCTTAACCCATATATTCCAAAGTTCCAGATTAAGCAATTAATATTATCTTTGCAGGAGCCAAAAGTAAATGGGTTATTTAGTTGGACATTTTGTGGGATTCAACAGTACCTAGGAAGTCTTTTTTTTTCACCTAGATACTTAAATATTAGTTGTATAAGTGGGAATTAAAATAAGAACTATTAAAGAAAAATGGTAAAATATATTGAATATTCCCAATAAGACAACAGAATCTCTTTTAGACAATGACCATGACATTGTTCTTGAGATTACCATACACCAGGTTTATTACTTTCACGAACTATCGAGGGCCTTCCCTGTACTGAGCAGTAGATGTGAGAATATTACTTCCTCCTAAAAAGAAAACTTCAATATGGTTCAATTTCTAGTGGCAAAGGTCATTTTTTCATTTTGACTTGGCATTATAAAATATTAACTTTTTAATTATTCATAAAAGTATTTCTTAATGCATTAGGCTTTCAGTTTATTAGACAGTATCATAACAATTGTGATAGACACATTTCTTTAAAATAAGTTTGATCTGCTAAACCAACTCATCTGCAAAATTAATTTATATGTCACTTAGGAGGAAAATATACTGGCTAGGAATTTTTATTAGGCAAGACATTGACTGTGTATCCACAACTCAATTTTTTCTCATTGCTCTTTTCAAGAAGGGTGGGGTATTTTGTATAACTTACTTAAGTTATAATATTTTCATGATCCTGTGTATTTCAGTCCACTGTGACCCCTGACTATCCCAACCACTCATTTAAAGGAAACTGCAGCACATACAGGCATCAGACACAGTCTGCCAGAGCTCCAGCACGTTTCCTGACTAGGTGTCCTATTATAATTCCCTCATCAATCTCCCTTTAAATTTGATAAACAACAGTGTGACTATTATACAAGGGTAACCCATTCGTTAATCATGATACAACCTTATAATTATAAGCTGCATTTGATTATTACATTCAAATATTAAGCGCCACACCAGTAACTACACTTGATCTTAATATTCTTATATCAGAAATCAACACTACCTTCAACATCTAATGTACTAAGAGGATTTTGTAAGTTTGGAGAGTTATTCTGTTCCCCATTAGAACATGGCACAGGTGAACTCATGTCATGAGATGATCAATAGAAAATGCAAAGACCACCCTTTTCACTGAGAAGGTTCTTGTAAGTAAACACAGAAAAGAAATCCTACCTTTTATCCTTATAGCATCTTAATATCGGCTATAAAAGCTGTTATTTAAGGAGTACATGCAGGCTTAACGTTATTAAAGCAAGACGTTTTATGATGTGTGCATGAAGATAAAAGTAACTACAATTGCCTGATTTCTAGCCCAAACTGATAGCTAGGAATTTTCTCTTTCTCATGGATTCATGTTTCTTGTAGATAACAAGCTTCCCTGGGGAAAGGGACCCCGGAGAGAAAAGGGTGGTTGCTATTACTGAGAGTTTACGAAGTGCTAGACTCTATTAACATTTCTCATTCCCCTGGAGCCTCTTTTTGACAGCTCCCCAAGCTCAGCACTAACAAAAAAACTTCAGCAGGTGAATAATGGGAGGTTACACAGACATTGCTGAAACCTGGAAAAATACAAGTTTGCAATCAGTCAGATCTAAGTTCAAATCATGACTCTTCCACCTATTGGGTATTTAGCCAGGGCCAAATGATACCATCTTGCACTACAGGTTTCTCACATAAAATGAATTAATGAGCATCAACATAAAATATAAAATATGCTCATTTGTAAATGTTAATTTTAGTTAAAAGCTAGTATTCAGTTATTTATAGCTAGTATTGACTTCAAGCAGTTAGGAATTACTATTTGGAAGAGATTGTATTGGAGCATGGCGAATAATTCAAGCAGTAAAAACTTAGGTTGACTGCCCCATTCTGCTCAGGATATTCTGTTTTAGTGCAGAAATTCTTACATCTCAGAAACTTTTAAGTTCCAGGAAAACCAAGATTGTTGTCCATCCCACAATAGTCCAACTACCATATCACATCCTGATTCCTGCCAAAAATATGACCACACATGAAACTAGTACTAAAGAGTTTCCCTTTTACTGAGCTGAAGTAAACATGAGACTTACAGGGACTGGTGGGAGAATCAAGGATCAGAAAATACTAGGTACATCAGAAGGTTAATCTATCTAAAAGGGCCAACCAAAATTCCTTAAAGCTCTCAATGTTCTTGGGGAAAGCTATTTTGTGATATTCTGCCTGCAGAGGAAGAAATAATAAGGAAGCCTGATCAGTGTAGAGCTAATCATACCATGTGTGGGAGAGTTACAACACAGAACACTTTTTCGCTAATGTTTTCAGTGGACAAAGCCTGATTGAACCACAAACTTCAAGCATCACATAATCTTCAGTATTACTTTCATAGTCCCTAATTTAGTAGTCAGAGAACAGGAGTTCCAAACACTACCTTCAACTTCTTTCTTAGACCTTGCCTGGATTCTTGTCCCAAATCTCGCCAGAGCCTTTGCCGCTCCCATCTTCATTACTGATGCACACCACCTTCCATCTCTACCAGAATGACTCTCAAGTACATTCTCTTCTCTTCCATGTCTGCTGCTTCAGTCCTGGGGTTACATACTGCTCAGAATCACACCACCACTCTCCAGTCCATCTGCTTGCATTTCACTGCTTTCTGGAATCTCTGAAGTTGACAAAGATGGTGCCTACAAAGCTGCCAGACAGAGTTATAAAAATCTAGTCATATTCATACCCTGTTTTAAAAAACCATTCTAGAGCCTAGCACTGTGGTGTGGTAGGTAAAGCCACGGCCCATTGGCTTATGTCCCAGGTGCTATATGCCCCATCTACTCCACACCAATGATGGTCTGAGAAAACAGTGGAAGATGGTCTGTGTCCTTGGGCCCCTGTTACCTACATGGAAGATGTAGAAGCTGTTGGCTCCTGTCCTCAGCCTGGTCCAGCCCCAGACATTACAGTCTTGTGGGGAGTAAACCAGAAATGAGAAATCTTTTTCTCTGTGTGTCTCTCTCTCCTTCTCTTCCTCTCTGTCTCTCTGTCTCTCTCTCTGTGTGTCTCTTTATTTCTCTCTGTAACTCAGACATGCAAATAAATAAATAAATATTTCAAAATTTCATTCCAGAGCCCCACAGCATATTTAGAATAAAGTCCAAAGATCTTAGGCTGGTTTATAAGGCAAATTCTCATAGTCTTTTCACATTTGCTAGACCATGTTTCTCAAGGTGTGTACTATTCGAAGCGCCATTTCTGTGTATTCAAAGTATTAAATTGAAACAAAAAATTCTTAGGCATCAAGAGTTCGGTATTAAACAAAATTCATTACTATAGGCCTACTGTCCAGAGAGGGATAAAATCTACTTTATTTACCAAAATCAGTTCAGTATTGAAATGTTTTTAACAGTACTTTCAGAACAAATGCTATTTCTGAAAACTGTTTTGGGCAGTGTCAGTCTAGCCTCACTCCCTGCCTTCCCTCTGCTAGTAATAAACTTTACCCAGTGTGCTTGATAATTTGGAAGCCATCGTATTGCATGGATGCTGTTGTGCGCTCACATGAGCTATTTGCTCTTCCTGGAAGGCACTACTTCCACCCTTCCTCCTCGCTGATTGTACCATGCCCTCAACTTACTTCAAACACACTTCTGAAGACCCTCTGCATCTGACTTAGAGATCCTTCAACAAATTCAGAGAGCACTTAGCCCATCCCACCTAGTTCTCTGTTTCCTGGAAGACAATGGACCAGAAATTTACCTTGGCTCCCTCAAAGATGAGTTGAATACCCGTCATATAATGTATATTTGCTAATTGTTGAATTAGTATTTTGAAAATGATAAGGCAGAAGTCATTGCACCAAAATTTAACAGGAGAAACTGGACCAACTGTGTAGGAACTGCCTCCCTACATAATCAATAACAAATACAGGTGTCTTCCTGGAGTGCTCTAAGTGCAGGAAAATGAACTGCACAATCTCTTAGGGTCTACTTCTTGCCTTTGGAGTCTGTGAAGTTCTGGGAGAATAATACATATCTCTAGGAGTTTGATCTAGCCCTTTCAAATAGATTTATTATTCTTTATTTAAATAATGTATGGCTGATTCTTGCAGCTGAATATCAAAAGGAAAAATAAACCTGATCTCAGGTTTCCTAATACGTTTAAGTTAAAACTACATTCAAAGTCACCACTATCACAAGACCTTAAATAACAATACTGAAGATTTCACCCCACTCTTGATTGTCATTTGCATGGTGTTTTCCTCATTTTTAGTTTAACTTTCTAAATCTTCTTACATAGATTGCAGATTATTCTCTCTTTGATATGTTTAGTGAAAGCATTTGAATCCACAGGTAAAATGTGTTAGATTTATAACTATATTTTTTCCTAGTAAGATATTTGTTTGTTCTGATAGACCCTCTTTTTTCATTAATCCATTCTGCCAGGGATTTTCAACAGCTGAAACAGGTGATTAGTTCCATTTTTATATTTCAGTGTGGACTTAAATAGGCTCAAACTGGTTCTAGTTGAAGCAATGATTTGCCAAAATATCTCAACCTTAAATTAAATTTATCTTCTGTGCCTTTTAGAAAAATAATTCTTACAAAAAATTTATAGCATTTATTTCCTCATAATTCTGAACAGGTCGCCTTTAGCAGCTGAAAATCACAGGTTTCATTTCATTTTGTATATTTTTAGTTTGGATATGCACAGTAAAAATGTCCATGCATACCAGTACTTATCCTCAGTAAAAGAGCTAAATTTTTTATCTTCTGGGAATATTTGCCTGATAACTTCATTTCTACCTACTTACTGTCCAACATATTCCACAGTTACTTCCACTGTACCACCTCATAAGAACTTTATTTTAAATACCCTTTAACCTTTATGTCATTCCTCAACATTGACTGAGATGGATAGAAAAGCTAGTGAGCATTCTGGTATAGTTAAGAAAAAGAATTTTTGGAAAATAGGACATAATCTGCATCTTTTTAAAAAAATTCTCTGTATATTAATGCTTTTACCCATATTCTTCATTTTTTTATCCACCTATACGAGGGCAGTTGCCTTCCATTTAAACAGAAATAGCATCAGAATATAAGCAAAGCCAAAAACTTATAAGTAAAAATTGTTAGAGTAAATTACAAAGCATACTGACTTCAAAATGATTTATTTTTCTCTGAACCCAAATTTATAGACATAAACTTAATATTGAAGCATTAACATATTAACTGCCCCTTCACATTAATTCTAGAATATTGTAACTTCTCTAAAAGTTAATATTTATTCCATATTTTTTGTTTGGCCATTGTGTCTACCATAAATGTAAACATATTTTACTGTTGAGAAAATACTTTGTATTTAGGCAAATGGATGTAAAATATGAAAAGCCGATACTATAAATTACTAGTTGAAATTCGATCTGTTGTACTTTCTAATCTTTGTTTAAAGTGTGATTCTTTGAAGAGGATAGAACTGCCTGACTTGGAGCATCTACCATAGAGGATTCTCCAGTGAAACAGCATAGACAGTGGAGGCGGCTCTCCTGGAATAGTGCACTAGGGAGACACCTCAGAAACTCTCTCTGCCAGGGAGAGAGCTCAGGATCATAACGTTAGTGTTTCTTTTCCAGGTGGCTCTAAATTTCTAGAGGAAAACAAGGCCAATGGAACATGTGCATGTTGCCCCAACTCATCAAGAGCCTCAGGATGACTAGGCTTGCCTCCCAACTCCTGACAGTGATGAAATCATTCATTCCCCTATGCTTCTCAATCCTCTTACATCTCAGGGATTGGTCCTCTTTTCTACTTGTAAATTAGGGTTATTGTAAGGATGTCTTTTATTACTTTTATCACCAAATACATATCATATTCTTATAGACACTTAAGTTAGTGTCTTTCCCAACTCTGAAAATGGAGGAAACCCTCTTCTAACATGGGCCACTGGTGTCACCTTCTCCAGATTCCCTGGCCAGGGTTTGTCTTCCTCTACCTCAGTGGTGACTCTTTCCTGCTACCAGTTTCTATCCATTAACATTCATAACCACCTCCTAAAAGTCATCTTCATGCCCACTGTTAAGTTCTTGCAATTTATTGTCATGCTACACCCAGAAAATTACATCATCTTTCTCCCAAATCAACTTCTTAGAATTCACACACTACAATGTGAGATTTTTACCTTCAATAAAATATTCTCAAATATTTAATTATAAAAAATGAGGAAAGCTGTCAAATGCAATAAAGCTTTTAAAAAGCATTACAAGGAAAAACATATGAATAAATTATCAAAATTTACTGTTTTTTCCTAAAATATGCCATCAACCTACCATTCATGATAAACCCTGAAATTTCAAGCCAAAATTGCTTACAAACTTGATGCAGTTTGTTTGGCCCCTGCAGATTCAGTCTACACCTATTCCATCCTGTTCTGCAATCAACTGATCTCTATGAATTGAATTACATATGTGGGGTTGCTTTCAGCTTCAAAATGCACTCACCCAATGTGAATCCACATAGGAAATGACTGAATAGGTAGAAAGAATCAAGGAAATATATATTTGATTAGCTGTCTTCTAACTGAGCCATAGAATGGCTTACCAAAGGACACAGCTCCCATTGGAAGGTTTAGCACTTGTATCTACAGTTTCTCTGTCTCTTGCTCTTGCTCCCTGTTATAGCTCCATCTACTATACCTGGTCCTTTGGTGGTTCCGGCTCCCTGTTGTGCTTGGTGCAAATACTTCACTATTTCCTAGTGGTTTCCTTTATGTATGAGTATATTCTCATAGGCAAACTATTAAATTCTCCCCCATTAGTCATTCAAATGAACCATTCCTTTCTGCTGTAATTCTGATCACACTGTGTAGAATCATAGAAACAGGGTAGAAGGGCAAAGAACTGAATTTTCTGTAGAATGAATTTGGTACCACAGGGTTAGCAAACATAGGCACACCATCTTTGCCAGATACAATCTAAAGTTGAGTCTAGAAAGGGTGAAATTGCAAACATTTTCAGCTGCTGAAAAGTGAGTCACCTATGTGAGACATGAGGGCAAATAAAGGCTAAAGAATTCAGGCACAAGTAAATCTACACCAATTGTAATGTTGTCCAGGTACTTTGCCTTGTCTAGGCTTTGTGCAAATAGCTGACTCAAATGTGCTGAGTTATCTCATTCAAGAATCGCTTAAAAATCCTTTAAGAAGAAAGCAAATTTGATAAGAAATGGTGCACCAAGAACACAAATAACTTGGAAAAAATATATTTCCACCAAATAAATAAAAATCTTGACCAGGAACATTGCCATGAATCCAAAGTAACCAAGTGAATTAATCAACAGATCAAAACAGAACTGCAGGAACTCAGGAAAAAACACAGTAGGACAACAGAGGGAGATGAAACATATCGTACACAGCTCAGAAAAAAATAAGAGTCACCAACGTGAAATCTCTCAGAAGAACTACAAGAGTCAATACTTATAAAAATAGAGCAATATATGTGAAAAACAAAGTGGAGATTGAAATTAAAATAACAAGAGGAGAGAAATGCATGTAGTACTTATAGCTTCTCTTTCATATACAAGACATCAAATGTATTATCTAAATTTAATTCAAATAACGGATAGAAGTTTATGCAAAAAGACAGATAATAAATATCTTTGAATTCATGCAATCTGGGCCTGATGAAATAACCTAGTGGTTTAAGTTCTCACCTTGCAAAAGCTGGGATTTCATGTGGGTACCAGTTCATATTTCAGCTGCTCCATTTCTCATCCAGCTCTCTGCTTGTGGCCTGGGAAGGCTGTCGAGGATGGCCCAAGAGCCTTGGGACCCTACAACTGCGTGGGATACACAGAGGAAGCTCTGGGCTCCTGGCTTCAAATTGGCGCAGCTCCAGCCATTGCAACCACTTCGGGAGTGAACCAGTGTATGAAAGCGCTTCTTCTCTGTCTCTCCTCTCTGTAAATCTGACATTCTGATAAAAATAATTAAATAAATCTTTAAAATATGCAATTTTTGAAAATAATTTCATAGAGGGCAACTAAAAGTAGAAAATGCGTATTTTTTTCTTCACTCATCCTTCTGAAAAGTGGATGCACAAAAACTCAGGAATAGAGGGTAATGATGGGTGTACGTGGTTCCACTACACATATAATAGAGATAAAGGAAGACTTATCATCTTTTAAGAAACAGTAACTGGAAAACTGGGGTACCCAACCAGTGGAAACTTGCCAAATAAAAAAGGCAAAGAAGAGAAATATTCAGAAAAATGCAGAAATTGTGGAAAAATTTCACAGCCGTAATACACCTACAATGATAATAACAGAAGTAAACAAAACAGTTGAAACCATAATTTTGCGTAGAATTCTCCAAAGTTAATCTTAGACAACAAATCACACATCTAGGACGTTTGGAGAATATCAACCATAATAAATACCTAAATAAATCTGCACTTAATCATATCATATTCAAACTGCAGAAACATGAACACAAAAATAATAATTTGAAATGAGACATAAAAATACAACAAACTTTTCTGTTGAGTCCATGAAACAACCTGGAATCTAACACAATCTACTTTGATAGTTGAAAACAGAAGATAAGTACACTTGCTGAATAAATAAAAAATTAAAAACAGTAAATAAACAAAAATAAAATCAGGGTTTGATTATAAACATAATAAGTAACCAAACAGAATATAGAGGAAAAGTGTATAACATACCATAAGGCATTTTGAATGATAAGGAGTATAACACAAACAGGTTAATGTCATGAATATCACTATATTAAATATAGGATTTAATTTCAAAACACAAAGTCCACAAGAAAAACATACAAAAATACCCACACGAAACACAAACTATTAGTTACCCTCCTGAATGAAACAAAGAATGAGGAGGTCAGCACAAATATGCAAAAGGAAAATACAGAAAAGAATGATAATGTGAAGATCAACAATTGTATGACAATTTTAAAAACATTCAAGGGCCTAGTGTGATGGCCTAGCAGCTGAAGTCCTCATCTTGCAGGCACCGGGATACCATATGGGCTCCGGTTCATGTCCCGGATGTTTCACTGCCCATCCAGCTCCATGCTTGTGGCCTGGGAAAGCAGTCAAGAACTGCCCGAAGCCTTGGGACCCTGTATCTATTGGGAGACACAGAAGAAGCTCTTGGCTCCTGGTTTTGGTCAACTCAGTTCCAGCCACTGAGGCCACGTTGAGAGTGAATCAGTGGGTAGAAAATCTTTCTCTGTATATCATCTTCTGTCTTCAAATCTGACTTTTCAACAAAAATGTATAAATCTTTTTTTAATGCAATTTACTTAACTTCATACAAAAATAAAGTCTGAATTACACTAATCACATTTCCTAAGGAAATAAAAATATCCTAAAGGAGCATTAATTGGTAGAAAATCTAAACAGATTTTAGATCTCTTTTAGATTATATTTAGATCTGTTTTAGATCAAATGCTTTTCAGAAATTATCTTTTCTTTAATGGAAATCATCAGGCTGATATAACTTTATAGCAGATTGGTATCATGTCATCATTTTTAAACCTCTCATATACAATAACTATTATTTCAGACTAAAATATACCAGGAAAGAACAAAATAGACTGATCTCATTTACAAATGCTGATACAATAGTCTAAATACAATAAAAATAAATGGATGATCGTTTTCTCAGTGCGATTATGCTTAACAGAAAAAAACATAAAAGCACCCTGTAAGATCAGAAACATAACAAATAGATCAGCTACCACAAGTATTACCTGTAATCCTTTCAGAAGAACTAACAAAGAAAGATGAGTGAATAAAAGAGAAAGTTCCAACAGAAAGCCAAAATAGTTATTTGCAGATTAAGTCTTATTAAACCCAACAGAAATACTGAAAGTAACAATCCCTAAAGGGCTTCAGTAAAATAGTTGAGTACAAAATCAATATACAAAAATTATAGGCTCAATATACACAAATAAAATCCTATTAGAGAACAGAACGGGAAAAAATCTATCATTGCAGAGGTAATTTTGGCAAAAAATAACACAAGTAAGAATGAACATGGGGAAAGTACAAGATCGTTATGTGGAAAACTTCAAAATGTTACTGAGGAGGCTATAATTAATTGAAATGGGAGCTTTGCTCTTGAATGTCAATGCTCCATGAATTAATATACAAATTTAAAATAATCGAGGCAGGTGTTTTGGCACATCAGGCTATTACGGCTTGTGAAAACAGCAGCATCCTATAGGAGAACCAGGTTAATACCGTTCATTTGTTGGTTGACTCCTCAAGTGGACACAATGTGTTACTGAAGAAATGAAAGAGAAAATTAAAAACCTCCTTAAAGCAAACATCACTGCACTATGACCTATGAGTCAGTGAAGAATGTAGTAAGAGAAAAAATAAAAAAATGAAAATAAAAACATCAAAATTCATGAGATGTAGCAAAAAATAGTATTGAAAACAGTATTGATCTTATATTTTGCATAAAGGTTGCCTTATATCAGAAAGAACATGATATTTGTACTTTGGGAACTGACTTGTTTCGTTGAGCATAATGCTCTCCAGATGGGACCGTTTGGTCTCAAATGGTAGAATTTAATTATTTTTCATGGCTAGGTAGTATTACATGGAATAGCTGTAATACTCAGTTACTTTATCCATTCCTCTTTTGACGGACATTTGGGTTTTTTCCGTGTCTTTGCAATTATAGATTGTGCTGCTGTAAATACAGATCCCTTTCTCATATGCAGATCTCATTTTCTTTGGATACAACCCTAGCAGTGGATTAGCTGGGTCATACAGCAGGTTTATTTAGTTCTCTTAGCATTCTCTAGACTGACTTCCAGATTGGTTGTGCCAGCCTACACTCCCACCAACAGTGAAGGAGGGTACTTATATCACCACATCCATGCCAACAGCTGTTCTTAGTAAAGTTTTGAATGCATGTCTATCTCACTGCAGTTAGGTGGAACCTCAATATGGTTTTCATTTGTAATGCCCTGATGGCTAGGGAGCCTAAGCATTTTTTTGTATATCTATTAGCCATTTGAATTTGATTTGATCTTTTGAAAAATGTCTGTTCATTTCTTCACACATTTCTCCACAGGGTTGTTCATTTTGCTGTCACTGAGTTTCTGAAGCTCTTTGTAAATCCTGAATATTAGCCCCCTACCAGTTGTGTGGTGTGCAAAGATTGTCTTCCATTCTGTTGGTTGCTTCTGCATTTTGTTGATCATTTCCCTGCTGTACAGAAGCATTTTAATTTGATGTAGTCACATTTGTTTATTTTGACTTTGACTTCCTGTGTTTTTTTGTGACTTTTCTAAGTCTTTTCCCATTCCTATATCTTGGGAAGTACTTCCTATGTTTTCCTCTAATACTTTGATAGTTTATCAGTGCAGATTTAAGTTCTTAATTCATTTAGAGCTATTTTTTATAAGGTGGCAGGTGGGTGTCTTGCTTCTTACCACTGCAGGCTGCAAATGCTTTGCGTTGTCTCTATCTGACTTTGGTATTAAGGTTATATCGCCTTCATAGAAAGAGTTTGGAAGTATTGCCTCCTTTTCTATTGTTTGAAATAGCTTGTGGAGAATTGGGGTAAGTTTTTCTTGAGACATTTGGTAGAAATCAGCAGGAAAGTCATCTGAGCCAGTACTTATAGCTTACAGCTAGTTCATTTTTTTTTGATCAGCCTGGAATGTTTCTTTTCATTCTTTCACTTTCTGCTTCAGAATTTCTTTGTTGATATGTATCTTCTGTAGACAATAGATAAATGGCCTTTGTTTCTTGATCCAGTTTGCTAATCTATAATGTTTGATTGATGAACTTAAGTCATTTTCATTCACGGTTAATAAGCATAGATTGTAATTTGATCCTGTCATTTTAGCAATGCATTGTCTTTATTTGCGTTAGTCTTCTGTTTTGTTCCCCATGTTTGTCTTTCGTTTGAGTGGATACTATTCCTTTTCTCTGTCAAGAGAACCTCTTTAAGCATCATTTGTAGAGCAGGTCAGGAACAGAGAAACTCTTTGACCTTTTGTTACTGTGGAATAATTTTATTTCATTTTCAAAGACAAAGGAAAACTTGCTGGATAAGTTGCTCTGGGTTGACAACTTTTCCCTCTTTAAAATCTAGAATATGTCATTCCATTCTCTTCTGACCTGTAGATTTTGCTCTGAGAAATCAGCTGTGAGTCTGATTGAGGTTCCTCAAAAAATTGATCTTGTTCTCTGGCCTATTTAAGAATCTTTTCCTTATGTTAGACTGATAAGGGCTTGCTTATCATGTGTTGTGGAGAAGATCGCCATTGGGAGTTCTGTGCCACTCTTGTACATTGTTCTCCACTTTTTTCTCTGTATTGGGGAAGTTTTATTATTTAATTGAATACATCTTTAAACCCAACTTTTCTTTCTGTGCCTTCTGGAACTCCCATAGCTTTTATGTTTTGTCTCTTAATAGTGTCTTTTCATTCTTGAATACTTTTTTTTAGCTTAACCCAGCTCTGCTTCCAGCTTTTTGAATGTTTCCCCTTTGTGACAAGAAATGTCTTCCAATTCTTAGATCCTTTCTTCTCCTTCTTTCATCCTATTATTAAGGTTTTCCACTCAATTTTTAATTTTTCCATTGTGTCCTTCAATTCTAATAATTCAACTTTATTTTGCTTTAGTGCTGTTATTTCCTGTAAATTTTTGTATGTGCTTCTCGTTAATAACAGACTTAGAACAAGGGTTTTTTTTAATTCTTTATCCCCGATAAATTCCTCAGTTATCTCTGAGGGCGGCAGAGACTTATGGTCCTTTGCAGAGGAGGCATCAGTAATATCATTGTGCCTGTGTCTCTTCGTTTGCTCTTGAATATTGCACTTCCGTTTAGCAGATTCTTTAGGACAGGTTTTTAAACTGAGTCGCCCACAGGTCTACATTTGATTTTACTTTACAGTCACTTGTACCACTCCCTCCACCAAGTTTCAGTCTCAGGCTCTTGTGCAAGGCTTCCAGCATGGTCTCTGTAGCCACCACTCTCGACACTCTGTGATCCTGTGCTGTGGCTGCATCACTGTCTGAAAAGAATCTTTCTCCCACTCCTGCTTTGAACAGTTTCCAGGATTAGGGAGACACATCTGTCCTAAGTCACCAGGTGTTGGTTGTGCTGATCTTGCTGGAACCTCTGGCTGTTAGGTCTGAAGACCACCAGGACCTATTTTGAGTGAACCTGTAGGATGTCAAGTAGCATTCTTTTTGCTTTGGGACCAGTGCAATGCACTGAGTTGTAAGTCATTTTACACTCAGCTCAGCCCATGTGCAGCCCACTATTTCCCTTCCGATCCTCTAGCCTTTATCCAGTACACAAAATGACACTTGATGTGGCAGTGGTTTGGTGAATCTATATGATGACAGGTAGACACTGTTTTCCCTGTGGATTCAGTGCAATGCTTTGAGCCACAAGTGATTGCACTCCTGGCTCAGCTCATGTGCAGCTTGCTGTTGACCCTCCAGCTCCACTGTCTTTGCCCCACTACACAAAGAGGTGCCCAATGTGGATCTGGCAAGGTTCTGGGCCATTAATCCACCCTGTTCCTGCACCATCCACCTGGGGTCTGCCACTCTATCTCTGCTCATGGTAAGATCAAACAGTTTAGTAGGATGGGCAATTCTTTACCTGGGTTCACCTCTTGAACTCCCATTGAACTAGTCATTTGAACTAGCTGCTGGAGGAGCTCTGGATGCTGGTGATGGAGCCACAATCACGGTTCTCTTCCACCTGCTGTGGTACCTGGTCACTGCAAAACTGCTCCATTTTCTCCACCACATCCTTATGTCTATGAGTTTTGAGGTGCTCCTGTGCCAGTGACCAGTCCGCTCCTATCTGCTAGAATCTGTCATCTGCTCCACTCTGGCTAATGATCCTTTCAAACATATTTTTTACGTGATGAAAGCCCCAGGACAGCATTCTGACAGTAACTGGTTTTTGGAAATTTATTGTCACATGTTTTTGTACCTTTGAATGTTTTCATACTTATAATTATTTTGAAAGAGAAATGACTGCCTGGAGAACAGTTATCAGAAAATAAGATGTGTTTTGTTGACTTTTCAAATTTGGAACCATCAATTATTCTAAGACTAAATTGAGTTTTGAAAACAATGATCTTTGTTTAAAAGCAATTGAGTATCTTTCTGCTGTTCTTAGGATATAATGTAAAATCGTGTGTTGTGCTGGCTGCTCTTTCCTACACCATAAATTTACAACCTGAAAACAAAATAAACATTTACTCATGCACTACGGTCACATCTTCATAAATGTCCTGCTCTTACCTGACTCAGGAGTTTTACCTGTGATCTTTAAGTCAGTTTTGTTTTTTTCCTTCTCTTTCTGATGCTCCATCATTTTTCCTTCACTTTTTTTCTCAACAATATTTGTCCTGTAGATTTTACTGCATACCACTTAATTAGGAAGCCTTCCTTGGCTCCAAAAGGTAGAGTCAATGGGAAATCTCTACAGTCCTAGCTTCTCACTTTGAACCTGCATGGCTAAAATTGTCCATCTTCTCAGTTGGCTTGATAAGGATGCCACATGATTTGAGTCTCTCATTTGCTGAATACCAAACCAGAATAATTAAAGGCTCTTCTCCGAATAGCCCTCTTCCAGGAGGCTCAGGATGTCAGCCACCACAGGATGTCAGCTTTTCTACCGGCTGAATAATGGCTGAGAAAGCCGAGTCTACTCCTCATCCCTGAAAAAGACCAAAGGTTGAGACTGGATAGCTGAATGTGCTGATCTTGTGGCTTAGCATTGTCAAGTGTCCTCAGGCACTTTCCTGCCCTCTATTTACTATCAGGAAGTATGGGTTCATAATACCTGTTCCAAAGCGCTGATAACCATTTTGACTGACCTCCAAAGCTTAATTGACTTGCAGTTAACAACGTTAAATCATAGCACAATTCATTTAGTGTGATAGGGGTATGTTTTATAACCAGTTTGTCTTGGAGATGTGTGGGGAAATATCTTTGATTAATATTAGGCATTCTTCTGTACTGTTCTTGCTTTTATACATAATAAAAACGTCCAACCATATCATATAAATTTTGTGTCAATTTCCACACTATGGAATTTGGAGGACTTGAGTGCATTTTGATTAACTTGTTTAAATGACTGATGCTAAAAAATGATCTAAAGTCACTAGCTTTTCAAATATCTACCCAAGTTCAGAAAGCCATTACTGGTGAAGAACAGCCGTTAAGTAAGGGATTTTCTCCCAGGCTTTTCTGGAGAAGACATTTTCAAATTATCTGATGCTCATTTTTATTATAAATTGTCTGACAACAGATAAAGCTCAAAAAGGATCTCATTTACTTATTTTTCTGGATGTCCTAAATCATATAACTGTTTTTGATTGCTCTTATATTAAATCTGCACATCTTAGCCATAGGTTACTGTGTCTCCTCTCAGCCTCTGTTAATCCTGCTTCCTTTCACTCACCATATCCCAAATGTATCAGCTTCCTTATACCTCTAACAACATATTCCTGAGACTTTGTAAAGTAACTGTGCTCTGTGCCTTTAAACCTTTCCTCTTAATCTAATTATAACTGATTTGTTACCAGAAATCATCTTTCAAAGAATTCTTGCTTATTATCCCAGCTATTATTTTGGCATAAATCTTGTCATCATTTTCAATATTTGGATTTCTCTATTACTTATATTTATGTATTTGTCACTTGTCTTCCAAAAAGTGTATCACCTTTGACATCTTAACTATCTTTTCACCAGTTTATGTCCAGTGCCTAGAACAGTTTTCAGTACAAAGCAAGTTTTCAATAAATATTTCTTTTTTTTTTTTTTTTTTCGGAGACCAAGAGCTCTGAGGTCATCCACTCCCGCTTGGATCTACCACACGGGATGGAAGAAGTCCAAATCCTCCCTTGCAGGATACAAGAGCATCAGAACAACAGCCAAGAGCCCTGAGCAGTCCACAGAAACAGAAGAACAATAAGCAAATATTTCTTTACAATAAATAAATGAAGCTAGATTATCAGAGTAAGGACTTGCAAGAAGAAAAAAGAGACCATAAATCTATCTTTTCTAATATGTAAGAAATTTTGAATATTTTGTAATTATTTATAGATGATAATTATCTCATGTATATAAAGGAGCAATTAGCACCAAGTATCCTCAGATCTGTGATCATAGCTTTCTTGTACCCAACCATTTTTTAGAATGAATGTAAAAGCTTTTATTTTGTCATATTGCTGATTGTTGCATTGCATAGCAATTAATAATAATAATAATAATTATTATTATTATTATTATTGCATTGGATTCTCAGGGTCTCAGCAAGTGAATGATATTTACTGAAACAACATTCTCATGCTAATGATATTAATACAGAGATAGCAGAGTCAATGTAGTTCATAGATAACAATTCTAAGAATAATACCTCTCTCTGTCACTTATTTCCTCTCATTCTTCTTTCCACCATCCCTCCCACATTTTTCTCCGTTCTCCCTTTAATCCTTCTTTAATTTTTGAGATGGCATATTTTTAATTCATGTAATATTTAAGGCTAAATGCTGCACTAAAAAGAGTTCAACCAATAAAAAATGAAAAGGTCATTGTTGAGCAAGAATATAAGCAAGAACTATAAAAATAATCAAATGAAAAGATGTAATTTTCAATCAAATACAGCAAACTTAAAAATAACTACGGATCAATTGACACTATGTCATTCTTAACCATTGGTTTGACCAAGAAATAACAAAGATCTTAGAAGATATTACAGCTTGACTAAGCTTATACTAACAGCTACATTGATATACAAGGACCAATTTTATAGAATATTGAATATATATATCACATTTTATAGAATATTGAATAATGGAATATATATAATGGAATAACATATGTAATGGAATATATATACACACAGTGGAATATATATACACATATATATATTTATATATGGCTCTCTGTCTATAATTATCTCACATTATCTTTATTCATTCGTCTGATAATGTACATGTAATAGACACCTTAGCTGTGTCTTCTGAGCAATGCTGCTATAAATCTGTTGGTGTAACTATCTTTGATGTGATGTGATCAGGCCATAGGTGTAAGCACCTAGTAGTGGGATTGCTGGATTGTATGGCAAGTCTGTTTCTAATTATTAAGAAAGCTCCATATGTATTCTACAGTGGCTGTACCAATTTGCATATTTTCCAAGAGGGTGTAAGAATGCCCTCTCTCCATATTCTGGCTAGCGTTTTTTAAAATTTGTCTTTCTTTTTAATAGACATTCTCCTTTTTAAGAAAGAAGAGCATTATTATAATGTTGAAAAGCAACATTACAGAGAGAAGAAGAAACAGATCTTCTATCTGCTGGTTAACTCCCTAAATGGCCACAATGGCTGGAGCTGTGCTGATCCGCAGTCAGGAGCTTCTTCCAGGTATCCCATGTGGGAGTGGGGGCCTAAGGACTCAGATCATCTTCTGCAGCTTTCCCAGGCCATAAGCAGGAAGCTAGATCAGAATTCGATCAGCCAAAGCTAGAACCAGCACCCACAGGGAATGCCAACTGCCCGGGTGGAGGCTTAGCCTACTGTGCCATGGTGCCAACTCAAAAATAATCACCCTGTCACAGGCGAGGCGATCATCCCATCATGATTTTGATTTTCCTTTTCTTGATATCTATTCATGTTGGACCTTTTTTTTCTTATATTTGTTCTCCTTTTGTATTTCTTCTTTTGAGAACTGCCTGTTGAGGCATTCTTGGTCTATTACCCACTACCTGGTTTTATTGTTTTGCTGTTGTTCAGGTTTTGAGTGGTTGATCTAATAGGTGGCATGCAAACATTTCTTTCATTCTGTTGGAAGTCTCTTCATTCTGTTGATATTTTCATTTGTTGTGCAAAAACATTCTGTGTTTAAGATAGTCTTTCCAGTTTTTCTCTTGTCATCCGGCGTTTGAGGATCTTACCTATAAAGTCCTCACCTGCACTGATGTCTTGAATTGTTTATCCTATATTTCCTTCCAGCAACTTCATATTCTCAGGTCTTAAATTCAGATATTTAGTGAATCTTGGGTTGGATTTTGTAAATATGGAGATGGATCTAATTTCATTCTTCTTACATACATTGAATTTTGCCAGTATCATTGACAATATTATCCTTTCTCCAATATATGGTGTTATGTTTATCAAGCACCCATTAGCTGGACCTGGAACGATGGCTCAGTGGCTAAAATTTTCACCTTGCATGTGCTGGAATCCTATACGAGTGCTGGTTCTTATCACAGCTTCTCCACTTCCCATCTAGCTCTCTGCCTGTGGCTCGGGAAAGCAGTAGATAATGGTTCAAAGCCTTGGAACCCTGTATCCATGTGGGGGACCTGGACGAAGCTCCTGGCTCCTGACTTTGGATAAGCTCAGCTCTGGCTGTTGCAGCCATTTGGGGAGTGAACAGGCAGGTGGAAGATCTTTCTCTGTAAATCTGCCTTTCCAATAAAAAATAAATAAATCTTCACACAAAATGTGTTATCTATGTTTTTGTGAAATAATTTCTGGGCTATCTATTCTACATTGACTATGTGTTGGGCTTATGCTATTACTATTCTGCTTTAATTGCAGTAACTTTGTAGTATGCTTTGAAGTGAGGTACTGTGATGTTTCTACTTGATCCCCACCCCGGGCCCCCAGGATCAGCTTGGGTTTTCTTAGTCTTTTGTGATTGTATATGAATCTGGGAGGCTTTTTTGTAAATTTTGTGAAGAATACCATTCCCTTGAATGTACAGATTGCTTTACATAGTACAGATATTTTAATAATATGAATTCTTCCAACCCATAAGCAAGGAATGTTTTTCTACTTTTTGTGACCCTGGTGACTTTTTCCACCATTATTTCTTAATCTTCTTTGTAGAAATATTCCACTTCTTTGGTGAAATTTATTCCTAGGTATTTGATTTATTTGTGCCAATTGGGAATTCCATTTCCTGCTTAATTAATCTTTCAGTGAGGATTTTATCAGTGTCTATAAAAGCTATGCTTGGATAGAGGTTTTGTAATCTGCAGGTTTGCTAAGTTGGTTTGTCAGCTCAAAGAGCTTTTTGGTGGAATGTTTAGATTTTCCACTTATAAAATTGTGTCATCTGAAAACATGGATATTTTTACTTCCTCCTTTCCAAGTTTAATTCTTTAATTCACATAGCTGCTCTTCCTAATAGTTCCAGTGTTACATTAAAAAAGAGTGGGAAAATTAGGTGCCCTGGAGTTGCTCCAGATCTGAGTAGAAATGTCTTGAGCTTTTCCTAGTTTGGTATGATATTAGCTATTGGTTTGTCAAATATAATCTTCATAATTTTGTGCTGTCATTTGTTTCTAAATCCTGTTTATGTTCCTGGCTTCCTAGAAACCCTGGGTTAAATCTGAGAGCCATCTGCAAACAGTCATAAAAATTACACGTTGATAAAACTATCCTTGTCGCTAGAATCACTGCACAGTAATCATTTCATTTTTTATCATGCTGCACTGTTGTGTATCATAAGTGACATGATACCCTATGTGACATAAATAGGAAAAATGGCAACTACGTAAAATATGTATTTCTAATTAATACACATAGGCAGCTTTGATCAGGATCTGTTCTCTGTGAATCCTGCAAATACCCATCTCCCTCACAACCAACGCGACTCTTAACTCCCTTTGTTACAATTCAACATTTAGTCAAAAACTCCCTTACAGCATATTCTGCTTATTTCACGATACAAATTCCATCACACATTAAGCTCTTATGTATCTGTGTATGTTCTCCGTGTCACCCAAACTAGACTTGCTGCACAACAACTGCTCAATTCAATGAATTTCTGATAAAGTAAAAAATAAACAAATGGGAGCCCAGAGTGGTAGCCTAGTGGCTGAAGTCCTCGCCTTGAACATGCCGGGATCCCATTTAGGCAGGCACCGGTTTGTGTCCTGGCAGCCCTGCTTCCCACCCAGCTCCCTGCTTGTGGCCTGGCAACACAGTCGAGGACGGCCCAAAGTCTTGGGATTCTGCACCCAAAATGGACCCCCCGGAAGAGGCTTCAGGCTCCAGGCTCCTGGCTTCAGTTTGGCTCAGCTCCAGTTGTTGCAGCTGCTTGGGGAGTAAATCAATGTATGGGAGATCTTCTTCTCTCTGTCTCTCCTCCTCTCTGTGTATCTGATTTTCTAATAAAAATAAATAAATCTTTTTAAAATGGATTAACATGAAATCTGAATGAAGAAGCAGAAACTTCCTTTCAAAGCTTCTAGAGAAGAAGATCAGTGCAATCCATCTAATGTTCTGGAATTGTAACCATCAAAGCAGTGGAAAATTAGGGATTTTTTGGTAGGAATAAGAATAACATCGATGAAGTTCATTTACATAAATATTAACAGAAAGTCTATGCTGTACTTTCAGGACGCAGAATTTTGCTGGGCACAGATTCTTCCACTCTGCCTCGCTTTGTATTGATTCTAACGTGCTTTTCGGATGAACTTTGAAAGCCATTTGCTGAGTGTGGGGTTTGCGGGCTTGAGGTTGTCAATAAATGTGTTTTGCTGTAATTAATAACTAGATGCCCATGCACCTGTGGAGAAGATGAAGCATCTTTCTAATTTCATGTTCAGCAATAAACATGAGCAACTGCCTGCATGATTCCTCTTTTGATTCCAGCTGCCAAGAACTTAAAATGCTTTGAGGCTGGCTAACTCTACGTTCTCTCATTAACGGGTGTGCCCATTTATTTTTCTGCCTAAATGGGTAGAGAAGTCATTTTGTTTAGCTCATCTGGATCTGTTGAGAGAGATACCAGCAAATCAACACCTGTCACTTTTCAGTAAATCCTAAGAGGAATGAGGCTTTGTAGCAGATTTTCCTTGGCAGGAAACAAAATGCTTGAGGATTGCAGTAAATGACTGCATTCTATGAAACCGCCATCGCCTTCTGTAGAGTGGGAAATCAGCCTCCGTCTACTACGGATGTAATTAATCCAAATCACTTATAAGACAATAAAATTTAATTATGGGTTCTTAGTTTCTAAGAACCCACTAATTATTGATAATAGGCTATTCCTTGATGGTAGCTGGTGAGTCAAATTTGTTGAGGCTATTTCCCCAAGTTAACCACCACCTCCCTGCCACCAAAAAAAAAAAAAAAAAGTACGTTTTTAGTCAAGCAAGGCTTCTTAGTGGTGGAACAAATATTCTACCAACCTCAGTTATGTTTCCATATGTTGAAAAATAAAGTTATACATTCCTAGAGGGATTTTTTTCTTCTTTTTCTGCTATTATGCAAATTTTACTTGAGAGTTCATTGTGAGTTATGGAAGATGATAGAGGATTTTTTTTCAATAATTGGCATTCACATTCTGTGCATCTTAGAGATCCTTCCATCTGTATTATCTATTCAAGGAAAGATTTTTCTCTCATTTCTGAATGGCTGGATATCTGTTTCCGCATTGATTTTCCCATAGCTTTGCAGGTGAGAGTGCAAACATAACAAAATATCTCAGAGTCCATTCTAATTTTGTCAGATCCTATGATAGGTCAATTGTTTAATCCCTAGAATGTGTATTAATGAGGATATTATGCATTTATTGACCCTCCATCCCCAAATGATTAAGCTCCCTCTAAAAATTCGTGGTTTGTTTTTAAAAAGTAATTTTAAGAATTAATATTTGTTGAGCTTTTGCTATGCTCCAAGTGCTTTTACATGGATTATCTTACTTACTTACACTACATTTTTGTAGACTGGCAATTCCCACCCCCTCTGAAGAAACCAAACCACAAGAGGTTTGAAATTCACTCAATACCTCAGTAGTGTAGACAGAATTTAACAATCTGGATTAAGCATTATTCTCCCAGACTCTCACTTTAAGAGAGATAAAAGGTTATATGAACATAACATATGTACTCATTTATTTAACATGCCATGGGCTCACTGCTTCAAAGCACCGTGATTGACAATAAGATATCTTACTGATGTGTCCACTTAGTGTAGGTGTCTCTAGAAGAACCTATTGCATGTAGTAGTTAGAGCAATACTCATCATCTAATACCTACATACAGGTATGCAACTACTGCAAAACTTTCTGCCCATCTCTCCTCTAAACTTCACCCGAAAAGACCTTTCCATAGTGATGCTATTTTGTTTTTGAGTCCATCAAAATTACTATCATTGCAGATCTTGACCGCTATTGACTTTAAAATATCTCTTAGCCCTCAGCAGCAAAGAATTACTCTGTGCCACAGTGAAATAGGTGTGTCTTCAAATAAGAAGAAAATGTTATTCGTAGACTTTTCACTTGAGTTTTGTTTGTGCATGGTGCTTCTAGCTCTGCATGTGTGCAGAGAAAAATCATGTTTTTGAATCACATCAAATTATTTTTAAGGTTATCTAATTGGAATTAGGGATCTAAGGCTACCTAAAAATAGCTGTGATTTTTTTTTTTTGTTATTCAACCACTGAAGGCTGAAGTCTCTTTTCTTTCTCCTTGAATCAGAACTGACCTTAGCAACATATTTGACAAATCAAATGCAAAGGAATGGAGTTCTAGAAGTTTTAAGACTATCATAAGAAGACATAGTAGCGCTATTAAAGTCTTTTTAAAATGCTCATCATGTAAGAAACTAACTTCCACATAAAGAGTTCAGATATCCAAGAGTGACCCATGGTAGAAGCGATGCCCTGGGCAAAGGCTTAGCTAGGCGCATGCTTACGGTCTCATGCATGTCTGAGAGGGAGTCTGTCTTGGATCTTCAACGTCAGTCAGGTTACAGTTATGTGACATGAAATTACCTCAGCCAATGGGACAAGAACAGAGGGATCACACTCACAAGTCAGATCCAAAAGTCCAAGTACCTACTTATAAGATAACATGTTTCAACACTCTATATTTTGAGGTAGATTATTAGGCAGCAGGAGTAATCACAGTGAACCACTTTCATGTCTACAATCAGATTTGAACTGCATTAGAGACTATCTAATTGAACATGGATCCCTTATACTCTCCCCAACCCACGAAAAAGTTACACTTTATGGGCCAGCAGAAAAGAGCAAGAACCCCAGAAATTAATCCAGTGATCTACAACCAACTAATCTTTGACAAACCAGCTAAATCTCTTTGGAGAAATGACAGTCTCTTCAACAAACAGTGTTAGAATAATTGAATTTCCATATGCAGAAGTTTGATACAAGGATCCTATTTTATAACCTATATAAACATCAACCCACAGTGAATCAAAGAGTTAAATCCAAAACTTGAAACCTTCACATTATTAGAGGAAAAGCAGAGAAATCCCAAAAGACATTAACCTTGACAAAGACTTCTTGGGGAAGAATCCAGAATCACAAGTGATAAGAGAAAATAAATAATGAGAATACATCAAACCGAAAAATTTCCACACAGCAAAGGAAATAATTAACAAACTCCAAAGAAACCCAACAAGATGAAAGGAAAATTTTGCCAATTATGCATCCTATTTAATATTAAAATCCAAAATACGCAATAACAACAAAACACTCATAACAAGCAAATAATCCAGTTGCAACTCACTCAACAATAGTCAAGAGATGGAATCAAACCCTATGTTCAATTGATGTCACAAAGAAGAAAATTTGGGGATGTTCCTCGGCCATAAAAGTGTAACAGGACTATATTATACTTAGTAAAAAACACAGTCTCAAAAAGCTTAACTTTACAATACATAAAAATATTATGAGACAACAAGAAGATGAAAAACAAGAGAAATAAAACAGCCTAAAATAAAAGTAAGATAAAATAAAAATGTGAATCTTACTCAGGAGTATATATGTTTGCTGTGTTTAACAGTTAATTTCTGGCATTACTATCTCACAGAGTATATTTTTCTCTGTGTGTATGTGTGCTCGTGTATTAGCTATCACAAATCGTCTGGCTATTTCACTAACTGCAATGGTTTCCAGCTAGGTCCAATTTGTCAGAAATGATAAGATTTCATTCCTTTTATGGCTGAGTAGTATTCCATAGTGTATGTGAACTACATTTTCTTTATCTGGTCTTCTGTGATGGGCACCTGGATCGGTTTTGTCCTTAACATGTGTGTTGTTTATGAGTGTGCTCAGATAACACATAAAGATCTCCTTCATATCTACACCTACGAGTCTTTCGTGGTATACATATTTTAATAAAAGATTTCTTTAAAAAAAATCAGTTGTGACTATCAAAACCTCCTTCTAATGTCTCATTTTCTTCTATAGTATAGTAGGTATTTAATAAGATGCATGCTTACTAATAAAAAACATCCAATCTTTAAACGTAAATATGCAGCTATCTACTTGACTTCCAAATTTTGATATAGACTACAACAATATAAATCATGGTTAGCATGTAACAGCATTTATCCTATATTCAGCACTACACAAAATACCTGATTTACATTTTCTAGCTGTCATAATTAACTAATAAGAATGTGTTATTATTCAGTTTATAGATGAAACTAGGTATAGGAAGTTTAAATAATTGGAAGTGATAGCACAGATATTAAGTGACAGAGCCTAGATTCTCACTCAAGGCTCCAATGTCTAGTTTTTAATCACAGATTGCACAGTTTCACTTCTGACACTCACAATCACCTGAAATTCATGATGCTGAAGAGAAAATACCATCCTCAATCTTCCTTAACTCCCAGTCATTGTAGTCTAAAAAAACATGTCACCACACAACTATTCTTCCATACTCTTCTTAATAATGAACGGTGAGATTGATGCTGGAGGCTCAGCCTGTTTCCAAGCAGGGAAATAAAACTCTGAAACAAAGGATGGAAACAAGATCATCTGATCAAACATTTCTTACCACAATCTTTTTTGTTTTGCTTGTTTTGTTTCAAAATTGTGTTGATTTAACAGTTTTGAAAATCAGCTAAAATTGAAACTCTGGAAAGACAATAGTCAATAAAATATATGTGGCCCTGCCATCCATAGACTTGCATAAGTACCAGAAACTCATAACCATCTTTTTGTTCTAGGTGCCATATTCAAGAAACAAAAATATGTCAAGATGATCTAGAATTATGTAGAATGACTTACATAATACATTGAAGTAAATATCCTGGATTCAAACCAATGTCATCACATTGAGTACAGTGACCAATGGCTTTTATATTTCGTGTATTTCTCATATCATCCTTCCAGCTGATTTGGCATAGCAAAATCAAGTAGAGAGGTAGGTATTTAGCCTAGATTAAGCAGCCATTTAGGAAGTCTGTATGCCCATTGGAGTACCTAGTAAAATACCCAGCTGTAACTCCTCCTACTAGCTTCTTACTAATGCAGACCCTGTGACAAAACAGAAGAATACTTCCACTCTGTCTTAAAGTAAAGATAGATAGATAGATGATAGATAGATAGATGATAGATAGATAGATAGATGATAGATAGAGAGATAGAACCACTAAGTCAGCGACCATTTTAGGAAGGTTGCAATGATTTTCATTTAGAAGCCTTCAGGGGCCCCCACAGAATCACAGATTTCATCAAAACTAGGCACTTAAATAGGTGAACAAACAGGACTAACTAAACAGAACTTTGCGCAAGACCCAAGTCAGGCAATAATAGATTTAGCACAAGATGATTTTTTTCCTTGGGGCTTCCTCCATGTGAATGAAGTCAGTTCAGTGCTGTTTTATCCAAATGTGGCCCTGTTAAAACAATATGAGGCTGGGAACTGGCATCATGGCTTAGCAAGTTAAGCTGGCATTTGCAAGGCCATGTTTGAAACAGGTTTTGGGAGGTGCCCTAGGGTGGGGCTGAGGGTGTTGAACAGCGGCTGCTATCACTTGCCCAAGGGCATGGGTGGAGTCAATATGTCTGCAGATTTTGAGATAATCATGCAGGGACTTATCTCGGTGGAACCTCCAGATGTTGGCAACGCCCTCGTCGCCACGTACCCCGAGCCGAGCGGAGGGACTAGGGTTGCAAGGCAACACGCAGTACACCGAATGCCGATCGATGACAGAATGATGTTTATTGCAACTCCAGACTTTCTTTTATACTCTGCTTAGCTCCTCCCAGTAGTGGCCACCCTAAATCCCTTCAGTTCCTCCCAGTAGTGGCAACCGTAAATCCCTTCAGTTCCTCCCAGTGTTTATCCAATCCTCTCGTGGCCACCCTAAATCCCTTGAGTTTTATCCAATCCCTTGGCAGATAACTTGACAAATAGGAAGCAGGAACTTGCGGTTAAGCCAGTGGCTATATGTATCAGGCCAAAATTACCAATCCTGTTATGCTCTGAGAAACAAGCTAAGCTGTGGAGTTAATCCTTGGGAGACCGGGGCCTGCACATCTGCTTCCTACTACTGTGGCTGAGAAGGCAATGGAAGATGCTCAGGTGCGGGAGACCTAGAAGGAGCTGTTGACTTCTGGCTTCAGCCTGATTCAGCATTCGCAGCCATTGAGAGAAAAGGTACATCTGTGTGTGCCTGTGTGTGCCTCTGTGTGTGTGTGTCTCCCCTACCCTCTTTCTCTGTTGTTATGACTTTAAAGCAAACAAAAAAATAAATAGCCTTTTAAAATACCTTTGAGTAATACAGTCATAAAAATAAAAACAATTAAAACTTCAACCTAATTTATATCAAGTACACTTCATGGTTTGAAAAAGTCTCCACAAACTCCTTCCTCATGCACCTGCAGCACCATTTGTCCTTGCAGCTCCCTATATTTTCACTTATGAGTGGGTAAGGAATTGTATCAAATGTGGCAAATGAGACAACATTATATCCTCGATTTAATTAGAAAACCTCTTTTTTTAAAAAAGGATCCATTTTTAAATCCCCTTGAATGAGGAGATTAAGCAAATGTTACAGCCTAATTAAATTATTCCTTATAAATTTCACTTGCAGTGTTCTAAGAGGAAATTTGTAAAGAGTTATGGAAAGCACTTAGCATAATATATGTGTGTTATGCAAACAGCCACAAACTCCTACCATATTTCAACCTTGCAATAGGAGGGAGAATAAAAACCAGTAAGGACATTACCTGAAGGGTGTTAAACTTCAGAAGTTAAAACAGCTATCTGGACGGGGGTATTAGAATTATTCTTCACTAATAAAATAGGATCTATTTTCTAGTTTGTTTCCTTTATTATTAGTTTAATGATTCTCCCCTCTCTGCATGTTGATAACGTCTTATCTGTTTTCATTACAACTTCTGAATAGCATTCAGCTTTGTGCGGTAGCTGTACACTGAAGGGCACCAGCACCTCTGGTCTTTGGGAGAAACTGCTGGTGTTGCTTTTTTTTTTAAGATTTATTAATTTTTATTGCAAAATCAGATATACAGGGAGAAGGAGAGACAGAGAGGAAGAGCTTCCATCTGGTAATTCACACCCCCAAATGACCGCAACAGCCAGTACTGCGCCGATCTGAAGCCAGGAGCCGGGAACCTCTTCCTGGTCTCCCACACGGGTGCAGGGTCCCAAGGCTTTGGGCTGACCTCGACTGCTTTCCCAGGCCACAAGCAGGGAGCTGGATGGGAAGCGGGGCCGCTGGGATTAGAACCGGCACAAATACGGGATCTGGTACTTTCAAGGTGAGGACTTTAGCCACTAGGACTCCGTGCCGGGGCCCCCCATGGTGTTGCTTTCTTGATGAACAGATGTGCTTGTCTGTTGTTTGTGAATTGCTTCGAGAGAATACCTTAAAGAAATGCTAAGTTGGAAGTTTAAAGAGAAGAGTACACCTTCACTGTCGCTGCAAATGCCTTATTTTTCTGTTTCGATCAACACCAACAGTTTTCTTTGTGGATGCAAGCCCTTATAAAATGAACATCGTCAAGACTCAAAAACCATCTCTAAGTAAGCAAAAGCGTGAACAAACAGTGCTAATTTTTACTTGTTGCATTTTCCCCCGTTGCTGCATGGATCTCAACAGCTGTAGCTGCTTAACTCTCCTTCTGGAGTCCCTGCACCTTACATTACACAGAAGAGCAGTGTGGGCCATTATTATCAATCTTTCATGGAACCCAGGAAGCCACTCAAAGAGAGGCTAGACTTTCTCCTGCCACATTACCTTCACATTCATGAACTGGAACAGCTTCTCATAAAATAGCATGATAACATTCATTAGAAAAAAATAGAAGTTTTTACATGTAACAAAGGTGAAAGAAATTGTAAGAGAAAGAAGGGAATGAAATTAAGTTGAGTTAGTCTTTTTCAGGCTAACAGTGTCTCAAATGATGTGTAATGAAAGGCCTTTGTGCATTCGATTGGGTGTGTATGAGCATTTATGGCACCTGTGCCCACAGGGGGCCGAACCAGCAGCCAAATGGTAACGCTGGTGTGTAATTGCAGAGCACTTAACTCCATTCAGCCATGGTTTGTTTCTCTGATAATTTCCACTTTCATTGTTTAAGAGACTGTGGACACTGTAGAAGCTGAGGTTCAAGTACCTGCAACTGTTGAGGTAAAATGAATGTTATAGCTGTTTTTAAAAGTTTCCAGGAGGAATGTTGTTAAAGAGCAAAGTTTGAAAAAAAAAGACAGTTAAAATATTCTATGGACCTTTCCACAACTAAAAAATTTTAAATCTACGGTAGATCATCCTTTTCCTTTTCTTCACTTCACAAATGGTCTGAGCTTCTTTCTTCCAATCTGGTGGTGCTTATAATTCCTGCATGCTATGGAAGTCTCCATATGGAAAATGTTATTTTGATTCACTTCTCAAACTCTATAAACACAATTCCTTTATTATCTATGCTTGTGATGTATAATAAACTCAGACATTTAAAAATGTGTTACCCTGTTTACAAAAAAAAATGTTTCAGAAAGACATACTTGCTAAATCTGAGCATAACTATGCTTGCATTTTCTTGGATTTTCCTTCTCCAGTAAAAGGTCCTATGTGCTTTGTTTGTATATAAATACTTCAGCTGCTTAAATTCACCAATCAAACATCGCAGATCAGTACACTGGATTAAAAAACAAAACCCATCTATTTGTTGCCTACAGGAGATACATTTCACCATCTAAGACCAGCAGAAACTATATCTCATGGATTTTTATTTTTTTTTTGTTAGTTTCTTCTCTTCAAAACACTTTCTTCTCATTAAATTCTTCAATGACTCATAGATCATATAGTAGCATCATTTTCTTGAGGAAGGTTCTTGATTTTCTTTTTCATTGTTTTCAGCGACACATTAGTCATTCAGTAGCATGTTATTTAACTTCATGGTGCTGTTAATTTTTTTTCTTCTTGTTGTTGATTTTGCTTTGTGGCTTTTCATTTAAAGGGATGTATAGTAACTGTATAATGGAGACTATCATATCTAGCAGCATGTTATTTAACTTTATGGAATTGTAAATTTCTATTTTTCTTTCTGTTGTTGATTATGTATTGTGGCTTTTCATTGAAAGGGACGTGTAATAACTGTGTAATGGAGACTATCATATCCAAATGTGAGGATATAATGCAGTATGCTTCTCTACCTCCAGACAAAGATGGAATCCCAATGAAACTGTTTACTCTATCTTGACAATAGGATGCTGGACTCTGCCCTTGTCCATGCCCGCAATGATGGACATATGACTGTGTTTGAAGAACTATACTAAACTAATGATAGAGAGTTACTCAGTAAGGGCAAGGCAATTGGGGAGAGGATAAGGGTAATCTCAGGGCCTAAGGAACAGTATCATAAAATAATAATAATAAAATAAGTAAAATTCTAAAAAATGAAAGGGCAACAAAAAGGATTCCATTTTCAGTACCATGGAGAGTGTATCACATCCTGTCTTAACCAAGATGACAGGAGCATAATTACTATTTAGAACAATGTTGCCTGATTATTATTGCTTTTCTAATTTTAGCAGATTTCAAAAATAAAATGTTTGAATTAAAATAAAAATTATAAAACATTGTTAAATTCCCGTAGTGCAAAAATTAGTGTGGATTCTACCACTTTTGATAGTTTTAGCAAGCAGTTTTGATTCTTTCAAACTCTGAGTTATAGTCCCATATTTGGTATCAGTATTCTCACTTTCTGAAAGTGCAATATGTGTGTGTTAGAGTTACAGAAAGATACACAAATATAATAAGGCAACTAAGATTAAAATTGTTATCAATAAGTGAATCTGGATACTAGTGCTTTATGAAAATTTTTAAGTTCAAAATTGCTTCCAAAAGAAAATTTTAGTACTTTTTTCTGGTTTAAACATGAACAATTTAGAGACTACACCCTCAGTTGCTCTTCATGCACTTTTTTTCCCACATTTATCCTAAGCTCAAATCATATCAAATCACTGGCAAAAAACCTTGTATTATTATTATATTTTTGACAATCTACATAGCTAATTACGGTAAAAAAAAGTTCAAGGGCTATAGGGAAGTAGGTAAGACTATTATTTCCATATTGTTTCCTTCATGCATCTGAGGTAAAGGTGGATATTGAGGGAGAAGCCCCATCCAGTTTCCCACCCAGCCCAAGTCCCAAAGTGGGGCATGCTCTGAGATACTTGCTTAAGTGGTTTTGATAGTTCATCAGTTATGAATCGCTGCCAATCTCGCCACTCTGAGCACGATGTGGTCACTGAAGAATCCACTGATTGACATAGTCCATCATAAAGTCTCCATTTGCCCCATATTTCGCTGCCAACATATAGCTGATATGAATGATTGCCCTGTTCTGTCTTCTGTCTCTTCTTGGTTAGGGTTCTGAGTCCAGCAGTTCGATTGGGGAGATCCCCAAAGAAACTTTGAGGTATTCCCAGACTAGATTCTTGTGTGTTCTAGCAAGCACAGGGCCCGGCACAGTCCATCACCACGATCAGCTGGTGGTTGCAATTGCTGGGTTGTTTCTGTTTTCAGTCCCGAGTTGCACTGGAACCAATGGGTGTTGCAGTCCAGCCTGGTTCTGCCCAGCACATACTCGGACCTCACATCAACCAGTGGGAGCTGAAGCCTAGTCGGGGCGACCCACAATAACCCACACCAGGCCCACCCCCTACCCTGGTTTGCCAGTATGTGTAGCGGTAGACCAGTCTGTCCCACATCCCATTTGGCTCTCATACGTGTCAATGGGTATTGAAGCTTAGTTCCATCTAACCAGCTCAACTATCCAGCCTTCACAGATGTTGAGTGCCTCTCTGTCTAGCCACCCCAGCCCCTGTCCTAGTAGTTATGCCCTACTGCGGGAGTAGTAACCCAAGAGGGAAGAGCCCACTATTTCCCTCCCGGGTTTCTCTCAATCCCAGTTTATACACTCTTTGGGTGGTTCTGTGGTTTGACTTGACAGAATTAGCCCCCAGTGCCAGCTTCTGCCAGCTGATGCTGTGGCTAAGCCCAAACAATTCTCACCCACTCTAATGTATGCTTGCACCAGTAGGAACAATCAGCCCAGCCTGGCTTTTCCCTGATCTAGTCCACATGAGGCACACAGGTGTTGTAGCCCTGCTAAGTCTGGTCTGTCCCCATCCCAGCCCATGCTCTCCAGTGGGAGTAGCTGTCCGGCGAGGGGACCACCTCCTTAATCCCCCTGCCAGCTCTGCCCCCTCCCTTCCTGGCTGGTTGGGTGCTGCAGTCACATCCAGTACAGGAAACCTCACCTTGGCATTCCATATTGTGCACTGGTTTTTGTCGTGACCGAACCTAGCCCGACTCACACTCTGTTCTGGTGATCAGATTTGCCAGTGGATGACATGAACTGATTCAGCCTGGTCTGCCCCACGACCCATACCAAATGTATGTCAGTGGGAAACTTTCCATGGCCTATTCTGGGCTGTTTCCTATCATGCTTCTTGCGCTTATCTGCAGGGACTGTGTCCTGCCAGAGGAGTTGCCCAGGCTCCTCCATCAGAACCCCTCCCAATGCCAGATTTTGAGCCTACAAGTGGGTCCTTGAGCCAGTCCTGCTCAGTTCACCTCCTGTCCTAGCAGGAACAGTGGCTTTTCTTGGCTGGCTTTCACCCCATTCTGGTTCTTGTTGTTGGATGTTTCAGCCCAGCCATGGCTCGTCCATACCCACATACAGCTCACACATGGCTCAGTAGGGGGTTGAGACCTAGCCTTGTCCGTCCCACATCTACCCTGGTCCTCCAGGACACCAGACAGTGTTGGGGTCTGGCTGATCTGGTGCATCCGGCCCCAGTCCACACTAGTGCCAAGGGAGACTAGAACTGTTTCCTAGATAGAACGCAGTCCCCTTTCCAGCACACGTGCCCCTTGGTGGGAACCTCAACCCAGTTAGGGTGTCCCCTTAGCTCCCCAACCAGGCTTGTTTCCAGCCGTAAATCACATGCATGCCAGTGGTTGCTCTGACTCAGCTTGGCTCAGTCCCTCACTTGTCCTGGCCTCTGCCTTAGACACTGGCTTAGCGTCCTTGACTCACATAGACCAGTAGGTGCAAGAGCCTAGCTTGACATGACCTGTGCTCCATGCTGGTTTCTAGTTTCGCTTGTAGGCTAAGGTTTGCACAGTCCTGCCATGTACATCCCGTTCCATTACCAATTTACACATTAGCCAACTGTTGGAGCTACTTTGCCCAGCTTGTCTGACCCCCAGGTCTGGACCATATGTTCACCAGGGGAGTTTCCCAAGTTCCTCCACTTGATCCACTCCCAGACCCAATTCTCATAAATGCCAATGGGTTTTAGGCCAGTGCCTGGTGCAGTCTGGCCTTCCATTTGGCCGTATATGAGCTGGTGAATTTTGCAGCCTGGCCCACCCCACACCCTATTCAGGATGCACATTCGAGTGCTGCTGCCTTGACCAGTCCAGATTGTCACGGGTTCCTTTACCTGTGATTGATGGCAGGCTCCTAGGTCACACCTAGCTTAGTCCATTACCACCCAATCTCTTGAGCTAACCAGTGGGGCCAGAATTTCCACAGGGTGTGGCCCACACATCCCCCACAGAATCTAACCCCGGATATGTTATGGCCCTGCCTAATGTGACCCATCAGCTGATCCATCATCATGTCAGGTAATAGGATATCCTGCTGGACAAGCCCTGACCCTTAGCTTTTGCATGAACTGGTGTTCACTGCTCAGCATTGTTAAGTAATTACAAGTTCTTCAACTGTCATTGGGAATCCTTAGGATTGACTCAGATCCCAGAAGCACAATGGGATCAACCTGGAGCTACCTAAGCAGTGATTCAAAGAACCAAAACCCCAGAGCTCCCTGGCTGGGCAGCCAGCAAGCAGAGCCTGGTGCCAAATGGCGCACTGGCCGCCTGGGGACAGCTCACCACGTGCACATGGTGGCTGGCGCCTGGGATCCAGGCATGAAACGCCCTGTACTGAGGCCCACCAGCAGCCGGGAGGATGCTGGATGTTTAAACCCCCATGCCCAAGGACACGCCCCTCCCCAATCCCATTCACCGCCCAATCAGGGCGGTGGGTGGGCCACAGACCTACCCAGTCACGGAGACCTCCCCCCTCAGTGTACTCACCCGAAGGGAGCAGCCCCCAAACCCAGGCAGGCCCAGGGACAGCTCACCATGTGCACATGGTAGCTGGCATCTGGGATCCAGGCCTGAAACGCCCTGTCCTGAGGCCCACCCTAAATCACTGGCAAAATCCTTGTAAATGAGTGTTTTTGCCCTCTGGTTTCCCAAAAAGTATAAGATATTACCCAAGCCAACACATGAATTCAAAATCCCAAGGTGGCCTTTTGAGATCTTTGCAAATAATGCATTTTCTTCACTGTGAAAACTGATTTATTTTTACATGTCTGCTTTCATCACCATAGCAGTTACCAAAAAAGAAATATGCAATTTGTTTGGTGTTGAATGTATTGCTCAATTTCTGTATGCCAAAGATTCCTTATTTATAATGTGGAGCTAATAGTTCCTACAAATAGGGGTATCTTAAAGATTAAATGAGTTAATTCATGTAAAATACTTGGAACTGTCTGCAAAGTAGCAAATGTCCAAAAATGTTAGATATTATTACAGTGGTAGTGATAGTGATGATGCAGATGTTGGTAATGGTGACAAGAAGTGTAGTCACAGCAAAGCATCAAAATATTGAGACTAGGACAGACCACATAGGATCGATCGAGTCCAATAGGGTAGACCCTGCACAAGCATTGCAGAAAAGCATTAGATACTTTCGGGTGAATAAATGAGTGATCAGGGATTTCAAGATTACACGGAAGAGGAAAGGAAATTTTAGCATGATGATATCTGAAAATCTTTCCTGTAGATCTATTCAAAGAAGCAATCAATAAACTCTGGAGTACATGGAAAGAGATAAAAGCTATTAATAACTGATTTGCTTATGGCATTCAGAAAGTAATTCCTCTGGGTGATAATTTTGGGGGATGGCATTATAGTGTCCATTGGCACCATCTCCATAAAACAACATGGGTCCATCTCAGATTGAGTTGGTCCTTCCTTCTGTATTATAAAAGACATTTGTTTAAAAGTTGATAATGTATTTGTGGAAGTCATTAATATGCAGTCATAGTTGTATATTTGAAAGGATCCACATGTAAGAGGTATATGACCACATAATTTCACAAAGACTTAAAATCAAGGAATGGATTTTAAAAAGATGAAAGCCAAATTTGTCAAAACTTCAATATTCTTTTTTTACGGTTTATTTTTTTATTGCAAAGTCAGCTATACAGAGGGGAGGAGAGACAGAGAGTAAGATCTTCCACCCATTGATTCACTCCCCAAGCAGCCACAACGGCTGGAGCTGAGCCAATCCGAAGCCAGAAACCCAGAGCCTCTTCCAGGTCTCCCACATGAGTGCAGGGTCCCAAGGATTTGCTCCATTCTTGACTGCTTTCTCAAGCCACAAGCAGGGAATTGGATGGGAAGCAGGGCCGCCAGAGTTAGAACTGGTGCCCATATGGGATCCTGGCATGTTCAAGGCGAGGACTTCAGCCACTAGGCTGCTGCACCAGGCTCAAAACCTCAACACTCTTAAAATTACCTTACACATATTCTATATGGTTGTGTATTGACATAGTAAGTCAGCAATTAAAATAGGCACCAACTATGTTTTAAAACAGAATTAAAATCACTTGTATAGCCAGATAAAATGAATGAGTGAATGAATACGAGAATATAACTGTACTTTATCTTCATAGTGTTTTATTAAAAGCTCACAAGTACAACCCTGTAGTAACACAAAACATTTATAAGCAATCAAGTCTTCCCTTTGAAGAAAAACTTTTCCTGGATGTGAAAGAAATGGTGCCACTGAGTTAAAAGTATATGGAATTCATGGTGCAGAGAGTGAATGGGTTGATCAACATAACCTGTAACTTCCAACTTAGTCCAAAGCTTGGGGAGAGGACAAAATTACACAAATCTGAAGCTTTCATTTGGCCTGAGTTAAAATCCAATGGAAAAAAAAAAAGAACAAAACCACCTCAGTGTTTGTATTATCTGGTGGCATATACTAAAATTGCAAAATAATACCCATTGAAGACCTCACTCCCACTGCCTCAAATTCAGTACCATGAAAAGAGATGATGCTTTTGGATTAGTCAGGCAGGTGTGAACAATCATCAAAAAAGGCAATACAGAAATACAAATTGAAGGGGGGTATACATAAACTAAATCTTTATATTACTTGACCAAATTTTACACGATTTTTCCCTGGTGAAATGTCCTGAGTATTGTAGACACTATTTAAAAACAATGACAAGAACATCTTTATAGTATGAAGAGAATATAGAAAATAAAACATCTACTTTTCAGCTTTGATCATGTTTAATCAGCACCATAAAATGTTTGTTAGCTTCAAATATACACATATGGCAGCTGCGTCCACCAAAAACTTATCAGTAAATGGATGAAATCTCATAAAGAACAAACTTAGAAGAACTTTAAGTATACTTTGAGGGGAAAAAAATAACAATTTAATTGTGAAAGATGCAGTACAGTGGCATAGCAGAGTGAAGTGAAATAAAGTTGGGTTTCAACGTTCATCTCTAGGAAACAAAGTTTGAAATCAGTTCCTCCCGGAAGGTGGCTCAGGTTGATTGGAGGATGGCTCTGGGTGTCTGCTTCTTCATACTGCTTTCCCAGCACTGTACTGCCGGTAGTGGAAAAGACTCTTGGAGTCCACATTGCGAGACTTTTGTACAGCTTCAGCAAAAAGCTTGGTCACCTGAAAGTATAATGGCAGGAATCTTAGCAACCCCCACGAGATGAAAGCGAATGTCTAATGAGTCAGTGGTGAAAGTCACAAGTGACTGCTACCAATTTTCAAAGGGGCATGGGATGAAAGGCATAAAAATTTTTATTTAATGTAACTTGCTCTTATATCTGAGACCTCACCATCAACAAGTGTATCTGGCCCCCAATCTTGCAGGTTCAAACCGATTTATAAAGGAAAAATATATGTGCACAAAGTTAACAGATTTTAAATATTTAAATTTCCCTGTGATAAATTTGGCAGGTCAGATACAAATGAAATCAAACACAGTTCATGCGACCATTTTCTGTGAATCTGACAAGTTTGTATGCTACATCAAAGATTCTTCACCAGTTGCTTTCATAGCATGACAATAAAACAAAGGTTTGTAACTATCTCACATTCTATGCCTTATTATCATTTCCTTTTTTTTGTTCTTTTTTGCTTTTTTTTTTTGTTTCTAGTAGTATGATAATGAGACAACCGTGGCTATCCTGGGCTTTTGATTATCACTAGTACTTGATACTGACTTCCAATTTAAGTCATAGCCTGCGATGTTCACATCATTATTTTAAAGTCTAACAAAAAAAATCTATATTATGAGTGCTAAAATTAAGGGGAAAGAGAGAGACGTATATACTGAGTAAGACTAACACAGAAATAAACTACTCATGCAGCCTAGGTATCAGAAGAAGAAAATACCTGGAAATTAGTGAGCAGAGCAATTCCACTGTCAACAGCTGTTCTTCGGATAACATAATTATCATGGACAAACTTAGTGTTGTTGTTGGGGAGGTTAATCACCAGGTCAATGCTGCCATCTTTAATCAATCTGGAAGAACAAACAAAAGAAATAAAACTTGCAGGTGACATGTATGTTTTGTAAAGTGTCTTTAGAATACTAACATAAATCACTCAGCCATTCAAGTCAGTGTTGCTGACGTGTTGACTGCCACCTGTTCGTCTCTATTCCTAAGTAATTCAAATTACACTCAATTGGGAACTATAGTTTCTCATTATGTTTTTTGAAGGAATTCTATGATCATCTAATTAATGGAATGCAGAGATGTTTTCTCTTTAAGCTTCTATTACCTCATAGTAAACGTTGACAATTGTATAGGTATTTACTTATTTTTCTACGAAGAGGCGGTCTCTCCAGCACTGCAATTGCTTACACTTCCACACACCCACCCCATTAATTCACTTCAAGCTTTCAGGTTTCCAATGGCCCTCAGCAAATAACATGAGAATGGTGACCACTGATTTTGAATCAAGTAATTTGACATTCTGTTGCTGGGTCCATATAAGCACTATCAGGCATTTAAATCTCAAAAGCATGAAGTAGTGTTAATTATTGTTTTACAAAGCTATATGAAAGGCATTTATAGAATTCTTGGAAGCCCTATAAGGCCTGAACATAATGGCTTTCTCTTGCTAACTTGATCATGATTTATAGTTTGACTTCTATGAGCCTTAACAAATAGTATACTGTGTAGATTTTTGATTTGCTGTAGTCACTGGAAGAGCTGTGGCAACAACTAAAAAGGATTCTCTAGTCATTAATCTTTGACTTATTTCTGTAAGTGTTGATACAATGATGTTTCTAAATGTACATGCAATTTTCTAAATGGTATGTCATATAAAAATCTACTGGTGACATGATTTAAGACATAAAAACTGAATCAAGAAGTCGCCAAGTAGGTAATCCAATGGATAATATTATCATGGTGCTCACCATAGTTTCTACATACAACAATTGCTCAAAAATTGACCGATGCACTGATGTACAACCACTTTGTAGTGTAGCTGGTCAATTTTATACCATATATCTGTATGTGTATATATGCTTATGTATATGTGCATATAGTCAGCAAAAAGTTTCTGGAAATTGTGTGTACACCAAAAAAAGCTGTGCAGTTTACATTTTTTAGTTCTATTTTCCATGAACTTTTTAAAGAGTTCTCATACACAGTACAAACATTCTTCATGCCCTTCCACATGCAACCAGGGAAAGGTTCTTTACTACAAAGTGTTTTACCTGTCATCATGACTATAGGTATCACTGCATGCTCCAAAATAACAGGAAATCTCATGAGAGTAAAACATTACTATCAACTAACTTCCTATTCACTTTTCAATTCTCAAAGACTTGCATTTGAGTAAGGGAAATATTCATATCCTGCTGCTTCCCCAAACGGATCCCATATCTACCTCATGGACACAGAAAACCATCTGCCCAGCCCTTACTTTCTGATGGAAGAGAGGCTGGGATTCTTTCCTTCCTGAGATGGCCAGGCCACGGGGATCGCTGGGACATTGTTGGCATTGAGCCAGTCTGACGTGGCTTCTGTGGCAAAAAGCTGCATTAGAAATGGGAAAATCAGTTATTAAGTCATAGGAAAGGTCTTCATGAATCAAGAAGGTCCACTGTGATCATAAACCATTCAAAACATAAAACAGAAGAAATGACTGAATACAAGAAATAAGAAGGTATTGGGGAAACACATGGAGGAAGAAAATGAGGCAAAGATCATTTCAATATTTTAAAAATATTTGGGGGGATGTAATAACCTCAGTTGCAGCTGCTTTTATAAAAGATAAAAACACAAAATTATCTGTAGCTCAGAATTCGTTGTTACCAGGTCAAGAAATCCCTATGACACTTTGCCCCTAACTTTCCAAGCTCTAGGAGAAAGTTTGCTAAACCAGACATTGTATTCAGGTGAGGAATTCATTGCAAAGTTTGGACTGTAATTGTAACCATTGAACTATGACCTCATTTGGAAGCAGGAATAAAGGAAGAGAAAATATATGGAAATGCATTGAAACTTTATACCAATTGTACATAAGGTAAATTGTCTAACTGGTAATTTCTATTTACTTTGTGGGAACGTTGAAACTTAAAACTAAATTTGTAATTATTTCACTCTATTGGAGTTTTGAAACTAAAAACTTAATTAAACTCTTCAGGATAAAAGGACATAGCTTGTACTATTTACCATCATAAATTTCTGGAATATTATGCTTTGTAGAAAGATTTCAATGCTGACCAAAAACCTCCCAAAATTTAATGCAACATACCTTGAAACCTTCATTGTGCAGTTGTTCAGCCACACCAAGGAATCTCGGACGGAATGATTGCTGAAAGAAATTTTACAAAATTCACTTTCTAAATTTACAATGCCCCTTATTCAATATGGCATTCCCTTATACCATCATATGAGACATTGTTGCTGGGTCAACAATTCAATGACCATCTTTACCACTGTATCCTTCTATATTTAGTATGAGTTCTTAGTTATTCTCAATGTAAATGAAAGTTTTTCCACATTGTCTTGTTCTATGCTTTTATTTTTACTTTAGCTCCTTATTTAATCTATTTAGTCTATTTTTTGAGGTTCTCCACAATTAAGCAACCTGCAGAGTCACAAACAACTTAATCAATGGTGTCATTTCTTCATCTGTCCCATGGGGATAGTAATAGTATCTGTTATGTGAGTATAAGCTAATGCATAGGTAAACACTACTAAGTGTTAGTACTACAATTTAGCAATCCCTGGCCCATCAATTGTTCTCAGAAATATTCATTATCACATAATCACTATTTTCAGCCTCTCAGAGACTAAATTTCTGTCTCTGTACCTTTGCTTTCGAACCTAGGAAATGGCAGTCCAGCAGAGGCAGACTTGAACCCTGAAAATTCAATATGAGTTCCTCTGCCAACTGCTAGAATTACAGTCCAAATCAACTTTCCCTTCTGTATATTTACCTTTTATTTCTACACAGATATTCTTCATGTTTAAGATAGTTTTATTACCTAATGTTTATTTACTTATTTTAAATTATTTGAAAGGCAAAGTGACAGAACAAGAGAGAATTGGAGAGTGAAAGGTTGATCCCCCAAAATACTCAAGAGCTAGGCCAGGGCCGGGCCAGGGCCAGGACAGAACTAAGAACTGGAATCCTGGCTGTTATCTCCCATGTAGGTGGCAAGGAGGTGAGCATTTGCATCACCATTTGCTGAATCCCAAGGTGTGCATTAGCAGAAAGCTAGATCAGAAACAGAGGCAACACTAGAATCCATCACCCCAAAGTAGATGCAGGTGTCCTTGGAGACAACTTATACTACTGCAATGCCTGTAACAACCACTCCTGGATATTTTCTTTTCATCTGTTTCTGGGTGGTTGTTAGGACCCCACATGGTCCTGCCAAGCACTAGGGTCCTATTTTCCTGGATTCCTGCCATCTACCAACAGGGACTTCCCAATTCTGATTCTACATCCTGTATCCAAGAGCCAGTACTTGTTAGACAGTGCTCAGGTCAAAAGAAAATGAAGCTAAGTGACTTACCCAAATATACCAAATCCAGACCCTGACCTCATTAACAAGTGTGTAATAGAGCTAGAGTATTTAAAAACTTATAGATTCTTCTTTAATGGGATCATTTTTCCTCAACAACATTGTAAGCAAAATTTAAAATAGATGGCATAAGTGGTTGTACTTTAGCAAATGCATTGTAACTTGCTTACAATCATATTAATGGGATGACAGAAATAAATCCTAAGCACGATCTTATTTCAGTGTGAGAAACTGGGAGGTGTAAAAACAAATATGTCAGGTTCCTCGCACAATTTTGATCATGTTCAGCTCAGAAAACCTCCTAATATTGACTTGCTGAGGCTCTCTTAGAACAGATCTAAATCCTTGGAAAAGACCCCAAAGACTATGTTCAAATATAAAATTCTTTTAGATTCTGCCCTCTCAATCCCAGGACTACAGTTTTATGAGAGGAAACTACTGGCAAATAGCAAAGATAAATGCAACTGGATGAATCCCAGCTAAGACAGGCTCAGAGGTTATTCACAACAGTCTTCTAGAACATGAATTGTAACCATGCCCAGGGTAGTAGCTCTCCGTTCCATTTCTACTTAGGATCAACAAGAAGAAATGAGTTCAGATGAAAGAAGCTCACAGATAGACATAAATATAAAATATAATAGTAAAAAGGCCAGAAAAGAACTTTTACTGACATTAGGACAATATAATGTGGTATGTGGAAGTTTCTTTAAGAATAAGTTAGGTGAGGGCCTGGCGGCGTGGCCTAGTGGCTAAGGTCCTCGCCTTGAATGTGCCAGGATCCCATGTGGTCGCTGGTTCTAATCCTGGCAGCTCCACTTCCTCTCTGTCTCTCCTCCTCTCTGTATATCTGACTTTGTAATAGAAATAAAATAAATCTTTAAAAAAAAAGAATAAGTTAGGTGAAACAATAGTACAATCATATGTTCAAGTTTGCCTGTTGCTCAGAAAGCATAAGACTGAACTAGACAGCATATCTGTATTCTTCAATATATGGAAAATACACATGACATTCGCAAAATGAATTAACTTCGTTAAATTCCCATAAGGAACATTGCATTATAACATTCTGCTAAACAGAACAAACTTAAGTAGGCACTGCATCACATAAGACTTAATAATATGCCAAAAAAACTTATTGACTAACTGACACACGAACAATGTACTGAAGTAACTATTCTCAATCTCAAAAAATCTTAGAGGTGGCAGTGTAAGCAGGATAGCAGGTGAAGCTGCCACCTGCTACCATGGCATCCCACATGGATGCCAGTTCATATTCCCATGGCTCCATTTCCAATCCAGCTCCTTGCTGATGACCTGGATGATGGTGGGCCAAGTATTTGGGACATGAGTGAACCTGATGAAGCTCCTGACTTCAGCTTGGACAAATCCTGACCACTGCAGTCCTCTGGGGAGTGAACCAGCAGATGGAAGATTCCCTCTCTCTCTCCCTCCCACAATCTGTATATCTCTGACTTTCCAATGTATGAGTAAGTGTTTTTTTAAAGGGGATATGTCACTAACATGTTATGACAATGATTACAACCTTAACTTCTAAGCTGGTCTCTAAAATGCCATTTCACAAGTATAGTGCTTTTCAAAGTGTGGTCACCAGACCAACAGCATCAGTATCAACTGGGAATTTCTTTAACTATGGAAATGTGGACCTCATCTCATATCAGGAATTAGGGACTACAGGAGAGGATCTCCTTTGGATCCCCTTTGGATGCTTGAAGCATGCATACATTTGAGAATGGGAGGATATGTTGTATAGGAAATGTATCCTTCATTCATATTGTAATTCAGAGTCAAAATGCATTAACCTTGGCCAAAATCACAATGAAAATTTATGAGAGAAAAGTACTAAAATTTAATATTCCTTTCTTCATTGTTTTAAAGTAAAGTAAGTCAGCAAGTCCTCCAAGACCTTCCAACAGCAGGCAGAACCTCATTATGAAGCTGTTTCATGCTGTCCCCCAAATGGAAAAGATAAATATCCAACATGACAGTATTGGCAGTTCTCAGCCAGGGAACTACTCTGCCTTCTGGTCTGGGGTGTTGGCTTCCATAAGCACATTATAAACTCCTATCAAACATGTATTGAACACTTGTGACACATAAAACAGCCTCCCTACAAAAAGAAAATTACAGCTGTCAGCTTGCATCTGAGTAGCCTCAGATTTAAAAGCAGATTGAAAATACCTGTGGAAGAAACCCATTTGTTACGAAAGGTGAAAAGTACAAGCTGATTTATTTTTGTAGAGATGTTTGTAAGGAAGGAAATGCTTTCAAATGAAATATAGATATATATTTCCTCCAATGATCATTTTCACATTAATCCAACTTCTAGCTGCAGAAACCAAAGTCGCGTTAATGCTTTGTGATGCCTCTGGAGTCCACAGGGACATCAGGATCGACAACTGTAGAGTTGCTTCCTAATGACTCCATATTGAAGAGAAAAGGTTATTTATGTCACTTGGAGTTGTCTTTTCAAATAGAATGCTTTGTGTTTCTGAGCAATGCTGAGAACACAGATGTCAGGTGGGTGCTAGCCACTCCACAGCATCACTGAATAGCCCAATCAGATGGGGAAAAGCAGTGAGTGCTCTTGATCTACTCTGGAGTAAATCATTTATCATTCAGGGATGTTCCAGAGAACCTCTAAACAAGGAGGAGTGCCTATCCACAGCAACTAAAAACAAGTCCTTTGTGGATAAAAGGTAACTGAAAGCTTTGCAGGGAAATCAAGGGTAATTTTGTTGCCACATAAGCATTTGTTACACTCTTATTGCATTAAAAATGCCTTCATATGCACAAAGCCTCTTGGTGGACACAATTCTTGTGTATTAGACTCTTTTGATTCTTCATTCCCAGTTATTAGTACAGTTATATTGTTTCCGAGTTTCCCAGGCGATTCAACCCATGCAACTCAACTGGAATGTGAATCAAATGAAGAATTTGATTGTGGGAAAGACTATGATGAGGATGAGAAGAGAAATAAAAACTCAGGAAGACTGTCACCTACTAAGTGCCCACACTAAGCACACATAATCCCTTCCTAAATTTTGAGAAATGGATGACATTTATTATTAGTAAAAGCCTATTTCAAATGCCTATTAAATTCCCAACAATAAATACAAATATTGCCTGCCTCAGTCTCTTTTTCCATCACTCAATATTTCTTCAATTCTCTCTTGTAAACTGTCATGCAAAATTGATGAGTTAAGATGTTTACATTAAATCCTTATACTCACAGCAGACATTTAGTCAGTGTCAGAAGGAGTCAAGAAAAGAAGGCCTCTACCTCAAAGGAAGGAAGTGAATATTGATTTTGTTTTCATTTGTACATAAGAAAAGCAAATTAACTAAAAACAATATTGGCTACCAATGCCTTTTGTGAGTGAATCCCATATGACATCATAATAAATAAATGATTACTTTAATAAACCAAAAATGCAGTGAGCACTTTTTCTCTTAAATTTTATTATGTAATCCCCCCATTAACTAGATGCCTTCCAACTTGTTTACTAGCAATAACCTTCATTCACATATACCTTTAAAATTCCCAACCTTATATATGTACACACCAAGAGAGATCTCTGTAACAATTAATGCAGTGGTCAGGGAGTGGATCAAGTGGAGGAACTTGGGAAACTCCCCTGGCGAGTCATAGCTCTCGCTGGTGAACACGTGGCCCAGATCTGGGGGTCGGACAAGCAGGGCATAGTAGCTCCAAGATGTGTAAATTGGTAATGGAACAGAATGTACTGGGCAGGACTGAGCAAACCTTAGCCTACAAGTGAAACTAGAAACCAGGATGGAGCACAGGTCATGTCAAGCTAGGCTCTTGCACCTACTGGTCCTCAGAGCAACCACGGGCATGCACGTGATTTACGGCTAGGAACAGGCCCAATTGGGAAGGTAAGGGGACACCCTAACTGGGTTGAGGTTCCCACCAAGGGGCACGTGTGCTGGAATGGGGGCTGCGTTCTATCTAGGAAACAGTTGTAGTCTCCCGAGGCACTAGTGTGGGCTGGGATTGGATGCACCAGGCCAGTTCAGACCCCAACACCATCTGGTGTCATGGAGAACCAGGGTAGATGTGGGACTGACTAGGCTGGGTCTCAACCCCCTACTGAGCCATGTGTGAGCTGTATGTGGGTATGGACGAGCCATGGCTGGGCTGAAACATCCAACAACAAGAACCAGAATGGGGTGAAAGCCAGCCAAGAAAAGCCACTGTTCCTGCTAGGACAGGAGGTGAACTGAGCAGGACTGGCTCAAGGACCCACTGGTATATGCAAAATTTGGCATTGGGAGGGGTTCTGATGGAGGAGCCTGGGCAACTCCTCTGGCAGGACACAGTCCCTGCAGATAAGCGCAAGAAGCATGATAGGAAACAGCCCAGAATAGGCCATGGAAAGTTTCCCACTGACATACATTTGGTATGGGTCGGAGGGCAGACCAGGCTGAATCAGTTCATGTCATCCACTGGCAAATCCAATCACCAGAACAGAGTGTGGGTCGGGCCAGGTTTGGTTGTGACAAAACCAGTACACATTATGGAATGCCAGGGCGTGGTTTCCTGTACTGGATGTGACTGCAGCACCCAACCAGCATGCCTGAGAACCAGGAAGGGAGGCACAGAGCTGGCAGGGGTATTAAGGGCTGGTCCCCTCGCAGGACAGCTACTCCACTGGAGAGCATGGGCTGGGATGAGGACAGACCAGACTAAGCAGGGCTACAACACCTGTGTGCCTCATGTGGACTAGATCAGGGAAAAGCCAGGCTGGGCTGATTGTTCCTACTGGTGCAAGCATACATTAGAGTGGGTGAGGGTTGTTTTGGCTTAGCCACAGCATCAGCTGGCAGAAGCTGGCACCGGGGGCCAATTCTGTCAAGTCAAATCACAGAACCACCTAAAGAGTGCATCAACCGGGATTGAGAGAGACCCGGGAGGGAAATAGTGGGTTCCCCCTCTTGGGTTACTACTCCCACGGGAAGGCATGAAAACTAGGATGGGGGCTGGGATGGCTAGACAGAGAGGCACTCAACAACATCCATGAGGGCTGGATAGTTGAGTTGGTTAGATGGAACTAAGCTTTAATACCCATCGACAAGTACAAGAGCCAAATGGTATGAGGAACAGACTGGTCTACCGCTACACATACTGGCAAACCAGGGTAGGGGGTGGGCCTGGTGGGGGTTATTGTGGGTCGCTCTGACTAGGCTGCAGCTCCCACTGGTTGAAGGGCCGAGTATGTGCTGGGCAGAACCAGACTGCACTGCAACACCCATTGGTTCCAGTGGAAGTCGGGACTGAAAACAGAACCAACCCAGCAATTGCAACCACCAGCTGATCGTGGTGATGGACTGTGCCGGGCCCTGTGCTTGCTAGAACATACAAGAATCTAGTCTGGGAATACCTCAAAGTTTCTTTGGAGATCTCCCCAATCGAACTGCTGGACTCAGAACTCTAACCAAGAAGAGACAGAAGACAGAACAGGGCAATCATTCATCTCAGCTATATGTTGGCAGTGAAATACTGGGCAAACGAAGACTTTATGATGGACCATATCAATCAGTGGATGACCTCATCGAGCGAAACTGGCAGCGATTCATAACTGGAGAACTATTAAAACTACTTGAGCAAATATCTCAGAGCATGCGCTACATCTGGGACTTGGGGTGGGCGGGAAACCGGGTGGGGCTTCTCCCTCAATATCCCCCTTTACCTCAGATACACGATGGAAACAATATGGACATAATAGTATTACCCACTTCCCTATGCCCCCTGAACCTTTTTTTTTCTGTTAACCATAATTAACTATGTAAAGATTGTCAACAACTATACAATAAAATAAGATAAATTAAAAAAAACAATTAATGCAGTTGCTACAACATTGATTTCTTTGTACATAGAAAGTATTGAAAAGTAAAACTTCAATAGCCAGATCCTTATTGCTTCAAGAAAACTTTTTTCCCTATAAAACCACTTTCTTCCTACAAAGCAAAATTCTGTTCACTGATGCCAAAATCACACAAATACTTCATAGGGATCAAATCAATTTTTTTCCTTCACATTTCCCTGCAGCACTAGAACCAAACAAGGCACAATTTTATACATCACTGCCTTCCTAAACTGGTAATTTAAAATGTTAGCACTATTATGATTAGTTGTGAAGATGAGGACTAAGGACATGGTCTCCTCTGAATGCCCCCAGGTCTCACATTAAACTTTAAGCACAACTAGAAGCTAGGCAAATACTCTCCTACTTGGGACTTAATAATACTTAATACCCATTTAGGATGTGATGAGGTTCTCATGTGGGGTGATTTGTCTCTAAACTGCCATTAAGCTTCACGATTGCAAGTCGTCTTGTTAGCTGCTGTCCTGGCTGTTCACCATTGCCCTTCTAGCACCTTTATGAAGCAACATCCCAAGAGACTCCTTGCAGAAACTTCTCCAAAGCCACTACCCATCCACTCTCCAGCACTAATTTGCTCATATTAAGACACCCTAATGTGATGATACCTGTAATAATCACCTAATGGCTTGAGAATACCCAGGTATGTTCTAATTACATTTTTACTGGTTTTTATATAACCATGCAGGGTGTGAATTTATTAGCAGCACAGCAGAGGTGTGCTATAGTCCTCTCCATTGTTCTTATAGGATTCCTGAATTACAAATATTAAATGAAAGTGAATGACCAGTTGGGAAACATCCAGTAGTTTTTCCCAGAAACTTAGAAAACAGGACAGAATATATGTGAACTCTTGCAAAGTCCACTCCAAGGGGTTACAGAAGTTTTTTGTCTGCTGTTTTACTTTAATATTGCATTTTCCTTTTAAATAATAAACCAAGAATGCTCTTTGCATTGTATTACGTATCCATTTATTAGTATCTTGTCCTATTTTGTCCTAAAAGACCTAGCAAATCATCACACTCCAAAAATATTCACATTAGACTGAATGAAGGGTATGCAGGCCATCACTAATTAACTGTCTATCATAAATTTCCAATCTGGAATGTCAGATTGAGAAAAATTCTGAATGTCTATGTATTCTTCTATTTTAAGTCCTTGGTATTTAGTAGAAGCTAGAATACTAAGGATTCATTGGAGCGCAGGGAGGAAGAAAGCAGCAGGGGTCAGGAGAGGACAAATAGGACTTCAGTTTGAGAAACACTGGATTTGAGACATTCAGATAAGGTATCCAACAGATTGCTAGAACTATGGATGGCCAATGTAGGTTTTAAGGTAGTATTTGTAGAAAGAACATTAGGCATCACAGACATGAATGAGTCGCAGAGAGAGAGAAAGAGAGAGAGAGTGTGTGTCCTGGAGAAACACCCAACATTTTTGAAAGTCTATTTTGGATGGCTAAAAATAAAAAGCTACTAACATAACATAAAAACACACAATGAAGGAATAGAAGAACATTATTGTGATAAGATACCCTTACATTCCTCTCACAAAAATTCTCCCTCATTACTGACTTTTTCTTTCCCTGGTTACTTTTTTTGTATTGATTGCTGTAAGAACAGAAAATAAAGCTTAGAAAACAACTAGGAATCAAATGCCCATTATTATGATTACTTGCTATCTTTTTAGTGGTTTGTGACACAAATTTCATGTCTTTTAAGCACAAACATCAATTCTCCCAGGAACTCCCAGTGTGGTCACGGGTGTCCACCCATAGCCACATCCCTCCTACCTGGATTCCAATCAGGATGCCTTTCTGGGGCATCTTAAATCCTGTGGACAGCATTGCCTTTAGGAAGGCTGTATGAATACCTTCACCAAAGCAGGCCACCTATGTGGGATTAAAAGAAAAAATAAAACAGAGAAAGTAAATAACAGTCCATTACTCTAATCAAACACAAAACAAAAATATAAATGGAAAGTACTTTACTCCTAGATACCTTACCTGCATTTTAATATTGTTGCTCAAAGACCTTGCAATATGGATCTAGGGATTAAAAGGCTGGCCAGGGTAGGTGCATCTTATGTTTTTAATTAAGCATAATTAATGAGTAAGCAATTCTTCCTCTAACCAACAACACTCAGTGGAGCAACAAACTAGATTCTACTGTGAGTTATTTGATACAAATCACAGCTTCTGGCCCATAATGTGATGAGTCTCCAAATGTTAATAAAACCAAACATTTCAATAACAGTATATGTCATATTTAGTATACAGCTGAGTGTGAATTCACAGTTTAGTAATGGGAATGACTAGCTGTTGATCTATGCATTAGGAATCACTTCACACAACTTATGATATCTTCTGAAAAATTAATAACTCCATGAAAATCTCAAAGGAAGCTGTTCTCATTAATGATCATTTTTATAAAATGGACTAAAATACCTTGCATCTATTCCCATATACCTCAACCATACGTAAAAAGGCAATTCACAAACTAGCATACAATATAAAGGAACACAGAGGCCTCAGCCAACACAGCTATGCTAAAATCTAACTATGAGGAAATAGCTACCATCCTTAGGGGCCAACGGGCATATCTGAACACAAGAAGAACCAGTTCTGCAATGCAAACCAATGATTGGCACAAGTAAACATCCATTATAGTCATTAACATTGATGACTTCAAATCATTCTTTACTTTTTTAGGAAAAAAAAAGCCAGTTTTCCTTGTTTTATATTATTTTCCATGATACCATTTTGTATCCTAGGTTTTTCTCCCTTTGTCTATACCTATCATGCCATGATACATATAAACAGCAGAAAGTCAAACTTTTATCTGTCAGGAAGGGAGTAAATTCACTCTTTAAGCAAATGACTCTCTTACTGAACAAGGAAACTCCTCCCTGTGTCTGTAACCTCCAGCTGAACACAAGCACATTCTGCTTGTCTCTCAGCAGTGAACATTCTAACCAAGTACCTGCCAACCAACAAGCAATATCAACTAATAGGTCTAAACTTCTTCTGAAAGAGATGGGGCAATCCTGTCCTAAGTACAAATATTGCAAGACATAGAAGAGATTCAGCAATTTTCTACAAAGTTGTAGAATTCAGTCAAATGTTCCAAAAAAGGTTGGCACTAACATTCCAACTTTGCCACCAGAAAAATAAGAGCCTTTCGTAATATCCTCAGAACTTGAAGGTTTTAGTTGTCCTACCAAAAGCCACATGAAAACTTTTAATTCCGCTATATTAGAATTACTATTCTGATATCTATTGTGAAACAGATCATTACACTTTATGACACTTGCATAGGACTCTAACAAAAGATTACCTCCTTTTTTAAAAAAGAGTTACCTCTTTTGCACTTTAAAATAGATAACAACTGGAAACTGAATTTTTAATTTTTCTTGTATTTTCATATTTCAACAACTCCAATAATGAATTATGTCAGTAGAATAGGCATAAGCACTGAAGACAGATTTTCCACACAGGAATAAATGGATGACACAAGGGAAGAGTTTCATTATGAATCCCAGGCCAACTGAAAACAGAACCAACTTCTAGTGACCATGAGCTCAAGAGTAACCTAAAGGGAGTCACTTTATAATGGCTGGAAATGTGATGTTGCACCCTCATTTTAAAGTTGGGGTTTCTAGCCTATCAAATTAAAAGAAGCATCAAAAGAACTCAGAGTCTACTTCCTAAGAGTCCAGAGACAAGGAGAATGTGTATTTTTTCCTTACTGTCTGCATTTTGTCTGACCTGGCTTCTCATCATAGATCTTGCCTGTAACCAGACAACCATATAAAATATCATATATTGTTGCAATTAAGAATTTTTCCCCTTCCACGTTTTCCTTAATGCCAAGAGGAAACAAGGATGCCTCCCAGTCTTATGTTGCCACTCCAATGTGCACTGATGAGAATCTGAAAGTTGTATCCAGTAAGTCTGTCAAGGGCGAGGTGATTCATAAAACGTCTTGACACTGACATGTAGAGAACTTTCTAGAATCTGACAGTTTTCTAAAGAAATACATTTCACATTCTTTAAGAAACTTTCAGTTGACACAGACCTAGCACAAGTTAATAGGGACATCCAGTGGCCAGTCCTATTATAGTTTTTAGATAATCCTAAGGAGGTTAAGATTGTTTTAAATGCTCATGGGATTTTGCATGTATCACAAGGTTTCACAATATTTAGGCCTATGATCTTTCTAACACTATCATTTTACAGACTGCTAGTAAAAATCCAAAGAGACGATGTCATGTTAGCAAGGTGGGGAATGAGGTGCTGTTAGACAGACTTGAGGACCTTAAAGTGAAAATTAAAAACTCCAGAACAGATTTATGCAGACATTTAGGGATATACTTGAAAAGCATACATGAATTATATTCCCATGACAAAATATAACTGAAAATTTAGATTCTGTTCTAAATAAGTACATTTTTTCTTTAATTAAAATTCGTAAGTCCTTTGAGACAATTCAGCTAGAAGTTTTTGTTCTCTTATTGCTTACTAGTTGATGTACTTTGCCAAGATCGCAAAATCACAGATTTCAAAGTAGATTTAATGAAAGTGTTCATGGATCATTAAGCCACTTACCTCTCCAGTAGAAGCCATTTCACATCTCAGGATGGGGTCAGCATCCCTCAGCCGGGGCCAGGAAAACATTGGAGCCTGTCAGGAAACACAGGGAAGAAAAATAAATGAGAAAAGGGTATAACATTAATTTAAAAAGGACAAAAATACTTAATGAGTCATCTCTCATAGGGTTCATTTAAGCTTTGGTAGACATGTAAGAAATCTCCTTTGGTCCAAGCATCTGACTTAAAAAATAGGTCTAAAACATGTTCCAAAAAATTTCCGAGCTCTTCGCCAAAATTTTGGGTTAAATCATCACGAATTATTTTTGTAAATAGTGCCCCTGTGACCAGTCCAGACTAGTGTTCCTAATCTAGCCTACACATATTCTTACTGGAATGATTTCAAACAAAGTCTATTGGGCATTGGACTTCCCAAACACAGAGTTCAAACATATTTTTTTCTTTGATAGGCTTTTGGAACATTCCTCTTCTCGTTCTGTTCATTGGAACATGCAACAAGTCACCTTGCCAGAACTGGCTGTCAGTAAGCCGACTTCTGAGACATTAAACTGCTGTTGACACCTCTCAAAGTTTTTAAAAACACTGGGCTTAAAAGGCACTTCTGCCCAGAGCTTTCTCTTGAACTGGCGCATAGGGAGGAGTGCTTCCTTTCTATTTATTATCAGTACAATTTAGTAAGAAGTACGTTCCTATTTCCTGCATATGTCTGTTAATCTAGTCTAGACTACTGCTCTATTGATTCTGGCACTCCTCGGAATCATCATGGGAATTCCAGCTTGGGCTCATTTTTCTGGGTCATGTCAATCAAGTTATTGTGTATTCTCTTCCAGCCTCCCCATTCTTCTATCCATTGATAAGAAGTAAACAGATAATGTGAAACAAAATCAAGATTTCTATGCAATCACAACTAGGATAAAGTAAGGCAGAAGAGCATTTCAAAAGAAGAAAATAAGCATCTAGTTGGTTCTGAAGCCATGCAACTCTAAATGATTATTTGGAATTTTTTGAAATACTCAAAAAGGTTTGTATAACATTCTGTTTGGTGTAATTACATTGTAATATTAAAGCCAAACACAAATCTCCAATTAGCACTTCAGTTAGAAGTCTCATAAAAATTTTTAATCAGGATTTGCTCATTTGATTTCATTGCATTTATAAAATCACTAGTTGATTTTTGAAAATATTACCTTAATTGCAACATAGTCAGCAGGGATTATGGGATTCTCCAATGTTGGAAGACGTTTCTCATCAATATTTTCTCCAATCATCACCTTAGTGGCCACATCAATGAAATCTACCCCAAGAGTCTTGGAGACAAAGGGGAAGGACCGAGAAGCTCTCAGGTTGCACTCAATCACCTGCAGAGATAAAATTCAAAAGAGGAATGATAGTGAGAGCCAGTAACAATATTAAATGTCGCTTGCTGCGATTAATTAGTGACCACTTTTTATTTGCTAAACTTGTCCCTAGCCTCTGCTCTGCTTGGGCATTTCCTAACTGGTTTGCCTTCCATAGGTATTTTTGAATTCTGAATTTGATCCAGTACCTTTCCCCAATCCAATTTCAATGCACTGCCAATGGATTTAGTATAATGCAGACATCAGATAGTGTTCCCACTGAAAAGCCTTTCTGGGATTTTCATTGGCTGCAGATTAGACCTAGTTCTTGAAGGCCATTTATCCTCTTGCTTCAACCTACATTTCTCTCTTGTCTTGTACCACTTTCCTGATCCCAATCTTAACTTCCAAGTTATTTTTTTCAAATATTATCCAGAAAGATTATCTCACATCTCCTAAAATGTGATGTTTCCCACCCTTCAAGATGATTTTTCTGTTTATGTATTATATTATATCCATCTACCTTTTCCAATTTGTCAAATATCAGATATTCTGTAAAATCTGGATTACCATACAAAATCTTCTTCTAAGTCTTTAATGATCCAACCCAGATCAGGCACATGATATTTAAATAAGCTAATGCACATGAGTGCACATACTAGCAAACACACTCTCTGCCATTCTACTGGTACAACCCATCTAGCAGGTACCTTAAATAAGTAATTATAGATGCCTTATATTTGTCTACTAATCCTCTTCCTCCCAATGTTCACTCAGTTAAAAAATCTTTCAGAGTATAGACCATGATTTATTGAGCTTTGTAGCTATCATGTGACTACATTGAAGGTGGTGGATAAATATTGACTGCTAATTGTCTAGATTAAATTAATTAATTAATTAATATTGTTTTAAGAAATTTTCTTTTCCCCTTGCAAGCTCTATCTTAAACAGCTTTCTTCTCGGGGCAAAGGGGAAGCAGAATTTTGGTGCATGTACTTTAAGACTACTCTGCACATTTGATTTAGTCTAACACAACCTAAGTATCTATTTGGACTGTACTGTAAATGACACACAGTGATCTTCCTTTTCATGGGTCAGAGTGCCATAAGAGGGTGCGACTGACATAACAGCGCCACCAATAGCCTGTGCCTTTCACCAAGGCACGCATGACATCCCATATAACATCACACAATCAAACAGAAACAGCTGCAGGGAACCCAGTTGTTCCACAGCGGCCATTCACAGAGATTAACAGAGGTACACAAACCAACATGACCTAACTCAGCAGCAACATCTTCGCAAGCACCTTGGTGTTTCTTACCAAGACATCATTTCCTTTGACAAGAAACTGGACATTGAATGGCCCAGAAATGGCAAAAGCTTTCGCGATCTTTCGAGTAGCATCTTTCACCTACGGCAAATGGACAATGACATGCAGCTGAGAGTACGAAAACAAGCAAAAAGATACTGACATAATCTCATATTGAGATTTCTTTCATTTCTCTTTACATAGAGCTATACATACATGAATGAGAATACTAATAATAGGAAGCAGTATTAGACTTCTAATAATAGAATAGTAACCTGTACTAACATAATCATAATAGAAAAACAAGAGAAAGTATAGATAACTGTATAAGATTATCTCTCTTCCAAATGGCCCCACCCACCTAAAATTGTGTACCTCTGTTTTATTTTGAGAGCAAAACAGAATCCTTTCTGTGTGGTTGCCTCAGTGCCAAAAACTGCCATCCAAAGTTTCTATCGTTCTAACGACCTACCTGCCGAGAGTGCAGACTCTGAAATTACATAGTATTGCAAAGAGATCAGGGAGATTTCCTTTGTGTTGCTTTTCTGTTGCCCAAAACTCTACAAGGATAGATATTATGGTCAGAAGGAAATGGTGCTTCCCTGCAGGGATGCCCTGTACGTCTGCAGGCCATACATAGGAATCCCTGTATCTAACCAGAGCAAGAAGGTTCTAATGCCAAGAGGGGGCACTGATTGCAAGAAGCAAGATGTCTTCCCACATTACACTTAAACAGGAGTGGTTCAGCAACTCAACTGGATATAAAATAAAGTGGCATCTGTGGGACACTGAGTTCTGAGAAGTGTGGAAAAATCTGAGTTCTTGAGGTCATGACCCTGACATGAGCCACTGAAATGCAATACACTTGAAATCCAGGACCGTGTTTCCTTCTACTATTGGCATTACAAAATCCTGCTCTCACCATATTTTGAACAAAGATCTACAAGTAAACACAGTGTGTACCTAACAAGATGAGCCTGTATTGAATCCAATGATAGGATCATAGCAATAGCCTACTGTAAAAACATAGTCTGCTTTCACCTGCCTAAAGATGACTAGAACATTCTCACATATGATTTTAAATTATAGGCTCTAATGGGTATCTTTCACTGCATATAGAGTACTGAGGCAAATTCAGATTTTATGGGATGTCATATTAAGGGATAGCTCTTAAATTCAAGTTGAGGGAGACATTTCAGAAAGCATTTATTTGAGATGAGGGTTAACTGTGCAGAAAGAAAGTATAGGTTCTATAATGTTCTTAATTGACTGCTGTACATCTGCTTCATGACTCCTGAGAAACTGCTTTTTGAACCCAGAAACACCTGCTCCAGTAATTCTCTAAATACGGTCCCTAGATCAGCAGCAACAACTAGGATTTCATTATGGCATAGTGGCGAAGCACAAAAAGTCACTGTCTGCAATGCCATAATCCTACATGGTTGCCGACTGAATTCTGGGCTGCTCCACTTTTGGTGCAGCCCCCTGCTAATGCACTCAGAGAGCAGTGAGGGATGGCGCCGGTGCTTGCTTCCCCGCACTGATGTGGGAGAACCAGAGCTCCTGGCTTCTGCAAAGCCTCGCTCTAATTGTAGCAGTCTCTGGAGAGAGAACCAGCAGAAGGAAGACTTCCCTCTCTGTCACCCAGACTTCCAAATAAACAGATTAATTTTAAAAATAGAAATTCTAGGGCCCTACTCAGAACTATGGAGTCAGAAACTTTAGGGTGGGGATAAAGGTGTAACCTAGAAATCTGCAAGTAAGAAGCTCTTTGGGTAGTTTAGGAGAATACTGAAGTTTGAGAACAATGTCTTAACACACATCAAAAGAAGCTCTGGAGGGTAGGGAAGGAAGTTGCTATCTTTAAAACACTCAGTTGACTCACAGCAAGGAGGTCCTTAAAATCCACATTGATAAATTTAGCTCAGAGCATGTCATACATTGCTACGTAGTTAGAAAACAGATATCTAGTTTCCCTTTTCCCTTCCACTATCATGAATAATGACCTTTTCAATGGCTCCTTGGCTGATGGTTTGCGTGGGCAGCATCAGAGTTGCATCTCCTGAGTGGACGCCTGCATCTTCGACATGTTCAGAGATGGCATGGGAGATAACCTGATCAAAAGATTCCAGAAACAGTTGTCAGGCACCCACTTGAACTACTCCCTTGCCCACCCCTTTGATTCTGAAAGATGCCGGAAGCACTGACCAGTTCCTTTGCTAGGTTTCAGGTGAGAGTGATAGAAATAGCTGCTCAGACTTCCTGAACCCCCAAGACCATTACAGGTGCCCTCCAATGCCAACTGAGAGCAGCAGAGAGCTTAGTGCTCTCTTCCTCTGATTGGCATAGGCACAAAAAAACAGGAGAAGATTGAAACTAAGTCAACTTCTATTATCTTGTAAGAATGATAGGAAACCACAGCATTTGGAAGCCACTGCAGAAACCTCTATATTCTTTTGACAAACTACAAAAGAAGTTGGGAGAAGTGATTATCACACTAGATAAAGGACATGACTGAGGAGGACTACAAACAAAATCTGAGAATATGACAAAGAGATATACAAACTGAAGTTTCAGAGATAGCAAAGCAGCAAGAAGAAAATACCCTTGGCCTTTTTTAGAGACAAGGAAATGTAGGAATAAATAACCCAGGATCGTGTGTACCTAGCTTCTGATTGAGTTAGTATCTTGAAAATTTTTCTGACAGATTTAGTCAACAGTCGTCATTATTAACTCTACTCAAGTACTTCTCAACATCCATGGAAAACAAAGTGAAATAGGCTTATTTTTCAAGCCATTGCACATCCATGAATAACTTTTCATAATACATATTTTTCATAATTTTTGTATGTTTTGGTGGGAGATAAGGACACTGAGAGTAGAAAAATACTTGAAAACATTATATAAAAGATTCACACATCAAATTTTAGATGACATAAAACTGGGTGGTATTTAAGTCTCCATCATTCTGATGTCATTTATGAGTCCTGTGACCTGGTCAAGGTGATTAACTTGCTTAGCCTCTGCTTCTTGTAAGATTTGAATTACCCTGACACCTATATCACAGAATTTAAACAAAGAGAAAAGAGAACAAATATGAACTATCTGGTTTTATACTTTCAAGAACTCGAAATTTTTTGGTTACACATCTAGAAAAGAGAAGGAAATGGTTCAACCACATTTGGAACAATCATAATGTATCAGAAATGCAGTCCCCATTTCTCTGAATGACAGTTTAAACATGATGTGATAGCTTGGGACATTTCCAAATGGAGGAGGAGAAAATGATGTGCAGTGGTAAATATGTACGAAACAGTTTGGGCAGGCTCATGTCTTGGCATCTTACACTTGGCATCTTACAGCCAAGTGACCAGCATTATTTTAACAGGCAATGATGAAGGGGGCATTTAGTCTGGCAGGTAAGAGCTGAGTTAAGACACAGCAGCTCATCTTGGAGTACCTTGGCCTGTTACTCAGTTCAGGCTCCTGACTCCCGCTGACTGCTGGTGCACACTCTGGGAATCTGTGACGTTTGAGGGGTTAGGTTCTTGCCACTGACATGAAAGATCTAGCTTGAGTTCTCGATTCCTGTTCTGCTCACTGGTCCAAGCCACTGTGGCATTTGAAGAGTTACTCAAATCTCTCAAATAAATAACATTCAAAAAGATTTTTAAAGGTATGACAGTGTCAAGTAACTCTTGAGTTCCCCATTCCCATGTAAATGTAATCACATTCTTTTTTTTTAATCTCAGTTTTTATACATTTAAATTTGTTTTTAAGAAGAAAGAATTTATTTTTTGGAATCAGGAAGACAGGAATGAGATTTCTAGGGAAGAGGTTCTTGGTTCAAGTCAGAGAATACTTTAAATCTCCAAGACAAAAAAAAAAGGTGGGGGTGGGGGGAAGACTACAGTGCAAGATCTTACTGTATATTGCTTTCTGTAACAAAGGCAACAGGTGATCAATCAGGTCTACCATACAGAAAAATTCCTGTCCTTAAGGGTGAAGGCTAAAGAAAATTTTGTCTAAGATTTTCAAACTGAAGATTACATGATTCTTTGGTAAGCAAACAATATTACTACTTAAACAGAGAAAAATTATTCTGAATTGCTATTTTGGCAGAAGAAAATGAAAAGAATTTAACATCTGCTGGAAAGTTTTGAGATATGTGCAATGCAAAAGATAAAGGATAATTTTTAGCTTTTCTTTAATGTAAATAAAATGACATGGACTCCTAAAATGCAATTTCCTATATTTTAGGGTAAATCACAAATGCTTTATTAACATAACCAGCAAGCTAAAGTAAAAATTCTTACATTTTCATCTGTCTCTGAAGTTGGAAGCTTTCATTGTATTAGTCATACAAGATATGACAACGGTAAGCCAATTTTATGTTATTATCCTTACCCACCCTATTCTGTTTTAGTTTTGCCTTTATTAGCTCCATGAAAGCAGAAAAGGTGGAACATGAAGAGAAAAGACAAACCAGTAATTCAATCAGAAGCTTCAGAAAAAGAAAAGTATTGGGTGTTTGTATAATATCTTTTGAAACATAAAAGGAAAATCACAGACAAAAGGAAATGAGAGAGAATCTATTCAGAAAGAGTGATGAGTACAGGATAATAATTAATTTTGACCATCATCAAGGAGAAATTCTAACAGTATGAAACACAGGAAATATTATATTTATGTTACATCAACTGAGTTGTTAGTGACTTTTTTTTTTTTTGACTGAGCAGCTTCTCCGGTATTATGGGAGACTTGTTTTGTAGAAGTCACGAATTCTAACCTGCAAGTTTCAAGACTGCAAAGAAAATTCATGATGGAAAGACAGGAACAGGAACTCGGAATAAAGCACTTACTCTTCCTTCTTTACCCACAGCATCCATTTCCACTTCTCGAGCACCCTCAATAAATTTCGTCAGCACCACTGGATGCTCCTGTCACCAAGGGAAACAGAGGAATAGAACTTTCAAGTGAATCATGTACATGAGGTCAAGTGAGTTGCATACCTCCAGTACATGCCAGGGAGGCACTTGCACAAATCATAAGGCTAATTATATACTAAACTCTTTAGATAACTTACCTATTTTGTAAGAACAATTCATTCCCTGTGTACAGTGAGGTAGAGGGTCTTTTTCAAACTTTGAGGTTCAGTATGCTGACAGTAAATTCTAAAATCCCAAATAAACCCTCTAATTCTGTTTTGGAGAAAAGAGGGAACTGGGGACTAACATAAGTTAGTTCACTGCTACCAGAGTAATGAATGTTTCTCTACACAATACAAATGTACATTATTATAGGTTCAGGCATTTTTTCTCCTCTCAATCTTTCTGCTACTCTTTCCCAAGCACTATAACTTCCTAAAGTTAGTTCCATAAGAGAGATCGTAAAAAGACTTTGGGCAACATTATATTTTGTCTTTCTTGCCTGAAGTTAAATCCTTTCCTTGGCATTAATATATACTGTATATTTCTAAGAATGTACATTTCTAGGAATAAATTTGAATCTCCAAATTACACCCATTTCTATTATCATCTTAAAATATCTTGTCTTTCTTGGCAGTTGCAGACTCCTATCATTCTTGATGTGCTTACTTCTCAGGATCCCCTTCACAACCTGACCACTTGATTTTTCCAGAATAAACTGACAATCTACAGAGTCCAGACACCATCTCTTCTATGCCACAGACTCCAGCAACCTGGAGCCCTTGTCATTCTTCACCTCGCTCCAGGCCTTTCTTCCATGTGTAAACTCAGTTACATCTTTAAAAATTCAGCTCATCTTGCAAAGTCAATTTCAGAATGCAAATGCTTCCTGGCCCGTCACCCATAGCCTTTTTTATCTGAATACAGATCTCCTCTGTTCACTTGTGTGCAATACATTATTATGTGTAAATGTGTAAAATTGAACCTGTCCCCTTGAACAGAACACTTATAATAAAATTGAATTTCATGGAAAGGTAAGGCAAACAATCTCCTACATACAAGTGAGTTTCTGAAAGTTTTAAATTAAATGAAAATCATTAAATATAAATTTGCCTACTTCTCTACAAAGGCCTGTTCAATAGGCAACTGATTATTGGGCCAAAAAAAAAAAATAGAACTTTCACCAAGTCCATTTCCTTTTTTAAAAATATTGTGTCTTATGTCTCTTTTAGTGATCCTACCAGTAGAGTGTTGCTAAGAACTACAAGGATACTTCAAAAGGCTCATGAAAAAACAAAATTAAAATATAACTTTACTTGTTCCAAAAAATCTGCAATTCATGTACAGAAGAGGTCTTCAAAAAGTTAGTGAAAGTGTACAACGAAACTGTTAAATACATCTTGACAACAGGCTGCTGGACTTTCTACCACTGTCTACACCTACAATGTCATGATGTGCTTAAACAACAGAGTGGAAAAAACCTCAATACATTTCCACATCAACTGGGAGTGTGAATTGCTGACCTCCATACAACAGTATCTTTTTTTAATCTACAAATTATGCTTTCATTCTTCCTTCTTATGCCTTTCATGGTTCTTTCTTTTACATTAATACCTTACATGCAAATTTTTTCTCTCTCTGAGCATTTGCTTGTCTTCTAGATTTGCTTCCCTAATGATTATTTCCATTCTATTCAAATGATATGCCTTTTTATTTTGCAATTTATATTTACAAATCAATCAGTATCTTGATCTTTCAACTCCAAATCTTTAAAAAAAAAAAAAAAACCTCAGGAGTAATACTTTCTCTTCTTCTACCCTCAGTTTCCATCCATTCACTCCTTCTCTTCCAGCACATCTTCCACATTCCAACCCATCTCTGCTGTCACTAAGGATCCAAACCCTTCCCGCCCCCACCTTGAGCCACAGTAACAGCCTGTAGATTCCTCTCTGGGAATTTGGTCTTAACCCTTAATTCACTTTCTTTAGATTTTAACAAACTAAGTATTTGAAAATAAAAAACATCACTAAATCCTAACTTTATTATATTGAATCACAGATTTCTCTTTAGGTTCCTTCCACTATTTTTTCTTCAGCATCATAATCAATGTTTGGTGTCCTAGACATCCACGGGATGATTTTTCAGTGTCTAGGAATACCATGTTCCTTCTCATCCTCAGACTCTTTGTCATGCTGTTTCTTACTTCCTATTCACACTCAAAATATAACCTCTGCCAATTTGAAAGTCCTTCCTCAGAAACTGAACCCTGAGACTTTCCCAATGTCCCTTGGAAACTAGTATTTCCTCCATTGTAATGTTCTTTGCTTCTCATATTATAATTAGTCTGTATTCCTAAAAAGAAAAGTATCTGTGATTTCAGAGGCTAAGTGTCTTTTCATTAGTGTAATTTCTAATAATGAGAACAATGCCGCTAAAAAGCAGGTGTTATATATGAATGAATTCACAAATAGATGCAGGAATGATGAGGGTATATGACTTTCTCCAGTTTTTCTCTGACTTTAAACATTTGCTTTTAAATTTTAAAACTAAATTAATTGACTTGAGAAGCCCAGATACTGCTGCAATTTGAGAGGGATACTTGAAGGAGAAAATTTTCAATCACCATCTTTATTATAAAATATTTGAACAGGGTTCTATTAGCATGTTATCAGGAATTCCATCAGTATTCTGTGGAGCAGACACATATGCAACCAGCTGGATATAATTACTGGTTCTCAAAAAGGGAACAGAGCAGGACCCCTGGAAGGAACAGATTATAGGAAAGGACTGTTGATATTTCACTCCAGAACATGTTAGTGAAAACTAGATGATTGAGAGAACTCTCCCTCAGTTCATCAAGCTGCACGCACAGTCACTTGGTTTGCGTGTATTATAACTACTTACTACTTCTTACTCTTTCCTTATCCATTTTCTTCATTGCTCAAAAAATCCTGGGATGCAAATATCACACATAACAGGGATTAGGTTCCAGACATGCAGGAATAATCCACACAACTGTTTTTTGGATTATCTCTGATACCACTCTCCAGCTCCTTCCAAATTCTACTCTTCTCCAGGAATTGTTTTCAACCCCAGATAGGTTTTGAAAGCTTTTACAAGAAAAATATTTTCATCTTTTATAGTACAAGGTCTGCAGATCAACAATCCTGCTGGGAAAAACTTAACATGTCAGACTGGGGTGATGCCAAAGGAGAAAGTAACACCTGTGAGCAGCAGAGGAAACTGAGTTACTCCAAAAATTATAAGCATGCTTATTGACTCACAAATTGAACACAGAAAAACTAAAAACGACAGGTGTGCAAGTTGACTTATTATTACGTTTCACATGATTGAATAAGATAAAGTCCCAGAGTATGAGAATTAAGAATCAGGAAGATTTCATTGTTTGATGACAAGCATAGTTGGGCACCTTGGGAGCTGAACGTCCCAGGAATAACTTGATCAGCATCTAACTTTCAAAAAGAAAAGAGTAATCACGCAGCATCAACAGCCGTGCTTATCCTTTTAGATTTCTAGAACCTCAAAATGGGTAAAACTCCGTTGATAAAATACATAGAGGTCTCTCTTCTTCAACTAACCCCAAAGTTGCAGTTACAATGTAGTGCTTTTGAATGATTGCATTTTTATGTGTAGGAAACTAGTGGGAAGAAGGAAAATCTTTCTAATAAGATATGAAAAAGGTCAGCATATAAAATAAGGTAAGAATTGACCTAAGAGTTAACGATCATTAGGGGAAGAAGAATGAACACTACCTGAGACACTCTTGTCGCCTCCTCTAGGAATTTTTTCATCTCATCCTCAGAGAACACCACATTCATGGCTGACCCACTAGGAAACGAGGAAAACACAAAAATAGGTTAGCTTCTGTTACTACTTCAGACATAAGGCATGTGAGGCTTCACTGGTTCTCAGGCTAGCGAGGGCAACTTGTCAATCCTTCTTTTTTTTTCCCAAACAAGAGCTTCACTCCTTTCACTCACTAGCACCATCAACCGAAGCCAAAGTTCTCAGAAGAAACAGGTAGCTCTGCTTGCTGCTGTTGTTGTTTTAACTTTAAAAAACATCTATTTTCATTTTATTTAGAAGACAGTCCTAGGCAGGAGCCCAAGGACTCAAATCTGGGTCTCCCATGTGGCAAAAAAAAATCATCAGTATTTCAGCCATCACCTGATACCAGCCAGCATGCGCATTAGCAGGAAGCTGGGTTGAAAACAGAGGAGCTCAGTCTCAAACCAGGCACCCTGGAATGACATGCATCACAGTGGTGCCCAGTGCCCTTGCTAAAATACCGCAGTGCTTTATTGAGTCCAGGTAATTTTTAAAATTTATTAGACTTCAGCACAGCACATAATCTGGTTGATATTTCTCTAATGTTTCTTTAGAGTTCATTAGCAGTAGCTGGTCTTACGCCACCAGTATGGTATTAAGCAAGCCATCCTACCACCTTGATCAAAATTTTTAATAATGTACAATATCTGGCAGAAGTTTACTGAACCATGTCCTTCTTTATAAATACTTCAGAAATAATGCTGCCTGAAATTTTTTCTCTGAAAATTCATGTTTTTCCAAATGATATAGGGGGAAGGGAATGGAGGAGCAATTAAGGAAGTAGAGAAATAAAGGAAAAATAGTTTCCATGTCCTTTTTAAAAGCAGTAATTTTTTGCTTGTGCTCTATGACAAATTTCTGCATATAAAGATTTCAATTACTTCGGCTCTTTAAAAGAGGAACTCTAGGGCAATGGTATGAATGATTCAGGGTATAAAAATTGGAACAAAAGTATAATGGAGAAAGAAAAGCAATACAACAGTTACAGTTTTTTCCGACCCTTCCTTAAAAATATGCTTACTGTTTAAACTAATTTAGATTAACTCCTTAAAGAAGTATATTAGACTTTAGTTTACAGAAAATGTCATTTAAATAGTAAGGAAAGTTTTCCACCTCATTTGAAACTTTTCATTATTCTAAAGGATCCCATTTCAAATTCCATTTACACTTTCAAGTTGTGCACAGCAAATTGTCTTTCCCTTATTATCCCCTGTTCACTAAAACAGTTCCTTACATGTGGTAACATCTGAAGAGAGTAAGTGATAATTCACAACTTCCCTTTTGATGATAGAACTTAGTTTCAAAGTTTAATACAAAAGATCCTCGCTGTCTATATTCCTCATCATTATCATTCATTGATTATGAAACTAAGCTGCCATTAGAAACTACTGACAGAGTCAAAGCTAAGCTTCCATTTCTGGGTATCAGAAAATATATTGCAAGAGGTTTTTTTTTTTTGCATTTTCTTAATTGTCATTCTTTAGGGTAAAGCTACTTTCAGCATGGCAATGTGTCTTAACCTACATTTCTAGATATAAAACTGTAATCTCTTCCTATAGCCATCCCATAAAGGAAATGTATTAAATTGAGCAAACTGTCCTCAAACTGACTGTGAGGTTTTGGGGATTTTGAATGGATTTACAAATTACTGTATATCAAAGCCTAGTGCTATTAGAATACAGCATGCATTTCAGCATCTCCTGTTTTTTAAGTAATAGTTTCAGAAAATAATATATTACCTCAAAACATAGGAAGGTCTCAACAAGCAAGGGTAGCCCACAGACTTTGCAAATTCCAATGCTTCATTCTAATTAATAGAAAAAAACAAAACTATATGAATAGTTTAAAATAGGCAATAAAAAATGTTGTAAGGTACTAGTAGATCAAGCAATAACCCAAATCTTTTTATTCTTCCTCTCAAAAGACACCATTAAAATGTAAATTGGACATTGAAATACATAAAATTCTTACTTTCTAATTCTAAATATCAAATCTGGTTCAAAAATAGTTTGAACTTGCATTCACTGTATGAATCTTAATGAGAACACTGCTATCAATTTATAATCAGCATTTAGCTGCAATCAGCCACCTTAAAGTAAATCCACTAAGCATGGTATATTCTATCTGCCCTCTAATTCACATCTCCAGCAGTTAACATTCAGAATAGAATTCTTCAAAAGAGAACACAGAAGCATTTACTTGCTCCTCTCCTTACCAAGGTGTTGACAGCTTTCCAAGGTGCCTGTGCCACCTTCAACTCATCCAGGACAGCTGAGAAGATGGAGCGGTCCTCAGCCCTGTCAATCTGCAGGGGACTGGTCCCCATGATCTTGACGCCATTCTTGTACAGAGGGACTGCCAAGTTGTTTGGTATCTGGCCTCCGACTGAAATGATGCAACCACCACAAGCCTGCAAACGACATCCATGATATCCACCACTGAAACATATTTGCAGTGGACAACTGTGCTGATATTGTTTCCATTTCCTCACTGATCATTCTCTACCTGGCTGTAATGTGTTCATTTCGCCTATGAGCAAACAATATTAAATAATGCCACAGATACATAGACCTGAGTTTGACTTTCAGGTACTTAACATCTAAACATCGGTGTGACACGTCCACACTGCTACACATGAATGTTTTTGCAACACCTACGTGTGCACCAATTGAAAAAGAAAGTCAAGTTAATGCATCTGCATCGCGTTCTTCACACAATAATTTACTAATTCCTGGTTCACTGTTGTGGTTTTAAGAATGAATACAGATTTTTCTTCAAATCTCCCTTCTCTCATACCTACCCCTCTACCTTGGCTATCCATGTTCAGGTTAGGCATTCCATAAGACTGCTTCCACAGTGATGCTTACACTCAAAATTTCCCAAAGGTCTTCATTTCCTGGAGGTTAAAATATAAACTCTCTATCCTCAGGACAGTTACACATTCCTGTCTCATTCTCCATCACCCCCATCAGCCGCAGAAAGATCACTATTTCACTATTTTCACTGAGAACATTTCCACAGAAGATTGCCACGATTTTCTTTCCTCCTGCTTATAGAAACTCTACCTCTGAACTAGCGTCTGCTGGGGCTCCTACTTCCCACTCTGACAACACAAGCCACCATCCCATCTCATTTGCCGCCGCCTTGATACCAACTATAATACACATTAACTGACATTAATTAATATTTCCTTACTGCTGGCTTTATATTCAGTGCCTGAATCTTTGGCCAGATGTTTGATTGGTGTAAATTTCCTTGCTTAAAAGCAAAACTTCAAAATAAACAATCATGAGTCCAACAAAGTTCCTCCAGGCCAGTGTTGGATGGATGTGACAGGGAGAATAGAAATTACAGTTAGAAGTCCCTTCCCATTTTGTTTTGATTTTCTCTGTGCATGCCCCTCTCTGACATATACCGAATGCAGTCTTCATGTGTGTAACCCCTAAAAGATTCCATGTATACTACATAAGCTAATTAAATGCTTGAAACAGTAAGCATCCTGTGTACTCTATGTGCCATTTCACAGGGCATTGAGCTGGACACATTTGAGTCTGTCCTAACGATCTACCAAAATCCTAAACAGAGCTGCTGAACACATACACATGTATGTGCCAAATGCATTTGATCATTGTTTGTATCATTCTGAAATTTTTTAAAGATATATTTTATTTTTATTGGAAAGGCAGATATATAGAGAGGAGGAGAGACAGAAAGATATTCCATCCACTGATTCACTCCCCAAGCGGCAGCAATGGCCAGAGCTGCACCGATCCAAAGCCAGGAGCCCAGAGCCTCTTCCGGGTCTCTCATGTGGGTGCAGGGTCCCAAGGCTTTGGGCCATCCTCTACTGCTTTCCCAGGCCACAAGTAGGGAGCTGGATGGGAAGCGGGGTTGCTGGAATTAAACTGGCACCCATATGCAATTCTGGAGCATGCAGGGTGAGGATTTTAGCAACTAGGTTACTGTGTCAGGCCCAAATTTTGAAATATTTTATAAGGGATTAAGCCACTATTTTTCTTTGATAAGAATGATTATTTTTATAGAACTGCCTGAGTAAACATTCCACAGTTGAATGGTTTAAGACATTATAAGCAATACTGAAATACTCATCCACCATTTCACATATCTGTAATTATACTTAAACTAATTTTCATCATTTTAAAACACACTCAATATACTTTTTCGTAAGACCTTTTAAACAAATTATTCTCTTCAATAACCTTTTAATTTCTTTTATCACCAATATTGTTAGGATTTTAGGCAATTACATTTTTTAATTACATGTATACAAAAAAGTCATTCATGTTAAATACTCTAATATAATTTTTAATAATTAAGGAGTTGCTTCCTAAGAGCATAAGTTGAGTGAAAATGCCTTAATTAATAAACACATCAATATTTTTCAAAGTAGCATTTCAAAATAAATTTATGTAATCCTAATTCAGTACTTTTTTCCCATCCAAGTGATCCTATTTTACAAACAGGAATAATCCCTGTGGTAAGAAACTAATTATAATAATGTCAAAGACACAACTACTGGGCATTTCTTCAATCCTTTAGCAATTTTGTTAATCATAAAAAGTTTTAACTTGCTCTACAGACTTACAGTAACCTTTCTGTGTAGCCATTGTGAACCCATAGTGAAGGTACACTCAATAATATTGGCATGGGGACAGAGGAGCAACTGTAAGAACAGAATCATTACAAATTAAATCATTGATCTTATCAAAGCCTAGTGGCTTCATCTTTGGAAAAAGGACTCCTTCATGAAGAGCTCACTTCTCTCCTCCAGTGTTTTTTATCCTTTAATCACATCACATAAACTGGAAAGAGAATTTTTTGGTAGGTCTAAATAGTCAGTTAAGTAGGCTTGTTCTCCTCTGGGAAATCATAATATATATCTATGAACACGAACACACAAAAGTGTGCACTATGTATAGTTGTGGGTTTTTTTTCTCTTTTTGTTGGGTTTTCTTTTGTTTCTTTTTTCTCTTTTTTTGTTACCTCCTGATGGTAGATGTCCAGGATTCTCTCCAAAGACAACTCTTCAAAGTACAGTTTGTCACACTCATCAAAGTCTGTGCTCACAGTCTCAGGGTTGCAATTCACCACCACGGTCTTCTTGCCAAGTTGGCGAAGTGTACGGATACTGGAGACAGCACACCAATCAAACTCTACACTGCTCCCTGCAAAGACCAGAAGATCAAAAAAGGGGGTAAGGAAAGCACCAAGTTACAGTACAACAAGAAGCAGAAAAACATTGATAGGTAGTCTAAGTCAGGGAAGATAACTCTTTCAATTCAATTTTTAACAATCTGAAATGTATTTACAGACCCAGACACACATTATATTAATGGTAGGAAAAAATGGTACGAGTTACATAATAACAAAGAAATGCTAGCTTGTTTCACACACCAAGATAAACAAAACATAATCTCCATATTTGAAGAATTCAGATCCTAAATATTAATGAGACATCATTATAATGATAAGATATTACTCTATTTCCTAAAACAAAAATTCAAAGTAAACACAATTGATTTTGATACACAAAATAGACATTCTTGTGATCAACTATTTTGAGCTCTTGGTTCACTCCTACCTATTTACCTGTTGTCTCAGGGTTAAACCCTGTGGTCCCTGAGGTGCCCTGAAAGTCTGTCATACCTCAAGTAAAGGAAAATCCTGTCCTTTCTAAGCAGATTCTTCTAACCTTGGCAAGGCTACCCTCGTAGAGTGAATGGCCTTCTATGAAGTGACCTGAGTAATGGCCTAAATGTTTGAAAATATTTCTTCCGTTGGGATGACATACAACTTGATATTAACTCTTCAATATTAACTCTTTGCATTAGAACATCCTCTCTTTAAAAATCTTGCCAAAAAATGTAACCCAAATAGAACAGTATAATAACTCTCATTATTTAATAGGCATATACTTTATAATCAGCTCAACTAGTCCTTCTTGTGCCCTAATGTCCCTAATGTAATGCAAAGTTATTACATGAACTAGATTAAATTTGAAGAGAAAGGTTAAAAAGGTCCAAAGGAGAGGTTGGTGGAGGTGTTAAGGCCCTTTGTCCATAATACAACTGTTACTCTCCAGATGTGTAAAAAATTCAGATTCCTATGTGGAAAACAGAATCCCTGATGCACTAGTAGGAGGTGGGTTTTTTGACAAGTTGATCAGCTGGAGTCCTCATGAATAAATTAACACTGTTGTCAAAGGCCTCAGCAGAGGAGCCTTTGTTCACACTGCCTTCTGCCACTAGAAAAACAGTGTAGGCCTCCAAAGGACCAACCGGTTCAAAACATCATCTTGGAAGCAGGAATCTAACCCTCATCAAACAACAGAACTTTAAAACATCTTGGTCCTGCATTTCCCAGTCAGAACATTAAGAAATGTATTTTTGTTTTTTAAAGTATCCCAGAGTTTCTTAAAAGCAAATAGACTAAGATAATAACTGCAGTTACAAAGATACTTTGGGTCTACTTCAAGTACTTCTAGAAGTATGTACCTAATGGTAAAAACTAAAATGAACTATGAAGTAACAGCATAATACCAAATACATTTAACTCATATGTTTTATAATTTCCATAACAGAATGCTTTGTAGAGGTTAACTATTAAGTACACTTGTCAATATCACCATCCACTTAAATATATAGATTGCAACTCTATTAGATCTTACTAATATCTAATTTTAATTGGCTAGAGAAGAATTGTCACAATCTCTGATAAACATCTTAACTAGATTATAAATGTTCTATCTGCACCAATGAGATAGCCTCTTTGCATTTCATATGAATAAAAATCATATATTTCACAGATATTTATCTGCACTGTAATCTTAAAATTATAAAGTCCCTGAGCAAATGCAGGTCCTGATTTTAAAAAGCTTTGTTAGTAGGAAAATAGTAAGAGTCAAATCCATTCTCCAGCCCCAGGAAAAAGTTGATCCATTTATGATAAAATGATGTCATTGAATGAAAGGAAATGTAGTTGGTCATCGAGATTATCTCACTAAATAAGTTGCATAGATCAAAGTTTTATCTCAATGTGGGGAGATTGCAACATAAAAATTTAAAGCTGGCTCTATGATGTAGTAAGTGAAGCTGTTGCCCGTGGCATTGGTATTCTATATGGGCACCAGAACGAATCCAAAATGTCCCACCTCCTATCCAGAGCCCTGCTCTTGTGACTGAAAAAGGGGCAGTGGATGGCTCAAGCCTTTGGCCTCTGCGCCCACAGAGCAGACCTGAATAATGTTCCTAGCTTCTGGCTTTATGCAGCCATTTGGGGAGTGAACCAGCAGACACAGGTTCTCTCTGTTTCTTCTCTCTCTCCCTCTTTCTGCAAGTCTGCCTTTCAAATTAAAGAAAAAGTCCAATGTGAGTACGAATCATCTTTACCAATGTGATATGGGCCACAGCCTAGCACCATCATTCCATGATCATCAAATTGGATATCATGCTCCTAAAGAAAAAAAAAAAAACAGAATTTGAAGTAGCTATTATTTATTCTCTCATTTAACTATAAATTGTCCTCCTTTTAACTGTGTCTTTTTAATTCAGATCTGTGTCTTTTTAATCCTTCTTCACATGCAAACTCTGTTGGTCTCTGGGAACCCATAAACATAAAGCATTGCACAGACTACTTGTTTGTAAAAAATAGGTCTAGCTCAGTAATTTTAAATTAAATAGTAATGAGAACACAGCATAATCACATGCTCGCAGAGGCACTGTCCCTGTCTTTTCACTTGCTTGACTTCAGATCTTAAGGCATTCTTCAAAAGACTGAGGACAGTAACACATCATTGTACTTAACCTATATGCTGCCATTTTCACTTCTGAGATCAACAGATACCAAAATACTAACAATTACATATCCCACAATCTGGAGTATCTACTCAATCTAGAGCTTTCTTAGTATAACCGTTTGGCAGTTCCTACCTGTCCATTGTAGGTAACATAGAGATAATTTGTCACTGATGGGTATTCCGCAGCCAGTGTATCAATCTGCAAGAGAAAATAAAGGTGTCTAATTCGTACATTTTTGTTGCATCAATATCTTAATGCTTGTTATCATCAAGTATAAAACAGGAAATATGTGTGCCTAATTGCTTAAAAATTCTGGTAATGAAAGGAAAGAATGATGATGATCAGTTGAAAAATAAATAGTCACACATTGAATCACTAATGTAGTACCTCTCCTAAACAGAAAAAGCGGTCATATAGTTGACCAGTTACCAAGGAGACTTTCTCAACCTGCTGTGTAAAGCAGATGTGTATGGATTCTGAAATCAGAGTAAAATGACCTACAAGTAAGGGGCATCTTTAGTTTGCAAATTCATGCATAAGATTTAAGTGATCTATGACACAGAGCAATGGGATGACACAAATACACAGAACATGCGCAGGGTATGGGAGAACAGGATTTCATGGAACATATATAGAAAAAAATAAATCAATTCAACTCTCCAGGGCTGGTAGTTCAGCTTAGTGAGCAAGAATTTGGGGCAGACAGGGCAAGCTGGTGTTAGAAGGGTGAACAGAAAGAATGGTTATAATTGCTGAGTAGAAAATATTGCCACCAAACTCAAGACCTCAGAGTACGCATGTGCCCCCTGAATGCATAGCAAAAAGTCAATGATTTTAAAGGACAAAGCCAGCTACTGTTACTTTAAAACAAGACATCCCAACCATTAAAGGCCAGAAAGAAGAAAGAGAATCACAATGGCACATCTATGAATGTTCATGTGTGATTGTCATGAATACTAGATTAGCTCTTTATGCCCAGCCCTATCACAATGAATACTAAATGAACCATAATGATAAGGCACTTAAAATAAAGTATTACTCTGTAAAAAGTTAGTGCTGAAGGAGATAACTATCCTTTTCAAGAAGTTCAGCTACTATAGAACTGCAAGTCCTTCTATTACACTTAGGGTTGCTCTTACTGCACACAGGAAGGCATTTCAACACAGGTCAAAAATCAGAGGATACTTCTTTTTATCACTGTTGTTTCACGTAAGCCAAGAATCAGGTACTCATTCTTATCTTAAATCTAGGTTGTTCCTTCATCCTTGGCACTTTAAGCAGAAATAAATCTATGTTGAACACAATGTTAATATTATGGGCAAAAAGCAAACAAGTAAAATCACTTGCCCAGTCCTTTTTTTTTTTTTTATTAACAATGGCTGTTTTGAGTTGCTACCTACACTTCATCACAGAAATCCTGGGGAGGAAAGGATGTCCCATTTACCTGTTTAACCCAAGGGTGGATGTTTTTCTTTAACCGCAGCTCCCTTGTCTGGGCCTCAGTTAGTCCTAGGCATTTTGAAATCTGCTTGTCAGAAAACCCAATCTCCTTTGCCTTTCTCAGTGTTTCTTCTGTAATGGAATCACTAGAATTTAATGGAAAAAGAGAGATTCAAGTTTTCACCAAACACAGTAAGAAGCAGTGAACCACTCAATTTCTGAAGCACCCAAGACTCCTTATTTCCTCTTTCCAATGTGTTTGGATCTCATTAGCTTCTAAAAATACACAAATAAATATCCCACTAAATCTTCTAACTTTTATGAAATCAACATTTCAAATACTAATGTTTTATAAAACCTCCTACTCTCACACCCTGTGTACCCTCTTCATGTTTATTTTCTGAAAATGCCTTCTTCATTGACTGCTACAATCAATGCATTTATTCAGTAGTAATCACAGACTTTCCATAAATCCAGGAATGTTTTCTTAACTTTAATTTTCCTCAGCTTGTCATTTTATGACCTTTCTGATAGTCTATTCTTCAGAAAGACACTCCTGGCTTTTACTAAGCTCCTCATCACCTACTTCTTAATCACGGTAACCATGTACATTTGTTTCGCCATGGCTCTACTCACCATTCCCTGTTTTAGTCGGGCTACTTTCTATTCCTCCATAAATGTATCACTGTCATGGGCTCATGTAGCATAGCTGATTGATGAATCTCAAATCTATGTGACTTCTACTTTGGGCCTTTAAATGCATAAATTTTGAAAATTTTTATTACTCTGGTATCCCAGCCATCATACTGGGCTACTCTCTGTAAATGGCCTCAATTTACCAATATTACACTTCCGCTTTGAGAAGATAATTTTATGTTCTTATACATATGTCCTATTTAAGCTGGATTGGCCTCTTCATTTCTATCAAGTATATTTCTTCAGTGTAACTTATTTATATTGTGTTTGATATACCTTTGACTTACTCAATTTCGCCTCAACTCTCAGTCACCTTCAAAGGTCAACTAAAGCATAGTGTTGTAAAGACTGCCTCCCATTTTGTTGCCATTCACATTGACCTTCCTGGGCTCTTAACCACCTCTTTTGTTATGTTGGGCACAGGCAGAACCATCCACTGTAACATTTTCTCATACCTTATTATTTTAATGTTTGTTTTTCCTGCTAGATTTAAGTTCCATGAAGGTATAGAATATATTTGACTCATTCATCTAATTATGTCCAATGCCCAGTCTATAAATATTAACTGAATGAAAGAATCTGCAGCATTCTATTTTGTTTTACAGGAAGCAAAGGAATGATCAAAATAGAGTCATAACTAGATTTTAAAATACATGCAAAAATAATTTGTAAAGAACTAAGAACAGAATAAAATATTACTGCAAAACATCTCTAATCAAATACCTGTAGGCCAGTTAATTCAAGCAATATTCAATTCAATAAAATTCAATTATATTAGTTTGGTAGTCAATACAATGAAATTAAAATATATAACAATGTGGTGTCAGACAATCTAACTTGTACTAAATAAAACATTCTCTTGAAACACTATTACCCATACAATTGAATTAAATCTATTGTATTTTGCTCATTCTCATCATTAATCTTCTTTAGCTAAGCCATGTTCGGAGTGTGGAGAAGAGAGAATGAAGCTATTTAGAAAATGGCTATTTCTTTGGCTCTCAGATATGTGTATTCCAATTTTTTGCAGCTCCTACTCTTCCTTGTAAATTTGTTTTTTTTTCTGATGCACCCAAACATGAATCTCCCTCAAATCAAGTCAACCTTCTCCCAATGAATGGAATCTCTTCTCTTTAATAGCTATTTAGATATGTCTGAAGGAGAGAGTAAGAGAGAATACTCCCACTTGCTGGTCCACTCTTCAAATGCCTAAAATCACTAGAATTAGGCTAGAGAAAAAAACACAAGCTAGGATTTTAATCCAGATTGTCATTGTGATTCACAGAAACTCAGTTACTGGAACCATAACCAAAGGCCCTCCAGAACCAAAGCTGGATGTGAAATCCATGTATTGCAATGCAGAATGTGATCATTATAATTGGCATCTTAACCACCAAATACTCACTCTTAGACTCTTCAATTTTTACTCCCATTTTTAGTGTAAATTTTCCCAAGTATTTGATAAGAACACTTTAGAGCAATAAATTTTCCCGTCAAATTCTTCAATGCAACCTATTATTAAGTATTATTACTTATAATATATGCCAAGCTTTATGTCATATGTTCTAAAAATTCTTTCTAATAATGTGGAAACCACTCACTACATGGCCATTTAAATTTAGTGTTTAATTGAAAACTATAAATAATTTAATCTCATGATAGTTTTGATCTACTGCCACACCAATCATATTACAAGTGCTATGCAGCAATACACAGCCACAGCAGAGCACAGAATATCGTGTTATCAGAGAAATAACTACTGAGCAATATTGTATGAGAAAATACAGAACAATATTTGAAACAATGAATTGACAGTGACTCAGAACATTACATGGAGCATTAAGCTATATGGCACAAATGAGCTCATGAGAAAAGGTAGAAGTATGGACAAACCTATGGCAGGGCTCTTGTGACTGGAAAGGGGACAACAATAGAGCTATAAACAAGGTTCAACTTTGTACAGATGAAGGAGTTCACAAAGGGAAACAACACACACACACACACACACACACACACACACACACACACACACAGAGAGAGACACATCTTCCATCCACAGTTTATTCCCCCAAAAGACCAACAGTATTCATGTCTGGGCTAGGCCAAACAAAGCAGCCACGAATTCCATCTGGGTCTCCCACATGGGTGTCAGGGATTCTCTTGCTGCCTATCTGAGAGCATTGACTGAGCTCTGGATAGGAAGCAGAGCAGCTGAGCATGAAACTTGCCCTGAGAAAAAGGATATGGGGTATAATTCTTTATCACAAATGCCATGTTGATCTGTGGCACAATCACATTCCCCTTTTACTCTTTATTTTTTAATATGAAGGTCCATAGAGCACATGAAGGGTCCTCAAAATATTCATTAAAAATGTTTACTGTGAAAAAATTAAAATGAATTTGAAAACCCATTTTTGCACTAAACTTGTCTTTCATTACAACTTCCATGACCTTTTTGAAGTATACATGTATCCATAAACATATCTAGGAAATACACATTCTTTTTTCCTCTACCAATCACATAAAACAGGACTCTTTCCACTAAAGAAATTAAAGAACAAAATAAAGAATGAAAATAGGAGGCAAAAAGGGAGGAAGGAAAGTATGAACACTCACTGACAGGTTTGGCCATGTGTGTGAAAAGGGAAATGCTTTAATTTGTGTTCAGCTCTAGGGGCAAGAAAGAAGTTCATCACTAAGAGGAATTAAATTGTTGCTGCTCCTCCACAATATGCCACACTCCAGAAAATTGGTTGTTTCAAACTTCAGAAAAAAGCAATAGTAACATAATACAACGACTGTTAATAACATTTCAGAAAATTATTTCTGCACAGGTGTCACTTCAATTTAAGCCAGGTGAAAATTTCAAAACAGGTTAATTGAACTAGTCCTGCACAGCACATGTTTTAGGGTATCCTAACGGATTCTAGAAACATTTTCCTGGTGAGCCTGGAATGGTTTTACCTTTTGCACAATTTCCAAAGGTCTATGTCAGTAACATGCTACAATGTTGTTAAAGTCTCAGAAACTGTAGTGTATTAAATTTGGATAACATATTAGTTCATTCATGTTTATCTACCTTAAGTGCAAACAGTGGATACGTAAGTTTGATGCTCAAAGTGAGGTATTTTTCATCCCTCTGGTTATTAATTTCTACTTTTTAGAAATACTTATAAAATTGTGCAAGATATCTTCAATATTTCTCACTGAGATATAGATTTGGTCCTACCCACTGTGGCTGCTACAAAAGCAGGTAAGTTAGAACCCTTCCCACATGCACCACTCTCTAATTCCAAGACAGAGAGCTAAATGGACTTACTCTGTGTTTCCTTCAGTTTCTGCTTTGTACAGGGCTGACTGGCATGTCGTGACATACAGAAGGAAATTGACTTTGTTCCTAATTTGTTCGGATACAAAATTTTATTTTGTGTCCCATTATAATAAAATAAGAGACAATTTGAAGACATGATTCATTAGCTTTGGACCAGTGATTTGGATAAGGTTAAACCTCTTTAAGAGTCAAACACAAGATGAATAGTCCTAAGTGAACAAGAAGCTCATTTAACAGATTCAGCTCCACACTTCCCAGTTTTATCTGCCGATATTAGGCTGCCCTCCATCTTGTCTGCTAAAAAGAATTTCTAACACAGTGAGTGTTTCAATTCAAACTACGTAAAAGCTTCTTTTAGGAACACAGCTATAACATTTTTATTTTTTCAAAGGAAAATGAAAACCTTAATTTGAAGCAAACTCAAAACATAATAATCACTATGTAGAAGTAAAAATGTCAAATTCATAAATCAAAACTGCTTTTTGAAGCCTCAATAGGGAATGATACATTTATATTATGGAGTTAATCAAAGGAACACTATACCGGGAAAGAAATGTGATCAGTTGAAAAGAACATATGCATGGCAACCCACAGTCTTAAAATATGTGTAATAAATTACTCTTCTGTTATTTAGTATGTCTTTTGTAAATAAGTAGTCTATTTATTTTTACTTTTTTAAAATATATACACATTAAATCCATATTACAGAACTGTATCTGCTAAAATGTGCTGTCTATACAGTTGTTCTATCTTCTACAAGCTTTCTTTATTTTCAAAGTTCAAGGACAAACTCATAAAAGCCTAGACTTCATCACTGCATAATAAAATCTGAACAATTAAGTACAGACACATCAACTGCCTGGGTTACTAGCCTTTTCATCTTGCTTGTCTCTACTTAGCAGGATAAAATGACATTTTAAAATTTTAGAGTGAGAATAAAGATCTTAAAATCAGACAAGCATATTTTTTTCACACCCTCCATGATCTTTTAAGAGTCAGACATCATGGCTCAGTTTCCACAGTGAGAAGTCTCTTGTATGTTCTCTCGTTTGTAAACAATGCAAGCCTTGCCTCCGTCTCTCTTCAACTTCCAATGTAGATTTTTGTTGTTGTTGCTGAACGTTCTACCACCTTCTCTGAAACTTCCTCCATTCACACTTAGTCTTCAATAATAAATGATAAAAGGAAATGGAATAAATTCCCCTTAATGAGCAAATTTTCACCTGGCACAGAGGAGCTGGGGAAATCTATTAACTGACTGGAGGAACGCCTGAAGCCTTGCAATCACCAGGGGAGCCAGCGCACTTCACACAGTCCTCTCTTCCACTTGACTGGCTTTTATCTGATCCACCAACTCACAAGTAATACTAAACAAATTTCCCTCCAGATTGCACAAGCTCTAATGTGAAGATGAGCACTCCACTTGGCCTACAATTACAGAATGGCATAGCAGTTTTATTATTAGTCTCTTTTAAAAGAAAATCTCCCAAAAAGTAGAAGCAGCAAAAAAAAAAAAAAAAAAAAAAAAAAAAAAATGCCACTACTGGAAATCAGTAATAACACCCTCTATCATAAAAGAATGAAGACATGTATTCTCTGCCTCACAACTCACCACTACATTCCCCCACCCCGAGTTTTGCATGGCTTCATGGATTATTTCCACTATTTCACTGACCATGCCACAACCACAACAATGTCATCAGTGGAAAAAGTATTTGTCTTCTCATTTATTCTTTGAAAATAAAAAAAAAAGGTTGTTACCAATTTCCTCAAAAAATGAAAAAAAATTCAAAAACAACAGTGGTATTTTTGACAAACAGCTGAGCTGTTCAGAAAAATGTAAGCATTTAGCCAACTACTAATTTCACCTAATTTTTGGGAATCGCATGGCTTATTTCTGTATAGCAATAAGGTTGTTCATGAAATTAAGCAAGACCTTGATATTTCTTACAAAAGAGTAATACCTAGGCAAAATTTTCAAGGAAAGTATGGCATCATGAAAAGTATATAATAGAATCTATATCTAATCACTATCACCTTAGCACTATCACCAGAATGCTATAATATTGTAGGTATTGGTATTTACCAGATGACATTCTTAAACCACATTTCACTTTTAAAAGCAACAACAAATTGCTATTGTACACATCTTAAAATAGGTAATTTTAATTTCTTAAATTTAGTATATTTTTATCAATCTTTAAGGACTATAACAATTCAGAAAAATTGTGATATTATGTTAATGTGTTAATATCATTCATTTACTATTGAATATAATATTAGAACTAATTACTTGCAACACTCAAGCCTTAACATAACATGGTTTATCAGTGATTTTTCTAATTGAAATTATTAGAACTCTTTCTCTCCTCTTATGTTGATTTGATGGAAAAGCAAAAATACTTGATCAGAGTAGCAAACATGTCTGCTGGTGTGGTATAAAATATTGTGTCATGGAAGACCTGGATGGGGTTCAGGCTCTGGAAGCCATTGTGGCTATTTATAGAGTGACTTAATCGCAGGAAGATCCTCCCAAAAAAACAAGTATTCAGTAAGGAGAGCCAAAGATTTCTCATATGTGTAAGTCCAGAATTTAAAATCTCACAGCTAGAAAGGAACATTGTAAGCTTCAGTAGAGCTGAGATTGAATGAGCATTCTTTCTTGTCTTACAATGCATTTCACAAATCAATTTATTTTAAAAAAACAAAAAAAACTTATTTTAAAACCTTTTCATGATCTTTGCTTAAATTCAGCCCTGGGGTGGGGATTTCGCATAGCAGAAGCCTCTTGGGATGCCTGCATCTATGTAGCAATGCCTGGTTTAAATCTGACTACTTTATTATTATACTATTTTTTTTTCAGTTTCTAAACTTACACTACTGTTCACATTGCTCAGAGCTTCAGTGATACGCCCCCAGATGATAGAATTGACTTGTTCACCTGCATTAATACATGCCTACTTTGTTATGATATGCTTTCCTGTTAATGAGCATCCTAAAAGGCAGTAAGTGATGACTCAAGTACCTGGGTGTTGATCACCCAAAGGGAGAGCTGGAATGAGTTCTGAGTCTCCGGTTTGGGTTTGGCCAATCTCAGGAAAGCACAGGCATCTGGAGGATAAACCAGCAAAGGGAGGATTCAGAGTGTGTGTGTGTGTGTGTGTGTGTGTGTGTGTGAAGTAAAACGAAATGAAAAAAGTCTCAAAAAACAGTATATAAACTACTTTTTGAAATTGCATCATTTCTACAAAGTACTCTTCCAAAGATCACATATGTTGTTCCAAGCCTTTCTCTATATATTTTTCTTTGACTTCTAGAAATTGGCCTTATCACTCAGGTAAGATGATGTGTGAAGTGCTTAGCACCATGTCAAGAAGATAAGCAGTGCTTCATCAACACAAATAAATAATGGAGTAAAGGAAAATAAAAGCATTGAGAGGGAAGAAGCGCAAGAGAGGCAGCAAGAGTTCAGCAGAAGGAATGAAGCAAATCAGTGCAATTTGGCCCAGGACGATATTTTGTCCTTTGCATTTCCTATGAAACATTCTCTTATCCGTGCTTTACATTGGTTTAGGCCACCATACTTTTCAATCCTTCCAAAAAAAATGGAAGCTGATCTTCTGAAGAGAATGTGCTTTCAAGCCAGTACCCCTCTATTGAGAAGCATGTTGGCTGCCTTTCTCTCCTTGGAATGGAATGACATATTTCTTCTCCAAGGTCACACATGGAGGCTTTATGCCTCCATAAGGGCAGCTCAGACAAGAATTAGCAGATGAAAAATTTCTGGGGTCCAGCAACTAATGATCCAAGTTCTATAATTATAGTTCTTACAGCCTTCTTTGCCTAAATTTAATTTCTGTTCCACACTCAGGATTTATTTATTCATACCTGCATGAACATGTAAGGTGTGTGCACTTCTTAAAGAAAAGATCTAATTGTATAAATAAATAAAATGATGTTATCTTTATAAACAGTCCTTTATTATAAATAAAACAAAATTTAGAAATTTCTAAGATGTCTGTAACCTTGAGAATCCTGTTCATGTCTTGACAGGTGATTTGCAAGGGTATTCTCCCTGCCAGGATCCCAGTGTTTTTCACACAAGGGTTCTGGAAAAGGGCACCTTCCTCACATTGCTTCCACTTAGGTCAACCATGCAGGCAGGAAGACACGCAGCTCACAACTTGACATCTGAGGAAATGCTGATATCCAGTTGTCAGATTTAAATGACGTATCTGAACCAGCAGGCTTGTGAACAGTGGGAGTGACTAAAGCCAAAGGCACCAAGGAGCTCTGGGCTACATTCCCTGCTGTCCTCTGACTGACACAACATAAGAGATGACACACCTAAGTCTGACTCAGTTTCACCACCCATAAAAATAGAATGGTGACATTTTCCAACTGTACTATAACGGAAAATGCACCACAAGGTCACCAGAATTATATGAGCACAAATTTCTCTATTATAGAAATGCTTGCATACATATTTCGATCATTCAATGTTTTTTCATGTCTAATGAAATCATCTCCTTCACTACAATTGTATTTACAAATGTTTCTTGTGAAAACTTTTCAGGAACTGTGCAAATTTGCAGACATATTTTTACCAAAAGTTTGCCAATGCTGGGTTATCCTCAACAGATAATAGAAATTATGACACCTGATGGATATACTTTATTTGATAGTACAAATATTAGTAAAATCCCTATTTATTTGAAAACTATTCATTCTGAACCTTCTTAGCTAGTTAATGCATTCATAGCTGCTTGGAAAAAATTTAAACCTAAAGATGTTAATTCACAATGCTTTCCAACAGAGTCAGTTTATATCTTGCATAATTGTACATTTTCCAGTTAATATTTTTGTGATTCTCTTTGTGCGATCAAGAATTATAATGCATTTTACTCTACTATACATTTTCTTTGCTTACGATAGAAATTCTCCTTTCTCTCTTCGAATAACATTTCTTTCCTTATTTAATTAATATCTTATGTAAATATTGATCAGTGTTTACTGTATGCAATTCATTATATACTAATTCCTCAGGTAAAAAAAAGTCTCTGAATCAAAGATCATTGTTTTCTGTTTCAAAATTAATGCTGCTCTTTACAAAGGTAAATTCTATTCTGAACTCATACTAAACAAAATTTCCTGCTAAGAAAGACTTGCAATAAAATTATATTAAGACATTATAGCATTTGACCTATATACCTTAATGGAATTCACAATTTGATTGACATGTTATACTAGCATATAGGTAGTAATTAGAGAAAAGAAATTGTTTGATTTCTACTATTACATACAATGACTAAATAAATAATAAACAGCATAAACATAGTAACATAAGAGCAAACAGCACTGATCAGTTCCTGAGTGGAATCTACTTCCTGTTTCTCACTTAGCATGACAGTCTAGCTTCTACTGCCACCTCAGTATCACCGGATATGGTGAGATCCTTCAACCCCTTCATCGCCTCTCTCTCTAAATATGCAATCCTGCTGAGGTTGTCTTCCTGTTTCACTTATTTTGCTTTAAATTATTTCTTTCCTTGTCTTCCATGACACTGAGATATAGTGAAGAAAAGAAATCTGTCCCTGGATTGAATAAACCCTGAAATTAAATCCTTGCTGCAACAACTAGGACCTGTGAAACCACAGAGACTTCATTTAAACATTCTGAGCCATCGATTTTTCTATAAATATGATGTGTGGACATATACTTTCCAAGTAATCACATTTGGATTTATATGAGGTACTTATATAAGATAACATGTGTAAAAGTCTTACCTCCAACGACCTTTCAGGAATTCATATTCCTCCTTTCCACATTTTCCTTATTGCATCCTTACTATGTATAGCTAGTAGCATAGGCTATAAATCCATTGAAGGCAGGGTAATGATTAACATGTATTCATCAACAAATGCCATTAGACCTCAACAAGTGCCCTATACACAGTGAGTATTTAGCAAATATAAATGAATGATTAGATGAATATTTGGTCTCATAACAAATTGTAATAAAAAGAAATACCATCACACATACACATAGCCTATCAAGTCTTGAGATCAGAGATATTGACGTAGATATAACCTAATATTTCTAAGCACATGCTATTATACATAAACAAGATTTTTTGAACTATTTAGCATAAAAATAAACTATACAAAACACATTATTAAAATCTGGATATCACTATGAAAACTATTTAAGTGTAATGTTCCTCTTTTTAATCTCAGAATCAGAAGAACTGTCCCACAATTCCATACATTTATTATTATCTGTAAAAACTATGAAAATATTAAAGAAACAATAAACAAACCAGAGTTTTCAGTCATAAATATTTGATGTAAAATTATGCTGTATATAATTTGATGAATCAACAATTTGAAAAATATTGTAGTCTATCAAATCTATATTACTTAAAATGTCCTTAGGACATTTTATCTTCTGTACATAGAATCATAGACTTTTCCCACTATAATACTCAATTTCTACAGACAAAAGAAAACAATTTGCTTACATGAGCCCCAGTTTTTAGTTTTCTTGATTGGTTTGCTTATGTATGTGGTTTGGGGAGATAAAAATTGTAGAATACATAGTCACAAATAAAACTGTTTTATTCTAAAATTAATTACCTCACAAGAATATGTTGCATGAGAGGCCTTCAAAAATGTTTGTGGAAACTGGAATTAAACATAAGTTCACTTTGTTGTGAAATATTTTGGAGCCCATAAAGCATTTTTCATTATATACATTCTCGTGAACTTTTTGATGATTCCTCATGTGGTTGGATTTAAAAAAAAATTGCAACAAAATATACTTACAGTTTAATTACAATCTTTCATGAATTTAAAAAAAACACCCTCCAATAATTAGCTAGCTGTATCACTTCCAAGTAAAATAGATGTGGAGCATTTTAACTGTGGAAAAGCTGAGACTTAGCAATAGAGTGTGAGTTAGTACTGATTTAAGGAGACAGAGACCATTACTACAAATCAAAACAGTGAGTTCCACTAAAGTATCTAATCATTTTCATTTCTATTTCCAAACAATCAGATTTATCACAAACATATGTCACAGCAAAATATCACAAACAGTAACATGCAATCATACACATTTCTTTCCCTATATTATTTTTATATTTAATTTTTTTGCAGAAATTGTTAACTTTTAGGCAAGAAAGTATAAATTATCACAGGAAAGCAAAGTACCAAACATCCTCTTTCTTACATCTTAAGTTCTAACAATTCTTAGGTGACACTTTTCCCCTGGAAGCTTCAATCAAATCTAAGTACAAAACAACCCTGTCTGGTTTTGCCATGCCTTGTGAGCAAGTTAAATAAAAAGTCAATAGAAACTAGCATGTGTAGGAGAGGACATTCAAAGGGAGTGTTCCAGCTAAGGTGACACCTGCATTATTACATCTGCCACAAGTTTGTGGCTGCAGGGAAATGGCTAACTTTACTGAGCTCAATTTAGCACTTGAATGCCCAAGTGGAACTCTACAGGCTTGCTGTAGATTAGTTTTTCTAAACCACAGGCACGCCTATAGTTTTTTTAGCACTCACCAATGGACGTAGTTTATCACGTTGAACATAGAGATGTTCAGATGGAAATTGGGCCCTTCAAAACTGTGGTTTAGTGTTCTCTACTATTTGATTATAGCAGTAAGTGGCAGTGAAGGGGAAAGCAAATATAATGTTAATACTAGGATTTGGATAGCAAAAAAGTAATTAGACTACTGGACAAAAGCAATTTCTAGATAATTTGAAATAAACACACACTAAATTAAATTTATGTCAACAATGAATAGGGAAATAATTCAAAATCTTTATTTCCAATAATCATGTTACAAACTAAAGATCTCAATAATTGTATCTCCTACTTCAGCAGATTCTTTTTAAACAATCATCTATACTGTTACTAACACACATCGCAGGCTTGTGCATGAAATACAAAAAAAAACAAAACATGATCCATTTCAGGGTAATTTCCCAAACTGAATGGGAGGCAAAAGAAAAAGAAATTATTATCAAAATCGATGGAAAATGTTTCCATTTATAATTTAACATGGCATGGCATGAGCAGGGACTGGTTGTCTTCTTTGAGCTAATCACTTGATGGGCAGATACAAAATTTAATTCAGTTTACTATCAGCCAATATAGAGCAATACCTTGCACAAGTCAGACAGGTATAATTAAATCCTTGATCTGAATATATAAGTTGGAAACACTTGAAGGACCCAATAACCAATACTTTAAAAATTAACAACGGGAAGCAATCACAAAGAAACAGATGCTTAACATTGACAATTAGTAATCTATTTTCTTGTCTGCTCAAACTTTTTTCCTTTTTTTAAGTAACATGGTTATTTTTCAATATAAAATTAATACAAACTGAATTCTAAATCAAATCTCTGAAATGTAAAGTTTTAAAATAAGTTCTGCTCACAAAAAGTTCTAATGCATTTGACCTCCTATCTTAAAGCAATCAGAGCCCAACTCCAGGATCTGTGCACCTGTTTCTGATATATTTGAAGCTTTTATCATCCCTTCTGGTACTCCAGTGGCAGTACTATCACCCCTTCATTGACTATTATGATTATACTGAAAGTATCCACTGTATGTAGTTTTTGTTTTCCACCTGATGTTAGCTAATTCATATTCCACACTTCTATACATGTTTCTGTGTGTGTGTTTAAAAGTCCACTTCAAAACATTTATGGAAAATGGAATTAATAATTTGAGTGATTTTTGTATAAAAACAACTGTGAAATTCATGCATAATTTTTCATAATGTATATTTTCACATTCTAGGAAAAATTTCATTAAAATAAACTTAATTCCATTTACCATGAACATTTTGAAGTATTGTCTGGTCCATGCATTTGAAGTCTAAACAGCTCTTGAGAAATTGTATTATGAAAAAGCTATGCATGAATTTCAAAATTTTTCCTCCAAAAATAAATGTATCTTTTAATTCCATTTTGAAGGACCCTTATATATAAATACATGCCTATAAACTTACAAATTAAATATGAGAAGTTAAGTATCAAATTTCCTTGTAGTTGTGTACTGCTCAGGTTTGAGCTCAATCTGCCATTTATTAGCATATAATATGAAGAAAACCCCTGAATCTCTCTTCCCCCTCCTTACTAATGATAAAATGAGAAAATCAGTGAAATCTTCATTTGTGGGAAAGTTTGAACAAAATAGTTCGCTTACAAGAATACTTGACATATAATCTTAAATATTAATAATTATTGTCCTATGTTTATTGAATTGAATCAAAGTTCATATATTTCTAACATCTAACATTCTAGTTCTAACAGCATTCTCTTTTCTTTTCCTTTCTTTTCTTTTTTTTTTCTTTTTCTTTTTCTTTTTTACTTTTTCTTCCCGGTAGGGGATCAGTTACTTCAGGAGAGCCCAGTTGATTTTATTTGTATAAGTATTTGGTATATTTACTTGATCTATGTCACTTGAACTTCTTCTTCCCATGTCATGACCAAAACTGAATCTAGAATAATCATAAGGCAAAATTCTGCAGGTGAAATTTTTTCTATTTTCCAATAGATCAGCATATGTTGAGTACTTGTTCACTGAGTAGTGACAAAACTGCTACCCAGGAGAAACAGAACATGTACAAGATTCAGTTTCAGTAGAATAAATGAAGATGGGGAACTGCCTAGAATGGTCAATTTTCCTCAGGCAGCAATAAACAATTTAGTACAAACGAGGGAAAATCAGTTAACCTAAGTGAAGAAGGGTTTTTTGATGATGTTGTCTAATTTACAGTTATAACCCAAGATGGTAAAATGGGTGTAGCTCTGCAAATTTAATAGGAGTTGTCATTAGTATGTTTGTGTATTTGAGACCACCACAAACTGAGCTCAGATGGAACAAGCACCCAGTACTGGGCTACTGAGTAAATTATCCTTACACTGGTCCCATCCTTGGCTCATCATCCTGCCAGAGTATGGGACTTCAGGATACTTGTTTAGCTCCACCCTCCAAGGTAAGAATTTGCACTATGACATCTACTTTCACACAGGCCTAGCTAACTTCAGTTATTCTCACAGTGCCTGATCTGTCACAATCAGTGCTTTTCCTCCATTCCAAATTGTGAATATTCACATTAGTATAGTAAACAGGTGTTGCATTTGTCAGTCAAATGCTGAACTTTGTCTCTGACATTAAACATTTATGCAAGTACAGACTGGTCATCATTTTGAGTGACATTCTCACCCTCTGTTAATGAATGTGTTTTTTGAATTTTAGAAGACCTTTGAAACGATTAACACTCTGTTAAGAATAGCTTTAGTATATCCAACTATCATAGCTTCCTTCAAAATAAAGGTTTGATGTTCAAATACATGATGAAACATCATACATTAAAATCAAGAAATAACATATCACATAATATAAAAACAAAGGCAAATTATGGATCTGAATAGGTGTTTTTGAGTGCATATCTCTAATAAGCATGAAATATATTTTTATTGTGCTAAGTAAAATTTGAAGGGAAAAGAGACATGCACCATGTATCAGATGTTATTGATGGTCATATCATTTCAACTTCATGACAAAGCTATGAAGTGCACATTGACAGGAAACTTGTGAGGCCAGACAAGTGCAGAAGGTAGCAGTCTCACAATTCCACAGTAGGCAGCACTGTATTGTAATCTAGATGGTTGCACAGTCTGTGCTCATTCCAATAGGAAAGGCATGAATACTAAGAAACATAGTCCACCTTTAGCATTTTATATTTATTCTCTCTTCAAGTTCCGTCTCTTCCTTCAAATCAGATTCCCTTTTCTTGTTTCACAAAAGACATTTATGAAAAGTGCAAAGAGACTGGAGCACATTGGTTCTAGTGATATGCTGAAGCAGGAAAATGTTGTGAGCCTCTTAATAAACAATCAGTAAATCTACCTCCCGTGCCTCTGTCTAAAGCCAGACTTCCATTACAACAGTATCTGAGATCTTCAAGCAGAGTGAACCACACATAAACGTGAAGAACAAAGAACTGATACTCTCTTCCCTCTCCAAATTGGCAGCATCTAAGTCAGCTACAGAGTGCGGACAACTAGTAGGGATCTTCTGTTACTTTTGGAGCGGTACATCCTTGATGACTAACCCCATTCAAATATTTACAACTTTAGGAAAAAGCAGATTTCATGGTCCAGCTTAATGGTGAGTATGATCAAAACAGGAAAAGGAAACTCCTGTCTTCCACACTGTATCTCCATCAGCTTAGATGCCCTTTGAGTGTCACGCCCCTGTCTCACAGGGCTGAGGCAGGTAGCTTCCATGACCATTTCCACGTTTCTGTCTAACACTTCTAAATAACAACTACTACCAAGTTGCTATGTGTTCTTCTGTGACACTCCAAAGAGAAATGATAAAATGAACACTAAGTAGCATCCAGATAATGCGTCAGGGTTGAAGTACACTAATGCTACTATGGATCATTTGTGGAGTCTCATTTGTGGTTTTCTTTAGTTTTCGCTCCATAAAGAATCCAAATCACAGCAAACTTACACAGAGGAGAAGTAAACTTTTAGAATCTTTTCAGTTATTCAGTCTTATGTAAAGTGCACAGATCATTATCAACAATAGAAAATACTTCTATTTATGTGAGTGCCACAAAATGGAGTCTGAAAATGTCAAATTATCACAAAATAAATGCAACAAACTGTGTGATGTATAAAAGTAAAATATTCCGATTCTTCAAGGACCTTTGTATTTGTCAATATGGACTTGTTTCTGCTTAGTTAGAATCTCAATGTGCCTTCTGGCTACAACAGAACTATCAAAACATTAATTGTTTCCTAAACCCAGAATGTAAACTAGTGAAAATTCAAATCACAGTAACATTTGTCATTTTCTACCCCAGGTCTCTTCCACTTCTATATTTTGTGTACTGTAAGTTTCTAGCACCCTCCTGTGGTTTAACTGGAATGGTTTCATGGGCATTTGAATTTAGCTGCCTGAAACTGCAAACAGTAGAACAAGCTATAATTCATCCTGGAATTTCTGCTGGCATCATAAACCAAGATAGAAAAACTTAAGTCAGCAAAACTCCAAGACAAATGTGAGGCTTGGTTCCTAACTTATTTGCTATCTACTGTTCATTTTATGTGATCTTTAGAAAGGATGATTTATATGCAACTATACTTAATTTCATCTTTGTCAGGAAGGAATCCCAATAATCAAAACTAGGCATTTGACATGTAGAATTAGTAAGTAGATGATAAAGAACCTGATTTTTTTCTCAAAAGAAAAGCAGGTGAGTTTGTTACCCAAGTTAAGCATACTTAGTTTCGGCAAATACAGTAAGCCAGTCACATCTTCAAAGATAATATGTTTAAAACCCATCCACGATTCCATGGACCTAAGGGATCCCACTAAATGGCCTTCCAGTGAAAAATTAAAAAGTATATTTTAAACCACTGACATTATCAGAATATTCTCAACATGAAATGAAATTTAAACATAATTGGCCATGAAGGAGATAAAAATGTAAATTAGTGAGAGGTAAAAAGACTATTAACAGAAACTTGAATGTGGCTTATTTGTATGCTGAATGGGAAGTCTCACTGTTCAAAATATCAGTAGAAAGCAACAGAAATTAATTTATTAATCACTATAGAGTAATGTGTAGATTGATATTATAAGGGAAAAATAGATTTCAGAAGTTTCATGTACAACAGAAATACTCTTCATTTAACTGTTGACTAACAAATTAAAAATAGATATTTGTTCATTAAAATTAAATAACATGTGAATTCATAAATGTAGACCAATTTTCATAAATCTAAAAGATGTAATGAAATCATCACTGTTTTATAGTAAGATAAGCAGTAGAAAATAATTTAAAATATTAATAGGTACGTTTAAACAAAGATAACCACCTCAAAAACTACCATGTGAACTTCTGGTTATGGCTCATATTTTGTGGTGTCAGCCATGTTCACTTCACTGAAGATGATTTTTAGCTCTAAGCTTCAAGATAAAAAAGACCATTCTGAACATCGCCCCAAAGATCCCTGCGAGGTCACCTTACCTGTTGAGCCCTTTCAGTGTCTTTTCCATGTTCAAAATGTCTCGCATCTTATACAAAAACCACTTGTCAATGGAGGTGAGCTTCATAATCTCATCAAGGGACATGTTGTTCTCCAAGGCCTGACAGAAAGGAAAAAAAAGATAACTTCCTTTGACAAACAGGTGTAAACATATTATTTGGTTGAAACACACAACCGTCATGTTAAAGAACCTGTGATTAACCACAGAAATATTTAACATGAAATTAACACCACTGATGTTCCTTCCAGGAATTCTAAAGATGCTGCCAAACAAACCCATAAACAGCACGCAGAGGAGCATCCTGTCTTGACTTCCAAGGTGGGGTTGTACTCAAACAATCGGCTGTAACCATCTGTAACCCTTTGGCCACGATACCAATTATAAATAGATTGAATGTAGTATATCTCTTTTGGAATGAAACAGAATCTCTTAAAATTAACATCCACAGTTTCTAACAAAAGGCAAGATCCTGCCAGTCTTAACATTTTGTCTTCAAGTGCTACAGCTTCACCATTGTTACACTGCTGTCATGAAGTCCATAACAACTCCACACCAGCTTGAGGTTCTTTATTGCCCCTTAAATCAAAAATAATGCCATGCATCTTTGAGGTTACTTTAAAGTCCCTAAAATCAAAAATAATACCATGCATCAAAAGAGGTGATGATCCAGTCATCCTGAAATAAGACTGCTGCAGGAATCAGACCTCAGAGCAAGTTACCCTTTCTAAGAGTTATGAAAGCTAGTGAAGATTTACACACTCCCTTCACTTTTTTCCCCTTCAGCCCTCCACTGTTCTTACCCTGTCAAAATCACCAAGCTCCTGGTTGCTGTGGAAATGAACAGTAATGATGACCTCTAACAAAAAGAAATCAGTTCTTTCGCACGGCGCCAGCCGACAATAATTTATATGTCAGACCCTGCACTGCTTGCTTGTACACAGAGTATTCTGTGCAAGAAAGAAGCTCCACACATGGCCCCTGAATTCCCATCCTTTATCAGCCTGTTAAAAAAGAATGAGAGATTTACTTGAGCTTAATAGTCTCTCTGGGAACCAGGAAATGCTTCCTTTTTCATCTGCCTCAAAGTGGCAGAACATGACTGCTAGACTTAAGGAAACAATCCATTTGTTCCATTTTGCCTGTACACATACACACACATTTATAATGTCCCCAAAGCACGGGCATGTGTGTGCGTGCATACATGCATATGGATGTCCTGGATTGCTTTCAAGCAGAAGATCAACATAGGAGCAATACATAAAGAAGCTGGGATGGCTTTCTAGAACACCCTCTCATTGATACAATAACCTTGACGGGAAAATGTTAATTATCTTGTAACACAACATTGGAAGCACCATGAAAGGCTAATTGTACTTCTCAGTCAACGGAGTTTACATATTGTATGTTTAGAAATCACAAAAGTGATTTCTGTTCACAAAAGTGAACAGTCGTAACTAGATGGAATGAAGGAAATGTTCTTTCATCTCCTTCCCCCCTTCTCAGGATGCTCAGAATATGGACACAAAGATAATGAATTTAAAATCACCTTCAGCATTTAAAAATGAAACCCACATTTCATCCACTTATCCCACATGTATACATACAATGGTCAGCAGGGCTTTGTAGGACCAGTGCAGTTTGATACTGTTGGAGGATTAATGCCTGAGCTTTCTTAAATATCAAAAAGCCAGTCAGGGATTTCTGACCAGACTTCATCCGCCCAAGTCACCTTTTCTAAAATCAGATGAGCTGAAGCTTTCAACTGCTAAGCACAGTAAATATGAAAGGAAATTAATATGGCATTTAATTTGCATGAAAAAGAACTAGTGGGTGGGAGTGAGAAGTGCGAGCCTCTCTGCTCTTACAGGTGCTTTAGAATCTGCTGCTGTTTAAACCCAAAGGAAGCAAATGCATTAAGATCATTCCAGGTAGCACCAACTCAGTGGCAAAATGCTATATGAATCTTCCTCTCTAAAATAGAAGTTTAAACATTTTTAAAGAACAAGTAATGAAGGTTATAGGAAAGGACAAGTCATACCATCTAATCTAAGAGAATTAATATTACACATGCTAAAATGAAATGACATTTTATCTATGTGATAATCTTTTAGAATTGTAATGTGTCGTTAAATCCAAACTCAAATCCAAATTTAAAAGGATGATTTTTTAATTAATTATATAATATCTAATGATATATATAGATGTCTACAGTTTTCCATAGAAGTTTTTGAGGAAGAAGTTTAAAATGTTCCCCAAAATTTATGAAGTAAAGACTGCTTTACTCTAGCTGTAGGCAACTACATAGGTTACCTTGTACCTAGGCAAGTGTTACACTGCTGAGAGTAAAACAGCCAGTAACTGGGAGGAATTCTGGGCCTGGTTAATTCCAAACTTGTGTGATTATCCTAGAGTGCTAGTATAGATGCCTATCCTATTTTTTAAAGCTATTTGGGGAAAGTAGGGAATACTGGCCAGGAAATGTCACCCAGGCCCCCAGGAGGAGAGGGTGCTATAGACTACTCAGGCAAGGGGGCCAGGTGATGAGTCGGAGTGGGAATGGCTGAGAGCATATTTTACAGGGCAGAAACGACTTTTAGCGGCTTCCTCAGACCAGACCACTGTGCTCACAGATAGGTGAGAGAACTGAGAGTTTTAGATAGGAGGAAACCCCAGGGCATATTTATGTCAGGCCAAGGCACCTGCCCAAATGGCAAACCCGAGCTGGGCTAAATAACATCACCCACCTCTGGTGGACACAGAAGCTCGGGCTGCGGGAATGTCCGGCCAGGCTAGGCCATAGGACTTACCCACGAGTGTCTGAGCAGGGCTTGGGCCACAGCACCCACTAGAATGTGAGAAAACTGGAGATGGTGGCAGATTCCTTCCTTAGGGGACTTATGGGCTTGCTTCTGTGGAATTGAAGCACCCTCCAATTTGCAAGGAGAGCTGCATGTGGTGACTGGCTAGGCCAGGCTCCAACATGAAACTCACCGGACACTTGCAGGAGCGGAGATTGGCAAGAGGCTAGGCTGGACCAGTCTGCTGCACTCACCAACATACGCAAATGCCAAGACTGAGGGCAGACCATGCCATGCAGAGATGTGGCACCCATAAGCACACATGAGATCTAGGGTTGGGAGCAAGCCTCGTAGGAGAACTTCGGGGGCTTCCCTGCCAAGCTGTAACTATCATTTGTGAGTACAAGAGTTGCAGCTTTGGGAAGACCAGTTTGGGCAAGGCTGTAGCATTTGTTGTCACGCATGTGGGCTGGATTTGGGAAGAGCCAGTGCTCACAAGAGTAACAATGGGAATGAGAGAGACCAGGCTAGCCAACAACACCCACCAGTTCATGTGAGAGCTGGGTTTGAGGGTGAGCCAGACTGTGATAGGCTGTAGCACTCACTGGTTTCATGAGTGCTGGAATGGGTGTGGGCCAGTCAGGCTAGACCACAGTACCCGCCAGTGAGTGCCTGGGTTGGACACCGGGTATGTCAGGCTTGACCACAGCACCTATCAACATACATAAGATCTGGGGATTGAAGCAAACCTGGTATGGAATCTGGGGAACTCCTCTGTTAGGTTACAGTTCCTACTGGTGAGCACAAGAGCCAGGGCTGACCAGCAACACCCTGGCACATGTGTGAGCTTGTTCTGGGGAGGACCAGACAGTCAGTTCACAACACGCTGTCACCAGTGAGAGCCACGACAGGGTGCAGGCCAGGCTGGATTGGACTGCAATATCCAGTTCATATGAAGGCTGGGAGTGTTAGTTTGGGTTAGCCTCCTGCATCAGCTGATGAGAGCTGGGACTGGTGGAGTCTCAAACTGAAACAAGCTGTAGCACCTGCTTGCAAATGCTGAGACTGGTGCATGTCATCCTAGACTGGACTGTAACACCTGCTGGCATGCGTAAGATCTGGGGCTAAGAGCAGGCCTTAAGGAACTTCAGGGACTCCCTTGCGGGACTACTGCTTCCACTGGTGAACTGAAACTGGTGTAGGCAAGGTTAGGGTACATGAGAGCCAAAATGAGTTCAGATCAGCCACGGTAGGCTGCAGCTTCTGCTATCAAAAGCCAGGACTGGGTGCAAGTCATGTCAGGTTGGACTGCAGTACCCCCTGGCAGGTGCAAAATCCAAACTGGAAGCCTGCCTAGTAGAGTCACTACTTTGCTGAGATGTAGCCTCTGCTGTTGAATATGAGATCCAGGGCTGGGGAGCAAGCCTGGTGGAGGTTCCTGGAGTTCATCTCAACTAGTTTATAACAACCACCAGTGTGTGTCTAAAGACTGGGCCTATGGTGGGCTAGGCTAGGCTGGGCTGGGCTAGGCCGCAGCACCCGTCAGTTCACATGAAAGTTGGGACTGGGGGCAGAAATGACCAGGTAGCTGCATCTACCTGCACGTGCATTGACTGGTACAAGTGACAGACAAAACCTGACCCTGGCACACACCAGAGTCAAGTCTGAGGTCAGCCCAGGTGAAGTTTATACAGGACTCCCCAATTAGACTGCTAGTCTCAAACTCCAGGCGCATGAAAAACCACAACATATGTGGTACAACCTTGCAATGCATGCCAAAGGACTGGGCCTTCTCAGTTGCTAATGTCTGTGCAGTGGACAGCAGGCCCAGATGCACACAGGGAGGCATGATAGCCAGCTCATCTAGGCCAGCAAAGGATGTGTGGTGCCTTGTCAGGAGATGGAAAGCACAACAGATTAGGAAGTTCTCCTGGCCAAGCTTTGCAAAGTGATCCTAAGTCTGTGGAAGCACACTGAGGTGGACTTGGTTGGCCAATAGACCTTGGAAAGGTTTTCTCAATCCTGGTGCAACAAAGTCCATGGTGTCTCATAACTATCAAAACTGCTCAAGTAACACTGTCGAAACCTTCTTCCACACATCAGTCTCTACGGCACATCAAATGACTATTCCCATCCGTGGGTGCTGATGTTGTTTGACAGCAAGGAGTGGACCCCTCCCCTTTCCACCCTGAGGACACAGGAGAGAAAAATTTGAAACCTTTATGCCATCTACCTTCCTCCATATCTTGGCCCTCCCCATCCTAATTAGAGACCCACATGGGTGCACATCCATATCAACTATGTAAACAATATTATAAATAAATAAATAAACAAATATGAACTGAAAATCACTTTATACTTCAATTTTACTATAAAACCCAGGCTACCTATATCAAAGGTTTGGGAGAAATGACTCTGAGCCCCTTGCCACATTACCTTGGCAATGGCATAGATGCGGGTGCTAGATGGATCAGCCAGCTCTGTTCGCAGATCCAGGTTTGATGGCCACTCTTTGTTCATTGGAAGACGAGCAGTGAAACCATCTACGGAGGGATGACACATTCGCAAAGCCTTCTGGAAGCTCTCCTCAAATGTGCGACCAATAGCCATGACCTGGAATACAAGTTTGAGATTTTGCATAAAAGGAACTTGTGTGTTTCTAATTTGTAAAAGAACTGGATATAGAAAATTAAAACAACAATAAATGAGACCAGAATAACTCTGATTTTCAGATACTGAGTTTCTGGTATTCCTGTTATTTCTCTCTCCCTTTCTTTATGATTTTAACATAATGAGTATTTAACACCAAGTTAGTCATTTACCAGTTGTATTTGCTTCAGCTATATTTGCTGAGATTTACAAAGAAATCAACTCTCTCTACCTTCTCTGGACCACGGTCATACTAAAATAATGAATATTTGGTTGGAGCATGCAGATTCATTCTTAATATCTTCCTCTCATGCAAACACCCTTTACAACAGAAGGCAAATAAAGAGAAACCCAGATATATACTGACATGAAAATAGAACTATCTTAAAATGCATGTTTTGTAAAGATCCAAGACAAAATGGCTTTCTTCATATCTAAACTTTATTACTAGCACCTTGAGAATCACAATACTGCTAGAATAGAATTTTGAATGAAGGCAGAGCCCAAATTCCCCGTGACAAATGTGGATTCCCCCTCAATCTTTTCAATTGGTTGTACACTAATAAACTGGAAAACACATGTGGCGATTTATTTTTGAACAACTTACAAGTCAGACCAAAACTAAAATTGACCTTGCATCCTACCCAGTTATTTTCATTGGATAAACACTGTCTGTGAATCTGTCCACAGAATAATAGAATGCTGTGCATTTTTTGTCTCCAGTTTAAAACAATAGCAGTCATAATGCTGCCTTCAGTAATATTCTGTGATTCCCTGGGTAGACTCAAATTCCCATTAATGTCAGTTCAGAAAATTTTCACGTCAAATGTGTGACAGGATACATATTCATACATCACTAAAGCCAAACAGATAACCTTTTCACACTCTTCCAAATTTAATTAGAAATAAGGAAAGATTCACAGCAGCAGGAAGAAGCCAAAGGCTGGTCCAAATCAGATGTTCAATTTGCAAGTCATATTACAACCTTGAAGAGTTAGACAACACATTTATTGATTATTTAGGCAAGACATGGAAGAGACTGCCAGAAATCAGATATTTCATGGTGACATCAAGCGAAGGAAACATTTTGGGAATATGTAATGATACTTGAAAAATTCCACATTTAAACTTTAGCTGTAAAGTAACCAGTTTGGGAAACAAACTTTATAAATATAAATATTTGTTAGTTTTAAACATGCTATTATGTGATGGCATGTAAATTTCCTTCAATAAAAGCAAAGACATAATTTTGTAATAATAAAGGAATGTATAACCTTAAGTGTAGGCTTGGAATTTGTGCCTTTTAATGTTTTATATTACTGAAGTATATTTTTATTGTGTGAAAATTTCAACAGGTTTCAGCAGAATAGCCATCCTGGATTTACATGATTCTATTCTACTGCGCTCTTTCAGCCCCATTATGTAAGCCACTGTATTTAACTTATATCACACATTAATTCATGTCATATAGGGTACTGTTTATATGTTTTGAACTCACAAGGTGTAGCTAATGTACTACAATTATTTAATATATTCACTGTTTTATTTTGTGTCTTCAGTAAAAACCGCCAAAATATTTACTAACTTGAGTTGAGCTAAATATAAAGTACTAAATATTCACCGAGAACAAAACTTCTCAAATAATGAGCCTCAAACAAAAAACATTACAACATTGTCTGAAATTCTTTGTCCCACACTTTCTACTGTGAATATCATGAGAAATGACAACTCCCATGATATGCCAACTGTACAACTGTTTATTCGGCAGAAATACCACCCATGCAGTTTTTAAGGCATTTGAGCTCTAACACTATTGTGACCTAAGAAGCAAGATGGGAAAAATAAGGTTTAAGGAAACTATAAAGGAGGAAAAGATCTTGGCATTTTACAACAGTTGGTACGACATTTTCATTAAAAGGTCACATTGTTCCTTATCTGTCATTACTTTAAAATCATGCACTATTCTCTCTGGACCAAAGAAGCCAAACTTGTAATACTTCTGCTTTTCATGTGTGAATGTTATGAAACAGTAAATTTTTTTCCTCTGAATCAGTGGTAAATTTAACCTGTAGTCCCTGTGATTGTCACAACAGGTACTTAAGAAGTCATTAATCTGACTTTAAGCTACAACATGTGTCATGGATAAATGAAGGCCATCAAGAAACAGTGCATATTAAATCACCTTTTCCTCTGCGTTCTAGCCAGATTATATACCTAGATGTAGATTAAAAACTCTCACCACAGCCACAACAGAAACCGAGATGATATACAGATTTGGTAACATAGATATAAAAATAAATGATGTATGGATTAGATAGAGAAATAACAGGGATTGAGAAAGAGGAAAAAAATGGAGTGGGAGAGATTCATGGATACTTAATAATTCTGTCCCTTCATATTTATGCATATTAATTAGATAATGATCATGGATTATAGTGATTAGGGAAATGCTATGAATTTAATTTAAAAGATATCACTGAACAGTTTACATGGACTGATCCTAATCCTTGTAAGAACTCTGCAAGTACTATGTATCATCTTCCCTGCTTTGAGAGATCCTGAGGTGCAGTATCATGCATGATATTCTCTTATTAATAAGTGGCAATGCCAACAGAAACCAACAAGTCAAATTCAATTTCAAAGCTCATGCTCCTTCCCCTGTGTCAAATTTCCTGAATGCAAAAAGAGATAAGTTCTTGATGAGGAAAAGTAAGGAGGTGAAGCCGTGATATAAATGTCTCTGTTTTCTTCCATACAGAGGAGTACTATGACCTATGACCTTGAAGATGGAATCATCAAAAGCTAACTTCAATTTCAAACAATGTAACATAAAACCTTAAGGAAAACAGCCTGTAAGTGCTAGAAGTTTAGAAATTTTCAACATACTAAAATGGAACCTAATGTTGAGAAATACATAGCTAGAAGAGATCCTCTATTCTAACCCTTTCTTTTATAGATATGGCAAGTGAAGACCAAACGCTTTTAAAGCCACAATTTGCATGAATAGACTAAACTTGCATCTATTTATATATGTATGTATGTATGTATTTGAGAGGAAGAGAAACAGACACACCATCGCCATCTGCTGGTACACTCTCCAGGACTGAGCCAGCATCCTGAACTCAATCCAAGCTTCCTCCATGGGTGGCAGAGACCCAACTATGGTGTCATCACCTGCTCTCCCCCAAGATGGGCACTAGCAGTAAACAGCAAGTGGGAACTAATCTGTAAGCCAAATCCAGGCACTCTAGTAAGGGATGTGGGCTCCTCAGCCGGCACCTCGTCCACTGAGACACTCACCCTGAAACTGTGACTTTTAACTTTTGTGGATGGCCTTTTTGGTACATCATATTGTCTTTTAGAGTATCTGGCTTGTTAATTTGTCTAGAAAATGTAATATAACTCATTATATTCTTCAAGTAACCATTAGACTTTCAGTTGTGCTGAAAATTTGACAAAGTAACTGGGAATAAAAACAAAGATAGGGGAATGTACCGAGAACTCACCTCTCCTACACTTTTCATAGAGCTACCAATTCGGCTAGATGTTCCATGAAAACGGTCAAGGTCCCAGCGAGGAATCTTTGTAACCATGTAATCCAAACTAGGTTCAAAGCAGGCAGATGTCTTCCCTGATACAACATTCTTGATTTCTGGAAGTGGGATTCCTAGGGCAATCTTTGCAGCGATGAATGCTAATGGGTAGCTATAAGAAGGGACAGAAATTCACTTTTGCATTATTTGTGTTTGGGCAGTAAGTATCAAACACAGTTCAAAACATAAATTGGTCCTTTCTAGAAATTCTAATATCATTACATTTCTGCATATAAGATACACCAGATTATCTGATACCCATGAATATTTAATATTTACTTATAAGATAATGTGGGTCAAAATAAAGTATATAGCACAGGAGAATTCATGCCATACACTTGTACATGCATAGATACAACGCCCAACTTTCACCTCTTTAAAACAAAATCAATAACTTCCTTGGCAAGTAAGGCTTAACCTCAACTTATACTTAGCCTCCACTGAGATGAGAATCTCCAAAAATATTTTATTGAAAACATTTAGACATCTTCTATGTCTTGGAAGATCTGGAGTTAGCTGGTGTTAGAAAGTACTGTAATAAGAGATGTAGACATTGCTGGCACAGGCCCTGTGGTGTATCCACCGTCTGCAGCACTGGCATCCCAAACAGGTGCTAGTTAGAGGCCTAACTACTCTGCTCCCTGCTAAAGTGCCTGGGAAAGCAGCAAAAGATGGCCCAAGAGCTTGGGTCCCTACCACATATGGGAACCCAAAAGAAGCTGCTGGCTTCTACTTTCTGCTTGGCTCCTGGATCCAGCAAGGCTCACCTCTCTATTTACTTCTCTCTTTAAATCTGACTTCCAAACAGAAAAAAATAAATCTTTAACTAAAAACTAAAATGTGGGATTACTAGCTTGTGTCCCTTTTTGTCCCCAAGCAATCTTTGAATTAATACTGGTCCATGAAAAGATTTTGGCACAGCAGTAAAGACGCTGCTTGGGATGGCTGCATCTCAGCACCTGTCTGGATTGGAGTGCAGGTTCTGCTTCTGATTGCAGCTTTCTGCTAATGCACACTCTGCAGTTATAATACTTCAAGCACATGGATTCTTGCTACCTATGTGGGAGGCTGAAATTGAGTTTCAGACTTCTTTAGTGCAACACTCCATCCAACAGATAAGGAAACTGATAAGAGATAAAAAGTGCTACATCCAAAGTCACACTGTCAGTAGGGGCACCAAATAAGAATTCAGGTTTGTAGGGCAACATGACTTCTGCCACCCCATACAGCACCATGTAGCTTAAAACACAAACAAGCCAAAAGAACCATAGAGATAAATATTTTATTCATTTAAATTCCAGATGCTGAATATATTAATGAAAACAAGATTTCAATTAGTTATGCTCATGATTGTTAACTGGGTATAAAGTTAAAATTTTTTAATTTACTATTTTAATTTACAGACGTAACAGTGTATATTCTGTTGTATACAACACTGCTAAAACAAAAAAAAATTGTAAATGTTTGAGTTGAGTGAACTCTCTTTTTCACCATCTCCCCACTATATAGCTATACCTGAAGAAGCCAGCTGAGGACTAAAAATGCCAATTAATCTGCACTTTTAACAGCATCTGCAAAGTGCAATTAAGAAACAGATTTTTCACAGCCCGCTCTGGCCCCTGGATTTTGATGAGCTTATGATTAGCCAGCAAACAAAGTCAGCTAGTAATACCATTTGCCTCAGTCTGGCAGCAAGCTCATTAATAACTAAGTCCTTAGAGTCCATAAATGACTGATAGCTAGCATACATAAATGTGGATATGATTCCTAAAGGCAGCACAGTCTTTTACTACCATTTTTTAATTTCTATCTGGATAAATCTGCAACCCCAGACAATCATTCCAATCTTACCCAGTGGCCTTTGAGGCCAGAGCAGAGCTTCGGGACAGTCTGGCATTCACTTCAATGATGCAATATTCCATTGAGGTTGGATGAAGAGCAAACTGTATGTTGCATTCACCCACAATGCCCAAGTGGCGAACAACATTGATTGAAGTTTGTCTCAACATCTGAAACTCTGCATTTGAAAGTGTCTGGGCAGGGGCCACAACCACTGAGTCACCTGTGCATTTAAATAGCACATGTTATTCCCTAGCATATTTAAATAACCAACTTCAGTGGCATAATCATCTTGACAGTCTAAGAGCTTGTTGGGAAAACAGTTATGCTAAAGTAAAAATAAATGTCTTTAATCTAACTTAACCTTTACGTTAGCCCTTCCAAGCATTGTGAAGCTCATTAGGCATCAACCACATGTTGGATTGATATCCACTCCTTCAGCTTCTCTTCTCGGATTCTCTATGGCTGAAGTTCTTCCATAGAATATCATTTCCTCCTTACCTACAGGGGCTCATCCATATTCTCTTTGTGCGTCATTTCTTTGCATCTTTTTTTCTGTTTCAGGTTTTTGCTTTTGTTTTTGTTTTTTGCCTCTTTTATCTTCAGTTTTATCGACCATAGTTTCTATCCATTCTGACTACAAAGATGCTTAGCTCTCTGACGCCTCAAGTATTCCCCCTCCCAACATGGTCAACCATACAAAAGCTTTCATTCTTTATATAACTATGCTTCTTGAGACTTTGCCTACTCTGCTTAGCACTAATTCCTTTCAGTAAGGATCACAGAACTAACACTGCATTAAAATTAGATGTCTGAACATTTTGGATTTTAAGTGTTAAATTAAGACCTAAATTTTGAACTTGTATAGCATTTATACCACTGAAAACAAATATATTTTATAAAATATGTTCTAACAACAAAAATAACAAAAGATATGTTGTAACTTTGGTTTACTTAGTACTGTACTATTCTAGCTTCCTTCTTTTCTATTCCTCCTGTTATCTACACTAATCCTTCTTCCTCCTGTCCTGTAAATATGCATGTACCTCATCACTTAGTGTTCTCCTCTTGTTAGACCTTCACACTTCAATATTTTGCCCATGTCTCTAGCTTTGACTTGAAGGCAGTCAAAGGATAGAAAAATATCCTTTATAACAACTTCACTAATTGTATCCTCTTTTCTTGAATTCCATTTCTGCATTCTCAACTCCCTTCTTCAAAGTTTGCCCACACCTCACATTTAGCAGTTCTAAATGTGGGAACCCCATCTATCTAACTACCATCTACCTAACTTACTGTTCTGAGAAATCTGTTTCTATTACTTATGAATATTTTCTCAATTCATTCTATGACTGACATTGCAATCTGCTTTTAGCCTCTCAAACTCTGTCTCAGTTCTCAACACAAAATCTTATAGATTTTATATTCAAAATATTGCATACATTTAACTCTCTCTCAAATAACATCAGTGGCCATACTTCATAGGATTTGTGAATATCAAACTAAGCATTCCTAATACTGTAAAATACTGAACAAGTATAAATGTTATCACTAATCTATTAGCTAAGAAAGGAAATGAATTTCATAATGACTGCTATAGCCATCAAAGACATGAGATAAAGGTGTTATTGTAGTTCTTGAAGATTATTTGCCTACCTGTATGAACACCCATGGCATCAACATTTTCCATATTACAGACAGTCACACAATTGTCATCAGCATCTCGCACTACTTCATATTCTATTTCTTTCCAACCTGTCACTGACTTCTCCACCAGAATCTGATTGGTCATTGCAAAAGCCTGGAATTGGTGATGAAAGATATCAAACGGTAAGTCATGAACTGAAAAAGGAATATTCTGGAAAATAACATGACCTAAATCCTGGTCAACCCTGTAGTTTAAATCCTGTCTCCCTCCTCCCCTGCACTCCAGAAGGCACAATGTGTCAGAAAATCAGTGAGATCAGGAATAGCATCCTGCAGTGAATATGCTTGATTTACATCATTGAGGCTTGCCATTCAAAGTGCTGATATGACATTAAATCAAACTAATTTAGGAAAAAGAGAAAATAATTGAGCAATCAGGCAGAGGGAAATGAAATTATTTCAGCAGCAAGGCTTCTGTGAAACCAGAAAATGTGATAAGTGAGAATAAATTTGGAAAAATAAGTCTAAAGACTTTGGCTTTCTCAAAAATAGCTGAGGGTGCTTATACAACGAACACACAATAAAAGTTAGTTGATGTTGATGAGGAGGAGAAAGGAGATGATGATGATTGTAAACAGTTAGTCAAGATGGCATATGAAACTTGGGAATTAGAAGAATCATATGCGACTATTATTATAGTTAATCACTGCCTAAGTGCTTAAATACTCTTGAGTAGTATATCATGTATGCCTGATTAGACAGAAATGAATTAGTGTAATTATCATTTCTTATTTACTGCACACCCACAGTGGGTAGAATACTGAACCCAAAATATGAAAGAAACAACCACTGACCCTAGAATATACAGTGAGTGGCAATACAAGACAAAAATCTTCCTTTGTTCCATAATGCTTTTATTTTGGGACAGCAATGAAAGGAGTAGTTTGAGTGTTTTCAAAGTATTAGAAATCATTTTAATGAAGTAATAGTTCAGGGTGAGTTTTTCCTGTGATGTGTACTTTGTAACCACAACATCACTGCAGGTGCCAATGTATGAGAATGAGCCACATTTGTCCCTACAGCTGCCTACAATGAAGCTCTCCAATTGGTTAGAAAAGACTGTAGCCACTGTTAACAACTTAATAATGATTAATTTGCCACATTTGGTGTGCTAAAAGAACGAGTCTATGAGACAAAGCGTATGAACTGAGGCAGTCTGTCCTAACGAAGTACAATGTACAAGAAAATTGAGGCTGTCTTAAATGTTTCCTCCACTTACTCTTTTAAATCACAGATTTTATACAAACTCTAAACAAAATGAGGCAACATACCTGCTACAGGTACTAATTATAAATTTAAGAGACTAAGGAAGCAGCCTAGCACATGTTGGACTAAGTATTCTTAAGGGAAAAGCAAGGCTTCTCAACAACAAAATCATATAAAGTCCTAATAATTGTTTTAATGGAATGTGAATAATGAAAGACTGCCTCATTCCTAAGCCTTCATTGGAAATTTTTACATAGAAAATCAGTATTCAGAATATTTATTTATTTATTTAGGAATGTTTTTTAAAGATTTATTTATTTTTATTAGAAAATCAGATATATGGAGAGGAGGAGAGACAGAGAGGAAGATCCTCCACCTGCTGATTCACTCCCCAAGCGGCCGCAATGGCCAGAGTTGCGCCGATCTGAAGCCAAAAGCCCGGAGCCTCTTCTGGGTCTCCCACACAGGTGCAGGCTCCCAAGGATTTGGGTCATCCTGGAGTGCTTTCCCAGGCCACAAGTAGGGAGCTGGATTGGAAGTGGGGTCAGCAGGACAGGAACCAGCACCCATATGGGATCCCTATGCATGCAAGTCAAGGACTTCAGCCAGTAGGCTACTACGCTGGGCCCGGAAAGTTGTTTTTAATAGGGAATAAATATGTCTTGTTACTATTAGCAAATAGGCTGCTAATTAATATTAAAATCATTCGGAACATTTAGAAGAAACAGATTTTTCTATCCCTCTAAATACACTTTTGTTTGAAATATGTAATTCACAAGTCCAGAATGGAATTTAAAAAGACACTTATATTAGACATGTTTTCCTTCATTTTTGTCATTTTGGCAAATTTAAAGAGATTAAATCCATGTTGTTGACATGCAAGTCAATCATTAATTATTTAGATATATTTAATTGTATTTATCTGTTCTCAAAATCCTATGCCAACAACTCAAGAGAATTATTTTTAACTAGTCCAAAAAGAAAGTGTTAGGAAAGCCATGTTTGAGCTATATTGCTAAGTATAGCCACGCAACACAACAGCCCTCCCTTTTATCTCATCAGATGTATTTCCATGACTGCTGGGTAACCTAGACAGGCATCTTGGCCATGTACACATATGAATTCAAAGTAATTTCAGGGGAACCAAGTATTTCCAGGCACCGTTCTGCTCTGTAGAAATGCAATCAGCACAAATGGTTCTAAAATACTGTTTCCTGGAATATTCTCTTTTTTATCCTTTGAGGTGTATCCATATTTTCTCACAATTTTTCTCAAGAAATACTCAGCAATATGATAAAGTCATTACAATATAAAATAAGTTATAATCATTTCACTCTCACATGTTACATGTATTTGGCCATTGGCAGAGCTCACTCACTGATTATACGGGGTGGTTTATATTATGTTTTAGATACCTGGGTTTTTAGGATAAGCTATGGAAAGTACTTTCTTTCTCTTATTGTATATCATCCAAACACTATATTTCAAAAGCTAATGCACATGTTTTGTAATAATCTGTGTTTTAAAGCCCTAAATATATATTTAGCAAAATATGTACAGTATATACAGTAAAGATGGACACTCCAATAGAGTTATTACTGATTAAACTAGAAGCATAGAGCTTACTTATGACAGTTCCCGAGCACAGATAATTGCACTTCATTCTCCTATTGAAAGTGCCATGCATTAGATAATACTTCTATAGAACAGAGGAATGATTAAGAAACACAGAAAAGATCATTTCTCATCTTCTTAACTTTTTACAGTTGGAAGGGACTATCAATCCAGTTACTTTGGGTTAGTAAGAATATGATTAGTAAAACTACATACCTTTGTGCCGAGGTCCATTAAGGTCTCCTTATTTGGACAGATGCCTGAGCCTAACCCACCCAAGGCATAAGCAGACCGGATCATCACGGGGTAGCCAATAGTGTCTGCTGCCTTCAGTGCCTCCTCAATCTGTCAAGAAGAACAAGGTGCTCAAATATTAAAAACTGATCATGCTAACAGAAACAAAGCAATGCCAATGGACTGATACTCAAATAATAATATGCAATTATTATTGTTTTGTGGTCTGAAAAAAATGTGCTTCTATAAAAATGTTAAGAGACACCTAGGAGTGTGTGTGTGTGTGTGTGTGTGTGTGTGTGTGTGTGACTTGCTTTTCCTTATCATTTTCTGGTGAATTTTAGCTTATCCTCTAAAAGTAAAATCATGGCCAAAGCATCAATAATCATCATTTATTTAAGAATGAAAAACACTGAGTTACTTCTTTTTAAAAGTAGTTTAGAATCCTCTCTCTTAATGAAAAAAAAAAAAAGGATTCTATGATGCTACCTGGGTACCACTACAAAAGGCCATCAAGAATGCTGTATAAAAAGGGAAATTTATATTTTAAATTCTGACTGAGAATAGTCTGAGAAGCTAGAATTTTTTTTTAACTTACAGAATACAACATATGGTGGCTATATTTTTCTGTCATTGAATATTATTACACGACCAATGGGAATGTAATTACACCTTTCCCATATGTCTGTTTCTCATCCTGGGAATGCGAGGACATAATTAAATCTGGCAATGGAAAAATAAATGTATGGCAGGAGCTTCCCAAAGTGCTCCACAGAGCTGTCTTGGGATTACTCCTGACTGGCATCTTTGCAACATGGAATGTGGTTGGTAGCATTCTTTCAGAAACACATATAGCCCATTCTTAGTTGTCTCAGTAGTACTTTCCTTACTCACAAGGAGTTGCCTATTTCAAAAATGGAAAAGTTTCATTTAAAACTGCCTCTAGCATCCCCACTTCCCCAAATACATATCCGAAATCAAAACTAACATCAGGGAGAAAAATACAGTTAACTTTTCACCTGTGATTGATGATAGCCCATGGACAGGCATAGAATATGATAGAAAATTAACAATTGAAAAGCAGAACCGTCCATCTTCTTTAAAAATCTAAGCTACAGCCTCTTATCAATAAATCTCAATGACTTGATCTACTTCATTCTAAAATATTTACATCATTTTCCTTTAATGTCCTTTGCAGAACATTCACACCTACAAGAGGTATGACTGATTCTTGAAGAAAGTAAACAGCATTATGGTATTGCTATTTGATCTGGTTTCTTATTTCAGTACAGGAGATCTGAGATTCATTAATACTTCAGCCATTGATAAGCCATTTCATCTCTAACTGTGGTGTTATATTTCCCTATTCATAAAGAGAATGAATATCAATGTCTTAACCGTTCTGCACTGATTTCTATAATTAACACATATCCTTCTAAATAAAATGTGTGCAAGGATAATAATTTTAACTCTTATGAAGCATGGCAAATCATTCCCCCTACAGCTCTTGACAAACAGTGTTCTTATTTTTCTGAAACAAATTCCTTACTGATTCTACAGCAAAACTTGGAGCGATCTTCTCATTGATCTCATTTAGTTTGTCTGAGAACAGCTGCCTGTCTTCTGTAGCCATGATGGATTCAACTGAAGTTCCCAGGACCTTCACACCATATTCCTTGAGCACACCTCGCTTGAAGAGCTCCACTCCTACAAAAGAACAGAATACTGTCAATGTCCAAATCTCAAACTCAGTGTCACCTTCAACAGATATCAGAATATGGCTTTAGTTTCATCTTAAAACAAAATCTAAAAAGCCACCACTGACCACAATAGAACCGTATTTAGGGTGAAATGTCGAAAGGACACTTTTGAAGGCTATTTAACAAAATATGTTATGGTTGTAAACTGTTGCTTACGTTACAACCAATTGCAAAATATTATTAAATAAAAATCAGATTATCATCCTGAGTCTTAAGATTTCAGTGTATTATTCTCTTTCCTTTGAAAGTTCTTCCCTATAGTGGAATTCTATTATTTAAATAATCATAGGTGCTTTAATTCCCACCTGTGCTTTAAAAAAGAATTCTCTGGGGTAGGCTAATGGTAAAACCTCAGATTGGGACACCCAAATTTGGCTGGCCAGATTTGGATTCGCAAATCAGAGTGCCTAGATCTGATACTCATCCTGCTCCAGCACCTGATTCCAGCTTCCTGCCACTACAGGCCCTGGGAAGTCATAGCGAAGACATAACTAGATTCCTGATGGCCGTGTGAGAGGCCTGGGGTGTTATCTCCAGTTCCTAGTGTCAGCCTCAACCCAATCCCAGAATGAAAACTCACTCTGTGTCAATAAGCTCTCAAATGAATGTTTTGTTTAAAAAATGGCTTAAAATCTTCAGAATGACTTGTGTTTCCAATATCCTCTTATCTAAGTTACGGTACTACTTCATGTTTGTCATACAAATCATATCCTCATCTGCTCACCCAAAGAGCTGAAGAAATTCTTATGCATGATCTAATTTCAAAGAAGTATTTAGAAAGGACAGAGCAGTGAACCCAGCTGGTGTAAAGAGAAATGGTAGAAAAAATGATTTCCATGACATTAAAACACATGCGAAAGTCACCTGTCACAGGACTGATAGAAAACAGCACCAAACCAAAAGTAACATTTAGTTGTCAGTTTCCAACAGTAATAGAAAAACATCATTCTTTCAGGAGGGCAACTCTGGAAACTTTTATGACCATTTCGAAGCACTAAAGCAAGGGATTTCTTTGCTGTTGTGTGAAATAAATAGTACCAGTCATTCTACAACATTTTCAGGTGGCTGTTTTCTGAATGCTTCTTCACATGTGAAAGGAAAGATTTTATAATGCACACAGAATGCAATTCTCAGATGAGATCAAACAAAATCTATTGCACGTGAGTACATTAAATGAACTCACCGCAGTTCAGAGCTGTCTGGCCACCCATGCCTAGAATGAGCCCATCAGGTCGTTCGGCCTTGATGACTTCTGTCACAAACTGTGGGGTGATGGGAAGAAAGTAGACAGCATCTGCTTGCTTTAAGCCTACTTCGTTGGTCTGGACGGATGCAATGTTGGGGTTCATCAGGACAGTTTTGACATTTTCTTCCTGAAAGTAACAAAGAATCCAGTATATAAATGTGTAGTCTATAAGTAAGAATGGTGACATTCAAACGAAGGATTGTTGGCCAGCAAATCATTTAGGGTGTTCCATGGACTGCTGAAATTATCAATAAGATGATTGAATGGCAGTTCAAAGGAGACCAACAGTTGGTTAAAGAGAGGAAGAAATTTTTTTCCAAAAAGAGCCAGCTGCCTCCTGAGGCTAGCTGTGAATGCCGTCACGCGAGGTATAAAGGCAAGCTAAGATGATTTCTACAAAATTTCCTAGAGTTTCACTCTTACGTTACTCAACTTCATATCTCGATCACCCTTAAAAGAATAATCTCACCACACTCTTAAAACAAACAAACATTAAATGGAACCAGAGGCAACATCGATGTTGCTTTTCCTTCTGTTATTTCTCTGAGAACATTAAGTGCAGCTTTAAAATATAGGTTAATGTGTTCTCTTCGTGCTGGAAGCACAGAGAGCCTTCTGCTATTTTCTACTTTTTTTGAGATTTTAATTTGTGCTATACTGCTTTTTAGAAAATGTTTTTATTGAAAATATTGTAAATAGTCAAAAAAAAAGTTACACAGGCTTACAGGAAAGGCTGTGATGTTTGAATACATGCCAGTGCTTCAGCAAAATGCATTATTCAACTGTTAAGATATGTTTAAGAAAATGAAAAGTGACCATAAGGCAGAGAAAAAATATTGTGTATGCATCTGTGCCTCTATACACAAAACCATTTCTAGCCCTGTCTCATTTATTACATCTCTACAGATCTTCAAAAGAATTATTCCTGAGAGCTATTAGAGGAACAGTTTTATAAACCAAGAGGAGGGTGACACTTAGCAAAAGCATTATTGTGAATTATGGCTGGATGGTTCATATTATTTCACAGAATAGCATGTCAACTTTAAATTCTTCCCAAAAGATAACCAAAATATTCAGATGAAAAAATAGAAATCATCCTCAAGAGGCATAAATATCCCTGGGGGAAAATAGCCAAAATTAAAAACATTTCATATTACTTTAAACTGCAACAGTGCCTTAATGAATGTATGTTATATACATTTTTATTGATTTATTTGATTTTGATACCAAGACCAGGTGAAGGATTTCCACCTTTCAGATAAAGCAACTGAACCTCAGTTAAGAGTTAATAGTTCACTAAAGGTCACAGAACTGACAATTAATGATATTTGGACTCTAATTGGGATACTCTGACCCTTTCTCAACACAAATCATTTCTCATGGTTTTAAAACACCTGGAATAAAAGTTTTATTTATTGACAAAATGTTAGAAAAATACAGAAAAGCAAATGCAACCTAGAATACGGGTTAGAATGTAAGTCAGTGAATACAAACTGAGCAAATATATCAACAGAAGTCTCATTATCAAAGTGGTAAATGATTATGTATAAATATTTTTCTGAAGATGATATTGAAAGAATATAGCTATGGTTTATAAATTTACAAAGAAAAACAGCTCAAAATGCTCAAGATGAATGCCCATTTATTTAAAACTTCCTGCTAATTTTGGTAATGAGATTCACAGCATATAATTGTGAAAGAAAGAAAGAAAGAAAGAAAGAAAGAAAGAAAGAAAGAAAGAAAGAAAGAAGGAAAGGAAGGAAGAAAGAAAGAAAGAAAGAAAGAAAAGAAGAGCAGTGGGGAGGAAAGCAGGGTAGGTGGAGAGGAACATCCCTATACTTAAACGCTGCATCAGGGAAAATAATAATTTTTAAAAAGGTTTTTTTGTTACAAATGTACCCACTAATTTCACAAACCATCATAATATTATATTAATAATTCTTGCTCATGAAATAAAATTTCTTTATGACATTGTTATAAAATACACCAACATAAAAACCATGAAAGCAGTAATTCTTCAAATTATCTAATGAAAAAAAAGAATCATTAAATGAAGGCTGGCATTGTTGCACAGCAGGTAAATCAGCTGCTCGCAATGCAGGCATCCTATACGGATGTTGGTTCATGCTCCAGTTCCTCCACTTCCTGTCGCTGCTAATGCCTCAGAAAGTGATGAAAGATGGCCCTACTGCTTCGACTCCTGCAATCCATATGGGAGACCCAGAAGCAACTTCAGGCCTGACCCTACACTGGCCACTGTGATCATCTTTCTAAGTACCTCTGCTTCTCATTCTGTGACTCTGACTTCCAAATAAACAATTTTTTAAGTAAAGAAATGCATTATTTTGAAAATATGGGAAGCCATCATATGGCACAGTAAGTTAAGCTACCGCTTGGAACTCCAACTTCCATTCCCTGAGTGCCAATTAGCTTCCTGGCTGCTCTGCCTCTGCCCCGGCTCCCTTCTAATATTCCTGGGAAAGCAGTGAAAGAGGGCCCAAGCACTTGGTGCCCTGTCACCCATGTGGGAGACTAGGTGTTCCTGCTTCCTGGTTTTAGCATAGCCCAAATCCGAAAGCTATAGACTTTTATGAAATGAGCCAGTGTATAGAAAATATTCTCTCTCTCTCTCTCTCTCCCTGTGTGTGTGTGTTGTGTATGTATCACTACATCTTTCAAATCAAGAAATAAAAAAGTTTTAGAAATATTTACAAAGACCTATGTACATATACTTCTACACCAGTGCACTCAAGGAGAAGAGAATTTTTAAAAACAAAAAAGACGGACTATGTCAATCAGTGGACTCTGCACCAGCCTCATCATACCTGGACTGTTGCTGATGATATGTTGGAGCTTCTAATTGATTGAGGTGACGCTCTGCTGGCTCTGCCTACAAAACTGAGAGGGCCTCCCTAAGAGGCCGTTGAACTTGAACTGGACAAGTGGGATGCTGGACTCTGTATGGTGTAAACTTTTAATTAGGGAATCTCAATGGAACTTGAGCTGTGGTTATGCATCAAGGTGAAGGAATTCATGATGGGGGAAGGGTTTGGGGTGAAGGGGGGGGGAATCCCAGTCATGTAATGCAATGTAATTAATGAATAAATGAATATTAAAGAAAAAAAAAAAAAAAAAAAAAAAGAAATGAGAAGATTATCAGCACCATATTCTACCTATTTTCAACAGACAACCTTCAGGTGAAAACCTCTGTAGAATCCTGAAAAGAGAAAATCAAAGCCCTGGCCAGCTGCCTCTCCCTGGCTGCAGCGCTCACCTCCTGCTGCCGCGATGTGCTGTGTTCTCCCAGGCAGGTGTCTGCCTTTACACTGCAAAGCCTGAGGCGAGGTCACTGAGGGCTCCCATCGCCTCTGCATGGCCTGATTAGTACCAAGAGGAGGACTATGCCAGGAACAAGGAGACCAAAGAGAGACCAAGTTCTTCAATAGAAATACCTTAAATACACTGTGGGATATTTTTTTCTAAACATTTATTTTATTGCTATGATAAGGGTTGAGAGATCTCAAGAGGATTTGAAGAAAGAGTAGTGTCCTTTCCAATTTGAATATCAAATCCTCTTTTTCACTTGAAAAATCAGTGATACCATCCTGCTTTCCAAATCAGTAATGAAAGCATTTGGTCCCCAAGTGATAAGTAAGAACTTCTAAAGTTTGAACAAAACGCACTGTTGCCCTTGCTCTCCCAAATACATTTTCCCATTTCGAACACAAAGATGCCTAAAGCATCTTGTAGAACATTTGAAATACTTAAAAGCACCAAGAATGCCTAAATCCTCTCTTTGGCATAAACGACAAAAGTGTATTTGAAAAATTCACTCCCTGGAAAAAAATCAGTGGTATCCACACATGCGATTTTTTTCATACGTTCAATAAAAGCAGGTAATAAAGTAAATATCTAGGAGATCGATATAGGCACACATGTTTCAGAAAGTTAAAAGCCTTGTAATTATGCTTTCTGCAATATGTAAGCTAAGGAAAATAATTACAGCGACTTTGAAACTAGGTAGTGTCATAAATCTAAATTATAAAATACTAATTGGACTCATTAAGGAGCACATATTAATTCTCTCAAAAATCATTTTTCTCTCACCTTCATGGCTTTCACAGCTTGAGATCCCGAGTAATCAAATTCACCTGCCTGACCAATGGACAGACCTCCTGATCCTAGGATAAGAACCTTGGAAACCTGCAAGCAATAAAAAGGTACAAAATGAGCTATCTCCAACAGCAGAAAAGACATATTGTCTGAGTCTCTGCAGTGATTTTAAAGCACAACAATACATGCTACATGCCACATGAGGGGAAAGACAATTTAAACAATCCTAATTTCAATACACTTTTCAAAATTCAAAAAGCATTTTTTTGTTCCAGTAAAATTTTATTAAGAGGTCTGTATTTTATTTAAACAGTTAAATATCTAAAATATCTGTATAAATACATGCAAATACGTTTGTATCTAAAAATCTATGTATATATATGCCAAAATATTTGAAATGTACATACAACCTTCTAGTTTTATATAACAGTGGTATATGTATTGCATAATTTTTAAAAGAAATGGATAGAAATCTTATCACACCAATATCCCCATTCAAATGAACAAGGATTCAAATCTTATGCTGTATTAATCTTTATTCATTTGGTTTTTAGACATAAAATCACATACTTGGAGACACTAAATAATCCAGTTGAAGTAAAAACTTCTATCATCTATAAATTATTTGGTGTGTGAGTGTTTCTCAAGATTACACAAGGCTATGATTTGGGGATAATAGAAAATATATCAAATTCTAAACTAAATAAAACACTATCCTTTGTTAAACTATGTTATTAACAAGGAAACTTTAAGGATATGATTTTCAAGTTAAAACATGTAAATTCCAAACAACATTTTCAAAAACGGACTATATAACTGCAAAAAGATGAGCATTGCAACGCTAATCGTCTTTCGTAGACAATGGTATGGTCTGTACCATTCACTTATAAAACATCATCCCCTGATAAACTCTCCGATGCACACCCCAAATCAGACCCTCACACACTGACCTCAACTCGGGACGCAACGAGAGCTGGCTTGGGCAGAACGGAGGTGATGGTGGTACCTTTCCCCTTCTTTATCAGTGAGAAAAAGGAGTCAAATAGATACTAGAAGAAAATACATGCAAACTGATTAGGCGCCTGTAAACTCATAAGTACCCAGATAAAATACAGGATGCTCAGTTAAGGCAACAATTTTCAGTGTAAGTATTCCTGTGCAACATTTTGTCTTTGCTTTTTAGTAAGCAACAAAGTTTCTACCGCTATAAAACTGAGATTACAGAAACACTTCGACCTGTTCATTTCAAATGCTATAAAACGACAATATCAACAGCAAATAAACTTTTCACCCATTGCATCTGAGAACATCAGATTTTCAGACCCTTAATTGTGATATTGTATTCTTCTTCTAAATCAATTCTAGCTTAAAAAAATTAGAAATACTGCTTGCCAAAAAATTTCTACCAGCTCTTAAAAAACGAAAACCTCAATATTATTCTTAAACTTTACCAGTGAATTTACTTGTTCTGTCTCACCACACACGACAAATTTTATTTTTAACAAAGGTTAAAGGTTACCAAATGTCATTAATTTTGCAACTACTTTGCATGGCTTTAAAAAAGGATTTAGTGACAGTGAAGTTGTGTTTACATATCTGAATTATAATGCTCCCTAATTGGAAGTACCAAAAAAGATCAACAACTCAAACTTTTCATTAAAGAAAGTCATTCAGCAAGTGTTACATAATGTGTGTAACTAACTTCTACATCTCTGAGCTTCATCATTGGTAAGTAATATTAACTGACTCTGGATAATGAAACTACATTTCCTAAGAGCATTAAGTTTTAATTTCCTAATAATATTTTAAAAGAACAAAATATAAATACTCAAAAAGGCAATTAGAGTTTACAGATGACAAATTCCTATTCTCCTCCTGCTTTCCCCTAGACATCTTCTAAGAAAATTATCTGCTGGCAATGCAGGTTGCCAGCACAACTACCAAAGGACTCGCAGTGGGCAAAGGTGCCACACCAGATTTCCCAGATTTCCTTGTTTGGAAGATGTGCTTGAACACTGAACCAAGAGCTCACACAAGAAAGTAAAAATAAATGGATGAAAATCAAAACTCCTCTAAGAATTCCTGACACGCTTCCCTTCTGTCCATGTCTTGTCTTCCTCTCTCCATCCCTGCCTCTCTCTTTTTCCTGCTGCTGTTTATTCTCCCTTAGTGGCTACACAACCAGTTGCCATAGGGATTTTTGTAAAGTCACAGATGGGGGCTTAAATTTTCATTTCAGTTATTAGAACAAGAGAGAGCAACAGGGAATTCATTTGCATAGTACAACAATTGTAAATTTCAGAACTAAATATATTAGAATGATAATGGGCAGAAATAAAAATAGCATCATAGCACAGCTTCAGGTTCCTTAAGGGCTTTTCCACTTATTTTTAAAAGATCAAAATTTTTCTGTAATAACGATGGGGAAATTTTAATATTAAATCTACAGACACTCTCCTTGAGAAGGTTCTGCACCAAGATTTATCTGGGGAGATTACTTTTATTTCTCAGGTTTTTACACAGATACCTGCCTGATTTTTTTTCCACACATAATAGATTCCAGTTTTTTCTGACATACCTCAGTGTCTGTTGGCCCTGGGCTGACCTCTGGGTGGAACTGCACACCAAAGAAAGGTTTGCTCTCATGCATTATGCCCTGAAGGAATAAGAAACAGAAAAAACTTGGTGTAACAATCAGTGTGGCAAAGGTGACTAGATGTCACTGAGTGAACAATAAAATTCAAATAGTGACTGGATTAAATACCTGTTGTTTTAAGAAATAACTATTACAGGCCATGATGGGAGATCTTGGGAACTGAAAAAGCTTACTCTTTGCTAAGAATAGAAAATGGGCCAATGGAGACTCAACCGATGTGATACTTTAAAGAAAAGCCATATATTTGGTCTACAACCTTTGATTCCTTGTGGGATTTGTTCTGATTAAGCTCTAATCCTCATATTAGCTCCATCTCCTAAACTGCTTCTCCAAGCATCTCCTCCTCAGGGCTTCTTCTCCTAGTGCTCCGTGATCCCAGACACCTATACAGACTGATTCCAAGCTGATTTTGACCAACCTTTTATGCATAAAGATGCAACTGTCTTTGATGAAGGACTCATAAAGTACTTCGAAAAAGCCAGGTGACGAGACATCAAGACAGGATGCATCTTTTTTTTATAAAGCAGAGCATTTCACAAAATAACTTCTGAGAGTTCTATACTCTCACACCTCAAAAAAATTCCCACATAAAGGAAGGAAAGGAGTCTATGTCACAAATTATGAAAAGCCCTTCATTTCTCATCACCAACTGAACGGGTTTATTAAGAGCACTTACCTCATTTGTTTGATCATTGACATTCACAAAAAGTGGTTTCCAGCCAGCAGGAAGGGTATTGTCCAGGGCATAGCCATGATTCTGAGCAGTAATGAAAGCCTGTCTATTTGTGATATTCAAAACTGGCTGATTCTGCCCTCTGGAGAGAAAAAGAATGGGAAAAGGCAAAGTGAAGAGAAGAATATAAGTGCATTAGTTGCAAAGTAGGGAACAAGAAAAGCCTATTAAAATTCAAACGTTGCAGTTGCATAGTGAAAATTACTCTCTGAAAAAAGTCACAGATTGTTAACCCCGATAATTTTAGCAACAAAGTTCAATTCAGGAAGCTTTGCTGTCTGTTAAATATCAGGTCTATTAAACTTCTATCATTGGTTTCAGAAAAGGGGCTTTCATCAATAACAAAAAATAGATGCTCATTAGCTTAACAGAAGCAGAAAAGCATAAGGGGCTTGTTTTAAAGAAGTTATGGTTAATTGTAAAAACAGCAGAGAATTCATAGGAGGTCATGAAGATGTGGCTGCTGGGACTGAATCCTTTGGAATTACATTTAATGTGAAGGGTGGGCTGGAGAGGAACACCCAATGTTGCATAAATTAGCACCATTTGAGGCAAAGAGTGAAACCAAGGGGGATCCAAAGATTTCTTGGTTCTTAAGTCACTCTAGCTTTTTAAAGTGCTATCAATGCTCTGCAATCAAGCTTAAAATCAGAACAATTTCCCATGAAATACCATTTGATTGAGTACTATAACCACAATTTATGCCAAGGGAAGGAAGATAAGTTTAAACTGTAACAAAGTTATCGTTAGAGAAGGCTGCCTTTCAAAAATGTAATAAAAATGGTATCAGGTAGTTAGATAACTGTGAACCATGTAATAGTACAGTTATCTATTTATTCTGAAGAAATGGCATAAAGGTTCATTCCGCCTCTTGTGTTTAGTCGCTAATAGCATTTCAGGGCTGGTTTCAAGAGGAATAAAAACATAACAGCCTTACCTGTTGGCCATGGACATTTTATAGGATTTGGCACCAGCAGCCAATCCTGTTATTATATTGCCGGTACTGATTCCAAATAATGGCTCTTTGCGATCACTCTCTAAAACCTAAATCAAGGAGAATTTTTATTATCCTGGTAATACAATTCCCCAAAATAGTCTGCTCCTGAAGGAATAAAAATGAGTCATCCTTTTTATCTTAGCAAGGTAAAAACAATAGTTTCTGAATTTAAAATCAGAATATAAATAAGGACTTGATTGAGAAATTTGTACTATTAGAATTCAATCAGATGGACTTGATGCTAGCCTCAACTGAATCAGGCTCAATGTTCTTCAGATGCGTGGAGGTCATGGAGAAATATGAACTGTCATTTTACAGCTGTGAGGGGAAAAAATACATTGGGAGAAGAAACTTCATCTGTTTTTGCTGGAGGACACAATCAAAAAGTTGTATACCCTGAAGGAAAATTCTATTTTGTTTACATATTCTCTTTTCATTGGCTTTCCTGGAGAATAGCTAGGCTGGCATTGCCTCAAAGTTCTCAACGATGAACATCGAAAATACCCGGATAAATTATGTGTCTCAGCCCTTCCAAGCCCACAGCAGACATTCTCCCTCCACACACTGACTCACTCTGCCCCCAGGCTCAGCACACCTTTTTGACATTCTGAATCAGTGTTTGTGCAAGAGCTGGGTTTCCTGGTCCTCCTGCAATCAGAAGTCCATCATACTCCATCTTGGTAAAATCATGGTTCCAGGGAACTAAATGTACTTCCGCACCTCGCTGGAAAAGAAGCACAAGCCGTAGGAATTTAGTAAGATTTTGTTTTACCAAAGCATAACATCCTAAACTCCCTCTAAACTTACCACCACTTAAAGGAAAGGGGGGAAAAAGACAACAATAATGAAAAAATGACTATTGAGTAAAACAATCCCATGGGTGGCTAATTGCATTTCACGGAATGCAAATTGAGCCGATCATCAACCGAAAGCCGAGGGGAAAGGCACCATTAAATCGGGGCTCCTGAGGACACTAGCTAATGGGATACCCTAGCTGCAGCAGAGATTAGGGACCCAAAGGCTCCAGGATGGCATATGCAGGAGCATAGACCACCGTCACCAGCTGGGGGACAGAGGTAGGGCAAGGAAATAAACACAACTCTGAAAATTATGTCAACCCTTGGAACCAGCACGGTAGTCTAGCAGCTCAACTCCTCGCCTTGTACACAACGGTATCTATGGGCGCTGGTTCTAATACCGGCGACCCTGCTTCCCATCCAGCTCCCTGCTTGTGGCCTAGGAAAGCAGTCAAGGACGGCCCAAAGCCTTGGGACCCTGCACCCGCGTGGGAGACCCAGAAGAGGCTCCTGGTTTTGCTCAGCTCCAGTCATTGCTGCCACTTGGGGAGTGAATCAGCAGACGGAAGATCTTGCTCTCTGTCTCTCTCCTCTCTGTGTATCTGCCTTTCCAATGATAATAATAAAGTTGGCCCTCACCTTTCACCTTTTTGGGTTTTTGCCTTTCTTTCTCTGAAGATATTTGTATCTATTTTTGTGGAAGGCTTAGTCACAGAGACCAAGCCAGAGAAAAAAGAGAGCAAAAGAGAATTTTCTGTTTACTAGTTTACTATTCAGGATGGCCTCCACAGCAGTGCTGAACTAAGCAGAACTCAGAAGCCAGGAATTCCATTTCAGTTGCTCACATGAGTAACAGTGGCCGAAGTATTTGAGACATGTTTTATTATCTTTCCAGGCACATTAAAAGGGAGTTGAACAACAAACAGAGTAGCTGGAACCTGTAATACTCCAACATGGTATGTCAGTATTGCAAATGACAGCTTAACATGCTACACCATATCCATGGCCCCATTTTAAACATTTTAATCCACCTTCTTTTCTCAAATTATCTATGTTATTGATATTCT